>NC_066581.1:333287592-334497945 GCF_024323335.1 Lathyrus oleraceus
CATGTACACTTAGGAATCCTGAAAAGCTTGAGCAGTTTGAGTTGTAACATTAGGCATTATCGTGAGGACATCAACTATTGCACGGTCATTTCTTTTAGCCATTTATTCCTACACAACCCCAACCATAAATATAAACTAGTTATAAACAATAAACCAAATAACAGTTAAGGGAGTACAATACTCACATTGTCAACACACATGTTGTACACAAGGGAATAGTAGACTCATAATACATAAATCATGATGGACATACCTGTTATGATACTAACTACGTGATACCCTAAACCCCCATTGTTTTTCTTTCTATAAATATAAACATGGATTACTGAATAATTATTACATGTAATCAAATAGGGCATCACATTAACATAAAAAGCATAAATGTTCACATAAATTAATACTTGATTAAAATATAGCATTAAACATAATAATTAAAATAATATAAATCATGAGACATATGTCACAATATCAGATCCTTATTACAAGATAAACAAACTAGTTAACTTAATAGTTCAACAAACATAAACATGAAGGAAACCATTGAAGTGGTCTTGTACACCATCTCTTATAAAGTATTGCAACGCAAGTACTCCTCGGTCTCAATCTGAGAATACTCTAGATATAGAGTCACACTGGAGAAACATAGAATAGAGGGGTCATAACACATTCTACAAAATACATGGTATAATAATAACCAAGGGCATCATAATCACATAGATACAACCTTTACACGACCTTATGATATTACATATAATCATACATCATTGTGCAACATACACATGAATGCTTATTCAATGCACTTGACTTGTAAACCAACGCATATGCTATCATAACTGAACTCATAGCTCATTTACCTAATTTCTAATCGTTTAAGAGGGCATATGAGCTACGTCATGCACTACAACCCTCTCCTAGACGTTTATAGAATCTATAATATCTATGAGAACATGTGACCTATCTATACACTACAACACCCTACTCTAAACTCTAATTATATGATTACATGAGAGCTACACCCATAATTATTTGCATCTCATCCCCAACATATGCATTCATTCATTTGCGTTTCATGCCTATCAACCATAAAAAGCTCACCTTGTCATTTCCCCAAACAAAAAGACGACGACTCTTCGATACCAATACTTCACAAGAGCTAAAAAATCAAGAATTATGGCAGATATGGAACAACATAATGCTATGTGCAAGGAAACCTTGGCTCAATTCCAAGGTAAGATGGATATCTTCCAAGGCAATATGAACACCATAATGAAGTACCTTCAGGCTTAGAAGGCTACTACCTCTACCACATCTACCAATTCTGCTAATGTTATGGTTACTAATGCTACTGTTATTGTCACTACTAGTGATGATACTGCCGTTAATACTGTAATCCAACCTGTGGTAAGCCAACCCATCTGCTAGTCGGATCCTAGTAGGCATGTTGTTGCCTATATTTAGGGGTTGCCTCCAAACTTTACTCCTCAAGTTGCTAATGGAAATACTTTTGTACCATATCAACCTTTTGTTGCCCATCCTGCCAATGGGAATTTTGTTGCCCATCCTTGGGGCATGACCACTCACTCTCCTCAGATGGTTGGTGTTGACAACCATGAGATCAACCCAGAACAGGCTCTTCAGACTTCTGCACCAGTTACTATTGAAACTTTTGATGATAACAAAGATGAGTACATATACCCTCGCCTTCATTTTCATGTTCCTCCTCAGGATACTCAACCTATTGTCCATAATTTGAATTAAGGTGTTCAGATACCTCCTCCTTATCTTGGGGCATCTTCTGATGTTGCACCTCCATTTGTGTATCCGGGGGCATCCTATGCTCCATATGGGGGTCAGTATGGTCAGACTGTTGGTCAGATGGTTAATCCGGGAATGATGTATCCTCAGGGGTATCCCTAATTTGCTTCTTCTCTAGTCCTTGCTCAGGTAACTTCTTAGGGTGTTCAATTCCTCAATCATCAAACTAATCTTCAGCCTTCTAATCAGGTTATTTTTCATACAAATTAGAATAGACGAGTAGACTATCGATTATTAGATGAGAGGATAAGAGCCATTAAAGGTTTCTCTGCTTTCGATATGGATGCTAAGGACTTATGCGAAATGCCTAATGTGGTGCTTCCTCAGAAGTTTAAAATGCCATACTTGCCAAAGTACAAGGGTTTAAGTTGTCCCAAAAGCCATGTTATTATGTATTGTAAAAAGATGACATCCTACATTGACAATGACGAGCTTTTTAGCCATTGCTTCTAGGACAACCTATCTGGGGCATCCTTAGATTTGTACATGAGCTTGGAGCGTGTTGGAAGTAGTTTAAGTGTCGGGTTTTTGTTATCTTCTCCACAGGGATTGTGAGATATCGCCGTCGTTCGGCAGTTGTTTTAATTCTTAACTCGTAGTAACAAGGGGGGTGTTGGTTTTAGTCACAGTAGCTTGTATAAAAGTGTAAGAAAATGCGGTAAAAGTTTTGGTTTTTCTATTTGAGAAAGATTGTCAAAGTTAGGGTTCGACGAACAAAACTCATAAACTCCTTTAGATGATAAACTATTTCACAAAGTCCTCCCAATGTGTTTATCTCTAACACACATTGTGGGTTTTCCCATTTTGATCCATTGTTTATCTCTAACACAATCTATCAAAATGACAACTTTTTGGTTCAACTTTATCGTGAACAAAATCATTCATTACTATCTCTAGCTAACAAATAAGATTGGATGAAAACCTAGGTAAAGAGTCGGTAAACATCTCTCGATCATAAACCAACACAAAGAGTTATCAATAAAACAAAGTTTTCACCATATATTCATCATTAAAGAGTTTACAAATGAAGATCATCCCACTTACATAAAAAGCTTATGATCATCTACATCTAACCTTGACAAAATGAAGGACTTAGCTACTCATTTTCATGGTAGCTTGGTCAACAAGTTTCGGAAGAAGGTTGATCAACATCCGAGTCGAAGAATCGAGATTGGATGGGAATCCACCTTCTTTTTGTAAAATATTGCTAAGAGAAGATCCAAGATGAAAAATGGGCTTCTAGGTTACAAAATATCTCTCAAGACAATCTGAAAAATATCTAAGTTTCAAAAAGTACATCTCCAAAAAGTAGCCCTTGCTACTTATAGTACTGCTGTCCGAGCTGTCATGCTCGCTAGGCGAGCAAAATGGTTCGCCTAGCGAGCCCTAAAATAGGCCACCAGAAGTGCCTGCGCCCAGAAAATATCTAAGTCCAGATTTCACATGTTCGCTATGTGAAGAAACCTTCGCTAGGCGAATCCCACGCTTCCACCTTCGCTCCAGCGAGTTTAGGTGGTTTTGCTACTGGAATTGCTCGCTGGGAGCTCGCCAGTGGCTCGCCTAGCGAGCAAGTGCTGGTTGTGCTTTTGCCCAAGTCTGGGAGTGTTCGCTACCTCCTTCGCTGGGTGCTCGCCTAGCGAGTTTGCTGACTTTGCTACTGTAAAATTCTGGGGATGTTCGCTGGAAGCTCGATGGGTGCTCGCCTAGCGAGCACTTCGCCACAGCACTCGCCTAGCGAGCATGCTGATGAATGCTTCCTTTTCTTGGCCCCTTTGCCAACTTTCTTGTGCCTTCATTTTCTATTATTTCATGCCTAATTCCTTCACAATAACACACAAATTAAAGGTACCAAGATCATTTAACATTGTATTGCAAATCATCAAAGGCAAGGGCGGTTTCGAACACTTTAACGACAAAAAGGAGTGAAAGATGCCCATATTTGATAGCTCAAATAAGCACTTTTGGGCATCTAACAACTCTCCCCAACTAGATTCTTGCTTGTCCTCAAGCAAAGTATGCCTCTTAAAGGACAAGAGGATTTGCTTTTAAGACAAAGGGTTCTCCGAAATTGGATAAAATGGCTCAAACACAAGAGAATCAACTAGACACAAGTTCCCAATGGTTAGAATAACATAATGCGCAAGAACTAAAACTTTATAGCAATGTAAAACATGTAACAATCCACAACAATATTATCTTGAATGAATCACCCTATCTCTCCTCTTCGAATAAGGATTGAAGAAATTGCGCGTTTGCAACCGCGGGAATAATCTCACTCTCCAACAAACAATGAAGAAATCAATTCAATTCATACAATGTCTAACAATTATAAATGGAAATGCGGAAGCGCGAAGATCACTAAGGACTTTTCCGGTTGTATCTTGGTTAGGTTTACAAACAAGGGTCATTTCTAAGGCCATTGAAAACGAAATTGCCGATGCAAAAGAGACATTCACTGTACACTATTCACACATCTCAACTTCATTCCATTTGTTTCTCATTTGAAACCTTCACAACTCTTATTTCACAACTCAATTTTTGTTTTTCACTATTTTTCTTCCAAGCAAGCATTCATTTTCATTTTCTCTATTTTTTCTTTTCTTTTCACATCGTATTCATAAAACAGATGTTTCTCTTTTCTAATTTTTTTTTCAATGCTTGCTCGGCTTTTCAAGAGTTGTGGCACTTACCGATTCTCTTTTTCGTTCTCCCCAACTTATTTCTTACTCACCCTAAGTGAATGCTCTTGACTTTTTACGGCAAAAGAACAATTATCAAAATTTTCCGGGTTTCAAGAAAAAAGATTTTTGACATCTCGCTTTATTTCAAGTTGAGATTCAACTGTTTAAGCTCAAAGGGGTTAATGAATACTCTCTCTACTCACGGGTAAGTTGTATTTGGAACTGGTTGTGCTCATAAGAAAACAAGCGCCTTGATCATTTCTAATTGCTTTCATAAATTCACAATAATAAAAGACAAAACATGAATCAAATGAATCAACAAAGTTTATTAGAATCCAGCATTTAAGTGTACAATGGAGGTTTCCTTACAATTTGTGGTTTTAAGTCCTAGATGAAACAGTCATTCAATTATGTTGCAAAAAGAACAATATTCAATTACGAAAAGAGTAAAGTTCTTAATGCATTCTAAAATTCTAACCGGAGGTAACCATGTACCTTAGCATTATTCGCTTGTTATTTTTATCATTGCCATCCAAGCTCGGATGCACCTTCATTGGATACTTCTTTGAGGAGCAAGCAATCTAGAAGGTTTGACACTCAACAACCAAAAATTTATTAAAACAAAATAAATTTAAACCAAACACAATAAATTAAAAACATAAACAATAACTATTACTTAAAAATTTTAAAATGTGCGTGGGGGACAAAACACCCGAAAAGTACATAACCAATACCAAAATACAACAAATCTAAAAATACAATAAAATAAAATAAACTTAGCCCTCAAAGGACTCAAAACCCTCATCACTACCGGCTTCAGAACCGGTAGCATCATCACTATCATCATCATCTTCATCACCATCATCCTCAGCACCACCAGAAGCACCGGCACCCTCCCCCTCTCCGAACACAGGCCTGTCCACAGGCCAGCTAGCGTGCTGCAGAAACTGCTCACGTGTCATCATCGAATGCTCACCGGAGGGGTCACGCATCTGCAACTGCAACAACTGCATAGAATCATGAATATCAAGCATGGCGCACTGAGTTGCCGCCATCCAATCCCAATTATAGTTGCAGACAGCCTGCTGGAAAGGATCAGATCCCTGAGCAAAAGTACCAGGACCATCAGAAGTCCCGGTAACATCAGCAGCGGAACTACTCCTTAAGTTCTTCGGTTTACAGTACTTGGCCACATATCTGTCGTCGATAGCTGGAGGGATCCTCACTTGACTCCGGGAGGGTAGCTTCACCCTCGAATGTTGGCATAAAGCCATGATGAGACACGGGAAAGCAAGGGGACAATTAACTCGTGCCCCCGACTTTAGCCCGCTCTCAATCACGGACTTCAACTCTAAAGCAATTATCCTCGCCACATCAATCTGGATATTCGTGAGAATGCAGTGAACCAAGTGTGCCACTGGGATCGGCACGGTTGAAGTGTGGGACTTGGGTTTTATATTTGTCAGAACCAACATAAGGATCAGTTGAGCCAAGGGAATCATGTCTTCCCTATGGTATCTCATCGGAACTCCAGATGGGTTCAACTCAACTGATTTCCCTTCAAATAGCAGGGCAGCAGAAATTGAATCGGTATCTCTGTGTAGCCTCAAATCCCGATGGTAAGTGTGCCTCTCATTCGCTCCTAGATGGAGTGGTTCACCCAGCACCCGGTTGATTGTATCCCGATCGAAAGCAACCGTACGGCCGGACACTCTAGTCGTCCATGTGAATGGCTCGTCGTCGTTCGGTAGTGCGTTCGCGTAGAACTCACGCACTATTTCGATGTCATAATGCTCAAGGGGAGATATCAACCGGTCCCACTTCTTACTATGAATCAACCCGGCAAATGTACGGTAGGTGCCTTCGGGGTTGATTATAAATCTCTTTTCTGGCAAAAAAATTCTCTTTTCTAAAGCCACATAGCGAGCGGCCTGCTTTGCCCCGACAAATTTATCGGTGTCGAACTGTATGGGCACGGCACGGGAAGTGCTCCCGACCTTTCTCTTTTTCGAAATGCGGGACTTGGATGCCATATGCAAAGACATAGAGAAGAAACAACACAAACACAAAACAAATTAGAAAGCAAAACAGAAAATCCAACTACTGTCATGGTCGCTGTTGCTTCGCCTAGCGAGGACCTAGCGAAGCTTCGCTACAGGTTCGCCTAGCGAAGTGGCAGCGAATGCTCGCCACTGATTCGCCTAGCGAGATGCTAGCAAATCTTACGGGTTTTGGGTTCTGCAATGTTTAACAACTAAATTCCAGAAAAACCTAAGTCTCATGCTATCCCTTTCAGAAACAAAATGATTTATCATGCAAAGAATCGTTCTAAGATACATGCAAATCTAAACCCACATGCAAAACCTAATGATACCCACACTACCAAATTCACCCTAAATGTGACATACTTCATAATTTTACAAATTGGAAGCATAAAGTAATGAAGAAAGGGCAAACCTGATTTGAGATCTGTTGAATTTGAAATGCACAGGAGGTTAGGGTTTGCAAAGCAATGTTAGGGTTTGAGTGAGAATGAATGTTAGAGTGATTGTGAGTTCTGATTCAGACTACAACACTTTAAAAATGGTTTTTGGGCCCAAAAGAGTGGCCTGCTGAAAATTAAATGGGTTCTGCCACGCAGCACTCGCTACCGCTTCGCCTAGCGAATCAGCTCGCTACTGCCTTCGCCTAGCGAGCAGATAGCGAGCATGACAGCATTTTGATTTTTCAAAACAGCATTCCAAGCACATATCAGCAAGGTTTATCAATTGGAACCCCAATACCACACAACAGAAAGCTTTTAAATACTTACAATGTTTGGGTGCCTCCCAACAAGCGCTTGTTTAACGTCGGATAAGCTCGACGGTTCGATGCTCACAGAGGAGCATCTAAGGAAATAGCACAGCTCCCGCGATCCACATGACCACCGAGATAAACCTTCAAACGTTGGCCATTAACCGTCTAACTCTCTTTCTTTTCCATGTCCTCAATGACAATAGCTCCATATTCCTTGACTTCTTTGACCCGAAATGGCCCGGACCATTTTGATTTCAATTTTCTGGGGAATAGCTTCAACCTGGAATTGAACAATAGGACCAACTATCCGGGCACAAATTCCTTCTTTCGAAGCTTTTTGTCATGATATTTTTTTACCTTTTCTTTATACAACCAACTCGAGTGATATGCGGCATTGCGCATCTCTTCCAACTCAAGCAGTTGCACTTTCCTTTTCTCACCGGCCAAATCCTTATCAAAGTTTAAAAATTTCAGAGCCCACAAGGCTTTGTGCTCCAATTCTGTTAGTACCTTAAGATTGGCATTAATTTTGTAAAACAAATAATGTACTCACCTCTGTTGTTTTAATATGTTGGGTTGAAGAAATTCAACATCTGGACCAACATGTCATGTAAGATGTCACGACATCGGGACTGTGACATCTCACATGTGTATCAAACTGAATCAGTTAATTCTGGTTTGGTTTGTGATTAATTAGGAGATCTGGTGAATATCCTATCTCCTATGTGAAGATCTTGAAGATTCAATCAGAAGATTTGGTGAATATATTGGTGAATATACAGTTTCTAAATACGAAGATATTTTAGGAACTAAAAGATTGATTGAAGACCTTGATTGGAGCAGAAGATTTCTGCCAGCTCTGTAACAGCAAAGAAGATTTGCTGCGATTTTTGAAGGCCCAAATCCAGTTGGGTGGTTAGGTTATAAATAGGAGACTGTAACCTAGGTTTTGTAAGCCTCAAACAATGTAGAAATTAGGGGTATTTGTGAGGTAAACCTCCCAACCTGTGGGAAGGTTACCAAGTGTTTCTCAGTGCTTGAAAGCATGAGATTAGTTGTAACTCAAAGCCTGTAGGCAAGAGTGATTATGTTCTTGAACGAAGCTGTGAAGCATGTTCAAGATGTTTTGACATTACATGGTAATTGTAGTGATAGGAATGGAAACTGGAGGTTTCTATCTAGGAGTTCCTAGGTATAGATTGCATTGGGTAGGGATTAAGTGAGGAGTTGTAAACGAGGGATTTTAACTCTGAATTAATACTGCTAATAGTGGATCTTCTTCCTGGCTTGGTATGCCCCAAGAGTAGGTAAAGTTGTACCGAACTGGGTTAACAATTACTGGTGTTTTTACTTTCTGCACTCTGTAATTTATCTGTTATAATTCAGTCTGTTTCTAGTCTGTGTATGAAGGGGAAGAACAGACTTGACACATAGCCTACAGTATGATTGCAAAACAGAATGTTATGACATTCATTATTGACTGCTGTTACTGATAGACTGGTTAGTCTGTTACAGTTTATCCATCTGTAATGTTGTGACAGATGATGTTCAAAACAATGTTGAGACATCCTGCTTAGAACTGGATAGGATCAATAATCATAAGGGCTATTGTTGATTTCTACTGTGTATGTGCACTAGATGGACAAAACTGGATGTTCTTATTTCCATGTTGGTATATTATCAGATGTCTAAACATCTGTGACTGAGTGCATATCAGTACTGGATTTTAATTGTTATAACTGTCTTGTTGTATTAGTAACAATGTTGGATCAGATGTCATGACTTCGTGTAGAACATCTCAACTCTGACTACACCAGAATTTCAATTGGTATCAGAGAAGGCATCCTGTTCTGTTTCTGGATGAGGTCCATGGGTGATACTTTTTGGTATCTTGCAAGGAGTTATGCCAGTACTGTTGTTGGAACCTGTGGAAGGTTCTGTGATTCCCCTGAATGGTCCCTTGAAGTAGGTGGTTGGACTATTCATAACATGAACTATGTGTACCTATCTCTGGAGGTTGGCAATTGGCCTTTATGTGGAACAGCTGTGCTAGTATTGAAACATATTCAAACTTGGTATGTTCTTGGAGGCTGATCTGGTGAAGTGTGTGGTCATAGGTTGAGTTGTATTATGATTTCCGCTGCATAATACCAGGCAAAACTCAAACTCTGATGTAGTTTCCCCTCATGTGGATGAAAGGCTGCTGTATTCAATATTTCATCATAATCTACTGAAGATGTCAAAGATACTTGAGTTTCCTCAAGTCCACTCATGATGACGTTCTCAGTTCAGGATTGTAAGAATCACCTGATCACTGATTCTTTTACTCTCTTGGGTAGTGTATATGAAGACCTTGAAGACTTTCAAGGAGGATTTGTTCCAAGGAGGTGGAACTAATGTTCTATGCAATGTTAGAACATGTTGTTCAACAAGTATGCAGCTACTGGTTGAAGAGCAGATGTTTTTAGGTGTCAAACAAAGGGATACTTGTGTTTGGAACCTACTCCTGACCTGGAAGAGGAGACATCTGTGGGAGCTAAGTTGACAAGGGTAGGGTCAACTATGAGTATGCTCAAGAAGGTCACTTTTAGAAGTTTGATATCTAGAAGTGGAGCTGGTTGAAATGTGACATTGTGCAACCTCATGCTGTCTGTCTTGGATAGTTGCTCCTGGAAGTACTATGTTGTGTTGGAAGACATGTCCCCTGGATGTTAGAAGTCAATAGTGGGGCAACCTGATTGCTATATCATTTAGGAGGATTAGGACCATGAATCTTGTAATTCGAACACCACGCTCAGAAGTGGCAGTTCTGTCAAGGAGTGAGAATATGGAGATTCAGAGATTGGTTGAAGTAGTTTGCTCTGGCAATGCATACCTACTCTTGACGAGTGTTGTTGTCTTTCACCAGTACTTATGGTCAGCTGGAGTCTGATTGGTGTGATTGGAGTATGTAGAAGTTTAACTCAGAGAGTTAGTTGCCACTAATAAGGGGGATGTATGTCATGTTGAGACAGTTGGGTACAATGCATGGATATTGGTGTGGAGTTTCCATGATTGTTAATTTGAGGGGGAGTTTTGGTTAACCTCCTCACGTATTGGTCAGCCTAGGGTCTGGTTGGCTGTTGACCTGTGTCACAAGGGTTCTGGTGGTTGTGTGACACATTTGCAAGGAAGAATTCATCTCTCTCATTCCTAAGGGTGAATTTAATCTGGGAAGATTGTCAAAACTGTTGAGGTACTTGCAAGCAGAAGATGTTGACACTAGAAGAGTATTTTCAAAGTATTCTTATGGTAGAAGTATCTAAAAGGAATATTGGGAAAGGATTTAAGATCAATGTCTACTTGTGTCAAGTACAAGTATTTAATTGATTATCCTTGGAGCTCAAGATAACTGATGTTTTAAAAGATGTTGGAACATCTCATCTTCAAGATCCTGTGCAGAATCACAGGAAGGATAGTACACTGTTTTATGATCTATCACTTTGGTGGCAGCAAAAGCATATGATCTCTGAAAAGGTTTCCTGGCAAGAAACATGTTCAGCCTTGACGTGTACAAGAAGAAGAAAACATCATAATCCTGATGGTGGTTACTTGGATCAGTTTACTTCTGATCTAGGTATGGAAGTGCATTGGCTTATGCACACTGTGGAGTTAAGAATAAGTGGCAGCATTCTTGACATCATGGAAACATCTTTGCCTTAGGAAGTGGAATCCTTGGTATAGCTGAAGGGACAGTTTCTAACTGGTCCTTCTGAAGACTCATGCATCAGAGTGTCTGAGGTCTTTGGAGAAGAAGCAGGGATTCATCAAGGTGTGAGCTTGGATGACTTAACTGCAAACATGCAGGATGGAGGTTGTTTACTCAAACTTGGTTCCACAATCAAGTCTATGAGAACATTGAACTCTTGTTCTGTGAAGGGAGGAAGTTCCTTCAAGTGGCAGAAGAAGGAGCTGAATTCAACAGCTAGATGTCAAAACACAAGGTTATGACATTTGGTTCAACATCAGAATCTTAGTTGGTGAAGTGGCACATCAACTTGAGATAGAAGGGTCTACTGGGTTGTAGATTGGATAATTCAAGAAGCTTGAAGGTATAGTCTCACTTGGAAGGTCAGAATCTCTTTGGGAGAAGTCTGATAAACGTGGAGAGGTCAAAAAATGGCATTTGACTTTTTCATATGAGGATTCATGAAGGAGGTAATCAACCAGTGGCATTTGGTATATCTCAGAAGTGAGTTCGAAGGTTCAAGACAATCAACTTATGGCAACTGATTTTTCTTGAGGAAGGTCTGAGACAAATTACTTTGATCAGAAAAGTAGTAAGTTGAAGACATAAGGAGGTGTTTCCTTTTCATCTCCTGGAGCGTGTGGAAGGAGGTTTGAGCTATCTATGGAAGATTATCTCTTGAAATGAGATGAGAATATATTTGTCCCAATTTTTGTCTGGGTTCAAGCAAATGACTCAGTGATTTCTGAAAATTTTCAGATGGTGTTGTTGGGAATTGGGTTTTTGTTCTGGTTAGAAGAGAGATTAACACAGAGTGTGAATGTGTTCAGCCAAGAGGGTTGAACAGAGGGTGTGCTCTTGAAGACATGAAGATGCGTCTTATGTTTTCCATTCATCGAGTGGTCTGAGTTCTCTTGAATCAGGAAGTCTGTAAAGGTCCAACCTTGGAGTGTTGGATATGTTCATATGTGATCTCCATGTTTCAAAAGGAGAATTGGTTGTTCATGACAGGGGGAGTTCTATCTTTGCACTGCAAGTAATCATCAAGATGGTGGTCTATGTTTTCTCAGTTAACAAGGTATGGAACCCTGTTAGTTAGTGAGATGTTGTGGTAGTGTGTCAAGGCTGAGTGAGCAGAAGAATGTCTGACCGGATGTCATGACATTGCCTTGGACAAAACTGTTATTTCCTTCTGAAACTTACAGTCATAAGGAAATATGGAAGCAGATGTCAGTATGACAGTCTGGCTGGTACAGGTGCTGGAGCTTTCAGTAGCTGTTTTTTTTAATGCACAGATTTAGGGGGAGAAGAAGTACCCTGGTGCATTGTGCATCTGTGTGTCTTACTAAGTTGCATTTATAACTAGTAATTCTGTTGATTGTTGCACAGTTTTAGGGGGAGGAGAAGTACCCTCGTGCATATGTGTATTACTAGTAGCCATAGCTAGTAATTGTTTTGCTTCTGCTGGTGATTAAACTACTGGTGTGTGGTTTAAGTGCTGCTAGTTTGCCTTGTGAACAAAAAGGACAGAGTGTTCACAAGATGTCATATGTGATGTCTTAACATAAGATATCCTATGTTCCTGCTGGAAGTTATTTAAGGAAATATGGATGTGTGGTGCCAGATGTCAAGCTATCATTGGAGGTGAGAAGTGGTCTTAGGGAATGGTGACAGGGAGAATATATGGAGAATGCAGACAAAAGCAGTATCAAATGTTAAGACATAGCTTGTAACATGTCTGACAGCATTTATGGAATAATCTTGGAACTACTGTTTCTGGAAACAGTCAAGAGCTGTAAAAGGTATTCAAATATTGTCTGGGATATTGGTGGTGATTCTCTGACTGATTCTCAGCAAATATTTATGAATCTTGACCAAGCATTTACTCCTACCGTTAATTCCTAAGCATGGTCTGGCCTATTTAAAGGATGTTTCAGCACTTCTCTTCTCACAAGAGCGACATTCCATTCCCTCTAAACCATGGGGTTTGTTAAGATCTGGGCATACTGCTCCTGGATCTGGTTTTGTGAAGGTGTTATATATAAATGTTTAGCTAAAAAGGGGGAGAGAAAAATTGTCCTGAAGATGCACCAGAAGCAAGCAATATCTGGTAGCAAGGAGAAGATGGATTCGGACACAAAAATCACAAACTGGGTTCATCAGTTGTGTCTTGTGATCTGAGTTAAGAAGACAGTTGTGTCTTGTGATCTGAGTTACATTAGCTATGTACTCAGTATTACATATTCTTCAGGAAGCCCTACTGTTGAGGGGAAGGGTTGTAGTGGAGCTGATCCTTGTACATCTTCTTCCTCATGTACACCAACAGTGGTGGTGGCATTGGGGCTGTCAAGGACAAAGAGGAAGTGCAGACCCATATTGGGTTATTTGTTTTAGCTAAAATTTGCCAAAGGGGGAGATTGTTAGTACCTTAAGATTGGCATTAATTTTGTAAAACAAATAATGTACTCACCTCTGTTGTTTTAATATGTTGGGTTGAAGAAATTCAACATCTGGACTAACATGTCATGTAAGATGTCACGACATCGGGACTGTGACATCTCACATGTGTATCAAACTGAATCAGTTAATTCTGGTTTGGTTTGTGATTAATTAGGAGATCTGGTGAATATCCTATCTCCTATGTGAAGATCTTGAAGATTCAATCAGAAGATTTGGTGAATATATTGGTGAATATACAGTTTCTAAATATGAAGATATTTTAGGAACTAAAAGATTGATTGAAGACCTTGATTGGAGCAGAAGATTTCTGCCAGCTCTGTAACAGCAAAGAAGAAGATTTGCTGCGATTTTTGAAGGCCCAAATCCAGTTGGGTGGTTAGGTTATAAATAGGAGATTGTAACCTAGGTTTTGTAAGCCTCAAACAATGTAGAAATTAGGGGTATTTGTGAGGTAAACCTCCCAACCTGTGGGAAGGTTACCAAGTGTTTCTCAGTGCTTGAAAGCATGAGATTAGTTGTAACTCAAAGCCTGTAGGCAAGAGTGATTATGTTCTTGAACGGAGTTGTGAAGCATGTTCAAGATGTTTTGACATTACATGGTAATTGTAGTGATAGGAATGGAAATTGGAGGTTTCTATCTAGGAGTTCCTATGTATAGATTGCATTGGGTAGGGATTAAGTGAGGAGTTGTAAATGGGGGAGTTTAACTCTGAATTAATACTGCTAATAGTGGATCTTCTTCCTGGCTTGGTATGCCCCCAGAGTAGGTAAAGTTGTACCGAACTGGGTTAACAATTACTGGTGTTTTTACTTTCTACACTCTATAATTTATCTGTTATAATTCAGTCCGTTTCTAGTCTGTGTATGAAGGGGAAGAACAGACTTGACACATAGCCTACAGTATGATTGCAAAACAGAATGTTATGACATTCATTATTGACTGATGTTACTAATAGACTGGTTAGTCTGTTACAGTTTATCCATCTGTAATGTTGTGACAGATGATGTTCAAAACAATGTTGAGACATCCTGCTTAGAATTGGACAGGATCAATAATCATAAGGGCTATGGTTGATTTCTATTGTGTGTGTGCACTAGATGGACAAAACTGGATGTTCTTATTTCCATGTTGGTATATTATCAGATGTCTAAACATCTATGACTGAGTGCATATCAGTACTGGATTTTAATTGTTATAATTGTCTTGCTGTATTAGTAACAATGTTGGATCAGATGTCATGACTTCATGTAGAACATCTGAACTCTGACTATACCAGAATTTCAAATTCGACCGGCAAATGGCAAGTTTTACCAAACACCAATTGAAAAGGAGTTAGCCCAATTGGAGCTTTAAAAGCGGTACGGTATGCCCATAACGCTTCATCCAATTTTTGTGACCACTCTTTTTTCGAATTTGACACGGTTTTTTCAATAATTCTCTTAATCTCACGATTAGAGACTTCGGCTTGACCATTAGCTTGTGGGTGATACGGAGTCGCCACTCTATGTGATACACCGTAATGTTTTAAAATGCTCTCTAACGGTGCATTACAAAAGTGTGACCCTCCGTCACTAATCAACACTCGGTGGGTTCCGAAACGGGAAAATATGTTTTTCTTCAAAAAAATTATTACCGTTTTCGCATCCGCCCGAGGTGAGGCAATCACCTCAACCCACTTAGAAACGTAATCAACCGCCACAAGCATATACTCGTTACCATAAGAGGGTGGGAAAGGTCCTACAAAATCGATACCCCAACAATCGAATACTTCAACCTCTTGGATGTTTTGGAGAGGCATCTCGTCTCTCTTACCAATCCCACCGCTTCTTTGGCAACTATCACAACCTTGCGCATAGGCATGTGCGTCTTTGAAAATAGTGGGCCAATAAAATCCTGACTGAACGACTTTAGTGGCCGTTCTTACCCCATTATAGTGTCCGCCGTAAGGCGAGTTGTGACAATGCCAGAGAATGCTTTGCGCCTCATCGCCGGTAACACACTTTCTCAAAAGGTTGTCACCACCCAACTTAAACAAATATGGGTCATCCCATACGTAGTACTTGGCATCCGAGAGAAATTTCCTCTTTTGGTTCGAAGTTAGGTCGGGAGGCACCAAACCACTAGCCTTATGGTTCGCAAAGTCTGCAAACCACGACCTAACTTGAATTTTGAAAAGTTTTTCATCAGGAAACTCTTCCCGGATTTCCTTCTCTGAAGCGGTAACCTCCACATTAACTAAGCGAGATAAATGATCCGCCACCAAATTTTCCGATCCTTTCTTGTCTTTGATTTCAACATCAAATTCTTGCAACAAGAGGATCCAATGGATAAGCCTTTGCTTCGAGTCCGGTTTGGTGAGCAAATATTTAATCGCCGAGTGGTCGGTATACACTACGACTTTGGACCCTATAAGATAAGACCTAAACTTTTCAAGTGCATACACTATCGCAAGTAATTCTTTTTCAGTGGTGGCATAGTTAATTTGAGCCTCATTAAGAACTTTACTTGCGTAATGTATCGCATGAAAAATTTTCTCTTTTCTTTGGCCTAATATCGCTCCGATTGCATAGTCGCTCGCATCACACATGAGTTCAAAATTTAAATTCCAATTTGGAGCGACTATAATTGGAGCGGTAACCAATTTTTCCTTTAAAATCTCAAAAGCTTGCAAACATTCATCAGTTAAAAGAAATACCTGATCCTTAGCTAGCAAGTTACTCAAAGGTTTAGCTACCTTTGAGAAGTCTTTGATAAAGCGCCGATAGAAACCGGCATGCCCCTAAAAGCTTCGGATTCCCTTCACATTCACCGGAGGAGGTAACTTTTCAATCACTTCAACTTTAGCAAGATCAACTTCAAGCCCTCTTGAAGAGACTTTATGGCCAAGCACTATCCCCTCGGTCACCATGAAGTGGCACTTCTCCCAATTAAGCACAAGATTGGTCTTCACACATCTTTCAAGAACCGTTTCCAAGTTTGCCAAGCATAGACTAAAGGAACCACCAAATACTGAGAAGTCATCCATAAAGACTTCCATTGTCTTCTCGATAAGGTCGGCAAAAATAGCTTGCACAAATCTTTGGAAAGTCGCCGGTGCATTGCACAACCCAAAAGGCATTTTACGGTATGCGAAAATTCCAAAGGGACATGTGAAAGCCGTCTTTTCATGATCGGTCGGGTCAACCGCAATTTGGTTATACCCGGAATAGCCTTCTAAGAAACAATAATATTGTTGCCCCGAGAGTCTTTCTAACATTTGATCCATGAACGGGAGTGGAAAGTGGTCTTTTCGAGTTGCGGTATTCAACCGCCTATAATCAATGCACATACGCCACCCCGTTGCAACTTTGGTCAGGAGCAATTCATCCTTTTCATTTCGAATCACGGTAATGCCACCTTTCTTCGGAACCACATGCACAGGACTAACCCATGGGCTATCCGAAATCGGGTAGATCATTCCAGCATCCAACAACTTAACAACTTCCTTTCTAACAACTTCCTTCATAGTAGGATTTAAGCGGCGTTGTGGTTGAGCTACCTGCTTAAAATCCTCTTCCATTAAGATCTTGTGCATGCAATAGGAAGGACTAATTCCATTGAGATCGGAAAGAGTCCAACCCATGGCTTCTTGATTCTTTTTCAACACATCGATCAAACAGGCTTCTTCATTCTTTGTCAAAAGATTGCTTATGATAACCGGCTTGGCTTCGGTATCGTCGAGGAATGCATACTTCAAAGTAGAAGGTAACATTTTCAATTCAATTGGCGATTTTCTTCATTAACCTCCTTCTTCAAGTCTTCCTCCTCAACTTCCCACGGTTGTAGTTCGTTTAAACTATCAAGTTCCCTTAAGCATTCATCAAGAGCTTGCTCTTCTTCAACTGTGAAAACTTCCAAGGAGTCATCAAGAGCTAACTCCATAGGAGATATCTCATGAATATGCTTAGAAACTTCAAAGGTTGCCTCTTCAATCGCATCAATGCGAAAACTATCACGTCTATCATTTGAATGCTTCATGGCTTCGAATAGATCAAATGTAACTTCTTCATTTTGGACCCTTAACTTCATCAAACCGTCGTCAACGTCCATCATCATGCGTGCGATTTTCATGAACGATCGGCCAAGAATGAGCGGAGCATCATCATCCTCTTCCATATCAATCACAATGAAATCGACCGGGAAAAAGAATTTGTCTACTTTAACCAAAACATCTTGGGCTACGCCATGAGGATGGGTAGTCGACTTATCGGCCAATTGCAAAGTCATCCGGATGGACTTCATTTCAATGTTGCCAAGCCTCTTCACAATAGACAATGGTATAAGATTAATGCTTGACCCCAAATCAATTAGTCTTTTTCCGACATAGACATCACCAATTTTTACCGGCAAAGTAACTCGTCCCGGGTCAACCTCTTTTTTTGGAACCGTCCTTTGAATGATCGCACTACAACTAGCATCGAGGACAATCGTCTCCGGTTCCGTGTACCTCCGCTTTTTTGTAAGTATGTCTTTCATGAATTTTGCATACTTAGGCATTTGCTCCAATGCTTCGGCAAACGGAATGTTCACTTGCAGTTGTTTGAAAATATCCATGAACCGGGCGTAATGTCGTTCATTCTCCCTTTTAGATGGAGCATGTGGATACGGAAGGTTTTGGATTGGAGTAGCGCTCACTACCTCCTTTCCTTTAACAAATCTAGAACTCCTCGCTCTTTTCTTTTTCACTCCCTCCACCATCACTTCATCATTCTTATTCTTTTCAACTTCCACACTTTCTTTATTTTCAACTTCACCATGTTTTTCGTCCTTTTTAACTTCTTCCTCGCTCCACTCCCCAACTTCACCATCAATACTATCCTCTATTATTTTCTCCTCATATTTTTTCTCTTCCTCTCTTTTTTCACTCTCATCTCTTTTTTTACTCTCACTAACCAACTCCCTTCCACTTCTCGTTGTTATCGCTTTACAATGTTCCTTAGGATTCGTTTGTGTGTTTGCCGAAAAAGATGGATCGGGTTGTTGTTCCGCTAGTTGTTTAGCAAGCTGTCCGACTTGAGTCTCGAGATTTTTGATTTCCGCATCGTTGCTCTTTTGATTAGCCATCGACATTTGCATAAATTGTGTCAATGTCTCTTCCAACTTTGAAGTCACGACCGGCGGTTGTTGAGGTTGGTAAGGATTTTGGGGAGGGTTTTGACGGCTAGAAGAACCACCCCCATAACCTTGGTTATGGTAATAGTTAGTCCTTGGTTGGAACCCTTGATTCCCTTGAAAGTGTTGTTGTTGATTTAGAGGATGTGGTTGATACGGTTGTTGTGGTTGTTGCCTCGGTTGGTAGTCTCGTTGGTTTTCCATGTAATTCACTTCTTCGAACCCGGGAGGTGGACAAAATCTGGTGTCATGCTCACCTTTGCAAAGCTCACAACAAGCTATTTGTTTAGCTTTTGAAGGTTCTCTCAACTCTTTTATTTGTTGAGTTAAGAGTTCAACTTGTTGCGAAATGAGTTTGTTTTGGGCAAGAATAGCATCGTTCGTCCCAAGTTCAAGCACTCCCGGTTTCTTCAAAGAGTTGCCTCTACTTTGACTTTGGAGGTCATTTAGAGACATTCGGTTAATAATATCTGTAGCTTCTTCGGCGCTTTTAGACAACAAGGAACCACCCGAGGTAGCATCCAACAAAGTTTTGCAATTTGGTTGAAGGCCATTCTTGAAAATGTGGATTTGAGTCAATTCGTCAAAACCATGTCCTTTGCACTTCCGAAGCATGGATTTGAATCTTTCCCACGCCTCATTCAATGATTTGTTGGTCCCTTGTGAAAACACGGAGATTGTCGTTTTAGATTCCATGAAACGGTTGTGGGAGAAAAATCTTTCAATGAACTTCTCTTCCAACACGTTCCAACCCGTCATGACTGCAGGTGTTTGATCCAAGTACCAATCTTTTGCTTTGCCGAGCAAAGCGTGGGGAAATAATCTTTTGAACAACGGTAGCTCTTGAGCTTGATCAACTCCGGCCGCCAATGCTATCTCATAAAATTTGGTGAGAAAAGCAAAGGGATCTTCATGGTCCATTCCGGTGAATGGACTTCCATATAGCAAATTAAGAGTTCCTGTTTTCATCTCGGCTTGCCTTCTCGTGTGGTTGGCAAACTGAGCAGTATTCCTTGGACTGTTGACGCATGGTGTGGAAATGGGCGGTGGTTGTGGTGGTTGATCCATGATAGGTATGAAAGGTGGTGGATGTGTTGTAGAAGAACTTTCTCCTTGTTCTTGTCGTTGTCTAG
The DNA here is from genome assembly GCF_024323335.1 of Lathyrus oleraceus. Classification (NCBI taxonomy): domain Eukaryota; kingdom Viridiplantae; phylum Streptophyta; class Magnoliopsida; order Fabales; family Fabaceae; genus Lathyrus; species Lathyrus oleraceus. The sequence continues at coordinate 333,307,357 of NC_066581.1, forward strand.
CTTGTTGCCTCCTTCGTCTCGTTCTGCTATTCAGTCTCCTTGCGGTTCTTTCGATCTCGGGATCAAAAAGAAGTTCATCCTCAAGAACCTGCCCTCGCATAAAACGAAAGCTGCACACTAAACCAAACAAATTACAAGCACAAGTAAAAAATTCAAAAGTTAAAAATTAAGCAACTATTGCGATGCTCGCAATATCAATTCACAACTCCCGGCAACGGCGCCATTTTGTTGGAAGTAGTTTGAGTGTCGGGTTTTTGTTATCGTCTCCACAGGGATTGTGAGATATCGCCGTCGTTCGACAGTTGTTTTAATTCTTAACTCGTAGTAACAAGGGGGGTTTTGGTTTTAGTCACGGTAGCTTGCATAAAAGTGTAAGAAAATGCGGTAAAAGTTTTGGTTTTTCTATTTGAGAAAGATTGTCAAAGTTAGGGTTCGACGATCACTTTGCATGTATATGTTCGATCAACAAAACTCATAAACTCCTTTAGATGATAAACTATTTCACAAAGTCCTCCCAATGTGTTTATCTCTAACACACATTGTGGGTTTTCCCATTTTGATCCATTGTTTATCTCTAACACAATCTATCAAAATGACAACTTTTTGGTCCAACTTTATCGTGAACAAAATCATTCATTACTATCTCTAGCTAACAAACAAGATTGGATGAAAACCTAGGTAAAGAGTTGGTAAACATCTCTCGATCATAAACCAACACAAAGAGTTATCAATAAAACAAAGTTTTCACCATATATTCATCATTAAAGAGTTTACAAATGAAGATCATCCCATTTACACACAAAGCTTATGATCATCTACATCTAACCTTGACAAAATGAAGGACTTAGCTACTCATTTTCATGGTAGCTTGGTCAACAAGTTTCGGAAGAAGGTTGATCAACATCCGAGTCGAAGAATCGAGATTGGATGGGAATCCACCTTCTTTTTGTAAAATATTGCTAAGAGAAGATCCAAGATGAAAAATGGGTTTCTAGGTTACAAAATATCTCTCAAGACAATCTGAAAAATATCTAAGTTTCAAAAAGTACATCTCCAAAAAGTAGCCCTTGCTACTTATAGTACTTCTGTCTGAGCTGTCATGCTCGCTAGGCGAGCAGAATGGTTCGCCTAGCGAGCCCCAAAATAGGCCACCAGAAGTGCCTGCACCCAGAAAATATCTAAGTCCAGATTTCACATGTTCGCTAAGCAAAGCCCACGCTTCCACCTTCGCTCCAGCGAGTTTTAGGTGGTTTTACTACTGGAATTGCTCGCTGGGAGCTCGCCAGTGGCTCGCCTAGCGAGCAAGTGCTGGCTGTGCTTTTGCCCAAGTCTGGGAGTGTTCGCTACCTCCTTCGCTGGGTGCTAGCCTAGTGAGTTTGATGACTTTGCTACCGTAAAATTCTGGGGATGTTCGCTGGAAGCTCGCTGGGTGCTCGCCTAGCGAGCACTTCGCCACAGCACTCGCCTAGCGAGTATGCTGATGAATGCTTCCTTTTCTTGGCCCCTTTGCCAACTTTCTTGTGCCTTCATTTTCTATTATTTCATGCCTAATTCCTGCACAATAACACCCAAATTAAAGGTACCAAGATCATTTAACATTGTATTGCAAATCATCAAAGGCAAGGGCGGTTTCGAACACTTTAACGACAAAAAGGAGTGAAAGATGCCCATATTTGATAGCTCAAATAAGCACTTTTTGGCATCTAACAGAGCGCAGTAAAATCAGATCATGGAAAGACTTGTCTGAATCCTTTCTCGAGCAATATAAGTATAACCTGGATATGGTTCCCACCAGGTTACAGCTATAAAATCAAGCCTGCAAGAGCAGCGAAACATTCAAAGAATACGCTCAGAGGTGGCGTGAGATGGCTTCTTGAGTCAGACCTGCGCTGACAGATGCTGAATTGGTTGATATTTTCATGAGCACTCTTCAAGGTATATACTATAAGAATATGGTCGGCAAATCATCGTCCAACTTTTCCGATATAGTAACCATTAGAGAACGTATTAAGAATGGGCTGAAAATAGAGAAGATTGCTAGCATTGATAATCAAACAGTGGTTAAGAAGTCTCAAGGTTTTTATAAGAAGAAAGAGGTCGAGGCAAGTTTTGTAATAGTAAGTGTCTTCCCTTTGTAAGACCCAAATTTTGACCTTAAGATCCCTCATGCAAATCCACCATAAGCATTAGCATTGGGATCATATCTTGGCATCCTCCTTACCCCTCTTTCATTGGGTTTGTTTTGGGAGAGACCACCAAGCACTTTGTGATTATATCATACTTGTATTTTATCATTTCACTAACTAAAATACCAAAAATATGTCTTTGCATTTGTCTAACTCTTTTGTAGGTAGGGCATTGATCTCATTTGATTCATCAAGTTCACATCTAGGGTTTGAGACCCTCATGAACAAAGAGCACAACCAAGAATTGATTCAAGAATGGTTATGAACATAATATATTAGTTCCATTTATTCCTACATGATATATTGATCAAGTTTTCTTCAAGAGTTTGAGGGTGATTTGCCTTGGAAACCCTAGTTTGACTGGGTATCTTGAGTAACTTCTCCAACAAGCTATCTCACCAATTGATAAAATTTATCAAGTTAAACTTCAAAATTCATCATCTTATGCATATATGATCTACCATGAACCAAGAAAGTCAAGAGAATTAGAAACTAGTAAGTTGGTTGATGGTGGTTGGCCAGATGAATTCATCTGATCAAAACTGGGTCTCCCTAGACCCTATCTCCTACAATTTTCACCATATGAAAATGATTCCAAGATCAAACTTTCTCTAGATGACATTCCAAAAAACTTTCATGTTGAGACCTAGAGCTAGTTTTGCTTGGAAAATCATTTTCTATGTTGAAACATTATAGGTCATTTTGTCTAAACCCTAATTTGAAAGTCAACTTCCTAAGGCCATAACTTGCTCAATTTTTATCAGATGAAAGATTTCCAAGTTGCACAATCAAATTCAATGTGTCTACTTCAAATTTTGTGTTTGTAGTGGGAGCTAATTCAATTTTTTTGAGCTTGTGATATGAGGTCACATTATAGGTCACTTTTGACCTATACCATTGATCAAGTGATTTTTCCAAACTTCAAAAATGCATAACTCTATCATTTCAAATCCAAATGACATGAAATTTGTGACTGTTTTTAAGGTCTTTGAGATAGATACAACTTTTATGAAGACACCTTTCTCATTTGAAACTCATATAAAAAGTTAAGCAAAGTGGAATACTGAGACATATGGCTTGACACTTAGAAAAATTTTGATATGTCAAAAATTTCCAAACTTCCACCTCAAATTTCTCCAAGTTCCAATCTCCAAATGAAAAAGTGTTGAACATGGAAGTTGTTCCTTTTGATCTCACCTTTCCAAAGAGCTCAAATTCATTCATTTTGGACAAGAAATGCATAGGCTGCGCATGGCTTAAACAGGGTGACATCACTTGGCATGGATCAAACTTCAAACATCAATGTGCATTTGCCTTGCAATCCAAGCTTACTTCAGAGCATTTGATATTCAATTATGGACCTCAAACAATCATTTCATGGGCTTATGCGCGCCCATGCACCATTGCATCTCATTTGCCAAAATTGGAAAGTGAATGTGACTGTGCAATTATCAACCATTTCAGCTATAAATAGAGCTTCAATTGCTCAGAATTTCACACACATTGGCGCCAGCTTTGATCCTCCATTTCAAATCCTCAATTCTCAAAGGATAAGCCTGAAAAATTCTCTTGAATTTGAGCTTGAATCTCCACTGTTTTGGAATTCAATTCTCCAAGAATCCATAGCTTTTTAACCATTCAATCCTTCTCCTACAAGCAAGTGGAGTGAGTCCAAGCACAAGCAAGATCAAGATCCATCGAATCCAGACCTACATTGAAGGTATTTTCCAGAAATTTTGAACTCTTTGATTCTCTCAGATTCTTGCTCAATTCTATTGATTCTTTGGTTGTCTGAAGTCCTACCAATGTAGGCAAGAAGATTGAGTTGTTTTGAGGCCAAATCGAAGCAACTCAATTCATGTACCTCAAATTTCAATTCCATATATCTCTCAATATACTTGGAATTGGAGTGAATGGAGGTCAGATTCGAGCTCAGTGCCATTTTTTCTTTAAGATCATGTCCTTGTTTTTATTTTTGGTGATGGTTCATGGCGGACCAATCCGGTGAGGTCCACTGGAGAGGATGACCGGAGCTCTAGCTCCGACGATGTGTTGGCAAGGCTCTGAACCACATGATCCATCCATTACGTTTTAATCTTGATCGTTGGTTTTAAATACCACTTATGCAGCGTTGTTGACTCAAGTCCATGTGGAACGCGCGCTAGGGACCATCTGATATGCCACCTCAATTAATGAGGGAGATCTGATGGTCCACGTATTTTTGATTATCTGAATTTTTATTTTAATTGCATTTTCTTCAATAATTCATATTAAATTCAATATTGATCCAAAAAATATGAGACTTTCACCAAAAAATTTCAAATATTTTTCTCTTTCATATTCTGAAATAAAATTATTTTTTTGGATCATTATTAATATTTTTCATGAATTAATTGATTTTGCATTTGTTTTTAATTGTTTAAAAATATTTTTTAAATGTCCAAAAATTATGAATTTTTTTCTCCAAGGTCCTTTGACCTTGTTTGACTTATGATAAATCTCATGGCCATTTCTTTGGTGTTTTGATGAGGTTTTAGGAATTGGACAAAATATATTTGATTTAAATGCACTATTTTATTATTTTTAATTGAATAAATGCCAATTATTTTTGTTGACCATTTGTATTTGACTTGTTTGAGTTTGCTTATTGTTGTTGGGCCTTGGTCAAGGTTGATTTGACTTTGTCAAATTAATATCATTGGATTCAGGGGATTGATGGAATATACATTACATCTCTCAAAATGAATGAATGATATTAATTTGGTAAAAGTCCTCCTTTGACAAATTTGTGATTTCATTCATCCCCCTCCCACTTCATCTCATTCCTCTTCTTAATCCATTTATTCCATTTGGCCTATGACATCTCAAAGTCCTAATGCTAGTTGATTGAAAAATTGACATGAGTATGAATGAGATTAGGCCACACCTTTTGCATATTCTTTTTGTGTGTGGTATGTTTCACGAGCATAGTCCATTATACTATGTCTCTAACATACATTAACACCAAAACTTTATTGCCCGACCTCAAATAGTTGTGACTTCTACATAAGTCCAATTACGAATGCTTAACATAGCGCTAAATTTGTGACATAAAAGGCATAAGCATTCTAGTTAGTGAGATTGTAAGTCTCCCCTCTTTCATGGTATTGTGTGGAAACTTGGCCTTCTTTCCTTCCTTTGGAAGATGTTTTGGTTCAAGGATTCATGCTTCTGATAAGTGGGTTGAGTGTTCTCCAAAGAATGTCTTGAAAAACAAAAGCAAAACAAAACTAACTTTTAACCTACTAACTACTAACTTTTAATTTCAAGCTTTTTACTTTAATGCAATTTACTTTTAGCATTTTATTTCATTTGCCATTGTTCATATCATTCTAATTGTTTATGTTAATGTAATTTTTACTTTGTCCATTTGGACCATATTGTGTGATATATTTTGTTTGTGTATACTTTGCTTGTTTGTGTGGTCTTTGACCATTAATGTACATAATAATAACAAAAACCCTAAAAAACTTTTGAGTGGACTGTTGGTTTGATCTTGGACAAATAGACTTAGAATCTAGGCAACCTCCCTAAGCTAAAGGACTTGGCCAATGTCAACTTGTTGAAGAACCAAGTGCTTGCAATTTGAACTTCATCTGATACATCTTTGAAGATCTCTCTAAGATTCATCTGCAATATGATCATTGTGAAGCTCTTATTTTTAACCTGTGACTTGTGAATTTCATATGTTACATGGGCTATTTTTGAAGAAGATCATGGAATGGGTAATCTTGGATGAGGCCATCTTTATTTGATGCCTTTCTCTTCAAGAGAATATAATTATGTATTTGTGTGTTGCTTAATTCTAAAAGTCCAAGGGAATTCTGGGTTTCTATTGACATACTTGTCTATTGGATTTCTACCCACTTGGTCAGATCTTTTCAACTCTAAACTTTTAATTTTTGTACATAGGATAGTATCTTCATCTTCTCCCCATTTCTTTAATTTCAAAATCTCTCCCTCCATTTTCAAAATCTTATTTGTGTGAACTAGTTTTTTTCTAAACTTTGACCACTTTGCAAAAAGATAGAAACTTTGGCCTTATACCATTGCATTTTCAAACTTATTTTCTTAAATCAAATTTGTAAATAAATTTAACTATACTTGACTTAAACTTTCAAAAAAGCCAAAAAGAACTAACCCATTCAAACCATTTTAGGCCTTTGTGCCTTTCAAACTTAATTTTTATTAAAATCAATGCATCCATTTTGAAATTTGTATCACGAACTACGAGGTTTTGATCCCTCATTTTTATGTTAGTACATAGGCACAAGTCTGAAGGTCTTGTCAAACACAAAAATATAATTAATGAATTATTTTCTCATCCCCCCATTCTATTTGTTTGTAAACATCATTTTGTACAAAATACATATGCACACAAAAAGGGCTCCCTAGCAGTACCTAGGATACTTTGGGTGCTAACACCTTCCCTTTGTGTAACCAACCCCCTTACCTGTTATCTCTGAATTTTATTAGTTTTTATTTGAAAACTTCTTACTTTTTGGGTTTTGTTCGTAGTTTTTCCCTTTTCCCTTGGAAATAATAAAAGCATGGTGGCGACTCTTGTTAATTGATCTCTAACTTGTCAATAGCTTGATGATCATGAATTTCCCGCTACAAAAATTAAGTGGCGACTCTGCTGGGGAGTAGTCTTTAGTGGGTTTAGCCTACTTTTTGTGTGAATATATTTGTATATATGTGATGTTTGTATATATGTATGTGTGATATAATTTGCTTGTTGTGCTTGGTGATCTCTGAGTGGTGAGATAAGTTCTAACCCGAACTTGAGTGCAATTAAGATAGGAGGATGGTATAGTCATGTTCGACTTGTGTGGAGTAGTCCTTAATAAGTTGGCTTGAGATCCATCTGCTCAGTGGAGACTCCTTTGGATTTGGAAATGTCACACAAGTATTTGTGGTTAGGCATTACTATTTCTATCTGGGTCCGAGAAGCTGGGGACCTTAGAACATTTAACCCATCTTGGCCTATTTAAGACGTAGTGCGGAAACTGTTCAAGTGTAAACTTGATAACAGTTGTTACGCGATACTACACTCAGACAAGTTTCTCTTGAGAATATTATGGGACGATGAGTCAGTCATCTTAACCTATAATATCCGATAGATGGAATTAAGACTCTGGGAACTTTTTAGAACATGATTTACAGGTTTTTATCCTTAGTTCACTCCTTTGGGATGGTTCTTACCCAGACTCCATGCTCGTGACTTGCAACAAACCCTTGATTCTTGGTTGATCCAATCAAGTCTTGTCAATATCAATGGAACTTGGGTGTTGATAAGGTGAAAACCATAATCCACCAAAATGGATGATTGATCTTGACAATGACTTGATTCATCCCTTGACCTTTGTTTGCCTTGTGTGTGATCCCTTATTTGTGATTGTTGCACTCATGCATTCATGCGCATCATAACATTCATCACACAAAATTTCAAGGAACTAAGGTATCATTGGCAAATAGTTTCAGACCATGGATTGTGGATGAAGGAACACTAAGAAGTATAATTTTAGATGTCCCGACTTGAAAGAGTTAAGGAAGCTAGCATATTTTGTATTAGATCCCTTGGACTTCAAACAACGCCTTGGGAAGCTTCTGTCCATCTTGTCTGCTGATGTAGTTAAAGGACTTTTGAGTGTATTGGTGCAGTTCTATGATCCTCTCTACCATTGTTTCACTTTCCCAGATTTTCAGCTTGTGCCTACCTTGGAGGAGTATTCTCATCTTTTGGGGATACCTGTTTCTAGTAGAGTGCCTTTTAGTGGATTGGAGGAGATTCCTCGGTCTAGTATTATTGCTGAAGCTCTTCACTTGAAGAAGTTTGAGATAGAGGCTCATTGGGTGAAGAAAGGAGGGTTATTTGGGTTGCCATCTGTTTTCCTCATCCAGGAAGCTACTACTTTTGCTCAAGCTGGCAGTGTAGACGTTTTTGAATCTATCTTTGTGTTTCTCATCTATGGATTAGCTTTATTCCCTAACATTGACGGTTTTGTTGATGTTAACGCCATTAGACTTTTCTTGATTGGGAATCATGTGCCTACTTTGTTGGGTGATATGTATTTCTCTTTGCATCTAAGGAATTCTAAGGGTGGTGGAACGATTGTTTGTTGCATTCCTCTTCTATACAAGTGGTTTATTTCGCACTTGCCTCAGACACCTGCTTTTGTGGAGAACAAACAATGTCTAAGGTGGTCTCAGAGACTTGTGTCTCTCACTAATGATGATATAGTTTGGTATGATCCATCCTTAAGCAGTTTGGAGATTATTGATAGTTATGGTGAATTCTCTAATGTGTCTCTCATTGGTACACAAGGAAGAATTAACTACAACTCTGCTTTGGCCCTTTGAGAGACAAACCTAATAACATGTTGTTAGAAGGTCTTTTCTATCAAGAGGGTAAAGGTCCCCAACATTTGAAGCAGAAGATTGTGCATGCTTGGCATAATGTGCATAGGAAAGGAAGATCCGAGCTTGGTCTGTGCAATTGTGTAGCTTTGGAAGCTTACACTCTTTGGGTGAAGAAGAGAGCTTTGGAGTTGAAGATGCCTTATCCTTGTGAAAGACCTATGTCTATGGTAGTGGTTGAGCCATTAACTCTCCCTAACCAAGATGTAGAAGAGTTGAAAGACACGCTCGTCAAGATGAAGCAAGAGAAGGATATGTGGGAAGAGCGTTTTCGTGCTTTGAGCAAGAAGCATGAAGAGTTGCAGTTGGAGTCTAAGGACAAAGATGCATTGATTGAGCTACTTGAACACCGAGTGACGAAGAGACAGAGAAAGCCATAGGTTTCATCTTCTAGCTTGCCTCAGCCTTCTGTTGCTGGGAAGAAGATTGTTGACCAGCTTGTCCTCGAGAAGACTCAGATGAAGGCTTCTTTTGAGACCGAGATCCGTCGCATCCGAAGGAAGTACGCGCCTTCATCCAGATCTTCTGACATTGTTGTTAGGGATCCTTAGGATGACTAGTCTCTTTTTCTCTTGTATCTTTTTATTTTGGTTTCTGAAATTGTACTCAGTGTAATCCTTCCAATTTATATAAATAAAAAGAGATTTTTGGTCATATCAAATTGTTGCAATCGCCATTTAAATATTGTATATTGTCAAATGATATAGTAAGTTCCGTGAAAATAAAAAAAATAATCAAGCATTGCATTTCATGCATCATTTGCATAAGCAGGTTTTTGCCAGGTGTCTGATTGGTGTTTCTTTTGTGCTTTAGCCAAGTTGACTCATCGGTACAATACCAGAGTCGATCATCTGAGAATTATGGAACATCTAGAGCAAGAGAACAGAGAGCTGAGGGACGAGATCGCCCGACTGACTGCCATGATGGAGTCAATTCTTGATGCTCAGAGTCAAGCTTCTCCAACGCCTGCAACTCCTTCATGCTGCTACCGCCCACTTCACGTCGAACCTGCCTGCCGGATTCTCGTGGGGAATGCCGCCCAACTTTGTTCTAGAAGGCTTTGCGCCTGCATTTGCTTCCATGCCGACATCTAGCCTGGTCATGTCCGTTCCACCTCTCGTTGTGCACACTTTGCCTCGCGTAGAGGATACCATCTATCATTCCGAGTCGTCTGAGGGTCCGGATGTGTATGAGAAGATGGACGAAATGAAAGACCAATTTATTGAGCTGCACAAGGAATTGAAGATGCTGAGAGGTAAAGATCTGTTTGGGAAGAGTGCTGCCGAATTATGTGTGGTACCCAATGTCAAAATCTCGGTGAAGTTCAAAGTGCCTGACTTTGAAAAGTATAAGGGGAACTCTTGTCCGCTCAGTCATATTGTGATGTATGCCCGCAAGATGTCAACTCATATAGATAATGACCAATTGCTTATTCACTACTTCCAGGATAGCCTGACCGGTGCTACACTCCGTTGGTATATGGGGTTGGATAGTGCAAGCATCCGCACTTTCAACGACTTGGGAGAGGCTTTTGTGAAGAAATACAAATATAATGGGGGCATGGCGCCAGATAGAGACCAGTTAAGGTCTATGTCTCAGAAAGATAAAGAGACATTCAAAGAGTATGCGCAAAGATGGAGGGAGTTGGCTGCCCAGATCACTCCTCCTTTGGAGGAGAAAGAGATGACAAAAATATTCTTGAAAACCCTGAGTTCATTTTATTATGAACGCATGATCGCTAGTGCCCCCAGTGGTTTTACTGAAATGGTAAATATGGGGATGAGACTTGAAGAAGGGGTCGGTGAAGGACGTTTGTCAAGAGATGAGGCATCAACAAGTAAGAGGTATGATAGTAGTTTCAGCAAAAAGAAGGACAGTGAGACAAATGCAATTTCCAGTGGGAGGCAGAGGAGGCCTCTGATCAGAAGAAATCCACCACCCCGTCAACATCATCATCATCAAGTGTCATCGGTAATTCCAGTATTTTCTAATCAACAAGCAACACCAATTCAACAACAACAACCGCAACAAAGAACTAACACCTACAACAACAACAATATCAACAATCATCAACATCAGCAGAACTTTGAAAGGAAGAAGGTCTCTTTTGACCCGATTCTGATGTCGTACGTAGAGCTGTATCCATCCTTGATTCTCAAGAACCTAATTCAACCGAGGAACCCGCCGCAGATCCCAGAACCACTTCCCTGGTGGTATAAGCCTGAGCTTTGTTATGCTTTTCATTAAGGAGCACCCGGGCATGACATTGAAAACTGCTATCCATTGAAATATGAGGTTCAAAAGATTATGAAGAGTGGTATGGTGTCCTTTGAGGATCATGCGCCGAATGTGAAAGTAAACCCTTTGCCCGCTCATGGGAACTTTTCAGTGAATATGGTGGACGGTTGTCCTGGAGAATTCAAGGTTTTTGACGTCCGGTTTATCCGAAGATCCTTGGTGCAGATGCACAAGGATATTTGTATGGTGAGTGACTATGAACATGACCATGATGGTTGTGTTGTTTGTAGCGTGAACCCAAGAGGGTGTGATGTAGTGAAAAGGGACATCCAGCGTCTGATGGATGAAGGTATGATTCAGATTGTTCAATCCCGTCATGTAGATGACGACGTCAATGCCATAGTTCCCCTTTTCAAGCAACAAGAGAGGTTAGTAATTCAGTATGATAGCAGCAATAACAAGAATGTCAAGCAAAGATCAGTATCATCGTTGGTAGTACGGTTAGCGGGCCCAGTCCCGTATTCATCTAATAAGGCTGTGTCGTACCAGTATAATGCTACAATGATAGAGAATGATCAAGAGGTCCCGTTACCTACGACTAGTTCAGTGGTGAGCATTGCTAATGTTACGAAGGTGACCCGCAGTGGTCGAGTGTTTGGGCCAGTGGTCCCAGAAAGTAAAGAGGAAACGATTGTTGGTAAGAAGGTGGAGGTACCTAATATAGAACCAGTTGGCTGTTCAAAGGATAAGTCTGGTGAATCCAACAATTTGAAAGCCAGTGATGATGATGAGGTACTCTGATTGATAAAAAGGAGTGAATTTAATGTGGTTGAGCAGCTTCTCTAGACTCCCTCAAAGATCTCTGTGTTGTCTCTACTTTTGAATTCCGAAGCACACAGAGAAGCACTACAGAGAGTTCTTGAACAAGCATATGTAGAGCAAGATGTTACTGTGGATCAGTTCGATCACATTGTGGCTAACATCACTTCATGCAATAATTTGAGCTTTTGCGACGAAGAACTCCCTAAGGAGGGAAGAAATCATAATCTGGCTTTGCATATTTCAATGAACTGCAAGGAAGATGCTTTGTCAAATGTGCTTGTTGACACTGGTTCGTCACTCAATGTGCTTCCGAAGTCAACTTTGTCAAACCTATCTTACCAAGGAGCTCCCATGAGGTATAGTGGGGTGATTGTCAAAGCCTTTGATGGCTCACGCAAAACGGTAATTGGTGAAGTGGACCTTCTAGTTAATATAGGTTTGAGTGATTTTCATATTACTTTTCAAGTAATGGATATCCACTCGGCCTACAACTGTTTATTGGGAAGGCCATGGATTCATGAGGCAGGAGTTGTTACCTCCACTTTGCACCAGAAGCTCAAATTTATCAAGAATAGCAAGCTTGTGATCGTGGGAGGAGAGAAAACGTTGTTGGTTAGCCATCTGTCATCTTTCTCGTATGTTGAAGCTGAGGATGAGGTTGGAACTCCATTCCAAACCTTATCTATTCCTGCTGAGAAGAGAGTTGGGGCACCTATGTCCTCGTTGAAAGATGCTCAGAAGATTGTTGAAGAAGGAACTGTTGATCAGTGGGGGCGCATGGTAGAGGTCTCCGAAAATAAAGGCAGAACCCGTTTGGGGTTTGTAGCGGGGTTTTCGTTACCTTTAGGTTTATCGACTAAACCAAAAGTCAACATACAATTCGAGTCGCCACCGCACTTTTATTTGTCCAAAGGAAAGGCTAAAAAGCGAACAAAAGCCAAGTAAGAAGTTTTTCAAATCAAAAACTAATAAAAATGTCAGAGATCTAGGTAAGGGGGTTGGTTATGAAATGGGAAGGTTTTCCGCACCCAAAACATCCTTAGTACTCTAAGGGAACCCTTTTTGCAAATATGTGTTGTAGGTTGGTATTTGTGAAAAGATTTGTGCAAAAGATTGGAGGGATGAGAAGAGAATAGATTATATTTACAAATTTTGTTGTTTGAATGGATGAACCCATTGCCTACGTACCATCACAAAGGAGGATCAAAACCTCGTAGTTCGTGGTAAAAATTTCAAAGGTTGGTGAATTGATTTTAATCAAAAGCCTTAAGGTATTTTGTTATCAAAGGGAGAAAACTCAACCTAAACCAACAATCCACCATGTGAGGAAGACTTCAACATGCTAGTGAGGGGTTAACCCTATAATAAGCATGGGAGACTTATAATCCAACACTAAGGATGAGGTGAGATTTACATCAACCACTATGATAACTCAAACCTATGACTAATGTTTTTGAAAAGATTGAAACAAGTGGCCATTGGAACCACAAAAACAACTTGAAATGGGTTATATTTACAAGTTAGATTTATTTACAAAATGAGGTCAAAGTTGGATTAAAATTTATTTACAATGAGTATTTATGAAAATGGTTTTGAAAAGTCAAAGGCCTAAGGTCTAGGTTTCTAATTTGAAATAAATTCAAAGTTTTGAAAATGATTTTTGGCTTGGTTAGAGTGGGGAGAAGAGAGAAGGGTTATTCCTAAAGCAAACAAAGATAAGAGAGGAAAGATAACCGTTGGAGTTCCTTTTCTTTGAGTCATATAGAGATGACTCAAGATGCTCATTTCCTTTGGATTTAGCACACAAAAAAAGCAATCAATAGTTTGAATTCAAGCTCCTAGGATCTCCATTTGGCTTGGCTCTTAACTTGGCTACTCATGACAATGGTCCTCTTTTCACAATCTCAAAGTGAGGTTCCTATCACACAAAAGCACACATAAAAAAGCTCACAACACAATAAAGGGAATGGACAAAGAATAGGTTTGAGGAGAAGTCCTTTGAGATCAACTTTGAATTTTTAGCATTCTAAAGGCATGAGGCCTAGTTGCTCTTCAACAAATTTTGCATTCTAAAGGCATGAGGCCTAGTTGCTCTTGAACTCCTTTAAGCATGGGTAAATCCTAATTCTAAGTCCTTTCTCCTTTTTGCATTTTGGTTTACATCAAATCAAACACAAACAACACAAAATGGCAATATACTTATATACAATAATGGGCTCAAATGAGCAAAAGAAAAATGACATAAACATAAAATATATGCTCGAGTGAGCAAAGATGAAAATCAAGATGAATAATGAGCAAGAAATAAATGACATTAAAAGTAAATGACAAGAATTTAAAATCTCAAATTAAAGTTAGTAGTTAGTAGAGTTATGTTAGCTTGTCATAAGATAATGTAGCGCTATGTTAAGCAATCGTAAGTGGACTAATGTAGTAGTCACACCTATTTGAGGTCGGTCAATAAGAATATAGGCAAAGAACACAAGTTAGAGGTCATGACTAGTAAGCCAAGCTCCATAAACTTGCCATGCCAAACAAAAGGGGAAGGGCCTTGTATTGACTTTTGGTTATTTGCTTGACCAAGAAGCAACCTATCTTTGACCCAAAATAACTCACTTGATCATGGATCAAGTTGAGTTTGGTTTGGACCAAAGAAGGTTAAACTTCTTATTTGTCAAGACCAACCTCAAGACTTTAACTCATTGGTCATTGAAGGGAAGAAAGGGATAAAGATGAAAGGGAAGGGGTAAGAAGTCAACAAACAATCCCAATTGATCAAGGGATAACTCATCCTTGATCAAATTCATTCATCTTTCTAGGTGATGATCCTTAAGGATTTTCAAACCACAAGATCGAATGAATTTGATCAAAGTTGAATCAATTCAACCTCAATCAACACCAAACAGAAGAGAAATGAATATAACAAGTCAAGGAGTCCATGATATTTTTTTGGTATTTTTTGAATTAAAAGAAAATACAAATAAAAAATAAACAAACAAAGTTAAACCTCAAATTCAATTCAAAACAACTTAAATAAGTCCAATTAAATTCTCATAGGTTCAACATAGTCAAAAAAACTTTAACTAATTTTCTCACAAATTTTTGAAATCAGAAAGTAATTAAAATCAATTAAAAACAACCAAAAATAGCATAATATGAATTAAAATCTCAAATAATTTCAAAACAAACAAGAAATTATTGAGACTATTTTTCATTGACTTATCATGATCCATAGATGCTATGAAAATATTTTTGTATTTTTTAAAAGTCAGAAAGTATTTTAAAATGAATTAAAATCATTAAAAACCAAGTAATTTATAAAAAATATCAAATGAAGTCGCAAAAATAATTAAAAATCATAATATGAAACTATATTTTTCAAGAAATTTTTTGGAGTTGGTCTCATATTTTTCTGACTTCATATGAATTTTTAATGAATTATTTAAAATGGAATGAATTAAAAGAAAATAAAAGAAATAAATGAAATAAGCGAAAAAGCAGAGCCACCGGATCCAAATTCATTAATTGATGTGGCACAAGACACGACTTGGATCTGAGGATACATGGTGGACTCAAGTCAAACGCGCAACACAATGAATTAAAACAAGTAATTAAAACGGATGATCAAGATTAGATCATGAGAGCAAGATCCAAATGCCATGAGTAACACACGTGGTGGTGGTGGTGGAAACCACCGTCTTCTCCGGCCAAACACACAAACTCCGGCCAAATTTACAGAGAAATGAATCTTAATGAAAATGAAAAACCAGGACATGGAAATAAAGCTCTTGTGATGTAGATCATCATTGTACCATTGGATTTCTTTCATGCTTCCTATATTGAGAGAAATATGAAGGAGAAAATCATGGTGTCCACACAGATTGTTCATGAAATGGCAAATTGAATGCATCAAAAGCTTGCCTCAAGTATGAGGACTTCAGAGAACCACCAAAACATAAGAAAGCTACATTGAATTAGGAGTTTCAGATCCAAAAAGTTTGAGTTGATACCTTAAAAATGATGAATCTCTAGCCACGAATTCTTCAAGCTCTTTGCTCCTCTTTGATCTCTGAGTGTAGGGAAGATGAATGGCTAAGGAATCTAGCTTTAAAACTCAGCTAATGTTACTGAATTTCAAGCTCGAAAATTTGAAAAAAAATTATGAGTGATTCCTTTGGTGAGGGTTATGGTTTTAGTGCAGCAGCATATGGGATCTCCAAAAAGGTTCCTAAATGAAAGAGATGAAGCCTCTATTTATAACTGAATGCAGCTGAAGTCACACTTTGCTCATGTGCATGAGAATCGAAAGCTTGAGTGCATGGGCCTTTCTGGACGTGTGAGAGGCTCATGGATGGCTGAAGAAGCTTGCTGATATCATGTGGAAGGCATTTGGTCGTGCACTTTGAATGGAGAATGCTTTCATTTCAAGTTTTAGCATACAATATCAAAATTGCACCTAAATGAAAATAAATTTGAATCTCCCAAATGGTAGACCCCAAGGACTACTGCGAGTAATGATTGGAAAGCTCTTGAAATAAGGAACAAAAGTCATGTTGGGAAAAAAAATCATTTGGCATGTGCAAATTGATCAAAACTGGCCTGGAAAATTCAAGTGTAAAACATATTCAAATCATTTTGAAAAAGTCACCCAAAAGTAAGCTTAATCAAGCCCCTCTGTCTTCATGATACAAGCTTCAAATGAAAACGTTTCCAACAATAAAGTTGTAGATATTTTCAAGGTAGACAATTTATACTCAAATTTTACATCATTTGGATTTTCTATGACAAAGTTATAGGCATTTGAAGTTGGGTACTTTTTCAAATTCAATGAATTAGGTCCAAGATGACCTATAATGTTTTGCATTATCACATGTATTTACTTTAGGATTATGAAGTTTTGTCCAACATAACATTTGAAATAGACATCTCAATATTTCGAATGCCTTTCGTATCACCTCAAAATCATAAAAATTAAGGAAGTTATTCCCTTGGCAAGTTGACCCAAAATTAGGGTTTCAGTCAAAATGACCTACAATGTTTTGAAATGAATGATGACCTTAAAAGTTTCAAATGGATTTTTTATGAACATTAAAGTTGTTCATATGGTTCTTAGGAACCTTTTTTATTTTGGGGTCATCTTAATTTGACAAATACATCAAAAGTTATAGCTCATTGAACCTCAGTTTAGTCAGATGACTTGACTGGTCAACTTTTCAAAGTCAAACTTCCAATCTTGATGAATAAATGATTTAGAGACCTCAAATAGGCTCATATATGCATAAAATCATAAATTAAAGAACTTCCCTTGATTAAATTTGATCAGAGGTTGAGATTGCTTCATGGGCAAGGCATAGTCAAAGCACAGTGAAATTAGGGTTTCCTTGGGAAACAATCTTCAAGCCCTTTGGGTTATCTTGATCAAATTGGAAAATTGAGATACTTGGGAGACATATATGATGATTAGGAGCTCTGTGGACCATTTTCATGCTTTTCTCGTCTTCATTTAGTCATTGCATTGGGCTTAGGAGCATTGTGGAGCACATGATCACTTGAGCTTCAAAACAAAAAGAGTTAGTGACATATTTTTGTGCTTTTGGTTAGTAATCAAAATAAGAAATGAAATAACATACAATACAAGCATTCTTGGTGGTCTCAAAACACTCAAACAAGTCCCAACCCTAGGGTTAAGGAGCCAAACATGCTATGATCCTTGAGGCAATGCACTTGTGCAATAACATGATGCCATGAGGGATCTTAGGGTCAAAATTAGGGTCTTACAGGGTTCAAGAAAGGTTCATCAATTGCAAGATCTAAAGATATGCAACTCAGCTTCTGTAGCGGAGGGTTCATTCATGGCAATGAACAACACTTAGTTGCTATGCTAGAGGATAGCGAAGAGGAAGACTGCACCAACTTTGTAACGCATGGAAGGACATGCAACAATTGGACTGCTATTGATATTCCTGTTATTTTGCATCAATCTAAGTAATTGCTTTTATACTTTAAAAATCCTTCTCCTATGCCTAAGGGAGAAGTGAACATTGTTTGGGCATTTTAAATTGATCATTAATAAAATTAATTCTATTCATCCACATCTTTGATGTTTGTTTTTACTTTTTGCTTTATTCTGAAAATGGTAATCACAAAAAACATAAATAAACAATATAATTGTCCATATGCATAATATTTGGTCATAAATTCACTTGTCTAAAATCAAAATATCAAATCATTATGCAGGTTGGTTTCTAATCCCATTGAATACAATGATCCTTCTCCTTCTCCAATTTTTGAATTCCCTGTGTTTGAGGCCGAGGAGGAAAGTGATGTAGAAGTGAGTGATGAATTGTCTCGTCTTCTTAAGCAAAATGAAAAGATTATTCAGTCATTTGAAGAGCAGATTGAGCTAGTCAACTTGGGTACCAAAGATGATGTGA
This sequence comes from Lathyrus oleraceus, assembly GCF_024323335.1. Taxonomy (NCBI): domain Eukaryota; kingdom Viridiplantae; phylum Streptophyta; class Magnoliopsida; order Fabales; family Fabaceae; genus Lathyrus; species Lathyrus oleraceus. The sequence goes on from NC_066581.1 coordinate 333,325,496, forward strand.
AGGAAGTCAGATTGGGTCTCAACTGTGTCCAGATGCTAAGAAGGGGTTGATTGATCTTCTTCAAAAGTATTCAGATGTGTTTTCTTGGTCTTATCAAGACATGCCTGGGTTGGATTCTGAGATTGTGGAGCATAGATTGTTGTTAAAGCCAGAATACCCGCCAGTCAAGGAGAAGTTGAGAAGAACGCATCCTGATATGGATGTGAAGATCAAAGAGGAAGTGCAGAAGCAGATTGATGTCGGTTTTCTTGTAACAGTTGAGTATCCGCAATGGGTGGCCTATATTGTGCCAGTACCGAAGAAAGATGGAAAAGTCCGCATGTGTGTCGATTATAGAGATTTGAATAAAGCTAGTCCGAAAGATGATTTCCCTCTGCCACACATTGATATGTTGGTAGACAATACTGCTAAATTCAAAGTCTTTTCGTTCATGGATGGTTTTTCCGGATATAATCAATTCAAGATGGCACCCAAAGATATGGAGAAGACCACATTCATTACACCCTAGGGAACATTCTGTTATAGAGTGATGCCTTTCAGTTTAAAGAATGCGGGTGCAACTTACCAGAGAGCAATGACTACTCTTTTTCATGATATGATGCATAAAGAGATTCAAGTTTATGTCGATGACATGATTGCTAAATCAATTGATGAAGAGGAACATGTTGAGCATTTGTTGAAGCTATTCCAGCGTTTGAGGAAGTATAAACTCCGCTTGAAGTGTTCGTTCTGGTAAGTTGTTGGGCTTTATTGTCAGCGAGAAGGGTATGGAAGTTGATCCTGCCAAGGTCAAAGCAATACAAGAGATGCCTGCGCCCAAAACTGAGAAGCAAGTCAGAAGTTTTCTCGGCCGCTTGAATTATATTTCCAGATTCATTTCCACATGACTGCCACATGTGCACCTATATTCAAGCTTCTTCGGAAAGATCAGTCTTGTGATTGGACCGAAGATTGCCAGAAAGCATTTGATAGTATCAAGGAATATCTGCTTGAACCTCCGATTTTGTATCCCCCTGTTGAAAGAAGACCGTTGATCATGTATTTTACTGTGCTAGAAAATAGTATGGGTTGTGTTCTTGGTCAACAAGATGAGACTGGAAAGAAAGAATTTGCAATCTACTACCTCAGTAAGAAGTTCACCGACTGTGAGACTCGGTATTCAATGCTTGAAAAGACTTGTTGCGCATTGGCTTGGGCTGCTAAGCGCCTGCGTCAGTATATGTTGAATCATACCACTTGGTTGATATCCAAAATGGATCCAATCAAGTATATATTTGAGAAGCCTTCTTTAACTGGGAGAATTGCCCGTTGACAGATGTTGTTATCAGAGTATGATATCGAATACCGATCTCAGAAAGCGATCAAAGGTAGTATCTTGGCTAACCATTTGGCTCACCAACCAATCGGAGATTATCAGTCAGTGCAATATGATTTTCCCGGTGAAGAGATTTTGTACTTGAAAATGAAAGATTGTGATGAACCATTGCTTGAAGAAGGGCTAGAACCTGGTTCCCGTTGGGGCATGGTATTTGATGGAGCTGTTAATCAATATGGAAATGGTATTGGGGCAGTGATTATTACTCCTCAAGGAACGCATCTACCATTTACAGCTAGATTGACTTTCAAGTGTACAAACAACATGGCAGAATATGAAGCTTGCATTATGGGGCTTGAAGAGGCCATGAATCTCAAAATCAAGTATTTGGATGTCTTCGGTGATTCGACTTTGGTTGTAAATCAGATCAAAGGAGAATGAGAGACAAATCAACCCGGTTTGATAACGTATAGAGATTATGCGAGGATGATTTCAACTTTATTTACAAAGGTTGAGTTTCATCATATCCCTCGAGATGAAAACCGGATGGCAGATGCTCTTGCGACATTGGCCCCAATGATTATAGTGAAGTTTTGATATGAAGTTCCCAATTTATCTGTGATGCGTCTTGATAGGCCAGCTCATGTGTTTGCTGTTGAAGAGGTCAAAGACGAGAAGCTGTGGTATTACGACATCAAATGTTTCCTCCAAAGTCAGATTTACCCGCCTGGGGCATCTTTGAAAGATAAGAAGACTTTGAGAAGATTGGCCGATAATTTCTACTTGAATGGTGATATACTGTACTAGAGAAACTTCGACATGGTTTTGCTCAGATGCGTGGATAGACACGAAGCAGACTTGTTGATGACTGAAGTGCACGAAGGTTCCTTTGGTACTCATTCCAATGGACATGCAATGGCAAAGAAGATGTTGCGAGCAAGTTACTATTGGCTGACAATGGAATCTGACTGTTGCAAATTTGTGAAGAAATGCCACAAGTGTCAAATTAATGCTGATAAGATTCATGTTCCTTCGACACTATTGAATGTTATCTCTTCCCCATGGCCTTTCTCCATGTGGGGAATTGATATGATTGGGATGATTGAGCCCAAAGCTTCGAATGGACATCGTTTCATTTTAGTGGCAATTGATTATTTCACAAAATGGGTTGAAGCGGCATCGTGTGCAAATGTAACCAAGCAAGTTGTTGTAAGGTTTATCAAGAATCAGATTATATGTCGTTATGGTGTGCCAAGTAAGATCATTACTGACAATGGATCGAACTTGAATAATAATATGGTGGAAGCTCTTTGCAAACACTTCAAGATTGCACATCATAATTCTTCTCCCTACAGACCCAAGATGAATGGGGTTGTTGAAGTTACGAATAAAAACATCAAGAAGATTATCCAGAAGATGGTTGTCACATATAGGGATTGGCATGAGATGCTCCCATTTGCTTTGCATGGGTATCGTACATCCGTCCGCACTTCAACAGGGGTAACCTCTTTCTCTCTTGTATATGGTATGGAAGTAGTACTCCCTGTAGAGGTTGAGATTCCTTCGTTGCATGTGCCCATGGAAGCCAAGTTGACTGAAGCTGAATGGTGTCATACCAGGTTTGACCAGTTGAATTTGATTGAAGAGAAGAGATTGACTGTCATGTGTCATGGTCAGTTATATCACCAGAGAATGAAGAAAGCTTTTGATAAGAAGGTCAAACCTCGAATGTTCAGAGAAGGTGACCTTGTGCTCAAGAAGATTTTGACGTTCAAGCCGATTCCAGAGGAAAATGGACTCCCAATTATGAAGGCACATATGTTGTTAAGAGAGCCTTTTTAGGCGGTGCATATATTCTTACAACTATGGATGGTGAAGAGTTCACTCGTCCTGTGAACCCAGATACAGTCAAGAATTTCCCGATAAGTTGAGTACCCCGCCATGGGGCAACTTATGCAAAAATTAGGGATTATGGTAAGTAACTCCATTCTGCTGATTTACAGTGTTTTGAAGACTTGTTTGAGCACAAGGGTTGACATCAGTTCATCATCCCAGCAGCGGCCAAGAGTACAGTGGATATCGAGAGTTGGTAGAAGGATTAAGGATCATTTGTATTCAATGTAACCCTTTTCCATGTAAATTACCATTTTCAACTTTGTAAAATTTATGGAGTCTTGTCATTTATAGACTACCATTCCATTAAATAAAGTTGAGCTTTTATCCAATTGTTTTTACTCTTATTTACTTCAGCCAATAGTTTTAAATTTTATTATGATCATTTTGAAATTAAATTGTTAAACCAAAATCAAGTTTTCTTTAATATATAAAAGCAAGAACTTTTCCAAGGAAAGTAAAAGGAATATCAACAACATTTCAATAAATAGCAAGTCCTTAAGTGTGAAACATCCATGGTTCCCCAAGTAGTTAACTCTTCGGGTATCCCTAGACGTTTGTGTTGATTCAGTTCCTCGGCGGAGTGTTTGATCCTCAGTGGAATTCCTTTCCTCGTCCCCAGCTGAGATGGTTGGTTCAGATACCCTGCAGCGTGTCCTTATCCCCAACAGAGTTTTGGCCTTCCCCAGCGGAGTTCGTATTTCCTCAGCAGGTGGATCTTCATCAGAGATGCTTGATTTTCCTTAGTAGACCGCATTGGTGTCCCCACCAATCGCCATTTATCTTTTCTCCCAGTCAGAGTTTCCTCCTGGTTTATGAGCAGCTTTTGTTGATTTATTTCCTCAGCAGGGTTGTCTCCCATTTTTATGGTGTTGACCTAAAATTCTCCACAGATTTGGATGTTCTATCCTCAGCAGATCTCCTCCGTCTTCAGCTAGGGTTGAGCCCTTTGGGTTGGTGATCTCTCTATTCTCCAACAGTTATCTCCATCTATTTTGTGGATTGGCCGGGGATGGTACCGGTGATTCCGTTCTTTGCAACACCTTTATATCCTTTGTGGTCATTTTGTCAGCATAATCATCATATATACATATACATGTACATTCATAAAATTTCATAATTTGCATATCTCGCATCTTCATATTTGATTTGTTTGAGATTCTCATTCTCTGTTGTGGCGGTACTTTATCCCCATGCCAAATCAAATGTTTGTCCTCCCTCAATTGTAGAGTGCCAGCCCCTTAAGCAGAAAGACTTTAACCTTTCTCTGTTTCCCCACTGAGTTTGTTTCCTCGTGGATGGTTTTTATTTCAGTTTCCTCTCCAGTAAATTTGTTGGGTGGAATTACTCCCCTTGAGTTATGTCCTCAATGGGTTGAGTCTTGATTGATTGTTTCCTTTTAGCTCTTACCTAGATGGATACTTTGGTCCCCTAAGAGTCTATTACCCAGTAACTGGTAATATTCTTCTTAGTTTGCAGTTTGTTACTTCTTGTCCAATACACAGAAAAAGTACCCTTGTTCTCCTTAGTGGAGTCCCCGGGAAGTATATCCTTGATATGTTCATCTTAACTGGTGACAGATATCTTTCTCTCCCCCGCAGGAGTCTATCCTTGATATGTTCACTTTAACAAGTGACAAATATTCTCTTGATTGGTATTCTACCCAGTAAAAAGGTAGTTGTAATCCCTATTTTGTTCCTCGGAGGGTTAATCCTTGATATGTTCATCTTAGCCGATGATAGGTTTTCTTCTCCTTGTGGTCTTCTACCCAGTAACCGGTAGTTGTAAATCATATTGTTCCCCTGAGCGGAGTCTATCCTTGATATGTTCATTTTAATCGGTGATGGATTTTCTCTTCTTTGGTATTCTATCCAGTAACTAATAGATGTAATCCCTATATTTTCTCCCCTTTTCAGAGTCTATCCTTGATATGTTCATCTTAACCGGTGATAGATTTTCTCTTTGATATGTTCATCCTAACCGATGACGGGTGTCCTCCTTGACATTTTCCAGGCAAGTATATCCTTGATATGTTCATCTTAACCGGTGACGAATTTTCTTCCCTGTTGAGTTTATCCTTGATATGTTCATCCTAACCGATGACGGATACTCTCACCCTTGGTCTTCTACCCAGTAACTGGTAGTTATAAATCCTATTTTCGGCAAATTTCCCCAGCAAGGCTATTCTTACCCAGTAACCGGTAATGAATACTCCCTCCTGGCGATTCTCACTGAGTCATCCTTGATATGTTCATCCTAACCGATGACGGATGGTCTCTCTGACAGATCTTTATTATCTCATTACCCAGTAATAGGTGGTAGATAATAGATTTCTGCTCCTTCTGTGTTGAAATTTTATTTCTCCCCAGTAGAGTTGAGTGCGCATTTCCTTAGTGAAATCGCTTTCCCCTGCATGATTCGAGTACTTTAGTTTTATCCCGACTTACTCGTATCCCTTGCAGATGTTGTTATTTCCCCGGCTGAGTCTTTCCATGTTTGCATGGAATCCCTCTATTCCCCGGTAGTTTTAAGTCGTAGCATGGTCTACACATAACTCCTTGCATTAACTTTTGCATTCACATCATATGCATCATGAGGTCTCTTAGGGACCAAAATTTGTTTTTCTATGTTGTTATTTAAGCCTATTCTACTGAGTCGAGCCGAAGATTTTAACCTTCACCTTCTAAGTTAGAATGTCCTTAAATAGGGGCAGCTGTAAGACCCTAATTTTGACCCTAAGATCCCTCATGCAAATCCATCATAAGCATTAGCATTAGGATCATGTCTTGGCATCCTCCTTACCCCTCTTTCATTGGGTTTGTTTTAGGAGAGATCACCAAGCACTTTGTGATTATATCATACTTGTATTTTATCATTTCACTAACTAAAATACCAAAAATATGTCTTTGCATTTGTCTAACTCTTTTGTAGGTAGGGCATTGATCTCATTTGATTCATCAAGTTCACATCTAGGGTTTGAGACCCTCATGAACAAAGAGCACAACCAAGAATTGATTCAAGAATGGTTATGAACATCATATATGAGTTCCATTTATTCCTACATGATATATTGATCAAGTTTTCTTCAAGAGTTTGAGGGTGATTTGCCTTGGAAACCCTAGTTTGACTGGGTATCTTGAGTAACTTCTCCAACAAGGTATCTCACCAATTGATCAAATTTATCAAGGGAAACTTCAAAATTCATCATCTTATGCATATATGATCTACCATGACCCAAGAAAGCCAAGAGAATTGGAAATTAGTAAGTTGGTTGATGGTGGTTGGCCAGATGAATTCATCTGATCAAAACTGGGTCTCCCTAGACCCTATCTCCTGCAATTTTCACCATATGAAAATGATTCCAAGATCAAACTTTCTCTTAATTACATTCCAAATAACTTTCATGTTGATACCTAGAGCTAGTTTTGCTTGGAAAATCACTTTCTATATTGAAACATAATAGGTCATTTTGTCTAAACCCTAATTTGAAAGTCAACTTCCCAAGGCCATAACTTGCTCAATTTTTATGAGATGAAAGATTTCCAAGTTGAACAATCAAATTCAATGTGTCTACTTCAACTTTGATGTTTGTAGTGGGAGCTATTTCAATTTGTTTGAGCGTGTGATATGAGGTTACATTATAGGTCACTTTTGACCTATACCATTGATCAAGTGATTTTTCCAAACTTCAAAAATGCATAACTCTATCATTTCAAATCCAAATGACATGAAACTGGTGAGAATTTTGAAGGTATTTGAGAGAGATACAACTTTTATAAATACACTTTTCTCATTTGAAGCTCATATAAAAAGTTAAGCAAAGTGGAATATTGAGACATATGGCTTGACACTTAGAAAAATTTTGATATGTCAAAAATTTCCAAACTTCCACCTCAAATTTCTCCAAGTTCCATGCTCCAAATGAAAAAGTTTTGAACATGGAAGTTGTTCCTCTTGATCTCACATTTCCAAAGACCTCAAATTCATTCATTTTGGACAAGAAATGCATAGGTTGCGCATGGGTTAAACAGGGTGACATCACTTGGCATGGATCAAACTTCAAACATCAATGTGCATTTGCCTTGCAATCCAAGCTTACTTCAGAGCATCTGATATTCAATTATGGACCTCAAACAATCATTTCATGGGCCTATGCACGCCCATGCACCATTGCATCACCATTTGTCAAAATTGGAAAGTGAATGTGAGTGTGCAATTATCAACCATTTCAGCTATAAATAGAGCTTCAATTGCTCGGAATTTCACACACATTGGCGTCAGATTTGATCCTCCATTTTAAACCCTCAATTCTCAAAGGATAAGCCTGAAAAATTCTCTTGAATTTGAGCTTGAATCTCCAATGTTTTGGAATTCAATTCTCCAGGAACCCATAGCTTTTTAACCATTCAATCCTTCTCCTGCAAGCAAGTGGAGTGAGTCCAAGCACAAGCAAGATCAAGATCCATCGAATCCAGACCTACATTGAAGGTATTTTCCAAAAAAATTGAACTCTTTGATTCTCTCAAATTCTTGCTCAATTCTATTGATATTTTGGTTGTCTGAAGTCCTACCAATGTAGGCAAGAAGATTGAGTTGCTTTAAGGCTAAATCGAAGAACCTCAGTTCATGTACCTTAAATTTCAATTCCATATATCTCTCAATATACTTGGAATTGGAGTGAATGGAGGTCAGATTTGAGCTCAGTGCCATTTTTTCTTTAAGATCATGTCCTTGTTTTTCTTTTTGGTGATGGTTCATTGTGGACCAGTCCGGTGAGGTCCACCGGAGAAGATGACCGGAGCTCTGGCTCCGGCAATAAGTTGGCAAGGCTCTGAACCACATGATCCATCCATTACGTTTTAATCTTGATCGTTGGTTTTAAATATCACCTATGCAATGTTGTTGACTCAAGTCCATGTGGAACGCGCGCTAGGGACCATCTGATCTGCCACCTCAATTAATGAGGGAGATCTGATGGTCCACGTATTTTTGATTATTTGAATTTTTATTTTTATTGCATTTTCTTCAATAATTCATATTAAATTCAACATTGATCCAAAAAATATGAGACTTTCACCAAAAAAATTCAAATATTTTTCTCTTTCATATTCTGAATTAAAATTATTTTTTGGATCATTATTAATATTTTTCATGAATTAATTGATTTTGCATTTGTTTTTAATTGGTATTTAATCCTCTTCTACCTTGAATGCCCAAAAAGTTTTCGCAATTCGCACATTCAGGTTTTAAATGATTAACTATGGGCATATGTCATACCCCAAAATTTGCCCTCCCATTTTCATTCTTCATCCAAACTTTGACCCAAGATTCATCTGTACTCATTCATGCCTCATTTATATGTATTATTCATTCATGTTAATACTTTCTAACAAGCATCACATATTCAAAGCTTGTGGTTAATTCAAACTAGGGTTTTGCTTGAGGATTAAAGAATTGATCATCACATGGAATGCATACCCTAATTTCATGCTCTATTGGATCTTGATTCATGAAGTTCACATCATGACATTCACTTATGTATTAAAACCCTAATTCTTGAGTTTACTAATCATTGACCTCATGAGTTTTGACTTGGTCACCTAAACCATAGTTCTTAACTTTGGGTATTCATTTTGCTTTGAGTGGTTATGAAACACTAATTTCATGAGTCAGTTGTCTTGATTGGCTTGAAGAGAATTATTGTTTGGATCATGTGGCTTGCAACCCTAGTTTTCTTGGTTCGTGTCATTAATGATTCCTTGATTGCTTGTTTGATCATCCTTGTCCATATTGCTTGACATTTGTGATCCATTGATTTGTATAATGGTGTATTCTTGACATTTATGGATAGCAGCTTCTCTATTGATCTTGAGAAACCCTAATTCATGCATTGGCCCTTATGGTTTTATGCATCACTTGGTTTTGGTTTAGTACATGGTCACTGGTTCATTTGGTACCTGACATTGTTGCATTCATGTACTTATGTCATTCATGCATCCATATGATCTATAACCTTTCAATTTCCATTAGCACACTTTAGTTAATTTGTTCATATTATACATATTGAATTTCAATTTGACTTTGGTGGGAATTTCTCATTTTTATGAAACATGGATTTAAGAATCAACTTTTATTGCAAATTTATTACATTTATATTTCAATTTACATTTCTATAAAACATATTTATAAAAGAGAACATTTTTGGTAATGTTGACTTTTTGGTCAACAATTGACTTTTTGGTCAACTGTTGACCAAAGTCAACATGATCTAGCAATCCTAAAATTTCATCCTTCTTCATCCATCATATTCATGCCATGTTGCTCCATTTGATTTGCCTACAAAGATAACGAACATAAGTTAACATTTGAAACCATTTGACATTAACATTTCAAAACCATTTGACACCAACATTTCAAAACCTTTTTAAGCTAAACATTTAAATTTCAAATCAAACTTTTACTAATATTCAAATCCATTTCAAATAACTTTCAAATCCAATACAAATGACCTTCAAAACCGCTTTTGATTAATATTTCAATCCATTTAGAACCATTTCAAATTAACTAAATTAAACATTTAAATCCATCCATTTCAAATTAGCTTTTATTAACCTTTAAATCCTTTTCAAATCAACATTCCACAAAACCAAACTTAACATAAATCAATTTCAATTAAACATCCAAACCAATTCCCAATTAATTTAACATTCAAATCGATTTCAAACTAACAATTCAAATTCTATTTAATTAACATAGTTAAACCCCATTCATTTGCTGCTAACAAAAGCTGTGACAGATAAAAAATCAGATCAAACCACCTCTCATACTCGAATTCATTTGCTGCCAATTACCTTTTTGATCAAAAATCAATTAATCAAACTAACATTTTGAAATTTAACAATAACAATTTTTCACAACTTTCATTAACAGCAAAGGTGATTTTTCCATCCACTGCAGAATCAAATTCTAGCTCATTTTCATTTTGAATTTTTAACTAACATTTACATTTGATAACTAACTATAACTAAATTTTAATTTAACACTAATTTCATGTGAATTTGATAACTAGTTTTGAATTACTATATATATACTTATTCACTCATTTCACAGAAAAACTCTTTTTTTTTCAATCATTTACTTCATTCAGTCACAAAGAAAAAGTTACCCAAATTCTCCCATTCATATACACGATTGTTCTTCTTCATCAAAACAGAACTCAACACAAACAGAAGCATAACAAAACACCAAAACGCACGCATTCGAGAAGGCATCGTTACACAATCAATCTCATAGAAGAAGAGAGAAGAAGAAGAAGAGACAGAGAAAAACAGAGGAAGAATCGTACCTGTTTTCGTTGTCGCGTCGAAATCAATATTCAATTCATAGTTTTTTAGTTGTTTTTGAAGCTTATAAACAGAGAAGCGTTTTTTCCTTTCCTCTTTTGCTTGCTGCAACTCAGCTAAACATTCTCTTCATTTGTTAGTAGCTTGGATTAGGTTTGAGCTGAGGCCCAAACAGATTGTTCCAACACCCCATATGTTTGGGCCTGCAACCCCCATTGAATCTCTTAATTTTTTACTAAATTAATTCATGTTAATATTTCTTTTGGATAATTATAATTAGGGTTAGAATTAAGATTAAACATGGTTGATTATGTTAATTAGAATTCTAATTAGACTAATTGGAATATTCATTTTTAGAGTAATTAGAGTTTAGGACTTAGAATTATAATTAATTAGAGGTTTGGAATTTTATACTTTTTATAATTTTAGGTTTAGAATTCTAGGACTAGTTTGGGAATTTAGATTAATTAGAAATTGGTTAGGATATTTAGATTAGAAATATTAGAATTTAATTAAATTAATTAGGGTTTTTAGAACTTGATTAGAATTTTTAGAATTCTAATTAGATTATTGATAATTAGATTTTGATAGAATATAATTAGATGGTTAGATAGTTAGGTTGTTTAGCTTTAACTAGATATTGATCCCTAATTGTTCCATTAACCTTATACATGTTTCCATATCTTAGGACTTGTAAAATCATCTCATTAATTCATTAGGTTGTTGTACATAGTTCAACTATTTGAATCCCACTAGTTAGTGTTGATCAAAGGTCACTTTGATCAACTAAATCCTTTGCGTCATGCTTGAATCCCTAAGCCTATTCAAGTGATTAAAAGATCCTTGATCACTTGATAGGACATGCCCATTATGCTCAAGTTGTACTGAGTATGCTGGATATCATGAGCTCAAGACCTCAAGATTTAAGTCCAAGTTCAAGACTTCAAAGTCAATACTAATCAAGCGTGGTTGACAAAGTGAACTACTTCTCAAGCACAACAAAGGTCAACACTTGTTAATCCTGATTCAAGTTGTATGACATGAGCCTTAAAAAATAGAGAAGGAGTGAGAGTGGAGAATTCATTAACTCATTCTAAATATCTTTGAGTACAGGATGAATGACCCAGTTTCTCATCGTATTCACCTTTATTCATAGACTTTAGTACAATTCGAGTCAAATGATTGTCGAGTCTTCTTCTACAACAAGCAATATCGTATCACCAGGATCAACAATCAAGATCTTCTATCAACAACTTGTGGATCCTGATTCAAGTTGTATGTCATGAGCCTTAAGTAACGAAGAATGATGAGAGTGGAACATTCCTATACTTGTCTAGAACATCTTTGGGTACGGGACGAATGACCCAACTGCTCAAGGTATTCGTTTTTTTTCATAGACTTTAGTGAAATTTGAATCATATAATTGACAAGTTTTCTTCAAGCACATCAATCATTCAATACTTCAGCAGTGAATCACCATTTCTTCATCAATCACTCTCTCCTCTTTGGATCACTAATCATACTCTCCTTGATATTCATATATCCTTTGGGTTAATTCCCTTGTGCTCAAGTCTTTGAATCCCGGTCAATTACTCATGGTTTGCCCTATCAGTCCTCTTGTGCTTTGGCAAACCCTCCAATCATTGTGAGCCTTATCAGTCCTTTTGTGCTTGGTCCCACTGTATTCAATCATTGTTTGCCTTATCAGTCCTCTTGTGCTTTGGGAAACCCCCTAATCATTGTTTGTCTTGTAAGACCTCTCATGCTTAGACAAATCTCTTGAACTCTTTTGCCTTATAAGCCCTCTTGTGTGTTGGTAAATTATCTCCTATTCATTGTTCTCCTTCTAAGATCTCTCGTGCTTAGGCAAACACTTTTGAGCTTTTTGCCCTGTAAACCCTCTTGTGTATTGGCAAACCATCTCTTATTTACTGCTTGTCTTATAAGACCTCTCGTGCTTAGAAAAATCTATGTTGCCTTGTAAATCCTCTCGTGTGTAGGCCAGTCACTTGCTCATTTGTAATTATGGTTGATTACCCTCATTGGTTAATGCCACACTCGTGCTTTTTAAGAAATTTACTTTTCCTCTTGGCAATCCAATCAAATATCATTTCTTTGTTTTCGTGGTTCCACGAACTACAGAGCTCTGACTTTCTAATTGCGCGCTGAGAATACGTAAGCACGGGGGTTCAAATCCTCCGCAAGCATGTTTATTTATTCTTCTCGTTCTCCAATCACTCATCTATCATCATCCATTATTCAAATATCTTCATTCAAAATCTTCTACCTTCATTCACTCCATGTGATATACTGCTCTCTTTGAACCAAATACATTATTCCTTTGGATTCCATGCATACTTATGGGCAAATATCCAATGCCTGCCTCTGAATCAAGAGTTATTTTGTTTGTCTCGTTAGTCCTCCCGTTGCTTAGACAAACATCTCCTTACCTACTTTGAATTCGTATACAGGCAATGCCCTTTGTTTTTGGTCATACCATATAGTGGTTAATGCTCCAGCCATACCACATTTTGGTTAATGCCAGTTTTACTCACTGATTCAAATTTCATCCATTTTTGGAGTCAAACCACATAATCCTTTGGTTCAAACCATATTTGTTATCACTCTTCTTTCACCTCCTACCATTAGTTATACGAACTACAGAGCGCTGAATTCCTTATTGCATTATAATGGTACGTAGGCATGAGGGCCCTAATCCTCTCCGAGCACTTTATCTATTTCTTTTCATTTCCTTTTATCCTTTTCGCGAGTAATTGTTAGATATCACACTCATTCGAGTAAGAACAATCAAAACGGTTTATGTTGAGTACAACAGATGTGAGGGTGCTAATACTTTTCCCCTTGTATAACCGACTTCCTTACCCATTTTCTCTTCCCTTGAGCTTTATCAATGTTTTTTCTTTCTTTCGGGAATAAATAAAGCTCGATAGCAACTCTGTTGTACCTTCGAGCATGCGATGCGTTCAGGTATATTTCCGCTAGCTTTAGAGAATGGTAAAGGAACGTGCATAACTCATTCTTGTTCTTCAATTGAGATGAGATTAAATGAAATATGTATGGTTTACGAAGAAAAAAAAGTATGAATATGACAAAACTACAGAGAAGATGAAGAAAAAAATTGATCTATTACGACAAAAATTTACTTACATTTCACTTTCTTTCAAATTATATGTTTCTAAAATTTACTTACATTTCATTTTCTTTCAAATTATATGTTTTTTATTTCTTACAATTTCACATCAATTAAAAAATCTAAATAATTTTATATGAAAATGATAAAGATAAATTATAAATAAATTTTAAAATTATTTTTCAAATGATATAAAAAAGAGAAGAAAAGAAAACAAGAAATATGTATACTATTTCATTAAAATTGTAAAGTGCTTTAAGATTAAGAATTTTTTCTTCTTCTTTTTCATAACTATTTATCCTTCTTCTATCATTCAATGGCCAACAAATGATTTATAATAAAAAACAAGAAAACGCATATTCCAAAAGAATCCATTCCAATAAACTCCCACACTTCCAACTTCGTTGGATTCTCTATCGCTAATAATCAAATTGATTCTATCCAAATTCCAAAACTTGTTCCTTCCTTCTGAATATGAACACTACCGCTCTCTCTATAAACCCTTCTCTTCCTTCATCTTCATCATCTTCTTCACACCCTTCTGTTACCTCTCTTAGATTCCAACGTTTTTCATCATTAGGACCAAAACCCATTACTCTTTCTTGTAGAAAAACTCAATTTTGCTATTTTCAAGGGCTAAAAACGGTCAAGGGTAGAAAAAGTTTGGTGCTTGAAGCTACAAACATGGATAAAACAGAGGTTGATTCTCATGATGAAGAGGATAAGGAAGAGGGTAGTTCTTCTACTTTGGTTGACTCTGAAAATCAGAGGAATTCAAAGCCTCGGAGAATTGCTCTCTTTGTTGAGCCTTCTCCATTTGCGTAAGTCCCCTTTTTGTTTTTGCCTTGTTCTTCATTTTTGCATTCTGATATTATCTAATGCTTTATTGAATGTGCTATTTGTGTTTGCTGTTGAAATTGAAACCTCACTGCAATTGTTTTGATTGTTTTAGCAAGAATCATTTCAAAATCAATTTTTGACACACCGCAAAAGCAAACACAATGCATTAATATGTCACAATGCAAATAGAGATATGAAATTTTTTAAAATTATAGGGCAAGATGCTACAGTAATGCACATGGATATATAGTCAAAACACATCCTTGATTTGGAAGGTGAGCATAAATAGTTGTAGACATTATGAGATATTATAGAGTTAAGAATCAACACGAGAATAAAGTTAGTGCAGTAGAGATGATGGTGTTGCATTTGATGTGTGGTAAGACTATACAGGATAGGATAAGATTAAGAAATGACAATATTAAAGAGTGTTGGGGTAGCATCTATTGTCGAAAAGATGGTAGAAAATAGACTTAAGTGGTTTGGGCATGTAGAGAGAAGACCGGTAGATTCCTTGGTAAGGAGAGTAGATCAGATGGAGAGAAGTCAAACAACTAGAGATAGAGAAAGACCTAAAAAGACTATAAGAGAAATTATTAAGAAAGATTTTGAGATTGACGATTTGAATAGAATCATGGTCCTCGATAGAATATTGTGGGAAAAGTTGATCAATATATACTATATTTTTGCTTTGGAAGTAACAGCTTGTGTTGCTTACCTAATTATTGTTATAGTACAGTCTAAATTGTTATAGAAGTTCATTCAATAAATAAAAGTAGTAAATTGTAAAGTACCGCTATGATCCTAGGAGTATTATTTTGAAGTGTTTGTGCTTCCTTGATTGTAATCTTCCTTTGCCATTGAGTAGTTAATCTACCTATTTTTATAGTTTCTGTCTGCATTGCAATCCAAATGAGATCAAACTGAAATTGGCATTACTCATATGTCATTCTTCAAAAGATGTATATCATGCAAGTTATTCAAGTAACCAAAGATACGTATCTTCATTTTTAACAGAATATCTGTTCTCGGCCATTTCTATTTTGCAGATATGTCTCAGGATACAAAAACCGGTTTCAGAATTTTATCAAATGTCTTCGCGAAATGGGAGATGAGGTAACTTTTCTACTTGTTTTGTATCTAAGTATCATGTTGTTTATCATATTTTTTCTTTTACATTGCATTCTAACTACTTGTGTTTATTTGTTTGCTATAGGTGATGGTTGTGACAACACATAAAGGAGTGCCCCAGGAGTTTTATGGAGCTAAATTAATAGGATCTTGGAGGTTCTGCTTTAGTTTCTTAACTCATATCTCTTAATTACCATAATCACGAGATTTGGTTTGCCTGTTCATGTATTTTTGAAAAACTACCGGTACCATATTTTACATTAATACTTATCATTTCTCAAACTCAAATCGGAAATTCAGCTTTCCGCTCCCTTGGTATCAAAACGTACCCCTCTCTTTGGCACTTAGTCCAAGAATAATTTCAGAGGTAGCTCGGTTTAAGCCTGACATAATACACGCATCATCACCAGGCATAATGGTTGGTCTGCAATTCTTATATCTCCTTATTCATTAAACTTTGGTGTCAATTAGGATAACATAGATGTGTCTGATACTACCATATTTTCAGGTTTTTGGTGCTCTTATCATTGCTAAACTTTTATCTGTTCCAATTGTCATGTCTTATCATACCCATGTACCAGTGTAAGCTTCAGTCCGATTTCAACTTTTCTAAACATATTCATCATTTTAGATTGCATAGCTCTTTTGTTCACGATTGTTCTAATACAATAATATGATGTCTGATCTGGTCTATATTAGACCATGTATTGCTCGTGTCGTATTTAAATGCAATTATCGTGTGTTCTCTGTTTGCATTTAAACAGATAGCTATTCTAATGGCTTATGTATAAGCTTTATTGTGTCTCCAGGTACATTCCAAGATATACATTTAGTTGGCTGGTGATACCTATGTGGTGGGTCATAAGTATGTATACTTACCTGCTTTTTCATTTTCGGACTACGTATTTATGAGCATAACATAAATTTTGATGTTTCATGTAGAATTTCTTCACCGAGCCGCTGACCTGACTCTGGTGCCATCTGTTGCCATTGGAAGGGATCTTCAAGCGGCAAGAGTGACAGCAGGTGAACATAGAATCCCCTTATCTGCGCTTAGTTGGTGACATAGTCTAAATATACGCAATTCTCAGCATGCTTTTCGTCAATGCAGAAAATTTTAGAGACTGATCTGTTTCTCTTGTTGATATCCAGCTAACAAGATTCGTCTTTGGAACAAAGGTGTTGATTCTGAAAGTTTTCATCCTCGATACCGTTCGCATGAAATGCGATTAAGGCTAAGGTTTGAACCTTTAGTCATGTTTTCCTGTTATTTACAAGTTTTGGTAATGATTGGTTTTCGTCTTATTCTTACAGCAACGGTGAACCTGAGAAACCCTTGATAGTTCATGTTGGACGGCTTGGAGTAGAAAAGAGTTTAGATTTTCTAAAAGGGTAGAGAACTTTATCTTGCGATTTCCTTAACTTGAGGTTGTTACTTGCTTATCGATCATAGGAACTTGAATATCTTTACCCTTCCTTTGACACACCCGACCCACGTGGTTTTGTAGACTCATGGATAAGCTTCCTGAAGCTCGAATTGCTTTCGTTGGAGATGGACCATACAGGTGACTTATTATAATACAACACGTCTCGAATTGCTTTCATTGCTTTTAACTAATCGATATCTATGAGTTCTTAACTACCAGGGTGGAGCTAGAAAAATTGTTTGAAGGAATGCCTGCGGTATTCACCGGAATGTTAGGAGGCGAAGAACTCTCTCAAGCATATGCTAGTGGAGATGTATTCGTCATGCCTTCAGAGTCCGAGACGCTTGGATTCGTTGTTTTGGAAGCCATGTCTTCAGGGATACCTGTGGTGGGCGCACGTGCCGGAGGCATTCCCGATATAATTCCTGCGGATCAAGAAGGTAAAACTGGCTATCTTTACAATCCAGGTGATCTTGAAGATTGCTTGAGTAAATTGAAGCCTCTATTGTTCGACAAAAAGTTGAGAGAAACCATAGGAAAAGCTGCCCGTGATGAGATGGAGAAATTTGACTGGAAGGCAGCCACCCGAAAGGTTCGCAATGAGCAATACAATGCTGCGATTTGGTTTTGGCGCAAGAAAAGGGCAATACTATTTAGACCGTTACAATGGATTACTAAACGTGTTTTCCCATCGCCACAAGTCAATTGTAGATGATTTAAATAAGCTTACCATACTTAGGATTGTTCCTTGTGTGTAACACAGTAGTTTTTCTGAATATAATGCAGCTTACATTACAAGAGCTTAATGCAAAAACAAAACAAACCAATTCTAAAATTGAGTCAAAGTTTGTTGAAGACCATCAAATGCTTTCTTAAGATATGGAACAATTTGTGATGGAATGTCCATAGTGGCTTCTGCATTTTCAGGTAGTTTGTCTATATGTGGAAGTGGAAGTTCTACAAATTTAAATAAAGGTTGTGAATTAGGAGGAATTTGAGGGAGGCGTTTGATGTTTCTAGGTGTGAAAATGAATGAAATTTTGTGACCTTTTTTATCTGAGTTTAGAAATCTCGAAAAAAGGACTAAAATGGCGCGGACACTATGCATTTAAAGGGCTCAATTGGTGCATGCACTCTGCGTTTTATGGACATGCTCAAAAGGTGCGCCAGTTGGTTTTACAAATACCCCTCTTGCAATTTTTTTTACTTTTTAATATATATAATAAAACATTATACTGTAATATTTAATAAGACAAGTCAATTGGATCAGAGCCTACTTATAACTAAATTTTGTATGAATAGATGTGTAATGTGTTATGGAGGATAATATACATATATTAAGGGTAATGGTTTGTTCATAGTCACAATGTGTAGAGTTCTCATCGTTCCCGAACAAATTCAATATATGATCGATTTGTGTCTTACTTTCTTCTTCATCATCAACATCATCGATAAATGTCATTGAAGTTGATAGTTTAGCTAGTTTAAATATTTGAGATTGATCAAATATTTGAGATTGTTGAGATTGATGGAGTAAAATATACAACTCAATATAGTTGAATCCAGAATGTTTATGACTAACAAACATGCTTTCAACATCTTCATCTCAAACCTTTAGCTGGAAAAATTTGACTTGATTGTTTAAAAAAAATACGGGATGTTGATATATAATTTGTGAGATTGGACCAGACATTAACTTTGTCTCTATTCTCTCTTCAAAGACAAGACATTTGATTTAAATATCAGTATTTTGAAAATCAAACTGAGATACATCAAAGACATATGTCTCTCCATTGACGTGAGCGTTAATAATATGATTTGGTCTAGCAAACATATCGGTAATGAAGTTGGTGTTTTTGGTTTGAGATTGGTTTAATAGATCTAATGGAACATGTCAATGGTCAAATTCGTCTGTGATAAGCCCAACCTATCCAATTGACCTAGCCTATCAACAATACAAAGATGTCAATAGCTATTACACCACCCACTACCATTCTGGAAAAGTTGTACCAATGCGCCAATAGATAAAATTGTTTTCTTTAGCGATTCTATTTATTTATTTTGTTATTGTTGTTATTGTTGTTGTTGTTCTTGTTCTTGTTGTTGTACTTGTAGTTCTTGTTGCTGTTATTGTTCTTGTTGTTGTTGTTTTTGTTCAAGTTGTTGCTCTTGTTGTTTTTATTTTTGTTGTTGTTGTTGTTATTCGTGTTGTTGTTCTTAATGTTATTGTTGTTCTTGTTGTTGGTCTTATTGTTTTTCTCGTTATTATTATTGTTGTGGTTATTGTTATTGTTGTTCTTGTTATTGTTCTCGTTTTTCTTGTTAATGTTCTTATTGTTCTTGTTGTTGTTGTTCTTGTTATTCTTGTTGTTCTTGTTGTTGTTCTTGTGTTTTTTATTGTTATTGTTGTTGTTGTTATTGTTCTTGTTGTTCTTGTGTTAAAAATATTTAATATTATAGATTATGATGAAAGTTAGCAACGTAGTCAGGAAAAACATGTGGAAAAAATAAAAAATGATGACAGACCTTTCACCACGAGTATTTAAAACAATTGTGGTTATAGAAAACGCACTTTCAAGTTTTCTACCACGAGCACTGGACCGTGGTTGTAAATAATCGACATACAATCACACCCTACCTAACAATGGTTGTTCAACCATTATTTTAGATCTTTCATAACCGTGATTGTATGTGTTTTTCATAGTAGTGGCATTATGTCTCGTACAAAATTACAGGTTTTACTATAGTCCGTTAAAACTTTCCCTTCAACTTGAGTGATACCTTTGCATCACATAAAACACATGACGCCCTTCTCAATTTCCACCACCCAACTTGAATTCGATGGTTTACATCGCCTTTTATTTATCCAGCATTTTATATTATAGACCCAACATATTTAAACCGTGTTACTTGAGGGATAATATGGTCTTAAACTTTCACCTCTATGTTAGAAACATTTCTTCTTTGTTGAACATATATTCCATATACCCCATCTTAAATCTACTTAGGCGAAAGCCATGCATTTCTAAAGCTTGTCTCCAAGTTTCCAACCTCTTATTTAAATCCTCATTTGACTCTCCAAGAAGAACTATACCATCTTCAAAAACCATGCATCTCGGTGCTAGCTCTTAGATGTGCTCCATGAGTACATCCAAACTTAAGGTAAGAAGGTAAGGTCTTAGGGTTGAAACTTGACGCAAACAATTTGTAATGGGAAAATTGTTTATATCTCCACTTTGTGTCTGCACACTAGTCGATATCCCTTCTTACTTTTCTTGGATAACTCAAATATATGCAATCCTAACCCGTTTCTTCTCTAGGGCTTTCCACAAAATCTCTCTAGGAACTCCATTATATGACTTCTCCAAATTAATAAAAATAAAGTGCAGGTCTTGTTGGTCCATTCGATACTACTCCATCACACACTGTAATAGATAAATCGCTTCTATGGTCGACCTTCCAGGCATAAAATCAAATTGATTCTCGGAGACTTGAGTCTCTTTTCTTAATCTCCGTTCAATCACTCTTTCCCATAACTTCATGGCATGTTTCATAAGCTTAATCCCCCTATAGTTTTCACAATTTTGTATATCCCCCTTATTCTTATAGATTGGAACTAAGGTGCTTCTTCTCCATTCCCCCAAAATGAACTTTGACCTCATAATTTCATTAAAGAGTTTAGTAAGCCACTCAATACCTCTATCTCCACAGATTTTCCACACTTCAATAGGCATGTTATGTGTTCCAGCCGACTTACTGTTACTCATTATTTTCATCGCTTCCTTTACCTCCTGTTTCTGGAATCGACGGTAGTAATTATAATTCTGACCTGCTTCTCTAATGCCGAGTCTGCTAGAGTCCAGTGAGATATCGTATACTTCATTAAATAGGTTGTAGAAATATGTCTTCCATCTATCCTTTATTTCTTTTTCCTGAACCAAAACCTTTCCTTTTTCATCTTTAACACACTTAATTTAATCCAAATCTCTAGTCTTTCTTTCTTTATATATATATATATATATATATATATATATATATATATATATATATATATATATATATATATTTATATATATATTTATCCCTCCTTGGCTCTTAGAGATTGGTATTATTCGTCAAAACTTGCTTCACTCACTACCTTGGTCTCATTCCTAGTTTTCTTGTACTTTCCCCACATTTCGACATTTTTTATACCTAGACCAAACTTTAAAGCAGTTTTTTCTTACTCTAACTTTACTGTTGAAATTTTCATTCCACCACCATGAATCTTTTACCCTAGGTCCAAAACCTTTTGATTCATCCAATGTCTCTTTAGCCACTTTTCTATCTCTTGGACCATCTTATTCCACATACCATTTGTACTTCCTTGTGGTTGTCCAAACCCTCCTTCCAAGATCTTGTGTTGGAAAATTCTTTGTTTTTCACACTTTAAATCCCCCACCACTTAGTCCTTGGCACTACCATATGACTTCTTATTTTTGCTCCCCCTTAATTCTTAAAGCATAACCAAAACTCTATCTTGGATAGTCAATCTCTCTCCCGGAATAACTTTAAAGTCCAAGCAAATCTTTTTATCAAACCTCCTGATAGGAAACAAATCTATTTGAATATAAATTAATATATATCTCTGTCATACCCCAAATTTGTCCTATCTATTTTGCATTTTATTTTCTTTTTCAACTCATTTTCATCTACACCAGTGTCACCATTTCATCTGGACATATATGTTCATCAATTTTAAGGATCATTCATTGGTATAAAGTGGGCTTGTTTTTTACACTAGCTAAGTACATTCATTTGCATCTTTGTTGACCATTAGTTTGCATATGAAGCAAAGTCAAAGTCAATGTTTGACCTTTGACTTTGTTTCATTCAAATTCTTGTTTCACACATGTCATTAATCTTTTTTTTTACTCCAAACTCCTCTTTTTGATTTAATTCATTGTCATTTTAAATTCATTCTTGAGGTTATCTTGTGCATATTTGGTGAGTGTTTTAAGTAAAACATTTTGAATAATACATTATTTGGATCAACTTTAAAAGAGTAATTGAGTTTGCATCATTAAAAGGTTAACTAGGTATGCATTTTTGAATAAAATTGAATTTTCTTTATGAATAAGACAAATGACAATTTTAAAAAAGTACATTCATTTACATACTGTAGTAAAAGAAAAGAATAAAAAAGGAGGTTTGGTCTAATTTACATTTTTTATCTCATAAGAATATTATAAAATATGCGTAAAAAAAGAGAAGAAATAGAATCTTTGTTATGCTCTTTGCAGCTAGTTCTCACGCCAAGCATGCTGCAACATCCTCATGCCATTATCACCCGTTGTCATGTACGATACTCCTGAAAATGGAAAATCCAATCAAAAGTACCATATATATATCCCAAGCACGCATGCATACACGAGTTGGAAAAAATGTGAAGACCAAATATCCATACATCACTGCAACATTCACCAAGCATATGCATCATACATATGGAAAAAATTGACAAACAAAAACAAGAAATGAATGAAATATCTCAGTAGCAATATGACACATTTCCACTACACTCCTCAATCCCTTAATTTCAGGTATTGAGCATAAAATCCCTAAAGATTTTATTATTTTTGTTATCATCTCACTCTCTCAAAGGAAAAACTGGCGCGAGTAAAGGGAATATCTAAACACAACCTCATTTTTTCACATGAATATGGAAAGCCCACACATCATTCTCAGTGTATTTAGGGATGGCAATGAGCAGGGTTTGGACAGGGTACTATAGTACCCATCCCCATACCCGCGATTTGAAAAACTCCCTGTGCCTAAGCCCATACCCGCTTGGGTGCCAAAGTCAGCACCCGTACCCGTGTCCTATGGGTATGTAAGTACCCATACCCATACCCGTGACCCATTTTCCTATTAAAAATAAATAGATCAATTATAAAATATCATATAATTTAATGTTTTTAAAAAGATTAAAAGTTTTCAAACAATTTATTGTTGAAATAAACGAATACTCATATTAAATAGTCAGAGTTCAGATGTTCTACACGAAGTCATGACATCTGATCCAACATTGTTACTAATACAGCAAGACAGTTATAAGCATTAAAACCCAGTACTCATACACACTCAGTCATAGATGTCAAGACATCTGCTAATATACCACCATGGAAAGAAGAACATCCAGTTTTTATCCATCTAATGCAAAGACATAGTAGAGATCAAATATAGCACTTATGTTTATTGATTTTGCCCAGTTATCAGCATGATGTCTCAACATTGATTTGAACATCACCTGTTCCAACATTACAGAAGGATGAACTGTAACAGACCAACCAGTCTATCAGTAACAGCAGTCAATAATGAATGTCATAACATTCTATTTTGCAATCAGACTGCAGGCTATGTGTCAAGTTTGTTATTCTCTTCATAAACAGACTAGAAACAGACTGAGTTATAACAGACAAAATAAAGTGTGCAGAAGGTAAAAACACCAGTAATTGTTAACCCAGTTCGGTATAACATTACCTACTCTGGGGGCATACCAAGCCAGGAAGAAGATCCACTATTAGCAGTATTAATTCAGAGTTAAACTCCCCCGTTTACAACTCTTCACTTAATCCCTACCCAATGCAATCTATACCTAGGCACTCCTAGATAGAAACCTCCAGTTTCCATTCCTATCATTACAAATACCATGTAATGCTTAGACAACTTGAACATGCTTCATAGCTTCGTTCAAGAACATAACAACTCTTGCCTATAGGCTTTGAGTTACAAATAGTCTCATGCTTTCAAGCATTGAGAAACACCTGGTAACCTTCCCACAGGTTGGGAGGTTTACCTCACACACACCCCTAATTTTTACATTGTTTGAGGCTTACAAAACCTAGGTTACAAACTGCTATTTATAACCTAACCACCCAACTGGATTTGGGCCTTCAAAAATCGCAGCAAATCTTTCCTTTGCTGTTACAGAGCTGGCATAATTCTTCTGCTACAATCAAGGTCTTCAATCTTTTATTTCCTAAAAGATCTCCATATTTGGAAACTGTATATTCACCAAATATATTCACCAAATCTTCTGATTGAATCTTCAAGATCTTCACATAGGAGTTAGGATATTCACCAGATCTCCTAATTGATCACAAACCAAACCAGAATTAACTGATTCAGTTTTATACACATGTGATATGTCACAGTCCCGATGTCGTGACATCTTACATGACATGTTGGTCCAGATGTTGAACTTCTTCAACCCAACATATTAAAACAACAGAGGTGATTACATTATTTGTTTTACAAAATTAATGCCAATCTTAAGGTACTAACAATCTCCCCCTTTGGCAAATTTTAGCTAAAACAAATAACCCAATATGGGTCTGCACTTCCTCTTTGTCTTTGACAGCCCCAATGCCACCACCACTGTTGGTGTACATGAGGAAGAAGATGTACAAGGATCATCTCCACCACAACCCTTCCCCTCAACAGTAGGGATTCCTGAAGAATATGTAATGCTGAGTACATAGATAATGTAACTCAGATCATAAGACACAACTGTCTTCTTAACTCAGATCACAAGACACAACTGATATACCCAGTTAGTGACTTTTGTGTCTGAATCCATCTTCTCCTTGCTACCAGATATTGCTTGTTTCTGGTGCATCCTCAGGACAATGTTTCTCTCCCCCTTTTTAGCTAAACATTTATAAATGACACCTTCACAAAACCAGATCCAGGAGTAGTATGCCCAGATCTTAACAAACCCCATGGTTTAGAGGGAATGAAATGTCGCTCTTGTGAGAAGAGGAGTGCTGATACATCCTTTAAATAGGCCAGACCATGCTTAAGAATTAACGGTAGGAGTAAATGCTTGGTCAAGATCCATCCATATTTGCTGAGAATCAGTCAGAGAATCACCACCAATATCCCAGACAATCTTTGAATACCTTTTACAGCTCTTGAATGTTTCCAGAAACAGCAGTTCCAAGACTATTCCATAAATGTTGTCAGACACGTTACAAGCTATGTCTTAACATTTGATACTGCTTTTGTCTGTGTTCTTCATATATCCTCCCTATCACCATTTTCTAAAGCCACTTTCTCACCTCCAATGGTAGCTTGACATCTGGCACCACACATCCACATTTCCTTATATAACTTCCAGCAGATACATAGGATATCTTATGTTAAGACATCACATATGACATCTTGTGAACACTCTGTCCTTTATGTTCACAAGGCAAACTATCAGCAGTTTAAACCACATAACAGTAGTCTAATCAGCAGCAGAAGCAAAAACAATTACTAGCTATGGCTACTAGTAATACGCACATGCACAAGGGTACTTCTCCTCCCCCTAAATCTGTGCAACAATCAACAGGATTACTAGTTATGGATGCAACTAGTAAGACACACAAATGCACAATGCACCAGGGTACTTTTTCTCCCCCTAAATCTGTGCATTCACCAACCATAACAACTACTGAACTCCAGCACCTATACCAGCCAGAATGTCACACTGACATCTGCTATAACATCAGCACCTGTGCACCACATCCATATTTCCTTATGACTGAAGTTTCAGAAGGAAATAACAATATTGTCCAAGGCAATATCATGACATCCGGTCAGACATTCTTCTGCTCACTCAGCCTTGACACACGCCCTATCATCTCACTAACTAGCAAGGTTGTTATCTGAGAACCCATAGACCACAAGCTTGATGATTACTTGCAGTGCAAAGACAGAAGTCCCCCTGTCATGAACAACCAACTCTCCTCTTGAAACTTGGATATGAACATATCCAACACCCCAAAGTTGGGCCTTCACATACTTCCTGATTCAAAGAGAACCCAGACAGCTTGATGAATGGAAACCATAAGACACATCTTCATGTCTTCAAGAGCACACTCCCTGTTCAACCTTCTTGGCTGAACACATCCACACCCTGTGACAATCTCTCTTCTAACCAGAATAGAAACCAACATAACACCATCTGATATTCTTCAGATATCACTGAATCACAAGCTTGATCCAGACACAAATTGGGACATGTACATTCTCATCCCATTACAAGAGATAATCTTCCATAGATAGCTCAGAGCTCCTTCCATAAGCTCCACGAGATGAATAGAAAAAACCTCCTTTTGTCTTCAACATACTACTTTTCTCCTCAAAAGTAACTTGTCTCAGACTATCCTCAAGAATAGTCAGTTGCCATATGTAGATTATCTTGATTCTTCGAACTCACTTCTGAGATAGACCAAATGCCACTGGTTGACTACCTCCTTCATGAATCCTCATATGAAAAAGTCAAATGTCATTTTTTTGACCTCTCCACGTTTATCAGACTTCTCCCAAAGATATTCTGACCTTCCAAGTGAGACTTGAACTTCAAGCTACATGTTGAACACAACTTAGATTTTCTAAGACATGAACATGTAACATCCTTTCTATCCAGCAACTCCAAAGAACTGCAATGAGAATGACCTTTTTGAAGTATCCAATCTACAACCCTGTAGACCCTTCTATCTCAAGTTGATGTGCCACTTCACCAACTAAGATTCTGATGTTGAACCAAATGTCATAACCTTATGTTTTGACATCTAGCTGTTGAATTCAACTCCTTCTTCTGCCACTTGAAAGAACTTCCTCCCTTCACAGAACAAGAGTTCAATGTTCTCATAGACTTGATTATGGAACCAAGTTTGAGTAAACATCCTCCATCCTACAGGTTTGCAGTTAAGTCATCCAAGCTCACACCTTGATGAATCCCTGCTTCTTCTCCAAAGACATCAGACACTCTGATGCATGAGTCTTCAGAAGGACTAGTTAGAAACTATCCCTTCAGCTATACCAAGGATTCCAATTCCTAAAGCAAAGCTGTTTCCATGATGTCAAGACTGCTGCCACTTGTTCTTGACTCCATAGTGTGCATTAGCTAATGCACTTTCTTACCTAGATCAGAAGTAAACTGATCCAAGTAACCACCATCAGGACTATGATGTTTTCTTCTTCTTGTACACACCAAGGCTGAACATGTTTCTTGCTAGGAAACCTTTTCAGAGATCATATGCTTTTGCTGCCACCAAAGTGATAGATCATAAACCAATGTACTATCCTTCCTGTGATTCTGCACAGGATCTTGAAGACGAGATGTTCCAACATCTTTTAAAAACATCATTTATCTTGAGCTCCAAGGATAATCAATTAAATACTTGTACTTGGCACGAGTAGACATTGATCTTAAATCCTTTCCCAATATTCCTTTCAGATACTTCCACCATAAGACTACTTTGAAAATACTCTTCTAGTGTCAACATCTTCTGCTTGCAAGCACCTCAATAGTTTTGAAAATCTTCCCAGGTTAAATTCACCCTTAGGAATGGGAGAGATGAATTCTTCCTTGCAAATGTGTCACACAACCACCAGAGCCCATGTGACACAGGTCAACAGCCAACCAGACCCTAGGCTAACCGAACGTGAGGAGGTTAACCAAAACTTCCCCTCAAATTAACAATCATGGAATCTCCACACCAATATCCATGCATTGTACAGACATGTCTCAACATGACATACACCATCCCTACCAGTGGCAACTAACTCTATGAGTTATACCTATACATGCTCCAATCACACCAATCAGACTCCAGCTGACCATCAGTACTAGTGAAAGAAAACAACACCAGTCAATAGTAGATATGCATTGCCAGAGCATACTACCTCAACCAACCTCTGAATCTTCATATTCTCATTCCTTGAAAGAACTGCCACTTCTGAGCGTGGTGTTTGAATAGCAAGATTTATGGTCCCAAACCTCTTAAATGAAATAACAATCAGGTTACCCCATTACTGACTGTCTTCCACCACAACATAGTACTTCAGGGAACAAATATCCAATCCTGATCAATCTATAGGAATAAGACAGACAGCAGGAAATTGCACCGTGTCACATCTCAACCAACTCCACTTCTAGAGATCAGACGTCTAAAAGTGACCTTCTTGAGCACACAAACAGTTGACCCTACCCTTGTCAACTTAGCACCCACAGATGTCTCCTCTTCTAGGTCAGTAGTAGGTTCCAAACACACGTATCCCTTTGTTTGACGCCTAAAACCATCTGCTCTTCAACCAGTAGCTGCATACTTGTTGAACAACATGTTCTAACATCGCATAGAACATTAGTTCCACCTCCTTGGAACAAACCCTCCTTGAAAGTCTTCTAGGTCTTCATATACACTACCCAAGAGAGTAAAAGAATCAGTGATCAGGTGATTCTTACAATCCTGAAGTGAGAACGTCATAATGAGTGGACTTGAGGAGACTCAAGTATCTTTGACATCTTCAGTAGATTATGATGAAATCTTGAATACTGCAGCCTTTCATCCACATGAGGGGAACCTTCATCAGAGTTTGAGTTTAGCCAGGTATTATGCAGCGGAAATCATAATACAACTCAACCTATGACCACACACTTCACCAGATCAGCCTCCAAGAACATACCAAGTTTGAATATGTTTCAATACTAGCACAACTGTTCTACACACAGGCCAATTGCCAACCTCCAGAGACAGGCACACATAGTTCCTGTCATGAATAGTCCATCCACCTACTTCAAGGGACCATTCAGGGAAATCACAGAACCTTCCACAGGTTCCAACATCAGTACTGACATAACTCCTTGCAAGATACCAGAAAGTATCACCCATGGATCTCATCCAGAAACAGAACAGGATGCCTGCTCTGATACCAATTGAAATTCTGGTATAGTCAGAGTTTAGATGTTCTACACGAAGTCATGACATCTAATCCAACATTGTTACTAATACAGCAAGACAGTTATAAGCATTAAAACCCAGTACTCATACACACTCAGTCACAGATGTCAAGACATCTGCTAATATACCACCATGGAAAGAAGAACATCCAGTTTTTATCCATCTAGTGCAAAGACACAATAGAGATCAAATATAGCACTTATGTTTATTGATCCTGCCCAGTTATCATCATGATGTCTCAACATTGATTTGAACATCACCTGTTCCAACATTACAGAAGGATGAACTGTAACAGACCAACTAGTCTATCAATAACAGCAGTCAATAATGAATGTCATCACATTCTGTTTTGCAATCAGACTGCAGGCTATGTGTCAAGTCTGTTATTCTCTTCATAAACAGACTAGAAATAGACTGAGTTATAACAGACAAAATAAAGTGTGCAGAAGGTAAAAACACCAGTAATTGTTATCCCAGTTCGGTACAACATTACCTACTCTGGGGGCATACCAAGCCAGGAAGAAGATCCACTATTAGTAGTATTAGTTCAGAGTTAAACTCCCCCGTTTATAACTCTTCACTTAATCCCTACCCAATGCAATCTATACCTAGGCACTCCTAGATAGAAACCTCCAGTTTCCATTCCTATCATTACAAATACCATGTAATGCTTAGACAACTTGAACATGCTTCATAGTTTCGTTCAAGAACATAACAACTCTTGCCTACAGGCTTTGAGTTACAAATAATCTCATGCTTTCAAGCACTGAGAAACATCTGGTAACCTTCCCACAGGTTGGGAGGTTTACCTCACACACACCCCTAATTTTTACATTGTTTGAGGCTTACAAAACCTAGGTTACAAACTTCTATTTATAACCTAATCACCCAACTGGATTTGGGCCTTCAGAAATCGCAGCAAATCTTTCCTTTACTGTTACAGAGCTGGCAGAATTCTTCTGCTACAATCAAGGTCTTCAATCTTTTATTTCCTAAAAGATCTCCATATTTGGAAACTGTATATTCACCAAATATATTCACCAAATATATTCACCAAATCTTCTGATTGAATCTTCAAGATCTTCACATAGGAGTTAGGATATTCACCAGATCTCCTAATTGATCACAAACCAAACCAGAATTAACTGATTCAGTTTTATACACATGTGAGATGTCACAGTCCCGATGTCGTGACATCTTACATGACATGTTGGTCCAGATGTTGAACTTCTTCAACCCAACATATTAAAATAACAGAGGTGATTACTTTATTTGTTTTACAAAATTAATGCCAATCTTAAGGTACTGACAAATACATAATGGTTTAACATTGATATACGTTTTATATTTGATAGACATACATTTTCATATAATAATATAAACTAAAATATATAAATATAAATAAAAATACATAAATATATAGTGTGCGGGTATGAGGCGGGGTGGGTACCAAGGTGCCCATACCCGCTTATTTTGATGGATAATTACCCGAGCCCATGTCCGTACCCATTTTTGCGGGTTTTTACCCTACCCGTTATGGGTAAATTTACGGGTGCCCATTGGGGATGGGTCAAATTGCCATCCCTAAGTGTATTATAAATAGAATATCTCATTGTTTCACAATACACACAAGAATTTCATACCAAAACACTACAAAAATCAGTCCAAAACCATATACCTAAAGCTCAAACACTCAAAGCAACTCAGAGTTTCTCACCAAAACTCTGAGTGAGATGAGCTAGATTTACACAAACTTATCATTTTGAACTAAGAAAGTACTCAAAAACACACAACCAAAGAAACAGATAAATGATTGTTGAATGTTGATTTCGCCTTAGGCATCCTCAAACTGGACCTTGACCCTTAATTTCCATGTTGTCTAAACTTGTTTTGTTTGAGTAGTTTGTTTTCATACTTGATTTTACTGTGAGTCGCTTGTTTGCTCAGGATTAGGTTTATTTGGTTTGAGTTGACGAAGGTTAAAATTAGGCTTCATAGCAACCCTAGGGTTTTCAATCTAGACGTTTGGTGAGGATTAGAAAGAAAATAAGACCTGATTTGGGTTTAGAAGGTATTTTAGGTGGGGTTAGTGTTTGTTGTTTGGGAGATTTAGGTTGAGTTCGCCGGAGAAGACGGTGGCACCGCCCTAGGCCGCCACCTGCCTTCAACGAGATGGTCGAAGAAGAAGGAATATTGGGTGGAGGTCCATAGAGAGGTAAAGAGAAAGATAGAGAGATATTGAGAAACATATGAGTTGTAGAGAGAGAAAGAAGGTTCAAAATGAATTATTCTCTCTCTGAAGTGTGTGTTTTGAGGCAATCCTTTAGCTTTCTATATGTGTGGCACTTGTGAATATCCCTGACCATTTGGATTCCTTCTTCCCACCCCACGTATTGTTGACCTCTGGGCAGCTGGGGGAACCCACGTGGATCCCCTAAATCAATATCATGCACATGCTCCTTCTTATCCTTCTGATTTTCTTTTCGTTTATTTAGAGGGCTAGGATGGAGTTAACACATGTTGACTCTCCCTCCATCAATCTGACATGTTGACCAACAATGGATCCTCTCTTTTGGGCCTTGTATGTTTTTCTTTTAGCACCTTTTTTTTATTTTCACTTCTGGCTTGTGTTTGTTTACAATTGTGGGCTTCAGGCCTCATTTTTCTTGTTGTTTGCAGACTCTTTTTTATTCCCCCTCTTCATTTAATTAATAATTACTATTTTGTTTTAAAATATTTAAATAATATTAGTAATAAATAATAATTCTAAATTTTATCTTTCCCCATTATCTATATTATTATTTATTTATTTTGTTTTATTGATTTATTTATTTGGTTATTTCAAATTAAATAAATAAATACATATTAACATTAAATAAACAAATGAATAAATATTTACTTAATTTTCACGACGATTAAAACCCCTTGGTCCAACACCAAATGAGATTTTTAAAACCTTGGTCTAACGCCAAGTAACCATTCTCAAACCCGATTGATTCACATCAACTCAATTTTAAATATCTTCCCAATTTAAGTATAACATTAAAATCTTTTCTTAAACAAACACGAAAAAATAGGATCCTTGGAGTCTCGTATTCCTTGAGTCCTCGAATGATCGACCCCAAGGCACATGTCTTGGGCTAGTCATTTGTTCATTCTTTCATTTGTAAAGCACTTAATAAAAACTTGGACAAAGAGGGGCCGTTGAAGTCTAGCATTCCAGTGGAACCTTTAAAAAATCAACTCCAAGGCACAAGTCTCGTTCCTATTAAATGTTTGTGTCCATCAAACTATTACATAAATGCCTTGAATGAAAAAGGATCACTGGAGTATAACATTCCAGTAATCCCTGAATAATTGGTCCTGAGGCTCACATCTCGTTCTCACCGAGGATTCGTCATTCACTTAAAAAACACTCAACGCATCAAACTTATTCTCTCGCCCTGTGCGACTGAAACCTTTTTGAAAGAACATTGTTTAAATCCCTTCTAATGCGTATACAAACTAGTGCTTAAGTCTCCACCGCTAGCATGCAAGCAAACGTTTAACCATTAGTATGCGATCTAGACACATTTTCAATATAACAAACTTTAATCAATCAAACTCTTTTACAAAAGGACATTGCTTAATCCTTTCTAATGCGTATACAAACTAGCGCTAAGTCTCCTTTGTAAGTATGCAAGTCAATGTTTAACTGTTAGAATGCGATCTAAACACTTGTTCAATAAAAGAAACCAACAAACCATAGCCCTCACCATGAACTACAAAGCTTTGAGTTCCTCATTGTACCCAAGGATATGTAGGAGCGAGACCCACAATCTCGTCAAACACCCTAATATAAACATCTTTGCGGCCCATTTTCTTTTCTTTTTACACTTTTTATCATTTCGAAGAAAACAATTAACATAAGCTAACATTCAATCGCAAGTTTAACTAAAAGGTTCTCGTTGAGCACAATGGACGTGAGGGGTGCTAATGCCTTCTCCTTGCTTAAACGACTTTTGAACCCAAATTTGGTTGTGATGACCATTTTATTTTTTAAAAGTTTTTGTCGATAATTTACCTTTCATTCATTGGAGTAAATAAAGTTCGACGGCGACCCTGTCCGAATCATTTATTCCGTAAATTCAGGAAGAATCGTATTTTTTTTAGATATGACAATCTCAATTAACTTTTTCAAGTGGACAATAAATTCTCCTCGTTGAGATTAAATTATTAATTAATCATATTGTTGTTAGCCCATAAATTTCAATTTACTAACTCGAGAAGGGAATTAAATGAAATTATGCACAAGCGTAAGGCAAGATTTCATGCCTTTCGATTAGAGACAATTTAGGACAAAACGTAAATGTTCGACATACTAAGGATTTGGTCTATTGGTTATTGGCTATAAAAGCCAATTTTTTTTTCTTTCTAATCATCAAAGAGAATGCATTTGAGAAAAAAATTCAAATTTTTTTAGCCACCATTTATATAAGTGAATTTTTTAATATATATATATATATATATATATATATATATATATATATATATGTATATATATATTGGAATATGATTCTTCAGAGCGAGTCATTAACCCGTTATGGATCTCTCTACCGATGGGGGTGGCAGAACAACTCCTTTTGTGCTTACACCATGTACGACATTTCTATCAGGAAATTGATCATCGATATCATCATCTTGATTTGTACATTATGGGACAGTTCCACTCATTCTCTACATCATAAAAAACACAGGAACACAAAATAGAATTAACACAATATATATCATACATTTCAGCTATCACAATATTCTCACTCTCACATGCCGCATATAACTCTTTTAATTTATCAAACTATTTCCTACAAGTTTCTCTATCTTTAAATTCTTGTTTTTGAGTATCTATCTTCCTCTGAAGCACTTTCAACGTTTCTTTTTGCACCTGTCCGGTGATTTTTCTAGACGTACCAAAAAACACCTTTATGCCAATGCCATCTCCAACCCCACAGACACACCCACCATGCTCCTTTGTTCTGATTGCTTATACTAATATATCATGTCGTGGTTCTTGAAGAAAGGAACCTTCACGGGTTGAGTTAACCAACTAATCCTATAAAACATGATAATACATAGATTGTTTATTACCAAAGCGATTTAAATAAAACATAAAATATGCACAAAATGTCCTACTTACAATTTTCTCAACTAATAATCTTGAGGCATCTGAAGTGTAATCTTCATTTGGTCTTTGTCGATCCATCTTCCACTTCTCATGTCATGATGGTGGAGATGGTTCCCGATCACGACTCATAGAGTCCGCATTTCCTAATTGTTGTTTTTTCAGCAATCATTATTTTCTCAAGTTTCCTGTATCTCCCACGAGACAATCTATGGGGGTATGTGATTTTAGACTTGTTCAACTTTCCTACTTCACTTTTAACCTATTTTAAACATAGGAAAAATATTAATGTCCATGGAAGTATCCATAATATTATCAAAAAGTACAACTGGTACTAATCATGAACTTCTCAGAACTACGAGACTTCAGTTGGTAGATAAGGTTTGACAAGTCGAACACTTAATAGCCGAGAAGGCCAGATCGAACAAATTCCATAAAAAAGAAAAGGTTGCCTATATAAGGGAGGATGATAGAGACCAAGAATATCACATAGAATATGAAGAGGTAGAAGAGAACAAAGTAAATGTGGCATTGCTTAAGTCAAGACTTTCCTATGTTTATAAATTATTAAAACCATCAGACGGAAAGAATTAGAGTTTTCACTCGAGGTCAAACCACATTGATGTGAGATATCAATGCATACATGATATTTTGGATTTCATGCAATTACAACATGAGAAAATTCATATTAATGATACTTATTCAGATGTGACGACCAAGTCTTTAACTAAGGACGCATACAAGTTCTACAAAAGTGTTGTTGGACTAGTAGAGCCATCCACCTAAATGGGAAGGGGTAAATTGATGATTTTTTCTCTTTAGGAGAAGAGAAAAAGAAATATGTATAAACTATAAAATAGTAAATGAAATAAAAGTGAATACGAGAAAACTTTTATTAAATGGATGAAAAGAGAAAGAAACAAATCTTAAATCATAGTCATCTATTTGTTATTTGATATAAAAGCCAATTTTTTTTCTTTCTAATCATCAAAGAGAATGCGTTTGAGAGAAAAATTCAAAAAAAGAAGTTTAACCACCATTTATATAAGTGAATTTTTTAATTGCAGAAGTTAACTGACATCTATTTTAGTGTTATTGTGAAGTTGCATGGTATTCTGTCAAGTATTATTTCTGACAGATTCCCCAGATTCACATCCAGGTTTTGAGAGAGTTTACAGGAGGGTTTGGGTACTAGACTGAGGTTGATTTCTTCCTATCATCCGCTGATAGATGGTCAGACTGAGAGGATTATCCAGTCTCTGTAGGACTTATTTGAGGGCGTGTGTCTTAGAGAAAGGAGGTGCTTGGGACATTTATATGCCATTGATCAAATTTACATACAATAACAGTTACCATTCTAGTATTGGAATGAAACCATTTAAGGCTTTATATTGTAGGAGGTGTAAGACTCATATGTATTGATATGAGTCTGAAGAGAGTGTTATACTTGGACAAGGGTTTGTTCAGCAGGCTACTAAGAAGGTGAAGACAATCCAATAGAAGCTGAATCCATCACAAATAGGCAAAAAAGTTACCATGATAAGCGGAGGAAGGATCTTGAGTTCCGAGAAGATGATCATGTATTTATGAGAGTCACTCATATGACTCATGTTGGACGTGCGCTGAATTCTAAGAAGATTACTCCTCGTTTCATTGGTATGTATCAGATTACCCATCGATATGGATTAGTTAACTACAAAATAGCCTTGCCACCATCTCTTTCGGATCTGCATGATGCTTTTCAAGTATCCTAGCTTCGTAAGTATATTCCCGATCCATCTCATATAATCCAAATGGATGATGAGCAAGTGAGAGATAACCTAATTGTCGAGGCATCACCTATGAGGATTAAGGATCGAGAAGTGAAATAACTTAGAGGTAAAGAGATTGCTCTATTGAAGGTTATTTGGGGAGGACCTGTTGGAGGGAGCATGACGTGGGAGCTGGAGAATCGGATGAAGAAATCTTATCTGGATTTGTTTTCACCAGGTACTTTTTTAGGGTAAAAATCTTTCTAAGTAGGGGAGAGTTGTAACACCCCAACTTTAAATTATTAATCTTATTTAGTTATTTGAGTTTTTATGTGTGTTGCTTGATTTATTTAAATTTAATCTGGATTATTTGAGTTATTTTGGTGTTTTGAGGGATTTAGGGGTATTTTAATAATTAAATAATTACTAAGAATATAGAGTATTTGAGGACGGAGAAATAAAATTGAATTATTAGAATAATTAAATATATTTGGAATAATTAGTTGAATAAAATAAAAATGATTATTTTATAATTATTTAGTAAAATAATTTTTTATTAAAAAAATATTTAGAGAAATTTTTATTTAATAGAATAAAAATGTTACATTATTTAGAAAATAGAAATTTATAAAATAAAATAATTATTGGGATTATTTTCTTAATTATTGGGATTCTTAAATGTGGATGTGAGTGATAGGGTGTAGAGATCAATTGAGAATTTAGGGTTATATTTAAACTAATGTGAGGGGACTCGAGGGGGGCAGTATGGCTGTGCGGCGGGACGATTTGGCTGGGGTTATACATCTGAGTCTGTATTGCTGGTAGGGGTGGCAAAACGGGTCCGACCCGCTGAGCATGCCCGTTTTTCCCGCACTTTAGTGTAGGGCGGGCTAAGGATTTAGGTCCTCACCCTCTAATGTGTCCGCCCCGTCCCGTTTTTTTCGCGGACTTTTGCTTGCACGTGCATTTACATAAAATTTTGAATTTTTAGGCTTAAAGAGTGCAGTGCCCGCGGGCTTTCCCTGCTCCGCCCTCACTTTTTTGCGGGACGGGCCTAAGTTTTAGGCCCACATCCTCAACTATGACCGCCCCGCCCCGTTTTTTGCGGGCTTTTGCGGGGCATGCCTAAACGGGACCAACATGCCCGTTTTCCACCTCTAACTGCTAGGACTATACGACTGAGCCTGTACGACTGAGTTGTACGGGCGGATAATGGCCAGCAGTCGACGATTTCAGCGGTTTTCGAGTTTGAGGGTCAATTTGGTGAAATTTGATCAATTTTATTGTCAATAAACTTTTTGATAAGTTGAGATAAAATTATTATTTTAGAGTTAATTTTATTATTATTTGAATCAAACTGTCAGTCCCTAAGGAGTTCAGTAGAGTTACCACTCACGAAAGTTGTCAAATTTTGTTGGCGAGTTGTTTAGAGTTCTCTTGAGAACTCTCTGGAATTATTTAAATAATTTTAGAGTTGAGACTATATAATATAAAATATACCCTTTTGAGATGTTTTTTGAGTTTATAGCTGAGTTGAGGTAAATTATTGAGTAACAACACAATTTTACTTTATGGTTGATTATTTTGAGAAAATATATATAAAATATTTTGAGTTTGGTAATTCAGTAGAATTACAATGAGGCATGTTATTGGAAAATTGTGAAATTTTAGGTTATAATATGAATATATAAAACTAATTATTTGTTTAGAGTTAAGTAATTTAGTGGAATTACAATGAGACATGATATTGGCAAATTATGGTTCAAGAGTGAAACTTATTTTTGAGTATAAATTTTGAGATTAAATGTTGATGGTTCTATGATTGTTTGACCTTATGATATCATAATCATGCATACGTGTATATTGGAGTTAGGTCGGACTTTAGTCTAGTGAGGAATCGGAGACAAGGATAACCAGTAACATACCTCTGATCCCTAAAACCCACACGCATACTTGTTGGAGAAGTTGTTGCATTTGCATTTGCATTATGAATTGTTTGTTTGTTGTTGTTGTGTGAAAATGATTTGTGTAATTACTATTAGTATCCTGCTCTTAATTTTCACCATTAATATTTGTAAGTTGTATTCTCACCCCTTTCTTGTTTGCTTTGCGTGGCTATTTGAAATGTTGTATAGATACTCATCAGGAGTAATTGCTTGTGAGTTGGAAGATGGTCTTGCATCTTTCTTTCTTATTTATTTACGTTATTAGATAGACATTGTTTTGATTATGTAACATCGAGGAATGAGATGTATTTTCTTGGAGTTGATGTTGGATTTTTTCCTTGAATATTTCCTTTGAATAAATATTTGAAGTTATTCCATAATTTGAATTTCGTTGCTAGTATGTTGACTTTATATGAATAAAGTATGTATGTTTTTTAGAGTAACATCCTAAAATGTCATTTTCTCTTTGATAATTAAGATTTGGGGTTTAGGGTGTTACAGGAGTCCAAAAAAAAAACCATGAGCCTACAAACAAGTGGAGAAGTCAAAGGAAGACTTACATTCCATCTTCTACTCTACCCAATAGTGAATGGATTCAGCTAGTAGTCAGACCAAACTCTGAGGAACAGAAGTGGATGGTAGTCAAATTTGGTGTGGGTTCTTCCTATCAAGACAATTCTTAAGTGTCGAAGAATTACTCTTATGGTTCTAGAAATTATTTGTATAAAAAGCCCATGACTAAACTCAACGAAGAATGCACCAAAGAAAAAAGAAGGTGGTTATGGAGGCTGTAGAGTCCAGTAATAATGGAAAATCCCCAACACTAACAGGGGATTGAGTGGCAAAGAAGCCCATGAGGGAAATATTTTGTTTCGACAATTAGGTTAGGTCTCTTTCACCGACATGGTCAAGTCGCTTGTGACATAACTTAGTCTTCGACATAGGTTTTATGGATGCCACATTTGCTGGACCACTTACAACCTCAGCCTCAAGGGTATACAAGCCTTGTTTCTTCACGCCTCTCAAGACTTCCTTTAACCCCTTCATTATCCTTAGGATACTTTAATCTCCTTTAAAAACATATCCTTTCTTTTCGAATTCACCAAGAGAAATCAAATTTATCTTAAGTTCAGGTACATACCAGACACCGGTCAATAACTTTATTGACTCCTCATGGAGCTTGAATCTCACAGATATAATACTTGTAATTTTGCAGGCTTTGTTGTTTCCCAGCATCACTGATCCACCATCTCGATCACATAATTCCTCAAAAACATATTTGTTTGGAGTCATGTGCCAAGTGAAACCTGAATCCACACTCCACTCCTTGTAGAGTCGCTGCTTTATACCACTAGGACATCAGATGATTCATAAGCATCTTGCACAATGGTTGCATTACTATTATCTTTTCCACCATGGTTATTCAGTCGATCAGGACAAATCTTTCTTGTATGACCCTCCTTCTAACAATGAGGACACCTAATTGCAGGAGTATTACCATCATAAGAATT
The DNA here is from genome assembly GCF_024323335.1 of Lathyrus oleraceus. Lineage (NCBI taxonomy): Eukaryota > Viridiplantae > Streptophyta > Magnoliopsida > Fabales > Fabaceae > Lathyrus > Lathyrus oleraceus. Next base: position 333,364,733 of record NC_066581.1, read on the forward strand.
TTGTAGAGCCTTACTCTTTTTCCTCTCATACTTTCCATCTTTGTTTAAGGACTTTCCTTTGAAGGACAAAACTTCTCCAGCATATGATGACTTTTTCTCTTTCCGTTTATTCAAATCCTTATAGTACAAGACTAATTAAACTTCTTCAAAAGGTTAATGAATCTCTTCCATACAAGAGATAATCTTTGAAATGAGCATGAGATCTTGGTAAAGCACAAAACAACATCAACGCTTGATCTTCATCATCAATTTTGACCTCGATATTTTTAAGATGAAGAATTAACTTGTTAAACATATCCAGCTGCTCAGAGAAGACTTTGTCTTCACTCATATTGAATGAACACAAAACTTGCTTCAGGAAAAGACGATTGACCAAAGATCTGGTCATATATAAACCCTCGAGTTTGCTCCAAACATCTGTTGTCGTCTTCTCCTTCGAGAGCTTCCGAAGAACCTTATCATCAAGGCTCATTATAATGGCAATTTGGACTTTCTCGATCATCGTCGTCTTCTCCTTCTTCGTTAGGGAAACATCCATCTTCTCCGATCCTTTCAACGCTTCTGACAAACATCCATCTTATCCAATTTTGATTTCTTTTTGAAATTTTACGTACTCCTGTGTTCCATTGTTGCAAAGAGGAGTTTCTTATTAATGTTGTGCTTACATCTTTCATGTATATCTTCTGAAGAAATGTGTGGAAAATACAGAAAAAGATAGAATCAAGAGATTGATAAGGTTGAAGCCTCCTACTGAGTTCTGAACAAGAAAGACTGCATTGCAAGATAACTATAAAAGACTTTATTGTAAATCCCACATTGTGTTAATTGCAATTAATTTTATTGTTTATATATACTACATTTGTGAATTGAATGTAGAGTTATAAGTTCAATGAAATAGGCTTTTGACCCATGATTTACAATTTTGAATTTTTTTCAACTCTTTTTTTTCAAAAATAAAACAAAATTTATGTTTATTTTCAGATTTTTTTTTATATTTAGAAAAAAATCAATTTCTTCTTTTCAGGAAAAAAAATTATTTAATCCAATTCATTTTGGATACAGAGAAGGGTGAAGTTTGGTCTTGGATGTCAGATGACATTATTCCTCAAGGAGGGCAAATTTGCCAACGTGAAAAAATCTAATAAACAGCCGTCTCCCTCATATTGACATTCATGCAGGGACCATGACTGCCGCTCATCAACACCACACCACATGTTCACAGATATTTTGATATGTAACTTTGCGTGCGAGTTTTAACCAGCAATATCCTTCAATTACTGCCCAATCCAATATATCTATCGACTGAACTTGTGTCTATATGATAATATTATGCTATATACCAGATACTAAACACCAATGGAAGATAAGCCTAAGAAGTTTCTTCATATTACTCTTTTTCCATGGCTTGCGTTTGGTCATATGATTCCATACTTTCAACTTTCTAAACTCATTGCTCAAAAGGGTCATAAAATTTCCTTCATTTCCACACCTAGAAACATCAAACGCCTCCCTCCACTTCCCCATAATTTACAACCTTTCATCAATTATGTGGAACTTCCACTTCCACATATAGATCAACTACCTGAGAACGCAGAAGCCACTATGGACATTCCATCACATATTGTTCCATATCTCAAGAAAGCATTTGATGGTCTTCAACAACCTTTGACTCAGTTTTTGGAAACTTCCACTCCTGATTGTATCATATATGACTTTGCACCTTATTGGTTACCACCTATAACATCAAAGCTTGGCGTCTTAAGCATCCATTTCTCAATTTTTAGTGCATCACCTATGACTTATATAGCTGGGAAGTCAAGTGACAAGGACAATCTTATTTCTCATGTCCACTATGAACAAAATGAATCTGGTGTTTCAGATGTCTTTAGGGTGAAGGAAATTATTTTTGGTGTTGAATTTATTGCCGTAAGAAGTTGCATGGAGATTGAAGGGAAGGCTATAGAGTCCATAGAAAATCAATGCAAGAAAAAAGTGATTCCAGTTGGATTAATGCCTCCTTCACTAGAATTCAGTGAAGATAAAAAGGATGAAAGCTGGGATACAATTCTGAAGTGGTTGGATAAGCACGAAAAAAAGTCAGTGGTTTATGTTGCATTTGGAACCGAAGTTACATTAAGTGATGAAGAATATATTGAGATAGCTAAAGGATTGGAATCATCTAGTTTTCCATTTCTTTGGATTGTGAAGAACCGTGATTGGTTTGTTGAGAATGATTCAAATAAGAATGGATTGATTTGGAGTAATTGGGCACCACAGTTGAGAATCTTAGCACATGAGTCAATTGGAGGATTCTTGACACATTGTGGTTGGAGTTCAGTGATCGAGAGTCTTCAAGTTGGGTGTCCACTTATTATGTTACCTTTCCAAAGTGATCAAGGTGTAAATGCTAGACTTATGGAAGAAAAAATGGTTGGGATAAAGGTAGAGAGAAATGATGGAAAAATCAATAGGGATTCAGTGGCTAAAGCATTGAGATTGGTGATGGTAGAGGAGGAAGGAAAGATTTATAGAAGTAAAGCTGAAGAGATGAGCAAGATAGTTGGAGACAAGGAGCTGCACCAAAAATATATAGATGACTTTGTTGATTATGTGGAATTGCATATCCCTGCCTCTAAGCATTAACGCTTAAGGTATAATAATTTCATCTTCTTTTCATTCAAGTGCATAGGTCTTTAGCTCTTTCTTTCAGTATTGTAATGCTACCTATATTGCAAACTTGTTTACATCGCAGTGTATTTGAATTTGGTGGTTTCTTGGCTCTTTCTTTATCTATTGTAATGCTACCTATATAGAAACACATATTGATGTGATGATTTTAATTGATAGATGATATGGTATATTTATAGAATAATATTCTCTTCAGATACATATATAATGAATGCAAATATTAATGGTAATTAAAAAAAAATCAAAGTCGGCTAATACCAGTTGATTTGTTGCTCTAAGTTAGTCTAAGAATAAGGAACCGGTATTTGACCAAGTTATGCAGCCTTGTCATTACCTTGTCAAGATGCTCCTATACGCCCTTCAAGAGCAAGTTTCCATCAATAACTTCCATCTTGGATATAAGATTTTTGAATTGTTGTGTGGCAGGAGGTTTTGTGAGGATGTCAACTAGTTGATCCTTTGTACAGACATGAGAGAATTGTAGAGTGTCAACATGATCTTGTTCTCGAACAAAACGGTAGTCCATTGAGATATGCTTCATCCTAGTATGAAAAACTGGATTTGAGCATAAATACGTTGCTCCTATATTATCACATAGAATCCTTAGAGGTTGTTGAATTGGTACCTATAATTATTTGATTAATTTGAGGAGCCACATAAGCTCAGTTGCTCCTATTGCTACTGCTTGATATTCTGTTTCAGTGGATGATCGAGTTATTGACCTTTGCTTTTTCGATGTCCATAAGATCGGATTCCCACCAAAAAATATTAAGTATGTCGAGGTTGAAATTCTAGCATCAGTGTTACCACCCCAATCTACATCAGTGTGGGCAAGTAAATTGAGAGAAGTTGGTTTGCGCAACATAATAGCATAACTCATTATGGATTTCAAGTAACAAAGCATTCTTTTAAGATGTTGAAGATGTAATGTGGTTGGCTTGTACATAAATTGTGAGAGTTTGTTGATGGAAAATGAAAGATCTGGGTTTGTTAGATTTAAGTATTGAAGTGATCCAAGAACTTTTCTGTGGTGTGTGGAATCTGTTTTCGGGGTTCCGTCATGCAAGCTCAAAGTGGTTGTTTGAGATAGAGGTGTCGGGGACGATTATGCTCATTCCCTTTGATACTTTTAAAGAATGTCTCGAATAAATTTGTGTTAAAATAGGAATAGGCCCATAGTCATGGGGATAAATTCAACTCCCAAGAAATAGTGAGGTGTTACCATGTTCTTTAGTGAGAACTGGTTTGGGAGAGACGTTATGAAACTTGTAAGGAATTCTTTGTATGAATCCTCCCAGTTGCCGAATACCTGTTCAACAACCTTTGTCCTCGCAATCCACGCAGACCTCGTAACTCAGCATGCAGATAGCCATGCAGGCGCCCGACTATGTGAAGACCATGCATGCATGCAAGCCTAGGAGGCGCCAGCCCATATGGCGCTAGCATGTTAATTTTTCATGTGAAAGCTGAGGATATGTACCTATACGACTGTCATACCCCAAAATTTGCCCGTTGATATTACAAAGCATTTTTCAAGGCACTCCGACTTATTCTGCAAGGCACTGATCTTAAAAGAACCAAGGCCCAGCTCACGAGTGGCCCAATCCAGAAAAGGCCCAAATTGGCCTGCTCGCTAGGCGAGCAATTCCTTCGCCTAGCGAACCCCTCGTCATGACACTCGCCCCAGCGAAGCGCCAGATCCAGTAAAAGCCCAAAATAGCTTGCTCGCTAGGCGAGCAACTCCTTCGCCTAGCGAAGCTTGCGAATATCAGAATTTCTGGGCTTCATTCTGAGCCCATTAGGTCACAACAAGAGCATTATAAATAGCCAAGCTTCAGTAACGAAGGGGAAGAGGAAAACCCGAGACGGAGACGGCCGGAAACCCTGGCATAGCAACCCCGGAGAGTAGCCCAGAGAAGTCGGAGTGAAGAAACCCTGACGGCCGCTCATCCGCACCGAAGTTACCGCCGCCCAACTCAACCCGATACCAAAAGTGACTTGCCAATTCAGCATTACCACTCCATTGCAAACAGGTTTGTGTATCATTATTGTTTTATGCTTCCAATTTGTAAATCTCTAAATACATAATGATTGAATTTTTGGATATGTAATTAGACTTTGCATGTGAATTCCAGTACGCCTGGATATCCTGAGTGTTTGACCATATTATTTCTGTAATTGAATGCAATAAGGCATGCAGCATGCCGAGATCATACTGTTCTGAAATTCAAAACCCGCAGCCGCTCGCTAGCACATCGCTAAGCGAGCATGTAGCGAGCATTCGCTAGGACCTCGCTAGGCGAGGCAGAGGCGAACGGGACAGCCGTTGATATTTGTTATGTCCTATGCGTAACCTGATCTATTCTATGTTAATTATGCACTGTTTTGCCTGACATTCACGCTGCTGTGTTTTCTTTTGCGGTGTAATCCTCGATTGCACCCTGATTGGTATTCTAACCCGTTTGCTGAATTTTGTAAAGGTTCACATATCCCAGGAAAAGAGTGCTGTTTAGGCCTTCCACTTTATTTGTGGGATACCCTTATGAAGATCCACCCTAAATTGCTTAATTAATTTTAATGTATTAATTTTAATGTATTAATTTTAATGTATTGATTTTAATGTGGAGATTCATCCTAATCACCTAATTGACTTTAAAATATGACCTTTAAACATGTGATTTTGGACCTCTCTTTGCTGTCCTACGGTATTACGGTATAACGGTCATGTCCCGCGAATGCAGGGATACACTTAGCAATGGCCCTTCGATTAAATCATCATAAAATAAATCATAGTCCCTCGGATGTTGCCTTCGAATATATGATTTCGTCCCTCGATGACCCTTCGGTGTAGCCTCCGGTTAAATGATGATCGTTCCTTCGAATGCTAAGGTATCCTTACAACTGTTGCCTTCAATGACCAATCGATGACCCTACGATGACCCTTTCACATCCAGAGGATAAAACTACTTACTTCTCAATAGTAAGGACAGTCTTACCCTCATAAGGATAGGAAATGCCCGGAAAGACCTCGGATAGGTATAACTCTTAATTGCTTATTCACAATTTAAAATTACTTTTCACACCTTACACCTTTCAAAACCTCCATTAGAAAATCACCACTTGGCATACATTCGCACTAGAATCATTGCCGAGTTATATTTTTCTAAACTATTTTCAAAACTAAACGAGATAACCACTTTGTATACATTCATTCAAGAATCATTACAAAGTTAAATTCTCCTTTCCAAAACATTTCCTACACATTTCTCAACCACTTTTTCAAACTAGAAAAACATAAATGATTGAGCGATTAAGAGCCCATGGATAACCATGGATACAAAGGGTGCTAACACCTTCCCTTTGTATAATGTACCTCCCGAACCTAAGAATCTAAATTAAGGTCTTTCCTGTTCTTTTCCACCTTTCCTTATTGGATAAAAGAAAAGTCGGTGGCGACTCTTGCTAACCGCGACATTGCGATTAAAAAACACAAAAAGTCAGTTCACCGTATGACAGAACTGGCGACTCTGCTGGGGACTACAAAGAGAGGTCACCTTAAAAAAATCATTTATGTTTTCAAATTGTTCCTTCTTTTAAGGGCATTGTTGAGTGAAAGATCCTACACCCGGATCTAGTGTACCTTAGGTAAGTAGCAATAGATCATCGCGACTATCCGGCGTATACTGGAATGGTTAAAATGATGGCTACGGTTAATGTGACACTTTGGATGTCCTGATGTTCCTCATGTTTACTTGAGGAAAAATTTGGCATTCGCGTGGTGTCATCAAAGCATTAACCAGACCTTTAGAACCCTAATTGACTCATCCTAGCCATTAGAAAGTAGTGAGATAACTGACTTCGGTTCCGACTGGGGTTGGTTGAGACTCGATACTACACTCTTTGAGATTGGACTTTAGGGAAGCTTTGGTCAACCACTTGGCGTTGCACTGAAGTGGACTTAAAGAAAGGTCGATGATCTGAGATCCTTCTAGAACCCGGTTACTATTCTAGGACAGGTTGAACCAACCAAACTTCAGTGGGGAGGGTACTTACCTATGGAACTCATGCAAGCCTTAAAACTTAGGAATGATGGTTGTGTGACTTGCTTGTGCTTGTTATTTACTTAACATCATAACATCATCATAACATCATGGCATTGAACTAACCATTTCAAGGACTTAGGGATTTAACTTTGCTCTATTTTGTAAAAAAAAAAAAAAAAAAAAAAAAAAAAAAAAAGTTTCCTTTTTTTTGGTAGTTTATGCAAAGTTAAATTCCAAAAGTCCTTGAAAACATTTCATACATAGCATAACATAACATTACATAGCAGGTACTCTAAAGGGATCAATGTTCTCACGGTTTTCATGCAAACAGAAAAATGAACCTCGAACAAACTGTCAAAGATCTCCATGCTCAGAATGCTCAACTCCAGGAGATGATCTTGAACTTATCCAAGGGGCAGGAAGAACTGAAGGCTCTCTTGCTCGAGAAGAAAAAAGACAAGAAATCTGTGAGGCACATTAACCCGGGAAGAAGGCAGTTTACGAAGATCAATATGACTTTAGCACAAGCACTGCAGGGTATGCTAAAAGCAAATTTAATTACCCTCAGAGGTCCTCCTGCAAAATCCAACACTACTTCTCCTAGTTATAATCCCGACGCCAGGTGTGCGTATCACTCCGATAGCCCCGGGCATAATACGAACGATTGTTGGTCGTTGAAGAATAAAATTCAGGATATGATCGACGCCGGAGAATTTGAATTGGATCCGCCTGAGACTCCTAAGGTCATCACTGCTCCTCTGCCTGATCATGACAAAACTCTTAATGCTATAGAGGATGCTGACAGCGATTGCGACCTGGATAGCTGGGTCTACCCAACAATTGGTGACGGACTCAATAATTGGAAGGCTGAAGACACTATCCCGATTTCCTTTAGTCGGGAGTAATTGTTATTGCTATTTTAGTATTTCAAAAGCATTATGTCTATACCCGGGGCATAATAGCTAATTTTAAGGGTTTGTCATAAGCATATTCATATTCAATAAATCAATGGACTTTTTGCATTCAAATATTGCGCTCTTTATCTTTCCTGTCATTTTTCAAACAAGCTATGTTTCTTGCACACACTCACGTAACAATTTTCCGATCCATATCCACTCTGGATCCTGTTGGTAATGACTCTGCTACTGTTCATTATGACTTTGAAAATCCGATCTACCAAGCCGAGGATGGAAGCGAGGAAGATTGTGAAGTCCCTGGAGAACTTGCCAGACTGGTACTACAAGAAGAAAAGACCATACAGCCGCATGAGGAATCAATTGAAATTGTAAATCTGGGTACTGAAATAGACAAGAAAGAAGTCAGAGGTTTCTTGGGACACTCGAATTACATTGCCCGATTCATTCCACACTTGACTGCTACCTACAAACCCATCTTCAAATTACTAAAAAAGAAAAATCAAGAGATGGTATGGAATGATGAATGACAAAATCAAGAAGTATCTCCAAGAACCTCCAATTCTGATACCACCAGTTGAAGAAAGACCTCTCATCATGTATTTGACCGTGTTAGAAAATTCAATGAGGTGTGTGTTGGGGCAACATGACGAGTCTGGTCGAAAAGAGCATGCCATATACTGCCTTAGCAAAAGGTACCGACTGTGAAACAAGATACTCATAGCTCGAGAAAGCTTGCTGTGCTTTGGCTTGGGCTGCTCGCCGACTAAGACAGTATATGTTGAATCATACCACTTTATTGACTTCTAAGATGGATTCTATCGAATATCTATTTGAGAAACCTGCTGTCTCCTGAAAGAGTTATCACTGACAATGGTACTAATTTGAACAACAAGATGATTACTGAACTCTGCATGCAGTTCAAAATAAAACACCATAACTCTTCTCCGTACCGGCCAAAGATGAACGGCGCCGTGGAGGCTGCTAATAAGAGTATCAAGAAGATCATACAAAAGATGACAGTAACGTACAAAGACTGGCGTGAGATGTTACCATTCGCTCTCCACGGTTATCGCACTTCAGTGCGCACTTCGACAGGGGCAACTCCGTTCTCTTTAGTCTACGGAATGGAAGCCATCTTACCAGTGGAAGTTCAGATTCCCTCTCTAAGAATCATGAAAGAGGCGGGCTTAGACGAAGATGAACGGATTCAGACTCGAATCGATCAGATAAATTTGATTGAAGAGACTCGCGGCTGTTTGTCATAGGCAGATATATCAGAAACGCACGATCCATGGCATTTAACAAAAAGGTCAAGAGACAGGTATATCAAATTGGCGACTTGGTGATCAAGCGTATCATTCTACCGCAAAGTGATCCCAGAGGTAAATGGACTCCCACATACGAAGGGCCATTTATGGTTAAGAGGATATTCTCTGGTGGAGCCATGATACCTGCTACGATGGACGGCGAAGATTTCCCTCATCCTGTGAACGCGGACATAGTTAAAAATATTACCCATAAAAGAGACCCGCTAGGTCGACGTATCTAGGCAAAAGTAAGGGCATCCCGGCGAACCAAAAGGGTTCGGGCAAAATTAGGGATAAACATATAAAAACGTACACCCGGCAAGTCGAAAACCTGAAAAGGCGGCTTGGGCAAAAAGGGGTATCCCGGTGGACTGAAAACCTGAAAAGGCGGTCCAGGAAAAAATTAGGGATTTAAGCGTATGACTATGTCCCGTTCTCAGTCAGCTTCAACCAGGTTCCAAGGACTGAACAAGCCAATCACTTCTATCCGACAGCAAGGTGATGAGATTGCTTGAAGACATAATGACAGTAGTGGAATTAAAATCAATAGGACTTTTTCTGCATAGCTTTCTCTTCGTTTGCATGACAATTTCCTCTTACTAGGATTTCTGTCTCCTCGTACACAAGTTGCCTGTTTACAGGCCCTCTTTCAAAATCAATACAATTTTATCTCCAAAAAAGATGCTTTTGTTTTCACTTTTTCTGTTTTGTTTGCATAAACGTCCATTGATTTAGTTTGAATTGATTTATACATTTTGAATATGATCAATGTTTACAAAAATACATGCCTAAAATAGAAATAGCGATTACTACAAGACTTCAGGACCAAGGAGAAGGTCTAACCACGCTTTCCAATGAATCCGTTGCTAATTCGATTCCCCGGCAACGCCAATTATTCCCCGGAAGAGGTCGGCACCACCAGACAGACAGGTCATCTCTTCCATCCCCAGCCAGGCTCTGTTGAGTGTTTTCATCGTCAGACAGAAATCAAGTATCCCCCAGCTAAGAAAGGGTCATCAACACAAATATCTCCGACCAGAAGACTGAGATTTATTCCCCCAGTAGAGTCCCCTAGAAGAACGTTTCAGACGCATAGTGCACTCATTACATCATTTCACATCACATACCTACATACAATTTTCATTCCGCATCATATACATTACATCATTTCATAACATATACATGTATACAATGCTCTCATTTATTCCAGACGCATAATTCACTCATTACATCATTTCACAGCACATGCATGCATACAACATTTGCATCTCATGCATCATGACATGGCATGAAGCTAACTTTATTTTCAGGTTAATTATCCTCTTGATACAATCGAAACAAAGATCCATTCAGACGGACAGCTTTATCAATTACATTCAGGATTCAATTACATCTTTCAGATATACTCCATGTCAACATTCATTTTGACATCCTCCTAACGATGGCATCTCTAAGCCCATCCCAGACATTTATCGCAAATACAGCATACACAAATACTATCAGATATAGCCTAGCGTACGGTTCATTCTGATTCAGCCCAACATATAACTCCTTCCACTCAGATACGATCTAATGGACGATCCATTCTGATCTTCAACTACTCCAACACGGTCTAATGTACGACCCAGTTGGACCTTCACTGCTCAGGTACTGCCTAGCATACGGTCCATCCTGATTCATCTCAACATATGACTCCTTCAACTCAGATACGATCTAGCGTACGATCCATTCTGACCTTCAATAACTCAAATACAGTCTAATGTACGACCAAGTTAGACCTTCAAGTCCTCAGAGGCCACTCAAATACAGTCTAATGTACGACCAAGTTAGACCTTCAAGTCCTCAGAGGCCACTCAAATACAGTCTAATGTACGACCAAGTTAGACCTTCAAGTCCTCAGATGCCACTCAAATACAGTCTAATGTACGACCAAGTTAGACCTTCAAGTCCTCAGAGGCCACTCAAATACAGTCTAATGTACGACCAAGTTAGACCTTCAAGTCCTCAGATGCCACTCAAATACAGTCTAATGTACGACCAAGTTAGACCTTCAAGTCCTCAGATTCTGCTCAAATACAGTCTAATGTACGACCAAGTTAGACCTTCAAGTCCTCAGATTCTGCTCAGATACGGTTTAATGTACGACCCAGTTAGACCTTCATCTGCTCAGATGCTGCTCAGATACGGTTTAATGTACGACCCAGTTAGACCTTCATCTGCTCAGATGCTACCTAGTGACAGGTACATTTCTGAATTGTAGTCTAGTGTACGACTACCCCTTTTATAAGCAGATTCAGCCTAATGGACGGCTCATGCTGCTCAGATGCGGTTTAATGTACGACCCAGTTAGACCTTCATCTCCTCAGATGCTACCTAGTGTATGGTTCAGCTCTGAAGTGTAGTCTAGCATATGACTACCCCCTTTTATAATCAGATTCAGCCTAATGGACGGCTCATTCTGCTCAGATACGGTTTAATGTACGACCCAGTATGACCTTCATCTGCTCAGATGCTACCTAGTGTACGGTATATTTCTGAAGTGTAGTCTAGCATATGACTACCCCCTTTTATAATCAGATTCAGCCTAATGGACGGCTCATTCTGCTCAGATACGGTTTAATGTACGACCCAGTTAGACCTTCATTCTGCTCAGATACAGTCTAATGTACGACCAAGTTAGACCTTCAAGTCCTCAGATAGTGACAGATACGGTTTAATGTACGACCCAGTTAGACCTTCTGCTACTCAGATGCTACCTAGTGTATGGTACAACTCTGAAGTGTAGTCTAGTGTATGACTACCCCTTTTATCGTCAGATTCAGCCTAATGGACGGCTCATTCTGCTCAGATACGGTTTAATGTACGACCCAGTTAGACCGTCACCTCCTCAGATGCTACCTAGTGTACGGTACATTTCTGAAGTGTAGTCTAGCATATGACTACCCCCTTTCATCATCAGACACAGCCTAACGGACGACTCATCCTGCAACTCCAATACGGTCTAGCATAAGACCCATTTGGATCTTCAACTCAGATACGATCTAGCATACGATCCGGTCCGATCTTCTATTCCCAGTGGAATCACCCGCTTAATGGAGGTTTCGTTCTGCAACTCAGAGACGATCTAGCGTATGATCCATTCTGATTTTTCATCCTCAGCGAAGTCATCCGCCCAATGAACAACTCACTCTGGTGTTCAGACGCGGTCTAGCGTATGATCCATTCTGATCCCTTATCCCCAGCAGCGTGTAACACACTCTGACTCCCCAGCGAAGTCGATAGCATAATGGATGACTCACTATACGGTCTATCGTATGACTCGGTACGACATCCATGTCTTCAGATATCGTCTAATGTACGACGCACTCTGAAGTTCTCATCATCAAATTCCCTAGATGGCATCTTTAAGCCCATCTCCATCAAGACTAGCTCTTGGTTGACAAGCGTAAATTTTTGGGGCATTTTAGTGTTCAATAATCTTCCACCTCCAGACCACGAATGATGCACATACCATTCTACTCTCTCGGTTCAAGAATATTGAACAGGGGCAGCTGTCATACCCCAAAATTTGCCCGTTGATATTACAAAGCATTTTTCAAGGCACTCCGACTTATTCTGCAAGGCACTGATCTTAAAAGAACCAAGGCCCAACTCACGAGTGGCCCAATCCAGAAAAGGCCCAAATTGGCCTGCTCGCTAGGCGAGCAATTCCTTTGCCTAGCGAACCCCTCGTCATGACACTCGCCCCAGCGAAGCGCCAGATCCAGTAAAATCCCAAAATAGCTTGCTCGCTAGGCGAGCAACTCCTTCGCCTAGCGAAGCTTGCGAATATCAGAATTTCTGGGCTTCATTCTGAGCCCATTAGGTCACAACAAGAGCATTATAAATAGCCAAGCTTCAGTAACGAAGGGGAAGAGGAAAACCCGAGACGGAGACGGCCGGAAACCCTGGCATAGCAACCCCGGAGAGTAGCCCAGAGAAGTCGGAGTGAAGAAACCCTGACGGCCGCTCATCCGCACCGAAGTTACCGCCGCCCAACTCAACCCGATACCAAAAGTGACTTGCCAATTCAGCATTACCACTCCATTGCAAACAGGTTTGTGTATCATTATTGTTTTATGCTTCCAATTTGTAAATCTCTAAATACATAATGATTGAATTTTTGGATATGTAATTAGACTTTGCATGTGAATTCCAGTACGCTTGGATATCCTGAGTGTTTGACCATATTATTTCTGTAATTGAATGCAATAAGGCATGCAGCATGCCGAGATCATACTGTTCTGAAATTCAAAACCCGCAGCCGCTCGCTAGCACATCGCTAAGCGAGCATGTAGCGAGCATTCGCTAGGACCTCGCTAGGCGAGGCAGAGGCGAACGGGACAGCCGTTGATATTTGTTATGTCCTATGCGTAACCTGATCTATTCTATGTTAATTATGCACTGTTTTGCCTGACATTCATGCTGCTGTGTTTTCTTTTGCGGTGTAATCCTCGATTGCACCCTGATTGGTATTCTAACCCGTTTGCTGAATTTTGTAAAGGTTCACATATCCCAGGAAAAGAGTGCTGTTTAGGCCTTCCACTTTATTTGTGGGATACCCTTATGAAGATCCACCCTAAATTGCTTAATTAATTTTAATGTATTAATTTTAATGTATTAATTTTAATGTATTGATTTTAATGTGGAGATTCATCCTAATCACCTAATTGACTTTAAAATATGACCTTTAAACATGTGATTTTGGACCTCTCTTTGCTGCCCTACGGTATTACGGTATAACGGTCATGTCCCGCGAATGCAGGGATACACTTAGCAATGGCCCTTCGATTAAATCATCATAAAATAAATCATAGTCCCTCGGATGTTGCCTTCGAATATATGATTTCGTCCCTCGATGACCCTTCGGTGTAGCCTCCGGTTAAATGATGATCGTTCCTTCGAATGCTAAGGTATCCTTACAACTGTTGCCTTCAATGACCAATCGATGACCCTACGATGACCCTTTCACATCCAGAGGATAAAACTACTTACTTCTCAATAGTAAGGACAGTCTTACCCTCATAAGGATAGGAAATGCCCGGAAAGACCTCGGATAGGTATAACTCTTAATTGCTTATTCACAATTTAAAATTACTTTTCACACCTTACACCTTTCAAAACCTCCATTAGAAAATCACCACTTGGCATACATTCGCACTAGAATCATTGCCGAGTTATATTTTTCTAAACTATTTTCAAAACTAAACGAGATAACCACTTTGTATACATTCATTCAAGAATCATTACAAAGTTAAATTCTCCTTTCCAAAACATTTCCTACACATTTCCCAACCACTTTTTCAAACTAGAAAAACATAAATGATTGAGCGATCAAGAGCCCATGGATAACCATGGATACAAAGGGTGCTAACACCTTCCCTTTGTATAATGTACCTCCCGAACCTAAGAATCTAAATTAAGGTCTTTCCTGTTCTTTTCCACCTTTCCTTATTGGATAAAAGAAAAGTCGGTGGCGACTCTTGCTAACCGCGACATTGCGATTAAAAACACATAAAAGTCAGTTCACCGTATGAAAACGACCCACGCCAAGAAACTTACACACCAGAAGGCTCAACATCTAACCCCCAACAACATTGTCAGACCGACTGTAAGACCCTAATTTTGACCCTAAGATCCCTCATGGCATCATAACATTGCATTTGCATCTTGCCTCAAGGATCATAGCATCTTGACTCCTTACCTTTGGGTGAGAATTTTTGAGAGTTGGTTTGAGATCACCAAGCATGCTTGAATGGTATATTATTGCTTTTCTCATTTTATTCACTAACCAAAAGCACAAAAATATGTCACTAACATCTTTTGTTTGTAGCTTAAGCAGTCACAAGATCCAAAGCTTCTAGGAGATCCTAGGTGCATTGATATGGTCAAGGGAAGATGAAAGAAAGCATGGAAATGGTTCCCCAAATCTCTCATCCATCAAATATGCCTCCCAAGTATCTCAATTCATCATTTTGATCAAAGCAAACCAAAGGGTTTGAGGCTTGTTTTCCAAGGAAACCCTAATTCATCTTTGTATCAACTGTGCTTTGCTCATGAAGCAACCTCAATCTATGATCAAATGCAATCAAGGGAAGTTCTTTAATTCATAATTTCATATATATTTGAACTTATTTGAGTGTCCTCAATCATCAATTCATCAAGATATAAGGTTTGGACTTGAGAAGTTGATCAGTCAATTCATATGACTATTTGGAAGTGCACTGAGACCTAACTTTTGATGTGTTGTTCAAATGGAGATGATCCCAAGAGAAACAATGTTCTTAATAACCATATGAATAACTTTCATGTTCATCAAAAATTAATTTGAATCTTGGAAGGTCATCATCAATTTCAAAACATTATAGGTCATTTTGACTGAAACCCTAATTTTGGGTCAACTTCCCAAGGACATAACTCATTCATTTTTCATGATTTTGAGGTGGGATCAAGTGCATTGGAAAGCTTAATATGTCTACTTAAATTGTTATGTTGAGAAAAATTTCAAAATCCTAAAATAAATACATGTGATAATGCAAAACATTATAGGTCACTTTGGACCAAAGACATTGTAATGTGAAAAAAGTCCAACTTCAAGTACCCATAACTTCTTTATCAAAAACCCAAATGATGCAAAGTTTAAGTCCAACTTGACTTCCTTGAAAATATCTACAACTTTGAGGTTGAAGATTTTTTCATTTGGAGCTTGCATCATTGAAACAGAAGTGCTTAAAGCTTGGCCATTTTTGAAATTCTCACATGTACATGTTTTGCACCCTACACTTCATGATCACTTTTCACATATTTCCAAGTTCCAAATGAAGTTTTGATCAACATAACAAATGATCCTTATTCAAAAAGCTTTCCAACCATTACTCATAAGGTTGTGTTTCATTTATGGAAATGGCATTTTCGAAAGCATGAACATATTGGTACAATTTTGGAAACTCATTAAATTTGCATTGCATGAGCTCAGCTTACATGATCTACACGTCCAAATTACATATGTTATTGTTCAACTTGCAAATCCAAGTGGAATTGGGCCCTCCATGCGCCTGTACAGGCCCATGCATGGAAGCCCTTTCCATCCATGCAATGAAATGTTCATGCATCACAACCTTTGCTTTGCTATAAATACATACATGCCTTATGCTCCTCATTTCAGTAACCTGAAGGCGCCCTAAATGCTGCACGATTGATCCCTCACCCATACTCAAAGGAACTCATCATTTTTCTCTCAATTTTTTCAGATCTAAACTTCAATTTCATTGATTGATTTTAGATCTAAAGTTCCTTAGCCTTGCTCTCTTTAATCCATAGATCACACTGCAAGCTTAATCACCAAGAAATTGTGCTCTCAAACTCTGCAATTCAGAGGTTTATTTCAAATTTTATTTTCTTTGAATCTGCTCATATATTGCTTGTTTCTTGCTGTTGCCGTGTTGTCTGAAGTCCTCTACATAGAGGCAATCATTTAGAGCTTTGAATTTTCAAATTCCAAGAAGTTTAGTTTAACACCACAGAAATTCAACCTCTGATTTCTCTTAATATAGAAACCTAGAGTGGATTTGGTTGGCACAGGGGTGATGTACATCACCCCAACTTTCGTTTGGTACCTAGATCGTGGCATTTGGTGCACTTTTATTTCTTTACAACTTTGACCTTCGCCGGAAGCTGGCCGAAGAAGACGGTGGCGCAGGTCACCGTCCAATCTCCAGATTCAATCTGAGCCATGCATTTCTATTTCCAGATTTAATCACAGTCATCCCATGTTATGACTTGTTTATTGGCTATGTGTGATTCAGTTGACTAGAGTGTTTGGTGAGCGCGCGCTTCCTGGCCACGTGATGATCCACGTCAATTAATGAAATTAGATCAGACGCTCCATGTTTTTTTTGTTATTTTATTTTCTGATTTCAATTTTCATTTTATTTTTTTTATTCCATTTCATTTTAAAAATTCATATCTGCTTCATTATTTGTCCAAAAAATGTAAGACCAATTGCACTTTTCTTCTTTTAATTTCTACTTTCTAAAAACAATTTTTAATATTTTTTATTTTATCATTTGATATTTTTTAGGAATTTTCTCTTTTCTGCTTATTTTTAATTCATTTAAAATAGTTTTTGAAATTCAAAAAATACAAAAATATTTTTCCAACCTCTTTGAATGATGATAGATTTATGAAAAATATTCTCATCAATTTATTAATTGATTGAGATTTATTTGAGATTTTAATTCAATTATGTTATTTTTATGCATTTTTAATTGATTAAAAATAGTTTATGACTTCTAAAAATGCTGAAATTTTTTTGTCAAACTTTGTTTGACCTTGTTGAACTTAGGATAATTCACTTGGACTTTTCAAAGTTGATTTGAAGTTTGACCTTTCTTTATTATTTTAATTCAAGTATTATTTTAATTTTGAAAAATACCAGAAATATTTTATTTGATTCTTGACTTCTAATCTTCCTTTTGCTTCTGTTTACTATTGTTTGACCTTGATCTTCTCTATCTTTGGTCAATGCTTGTTGATTATTGCATTTCATTTCCATTAATGTACTTTAATATTCATCATCTTCTTCTTCTTCTTCTTCTTCTTCTTTTTCTTTTTGATCAATGAGTTAAAGATTGGTGGTTAGCCTTGATACATGGGAGGTTTAACCTTCCTTGATTCAAATCTAATTCATCTTGATCATGGATCAAGTGAATGGCTTTGCATTAAGGATAGGTTGCTTCCTAATCAAGCAAAAAACCTAAATCAATACAAGATCATTTCTCATCTTCTTTTTGGCATGGCAAGTTGTAGAAGCTTGATTCACTAATCAAGATCTCTAACTTGTGTGGTTGCCTACGTTATTATTGACCGGCCTCAGATAGTTGTGACTTCTACATAAGTCTATTTACGATTGCTTAACATAGCGCTAAATTGCCTTATGGCACACTAATTCTAACACAAACCATTAACCATTAACATTTAATTCTTGCACTTTACATTTATGTAATTTACTATTCTTGTACATATTATTCATTTGCTTTTGCTCTTTGCTCATTTGAGCACATGTTTATGTTAATGCAATTTGCCTTTTGCTCACTTGAGCACATAATTGTGTATATATTATTGTGCTTGTGTTTTATTTTGATTGTTATGGACCAAATGAAAAATGGACAAATGGACTTAGATTCTAGGACATACCCTAAGCAAAAAATGGAGTAAAAAGGCGTTAATGTTGAAGATGGATTAGAAGGACCAAATCTACAAACTCACTCTTGTCCATTCTTGATTTATTTCATGGAACTTTTTGATGTGTTTTCTTTTGTGCTAGGGATTCCTATTTGAGCCAAATTGAAGAACCATTGTCATGTGCTTCAAAAGAAAGATACAAGAGCCATTGGAAGATTCCTAAGAGCTTTGCTTGATTGATTGATTGCTTGAGTTTACACTTATTTGCTTGCTTATTCCAAAGGATGGGAGCTACTTGGATCATCGATATGATCTCAAGAGAGGAACTCCATTTGTGGTCTTGTTTCTTATCCTTCATCTCTTGTATGATTATGACTTTAGCTTTTCTTCTTCTTCCCTCCACTCTAACCCAAGCCAAAACTTTTGTGCAAACATTTAACATTTGTTTTCAAATATTAGAAACCTAAGCATTATACTTTTGATTTTCAAACTCTCTTTCCATAATACTTATTTTGAATTGAATCTTTAAGTCAACTTTGATCATATTTTGTAAATACTTTTCATTGGTAAATATAACTCATTCAAATGTTTTCTTTTGTGGTTTCAATGGCCATTTCTTATCAAAAACTTTTCATAACCTTTAGCTATTAGGTTTGAGTTATCCTTGAGGTAGATGAAATGCTCACCTATATCCTTAGTGATGGACAATGAGTCTTCCATGCTTATTATAGAGTTAACCCCTCACTAGCATGTTGAAGCTATCCTCACATGGTGGATTTGTGATTTTTTTAGGTTGAGTTTTCTCCCTTGGATAACAAAAGACCTTAAGGCTTTTGGACCAATCAATTCACCAACTTGTTTTGAGACTTTTACCCCGAACTACGAGGTTTTGATCCTAATCTTTTTTAAGATGGTATGTAGGCAATTGGTTTATCCATCCAAACACAAAATTGTAAATAACTTGTATATTCTTCTCTCATCTCCCCTATCATGTTTGCACAAACAAAATTTTCACAAAATACCAACCTTACAACAAGTGTGAAAAGGGCTCCCTAGGAGTACCTAGGATGTTTTGGGTGCTTAACACCTTCCCATTGCATAACCAACCCCCTTACCACGATCTCTGACATTTTTACTAGTTTTTGACTCGATAAAACTATTAGGTTTTTGTTCGCTTTCTAACCATTCCTTTGGATAAATAGAAGTGCGGTGGCGACTAGACTTGTATGGTTTACTTTTGATTTAGCCCATAAATCTAAAGGTAACGAATACCCCGCTACAGAAAAATGGCGACTCTGCTGGGGAAATTATCCTAGTGGGTTTTGCCTACTTTTCATATTTGTTGTATTGTATTGTATATTATTTTGTGACATATTTTTTATGCAATTTGGGATTACTGTATTGCATGTAATGATTGAATTGCTTGAATATTAATTCCTTGTATGCTTGGTGATCTTTGTGAGATGAGTTCTATACCCGAACTCGAGTGCACTTAGGATAGGAGAATGGCATAGTCTTGTCAACTTGTGTGGAATTATTCCTTAGTAAGTTGACTTGAAAGCCCATTCACTTGGTGGAGGTCATGTTGGGATCAATAATGTCATACGAGTAGTCGTGGTTAGACATTACTCTTTCCAATATCGACCTTAGAAGCCAAGGACCTTAGTTTACCAAACCCATCTTGGCCTATTCTTAGGATGTAGTGCGAAAGTTGTTCAAGTGTAAGATTTGATACGATTGTTACGCGATACTACACTCATAAGAGTCTCTCTTGAGAATATTTTTGGAATACGAGTAGTCGTTTATCCGATAATATCCGAAAGATGGGATGATGACTATGGGAACCTCTTGTAGAACATGTCTGGCAGGTTTAACCCTGGTACACTCCCTTTGGATGGTTCTTAACCGAGACTCCATGCTCGTGACTTGCAACAAACCCTTGATTCATGGTTGATCCGTTCTTGTATCCTTAATATCAATGGAACTTGGGTGTTGATAAGGTGTAAACCATAATCCACCAAAATGGATGATTGATATTAAGGATGGCATGATCCATCCCATGACCTTTGTGTGGTATGCTTTGCTTGATCCTTGAGTGTGATTGTTGATCCATGCATTCATGCACCCATTTGCATCCATATCATCAATAATGAGAAAAAATTTCAAGGAACTTAAGAGGTCTATTTGCAAATTTTCAGACATGGAAAGACAAAGAAGGAATACGAAGAAGTACAGTTTTAGACAAACCGACTTGAAAGAGCTAAGGAATTTGACATCCTATGTATTAGATTCCTTGGATTTCAAAGGCCGTCGTGGGAAGCTTCTATCTATTCTGGCTACTCAAGTGGATGAAGGTTTGATGAGTGTACTGGTGCAGTTCTATGATCCCTTGTACCGTTGCTTCACATTTCCGGATTTCCAGCTTTTGCCCACGCTTGAGGAGTATGCCTATCTTGTGGGCATACCTATCCTAGATCAGTTGTCGTCCAGTGGCTTAGAGAGGGTTCCTACTTCTCAAGAGATTGCTGATATGTTGCATATAGATGAATCTCTGGTTGGTGCTCATATGACTACCAAAGGTGGAATTCAAGGTCTCCCTTCTGAGTTCCTCATTGCTCAAGCTACTATGTATGGGAAGGCCATATTTGTACTTCTCATCTATAAGCTAGTGTTATTCCTCAACATCGATAAATTTGTGGATGTGAACGCCATTAGGATTTTCTCTACTCTTAATCTCGTTCCGACTCTGTTGGGTGACACTTATTTCTCTTTGCATATGAGGAATGCAAAGGGTGGTGGTATCATTGTGTGCTATTTGCCTCTGCTGTACAAGTGGTTTATTTTGCACTTGCCGCAGACGGTCGCCTTCAAGGAGAACAAAGGATGTCTACGGTGGTCCACGAGACTTATGTCTCTCACTAATGATGATATCTTTTGGTACAACCGTGTATATGATGGTGTGCATATTATCGACTCTTGTGGTGAATTCTCCAATGTGCCTCTTCTTGGTACATGTGGTGGGATTACCTACAATCCTATTTTGGCACGTCGTCAGCTTGGGTTCCCCCTAAAGGATAAACCTAATAACATTCTGTTAGAAGGTGTATTCTTCCAGGAGGGTAAAGATCCCCAAGGCTTGAAGGGCAGGATGGTTCGCGCTTGGCGCAAGATCCATAGGAAGGGAAGGAAAGAGCTTGGTTCGAAGAACTGTATTGCTTTGGAACCCTATACCTCTTGGGTTAGGAGGAGAGCTTCCGAGTACCTTATGCCTTATGAGTATCCGAGACCTACACCTTTGGTTGTGGCTGGGCCTTCAACCCTCCCTACCAAGGAGTAGAGGAGTTGAGAGACGAAGACCGTTCACGTGCTTGGATCCGTGAACGAGAGGAGTTGCTTCAGCAGATTAGAGAGAAGGATGCTTTGATAGAGTTTCTTGAGCACCAGGTTATTGATGAGCCTGATGATGCATTGACTTCTCTTCTTCCTCAGTCTTGCAAGTTCTGGAAAAGGAGGTACGATCGACTCGCCAAAGAGAAGGCAAATATGGAGGTGACCTATGAGAGGGAGGTGAAGAGGCTTCGTGCAACTTATCTTCCAGTCTCTAGAGATTTAGATGATTGTTTCTAGGGTTCCATAGGATGTTCATTTTCCTTCTCTCTTGTATTGTATTTGGTTACTAAGACTGTACTTCTTTGGTGTAAAAATATTTTCCAGATATTATTGATGTGTTATTTCCATATATGTCTAAATAATTAAAATTTTCAAATACTTGCAAATAGGACTCTAAAGTTCCTCTGATAAATAAAATAAATAATATGCACAAGCATTGCATGCATCATGTGCATAAGCAGGTTTTGCTCCAGGCTTCTTGTTCAATGGTCTAACTCTGTGTTCTTCATTTATTTTGAAGACAAGCTGACTCACCGGTACTACACTTGAGCCAACGCTTCAAGACTGATGGATCATCTAGAGCAAGAGAACCGTGAACTCAAAGAGGAAGTGGCCAGATTGACTTCCCTAATGGAGTCTTTCATGGTCGCCCAGAGCCAGTCGTCTCCGACACCTTTAACTCCTCCCTAGAGGATAGTCATCTCCAAGATTGCCTCTTCAACAGTGCCTGCGGCCAGCGTCCACTTTGCACCAACTGCTATGCCAGCCGGGTTTCCCTGGGGGATGCCCGCCAACTTTGTTCCTGAGGGTCTTGCCCCCACATTTGCTTCTCTGCCAGCATCTAGCCCGGTCCTCGCCGTTCCACCTCCTATTGTGCATACTATACTAAGAGTAGACGACACCATCTACCATTCTGAGCCGTCTGAGGGCCCAAATGTCTATGAAAAGATGGATGCAATGAATGATCAGTTTCTTGAGCTCCGCAAGGAACTCAAAACTCTCAGAGGAAAGGACCTCTTCGACAAGTCTGCTGCTGAACTCTGCTTAGTTCCAAACGTCAAAATCCCTGTAAAGTTCAAAGTGCCTAACTTTGAAAAATACAAGGGAAATACTTGCCCTCTCATCCACCTGGTTATGTACGCAAGGAAGATGTCGACTCAGACCGACAACGATCAACTTCTTATTCACTATTTCCAGGACAGTTTGTCCGGTGCTGCCCTGAGATGGTATATGGGCTTGGACAACGCGAACATCAGATCCTTCAATGACCTTGGCAAAGCCTTCGTCAAGCAATACAAGTATAATATGGACATGGCTCCCGATAGGGATCAATTGAGAGCTATGTCCTAGAAGGACAAGGAAACTTTCAAAGAGTACGCCCAGAGGTGGCGAGAGCTAGCAGCACAGATTGTGCCTCCGCTGGAGGAGAAAGAAATGACCAAGATCTTCCTGAAGACCTTGAGCTCATTCTATTATGAGCGGATGATTGCCAGCGCTCCTTCTGATTTCACCGAGATGGTGAACATGGGGATGCGTTTGGAGGAAAGAGTCAGGGAAGGGCGCCTGACGAGAGAAGAAGGCTCTTCTGCCAAACGATATGGGGCGTTTGGAAAGAAGAAAGATGGTGAGGCACATGCTGTGACCTCCCATGTTAAACCAAGAAGACCCTCAGTAAGGAGGAAGACCGTGCGTCCCACCGGTAATCAGCATCAGGTGGCTCACATAGCACCTGTTTTCATAGAAAATCAACACTATCAGCACAACAATAACCAGCAACAGCAACATCAACAATATCAACAACAACAACACCGTCCTCAACAACAAGCCTACCAGCCTCGAAACAACAATCAGACTAGTACCAGCTATGAGAGGAAGAAGGTCACCTTTGATCCTATTCCTTTGACCTATGCAGAGTTGTATCCCTCTTTGATAGAGAGGAAGCTGATTACTCCACACGATCCACCGGCTATACCTACCAACCCTTAGTGGTGGTATAAGCCCGAGCTACATTGTGTTTATCATTCCGGTGCCCCCGTACATGACGTGGAAAACTGTTACCCGCTGAAGACCAAGGTTCAAGACCTTATGAGATGTGGTATCTTGTGTTTCGAGGACGTAGGTCCCAATGTAAAGAAGAACCCATTGCCCGAGCATGGGAAATCCTCTGTCAACATGGTCCAGGGCTGCCCTGGTAAATATAAAGTCAAATATGTCAGCCATATTCGACAATTATTGGTTGAGATTCACATACTGTTGTGTGAATACAGTCATTACGAGCACGACCATGACAGATGTCGCGCTGCACTGTCAATCAGAGGGGATGTCGCCAAGTCCGTAAAAACATCCAAGAAATGCTGGATGAAGGTGTAATTGAAATACTTCAGAATCGAGATGTTGACGATGATGAAGTCAATGTGATATCTCCAGTATTTCAGATCCCAAAGCCTGTTGTCATCCGATACGATGGCACCAAGCAAAAGGCTTCTCCCTCTTTGATAATTAAACCAACTGGCCCTGTGCCATACTCTTCTGATAAAGCTGTCCCCTATCGTTACAATGCTGTGGCATTGGAAGATGGGAAGGAGGTGCCCCTGCCCTCTACTTCTGTTGTCAATATTGCCGATGTCAGCGGCCTGACCCGTAGCGGTCGTGTTTTCTCAGCTCCGCCAAAACCCCAGGCTAACGTCCGAAGGGCTGATGTTGCTGATTATGTTGTGCGCCCGGTTGGGAATGCTGTTATTGCTCCGAATCCGGCACTTGTTGCCAATAAACCTGCCACCGTTGTAAGAACTCCTGTCTCTGCTGGCCAGAGTGGCACAATGAAAGAAGACTGTGATGAGATGCTAAGGATTATCAAGAGGAGTGAATACAACATTGTAGATCAGCTTCTACAAACGCCATCAAAGATCTCTGTACTATCTTTGTTGATAAACTCAGAACCACACCGTGAAGCTCTGCAGAAGGTGTTGGATGTGGCATATGTAGATCATGACGTCACAATAGAACAGTTTGATAGTATTGTTGCAAACATTACCGCTTATAACAATTTGAGTTTTTGTGAAGCTGATCTCCCTGAAGAGGGAAGAGACCATAATTTGTCACTTCACATATCTATGAGCTGCAAGGATGATGCCATATCTAATGTGCTGGTAGACACTGGATCATCGTTGAATGTGTTGCCAAAATCCACTCTGGCTAGATTGTCATACCAGGGGCCTCCCATGAGGCAGAGCGGAGTGGTGGTTAAAGCTTTTGATGGATCCCGCAAAGCTGTGATTGGAGAGGTTGAAATCCCAGTCAAGATTGGACCAAGTGATTTCCAAATCACTTTTTAGGTCATGGATATCCACCCATCATATAGCTGTCTGTTAGGCAGACCATGGATTCACGAGGCAGGTGCCGTGACATCCACCCTATACTAGAAACTGAAATTTGTCAAGAACAAGAAACTAGTGGTGGTAGGGGGAGAGAAGACTCTCCTGGTTAGCCATTCGTCTTCCTTTTCTTACATAGATGCTGAGGATGAAGTTGGAATTCCGTTCCAAGCTTTATCTATTGCTGAGCCTACAAAGAAAGGAACTTCTTCATTTGCATCCTACAATGATGCTAAGTTGGCCATTGAGCATGGCACAACTACCGGTTTAGGACGAATGATCAAGCTGGAAGACACCAAATCCCGGGATGGCATAGGGTATTCTTCTGGCGCTTTCAACAAGCATGGGCTGTTTTAGAGTGGTGGGTTCATCCACGCCGTCCAAGACGAGGAAGTTGCTGCTATTGTGGAAGAGGATGCAGACGAAGATCCTGGCAACTTTGTCATCCCTGGAGGGGTCTGCAATAAGTGGGTCGTTGTTGATGTTCCAACAGTCGTCCATAAGTCAACGTAATGTTCATTTTGTTCAAAAAACCCTTCTCCCATGCCAAAAGGAGGAGTGATGACATTGTTGGCTCATAAATACAATGATATTTTCATTCAATAAATTCATGTTAAATGTTTGTTTTTCCAATTATTTTTACCTTTTTGCTTTTTTGCATGAAATTGGTGATCACATAAAACCTTAAAAGAATAGAATAAAATCAATCTTTTCATCTGCATAATGATTTGCCTTGTTTGAATTCTAAAATCTCTTTATATCCAAAATCATTATGCAGGTTGATCAAACCCATTGAACATAATGATCCAACACCATCTCCCAACTTTGAGTTCCCTGTATTTGAGGCCGAAGAGGATGATGTTGAAGAGATTCCTAATGAGATTACCTGTCTGCTTGAGCACGAAGAGAAGATCATTCAGCCGCATCTTGAGAATCTAGAAACAGTCAACTTGGGGTCTAAAGACTGCATTCGTGAAGTGAAGATTGGGGCACTCCTGGAAGAATCTGTTAAGAAGGGGTTGATTGAGTTGTTACGAGAATACATCGACGTCTTTGCCTGGTCATATGAAGACATGCCTGGTCTGGATACCGATATCGTGCAACATTTCCTGCCTTTGAAGCCTGAGTGTGTGCCTGTGAAGCAGAAACTCAGAAGAACTCATCCTGATATGGCAGTGAAGATCAAAGAAGAAGTTCAGAAGCAAATTGATGTGGGGTTTCTGGTGACTTCTACATATCCTTAATGGGTGGCCAATATTGTGCCCGTGCCTAAGAAAGATGGAAAAGTCCGAATGTGTGTGGACTATAGAGACTTGAATAAAGCTAGTCCGAAAGATGATTTTCCTCTACCACATATCGATATGTTGGTAGATAATACAGTTAAATTCAATGTCTTCTCGTTTATGGATGGATTTTTCGGATATAATCAAATTAAGATGGCACCCGAGGATATGGAGAAGACAACATTCATCACACCTTGGGGAACATTCTGTTATCGAGTGATGCCCTTCGGTTTGAAGAACGCCGGAGCCACGTACCAACGAGCTATGACTACCTTGTTTCATGATATGATGCACAAGGAGATTGAGGTATATGTTGATGATATGATTGCAAATTCAAGAACCGAAGTTGAACATGTAGAGCACTTGTTGAAGCTTTTTCAGCGTTTGAGGAAGTATAAGCTTCGTCTGAATCCTAACAAGTGTACATTTGGAGTCCGTTCCGGCAAGTTATTGGGCTTTATTGCTAGTGAGAGGGGTATTGAGGTTGATCCTGCAAAGGTCAAAGCAATACAAGAGATGCCTGTGCCCAAAACTGAGAAGCAAGTCCGAGGTTTTCTTGGCCGCTTGAATTACATTTCCCGATTTATATCAGACATGACTGCCACATGTGTGCCGATATTCAAGCTCCTCCAGAAAGATCAGCGTCACGATTGGATCGAGGATTGCTAGAGAGCTTTCGACAGTATCAAGGAGTATCTGTGTGAGCCGCCGATTCTGTCTCCACCTGTGGAAGGGAGACCATTAATTATGTATCTAACTGTTCTTGAAGACTCAATGGGTTGTGTCCTTGGTCAGCAAGATGAATCAGGGAAGAAAGAATATGTTATTTACTACCTGAGTAAGAAGTTCACTGATTGTGAGTCTCGATACTCGATGCTTGAGAAGACATGTTGTGCTTTGGCTTGGGATGCTAAGCGCTTACGCCAGTATATGTTGAATCATACGACTTGGTTGATATCCAAAATGGATCCAATCAAGTATATCTTCGAAAAGCCTGCTTTAACTGGGAGGATTTCCCGTTGGCAGATGTTGTTATCTGAATATGATATTGAGTATCGAGCTCAGAAAGCTATTAAAGGTAGTATCTTGGCTGACCATTTGGCACATCAACCAATTGAGGATTATCAGTCAGTTTAATACGACTTCCCGGATGAGGAGATTCTGTATTTGAAAATGAAAGATTGCGATGAGCCTACGCTCGATGAAGGGCTAGAGCTTGGTTCCCGATGGAGCATGGTGTTTGATGGCGCTGTAAATCAATATGGAAATGGAATTGGGGTAGTGATTATTACTCCTCAGGGCACACATTTTCCTTTTACAGCAAGGCTAACTTTCAAATGCATGAATAATATGGCTGAGTATGAGGCTTGTATCATGGGATTGGAAGAATGTATTGATCTTAGGATCAAGCATCTTGATGTTTATGGTGATTCGGCCCTTGTTATTAATCAGATTAAGGGTGAATGGGAGACGAATCAGCCTGGCCTCATCCCATATAGAGATTATGCGAGGAGGATTTCAACATTCTTTACTAAGGTTGACTTCCATCATATTCCTCGAGATGAGAATCGGATGGAAGATGCACTTGCTACACTTGCTTCGATGATCGTGGTGAGACTCTGGAATGAAATTCCCAATATCACTGTGATGCACTTGGACAGACCAACTCATGTATTTGTAGTAGAAGAAGTGAAAGATGATAAGCCATGGTATTATGATATCAAATGTTTTCTTCAGAGTCAGATTTACCCGCCTGGGGCATCTGTGAACGACAGGAAGACTTTGAGGAGATTATCAGGCAGTTTCTACCTCAATGGCGATGTGCTTTATAAAAGGAACTTTGACATGGTTCTGCTCAGATGCGTGGATAGACACGAAGCAGACCTGTTAAAGACTGAGGTCCATGAGGGTTCATTTGGTACTCATTCCAATGGACAGGCCATGGCTAGAAAGATGTTGAGAGCAGGCTACTATTGGCTGACAATGGAGTCTGATTGCTGCAAATATGTGAAGAAATGCCATAAGTGTCAGATTTATGCGGACAAGATTCATATCCCCCCGACACTTCTGAATGTGATTTCATCACCATGGCCTTTCTCTATGTGGGGAATTGACATGATTGGCATGATAGAGCCGAAAGCGTCCAACAGTCACATGTTTATTCTCGTAGCAATTGATTACTTCACCAAGTGGGTTGAAGCGGCATCATATGCAAATGTGACCAGGAAGGTGGTTGTGAAGTTTATAAAGAATCAACTCATATGCCGTTATGGTGTGCCAGATAAAATCGTTACTGATAATGGATCTAACTTGAACAACAAGATGATGAAAGAGCTGTGTAGCGAGTTCAAGAGTGCACATCATAATTCTTCCCGTTATAGACCCAAGATGAATGGGGCTGTGGAAGATGCTAATAAGAATATCAAGAAGATTGTCCAGAAGATGGTTGTTACGTACAAAGATTGGCATGAAATGCTGCCATTTGCCTTGCATGGATATCGTACATCTGTCTGCACTTCAAC
This sequence comes from Lathyrus oleraceus, assembly GCF_024323335.1. NCBI lineage: Eukaryota > Viridiplantae > Streptophyta > Magnoliopsida > Fabales > Fabaceae > Lathyrus > Lathyrus oleraceus. Next base: position 333,393,479 of record NC_066581.1, read on the forward strand.
AGGGGCAACCCCTTTCTCTCTTGTTTACGACATGGAAGCTGTGCTCCCAGTAGAGTTGGAGATCCCATCAATGAGAGTTTTGATGGAAGCCAAGTTGACTGATGCTGAATGGGTTCAGAGTCGTTATGACCAACTGAATTTGATAGAAGAGAAAAGATTAACTGCCATGTGCCATGGTCAGTTATATCAGCAAAGGATGAAGAAAGCCTTTGATAAGAAGGTCAAGCCTCGTGTGTTCCGAGAAGGTGACCTTGTGCTCAAGAAAGTTTTGTCTTTCGCGCCCGATTCCAGGGGCAAGTGGACTCCAAACTATGAAGGTCCATATGTTGTTAAAAGAGCCTTTTCAGGCGGTGCTTTGATACTTACAACTATGGATTGGGAGGATTTCACCCGTCTTGTAAATTCAGATGCAGTCAAGAAATACTTCGCCTAAAATAAAAACAGAATAGCTCGCTAAATTGAAAACCCAAAAGGACGGCTTAGGCAAAAATGAGCGTCTCGGTGGATTGAAAACCCGAAAGGGCGATCCAGGAAAAAGTTAGAGACATAAAAAATGAATATGTATCCCGCTAGATTGAGAACCTCACCCTGGGGCAATCTAGGCAAAAATTAGGGATTTTGGCAAGTAACTGCATCCTGACAAGACTTTGTTCTACAATTGTCATCCGTCAAAGATTCTCGCTCAGTCATCGTCAACTGAAGCTTCAAATACATCGGATTCAGAGTTGGTGGAGAAATGGTTATTATGTTCAATGTAGCCCCTTTTCCAATATATATCACCAATTTCAAATTTGTAAAGATTCATGGAGTCTTTCCATTTGCAGACTACCATTCCATCAAATATTTTGAACCTTTATCCAATTCTCTGCACTCTTATTTGTTCCTGTTCAACAAATATTTTGCATGTTTTAATTGAAAAATATCATTGTTTTAAAATAAATGAAAATTTTCATAAATTGTTTTTAAACAAAGTGAACATTCACAATGACAAAAAGGATACTTGGGACGTCTTCAGTGCTCTCCCAAGGATGGTATGATTCCCAAAAGGGTAAGACATTTGTTCATATTCCCAGCATACTTGTATCCTCATTTATCTTTTAGGTGGTCTCCTCTGCGAGCACAAAAGAAAGTTGTACATCTCACCAAATCCCCAGAGAGTTTGGAGTTTTGATGCGGTCTCGATCTTCTAATTCCCCAGTGAGTCTGGATTTTAGCATTTGTGTTATCAATTATATGGTTGTCATCCCTTGCGTGGATTGACCTAAAATCCCTTATAGATTGATAAATTGAATATGCTAATCTTTTCGAAGAGTTGGTTTTCCCTCACTTCGAGTTAGAAATTTCTCCGCAAGAGTGAACAGGAAATCACCAGCATAAGCGGAGTCATCATCAAGTTTGATTTGTAGTTTTTCCCCTGCGGACTTGTCTACTTTTGATCTCCAACAAATTTGCTCCTCGACCATCCTCAACAGGGTTGATCCCACTTTTATTCCCCAGTATGGTCACCGGTAGGGTATCCTCAGTAGTTTGCCTACAGGTAATCCCCTGATCGGCCGTAAGCAGTGCTTCCCTAGTGGAATTGTCTGATCAGAGCCCGTTTGTGGTTTCCTCCCGGGAAGAGTGGTTGATGAAGATGTTTATCTTTCCTTCCCCAGCGGAGTAGTGTCCCTTTCTCCTCGGCAGATATGATTTCTTCAGCAGTGCAGGAAATATGTTGGCATTGGAACCTTCTGATTGGTGGTTGTTTCCCACAGAGTTTCATTTCCCTCTTTGATAATTTCCCCAGTATAGTTGCTTCTACATCGGATTTTATCCGTGTTTAGATCCCTGCAGAGATCTTTGTTTCCCGGTATCTGTTGCCCCCATCAGATTGGATGTTCTCTAGTGGGCCTGGCTTTCTCTCTTGAGATGTAGTACCGGATGTTTGTCCATTGATTCTTGGACCTGTTTGTGTTAGATATGTCTGTTTGTCAGCATTCAGCATACATAAACTACGCACACATGCATAATCATAACATTCAGATATTCACGTTGCATCCTTTGCCATATATCTTTGTTTGTTATCTCCTGCTAGTTGGTGATATATTTCTCCAAGCAGATGTTGGTGTTTGATCTCTCCATATATAGAGTCAGCCCCATAGGCAGAAAGTATCTACCCTTTCTCCCATATTCCCCACTGAGTTATGTCCCCGTGGATGATTGTTATTTCAGTTTCCTCCAAACACATGTATCGGGATGAAGTTCTCCCATGAGATATATCCTCATTGGATTGAGTCTTGTTTCGGTGTGTCTCTCTAGTTTGTTCTTAGATCGACTCCTTTGTTATTTCCCCTGCACTTCCCCGAATTTTAGATGAATGATTGCTTAGAAACCAGTAATCATCCATCTATTCCCTGACGGAGTCTGTGGCCTTCTACCCAGTAACCGGTAGTGATAAGTCCTATTTATGTGGCCTTCTACCCAGTAACTGGTAGTTATAAGTCCTATTTCTGTGGCCTTCTACCAAGTAACCGGTAGTTATAACTCCTATTTCTGTGGCATTCTACCCAGTAACCGATAGTTATAAGTCCTATTTCTGTGGTCTTCTACCCTCATACCGATAGTTGTAAACCCCATTTTTATCCCCTTGCAGAGTTAACCCTTGATTTTGTTCATCCTAACCGATGAGAGGTTACTCTTCTGTGGTTTTCTACCTAATATCTGGTAGATGTAATCCCCTCCTTGTTGGTTATCTTTATCCAATATTCGGTATCGATATTCCTTCACCTTTTGTGTATATCTCCCAGTAACCAGTGATATATCTCCCGGATCACTGTCTTTGTCAATTTATCCCCAGTGAGTCATCTTTCATTTACCCTTGGTTGGTAATGATTGTTTCTCCCTTTGATTGGTCATTATATATCTAGTATTCGGTATCCCGGTGTCCTTTCCTTTCGGTCGATTTATCCTTTATTAACCCAGTAACCGGTTGCGGATAATCTTCCATGTGAGTATGTTATCTACGTTCTGACGGTAATAGATAATATATCTCATGCACTCTTTGGTCGAAGTCTTTTGTTCTTCCCCAGTTGAGTAAGATTCGTATTTCCTTGGAATCGAATGTCCATCTTGTAATCGAGTTTGCTTTTTCATCCCTCCTTTTGGATGATGAGTGTCTTGGAAATTTTCCCCAATTCACGCCTTGGTTGGTCACCTATTATATGCCCAGTAACCGGTATCCCTGGTGTTCCTTCCTTTTCTGCTCCCTATTATGACTTTTTTTGTCCCCTTGTGGAGTCAGATTTCCTGAGTTGAAATATACCTTTTTAGATCTTCCTCAGATGATTTTGGATGTTTGATATCTCTCACCCTTATACCGGTCTTAGATATTCACTCTCCCCAAGCGTGTTATTCTCTCACCCTCATACCGGTGTTTCGATCACATGTCTCCTTGAGCTTATTACCCAGTAACCGGTAATACCTCATTCTGTTGCTTCCTCAGATGAGTCCTGTTTGGACATTCCCCAGTGAAGTCCCTTAGTGTATTTTCCCCATCTGAGTCCGGATTTTCATCCGAGGTATCCCTTAGGGATAGTTTTTGCTGTGTTGGCATATTCCCCAATACATGCATCTCTGAGTCAACTCGAGTCTTTCCATTTATTTATTTTCATGGAATTCCCCTCGTGTCTCTCAGCAAGTCTTAAGTCGTGACCTACTCACGCATTTTTATCCCCTTTCTTATCCCCATAAGAGTCCCTAGAGTCTCTTTCCCATTGAGTGTATTACTCATATGGATTGTCAGTTTCTCCTGATTTCTTTTATTCTTTGTGGATACATATCTCCATGGAGTATTACCTTTTGCATACATACACTTGCATCATGAGGTCTCTTAGGGACCAAAATTCGTCTCTTTGTTATTATTTAAGCCCATTCTACCTCGTCGAGACAAAGATTTTAACCTTCATATCTCCGGATAGAATGACCTTAAATAGGGGCATCTGTAAGACCCTAATTTTGACCCTAAGATCCCTCATGGCATCATAACATTGCATTTGCATCTTGCCTCAAGGATCATAGCATCTTGGCTCCTTACCTTTGGGTGGGAACTTTTGAGAGTTGGTTTGAGATCACCAAGCATGATTGAATTTTATATTATTGCTTTTCTCATTTTATTTACTAACCAAAAGCACAAAAATATGTCACTAACATCTTTTGTTTGTAGCTTAAGCAGTCACAAGATCCAAAGCTTCTAGGAGATTCTAGGTGCATTGATATGGTCAAGGGAAGATGAAAGCAAGCATGGAAATGGGTCCCCAAAGCTCTCATCCATCAAATATGCCTCCAAAGAATCTCAATTCATCATTTTGATCAAAGAAAACCAAAGGGTTTGAGACTTGTTTCCCAAGGAAACCCTAATTCATCTGTGTATCAACTATGCATTGCTCATGAAACAACCTCAACCTATGATCAAATTCAATCAAGGGAAGTTATTTAATTCATCATTTCATGCATATTTGAACTTATTTGAGTGTCCTCAATCATCAATTCATCAAGATATGAGGTTTGGACTTCAGAAGTTGATCAGTCAATTCATCTGACTATTTGGAAGTGCACTGAGACCTAAATTTTGATGTGTTTGTCAAATGGAGATGACCCCAAGAGAAAACATGTTCTTAAGAACCAAATGAACAATTTTCATGTTCATAAAAAATTGATTTGAAGCTTGGAAGGTCATCATCCATTTCAAAATATTATAGGTCATTTTGACTGAAACCCTAATTTTGGGTCAACTTCCCAAGGACATAACTCATTCATTTTTCATGATTTTGAGGTGGGATCAAATGCATTGGAAGTATTAAGATATATAATTCAATTGTTATGTTGAGAAAAATTTCAAAATCCTAAAATAAATACATTTGATAATGCAAAACATTATAGGTCACTTTGGACCAAAGACATTGAAATGTGAAAAAAGTCCAACTTCAAGTACCCATAACTTCTTCATCAAAAATCCAAATGATGCAAAGCTTAATTTCAAATTGATTTCCTTGAAAAGATCTATAACTTTGATGTTGAAGATTTTGTCATTTGGAGCTTGCATCATTAAAACAGAAGTGCTTAAAGCTTGGCCATTTTTGAAATTCTCACATGTACATGTTTTGCACCCTACACTTCATGATCACTTTTCACCTATTTCCAAGTTTCAAATGAAGTTTTGATCAACATAGCAAATGATCCTTATGCAAAAAGCTTTCCAACCATTACTCATAAGGTTGTGCTTCATTTATGGAAATGACATTTTCGAAAGCATGAACATATTGCTACAATTTTGGAAACTCATTAAATTTGCATTGCACGAGCTCAGCTTACATGATCTACACGTCCAAATTACATCCGTTATTGTTCATCTTGCAAATCCAAGTGGAATTGGGCCCTCCATTCACCTGTACAGGCCCATGCATTGAGGCCCTTTCCATCCATGCAATGAAATGTTCATGCATCACAACCTTTGCTTTGCTATAAATACATGCCTTATGCTCCTCATTTCAGTAACCTGAAGGCGCCCTAAATGCTGCACGATTGATCCCTCATCCATACTCAAAGGAACTCACCATTTTTCTCTCAATTTTTTCAGATCTAAACTTCAATTTCATTGATTGATTTTAGATCTAAAGTTCCTTAGCCTTGCTCTCTTTAATCCATAGATCACACTGCAAGCTTAATCACCAAGAAATTATGCTCTCAAACTCTGCAAATCAGAGGTTTATTTCAAATTTTATTTTCTTCAAATCTGCTCATATGTTGCTTGTTTCTTGCTGTTGCTGTGTTGTCTGAAGTCCTCTACATAGAGACAATCATTTAGAGCTTTGAATTTTCAAATTCCAACAAGTTTAGTTGAACACCACAGAAATTCAACCTCTGATTTCTCTTAATATAGAAACCTAGAGTGGATTTGGTTGGCACAAGGGTGATGTACATCACCCCAGCTTTCATTTGGTACCTAGATCGTGGCATTTGGTGCACTTTTATTTCTCTGCAACTTTGACCTTCGTCGGAAGCTGGCCGAAGAAGACGGTGGCGCAGGTCACCGTCCAGTCTCCAGATTCAATCTGAGCCATGCGTTTCTATTTCCAGATTTAATCACAGCCGTCCTATGTTATGACTTGTTTATTGGCTCTGTATGATTAAGTTGACTAGAGTATTTGGTGAGCACGCACTTCCTGGCCACGTGATGATCCACTTTTTTTTGTTATTTTATTTTCTGATTTCAATTTTCATTTTATTTTTTTTATTCCATTTCATTTTAAAAATTCATATCTCCTTCATTATTGGTCCAAAAAATGTGAGACCAATTGCATTTTTCTTCTTTTAATTTCTAGTTTCTAAAAATGATTTTTAATATTTTTATTTTATCATTTGATATTTTTTAGGAATTTTGTCTTTTCTGCTTATTTTAATTCATTTAAAATAGGTTTTGATATTCAAAAAATACAAAAATATTTTTCAAACCTCTTTGAATGATGATAGATCTATGAAAAATATTCTCATCAATTTATTAATTGATTTGAGATTTATTTGATATTTTAATTCAATTAGGTTATTTTTATGCATTTTTAATTGATTAAAAATAGTTTGTGACTTCTAAAAATGCTGAAATTTTTTTGTCAAACTTTGTTTGACCTTGTTGAACTTAGGATAATTCACTTGGACTTTTCAAAGTTGATTTGAAGTGAATTTGAAGTTTGACCTTTCTTTATTATTTTAATTCAAGTATTATTTTAATTTTGAAAAATACCAAAAATATTTTATTTGTTTCTTGACTTCTAATCTTCCTTTTGCTTCTGTTTACTATTGTTTGACCGTGATCTTCTTTATCTTTGGTCAATGCTTGTTGATTATTGCATTTCATTTCCATTAATGTACTTTAATAGTCATCATCTTCTTCTTCTTCTTCTTCCTTTTCTTTTTGATCAATGAGTTAAAGATTGATGGTTAGCCTTGAAACATGGGAGGTTTAACCTTCCTTGATTCAAATCTAATTCATCTTGATCATGGATCAAGTGAATGGATTTGCATAAAGGATAGGTTGCTTCCTAATCAAGCAAAGAACCTAAATCAATACAAGATCATTTCTCATCTTCTTTTTGGCATGGCAAGTTGTAGGAGCTTGATTCACTAATCAAGATCTCTAACTTGTGTGGTTGCCTACATTATTATTGACCGGCCTCAGATAGTTGTGACTTCTACATAAGTCCAATTACAATTGCTTAACATAGCACTAAATTGCCTTATAGCACACTAACTCTAACACTAACCATTAACCATTAACATTTAATTCTTGCACTTTATATTTATGCAATTTACTATTCTTGTACATATTATTCATTTGCTTTTGCTCTTTGCTCATTTGAGCACATGTTTATGTTAATGCAATTTGCCTTTTGCTCACTTGAGCACATAATTGTGTATATATTATTGTGCTTGTGTTTTGTTTTGATTGTTGTGGACCAAATGAAAAATGGACAAATGGACTTAGATTCTAGGACATACCCTAAGCAAAAATGGAGTAAAAAGGCCTTAATGTTGAAGATGGATTAGAAGGACCAAATATCTAAACTCACTCTTGTCCATTCTTGATTTACTTCATGGAACTTTTTGATGTGTGTGCTTTTGTGCTAGGGATTTCTATTTGAGCCAAATTGAAGAACCATTGTCATGTGCTTCAAAAGAAAGATACAAGAGCCATTGGAAGATTCCTAAGAGCTTTGCTTGATTGATTGATTGCTTGAGTTTACACTTATTTGTTTGCTTATTCCAAAGGATGGGAGCTACTTTGATCATCAATATGATCTCAAGAGAGGAACTCCATTTGTGGTCTTGTTTCTTATCCTTCATCTCTTGTATGATTAGGACTTTAGCCTTTCTTCTTCTTCCCTCCACTCTAACCCAAGCCAAAACTTTTGTGCAAACATTTAACATTTGTTTTCAAATATTAGAAACCTAAGCATTATGCTTTTGATTTTCAAACTCTCTTTCCATAATACTTATTTTGAATTGAATCTTTAAGTCAACTTTGATCATATTTTGTAAATACTTTTCATTGGTAAATATAACTCATTCAAATGTTTTATTTTGTGGTTTCAATGGCCATTTCTTATCAAAAACTTTTCATAACCTTTAACTATTAGGTTTGAGTTATCCTTGAGGTAGATGCAATGCTCACCTATATCATTAGTGATGGACAATGAGTCTTCCATGCTTATTATAGGGTTAACCCCTCACTAGCATGTTGAAGCTATCCTCACATGGTGGATTTGTGGTTTCTTTAGGTTGAGTTTTCTCCCTTGGATAACAAAAGACCTTAAGGCAAGGAATGTCTCTTGGAACTAGTTGTCGGACATCCAATTGAAGTTAAGGTAAGGAATGACCACTACTTTGTAAAAGAACAATCGTCACTTTCAGAATGATTATCAAAAAGTTGAAGAAAGAATCATTCTAATATGCACTCTTTTCTATAACTATAAGTTTTCAATTTTTTTATAGTTCAAAATAGGTCAAGCAGTCACCAAATTTTCTACTAAATTGATGATGTATGGAATAGTGCCCCTTGTTGAGTTTCTGCAACATTTATGGATTGCATACAAAAGAAGTTATTTTTAAACGTGTCTCTCTCTCTCTCTTTGGGTGTACTAATTACTATTGATTATGACAGAATAGGAAATGACATTCATGCAGGGACAATCACTACCGCTCATTAACACCGCACTAATCTTGATAGTTTGATATGTAAGTTTGTGTGCAAAGTAATATATCCTTCTACTACTGTACAATCCAATATATCTCCCGACGGGAATGAGTTCTCTCCCATGATATATCTGTGCAGTGAAATCTCAACCACATGATCAAAAATAAAAAATATACAAAATATTAAAATAGGAAATTTTAAAGATGTACATGACTTTCTCTTCAGTCAAATTCATACGGGAGGGAATCCTTTCCCATCTCTCGACTCGTCTTGTGTCTAAAATTTTAAACACCAATGGAAGATCAACCTAAACATGTTTATAAAGGGGATTAGAGTAACGATTTATTTGGCTTGACAATATAAACATGTTTGATAATCTTCCTCTAACAGTTCACTTTTGGTCCCACAGATTTCTTCTTTATTGATAGAAAGAGATTTTGATAAAATTGGCTAAAGCCAAATTGTCTGACTACCAGGCTTAGTTGGTAGCCTCCAAGTCATACGACATATTTTTCCGTCAAAATTCTAGTTGACAAAACATTGAGTTTAAGGAAAGCTACTCAAATGTAGAGAGCTTTAGAATGGTGTTGAGAAAAAAAGAGGTGAGAATTCTCTCTTAAACTAATATGACCTATAACTTTGATTAATAAATGGGGTCATGGAAAAGATGAATGTAGCACTGTCTACATACAAAAATAAATAATTTTTTAAGGCTTCTCTTGTCAAGCGGTCATTATCTTCTATAGTAAGTAGAACGGGCCTAATGCCTTCGACCCTTCTATCTATGACTTGTTTTGCTAAGTCAGATGGGATGGTAACCTTCAATGAAGGTTTAAAAGTGGAATTAAGCTAAAGTTACAGAAGTAACATAGGATCCAACATCAAGAAGTTTTGGTCAGGAATGATTATGGATTTTAGGTTAGAAGAAACAAGCCCTAAAGATTCATAAAGAGAACCTAAAATCAGCTTGGTAAGACAAATGTTTCCCCTTCATGAATTTGAGTGGCCAAAGCTATAAACTTCTTGGCTATTTGCAGAGAACCATATCAGAAGACAAAGTGAGATAACCAAAGAGTGAGGAAAGCGGCGTGCTCATAGTTAGAGACTTCGTTATGGCGGTCTTCATGTTGGTCCTCAATATAATTGTTAAAGCTTAGACAAGTAAAAGAAAATTGAGTTTTTTTTAGAGAAGGGTCGAAGTTCCCCCCTGTTGATCGAAGGCCAGTAATAGCAGCCGCGTTGAAAAAGATGGAGGTTATCATTCCACAACGCAGTTTAAAAGTGTTGATCGAACCTTCCCAAAAGTAGAGGGTTGGGATGTGCATATTGGTGTTATATCATGGGCCAGTTGATGAACATAGACTTCATCCTTGCATTGTTTGATTTGAATTCTAAGGAAAAACTTCATCTCTCCCATCATACTCATTTCAAATTCATCCTTCATTAACTAAGAAAACTCTTTGCGAAGAGTAGCATTAATATAACCAAAAATGATATCATCAACATATACTTGAACAATTAAGATGTCATTTTTAAGTTTCTTTATGAATAGTGTAGTGTCAACTTGTCCTTTTTGAAAACCATTTTCTAATAGGAAATTACTTAGTTTCTCATGCCAAGCTCTGTGAGCTTGTTTGAGGCCACAAAGTGATTTCTTATGTTTCAAGAGATGTTTTGGATGGATTGAATCATCAAACTCAAGTAGTTGTTTGACATACACCTCTTTAGAAAAATGCACTCTTAGAATCCATTTGATATAAAGTGATATTATGATTAATAACATAAGATAAAAGTATTATGATTGCCTCTAACCTTGTAACATGTGCAAAAGTTTCAAAGAAATCAATACCTTCTTGTTGACTGTAGCCTTGAGCTACAAGTCTAGCTTTATATCTTACTGCTTCACCTTGCTCTTTGAGCTTGTTTTTAAAGATCCATTTTGTTCCAATGATGTTCTTCTGATGAGGTCTGGGTACTAGATCCATAATATCATTCCTTTGAAATTGATTCAGCTCTTATTGCATTTCCATAATCCAGCCATCATATAATAGTGCTTCATCAATATAAGTAGGTCCAATCAAAGAGATAAGTCCTAGCATTGAGTGTTTTTCTCTGAATGCATATCTTGTCTATATAGGACTATCTTAATTTCCAATGATTATCACTTATGGATATAAAAACTTGTAATTGAAGGTGTTTTTGGAGTGTGTTGCCTCTTGTGAATCTTCATGAGCTTCTTTAGAAGCTCCTTCCTCTGGATGAGCTTTAGAAGTTGGATCAACTTCTAGATCATCAAATTTTGGACATTCAGCCTCTGAACCACGGGTTTCTGAAGTGTCTATAGATACATGAAATTTTGAAACACTTTTAACTAGCTATGACATTTTATTGTTAGGATCTTTGACATCAAATTTGATGTGTATTGACTTTTCATCCATTTTGGTTTCAGAGTTATATATTCTGTATGCCTTTGAGCATTCAGAGTATCCTAAGAAGATATCCTTTTGAGCTTTGGCATTAAATTTTTTCCGATAAACTTTGTTGTTTAAGATGTAACATGTACATCCAAACTGATGAAAATAAGAAATACTTGGCTTTCTTACTTTAAAAAACTCATATGAAATTTTGTTTAGATTCTATTCTGAACATAACATGCAGGTGATTTGGCAAATAATGAAAACTTAAAAATGAAATATTTCCAAAAATTCTTAACGAAAAGCGCTTTCACATGGTTCACCATCCTTCCTCCACACTCCATATACAATTCGAATCAACTAGAAAGAGTATTCCATGAGAAATTCTAATGGGTCAGTGTAAAATTAGCCTGAAAGAATTAGCCAGAGTGAACAGAAAATTCTCTGAGTAAATAGATGGCTATCTCAATAGGTTTAGGTTAATGAATAAGAGATGTTTTTCTCAAGCTCCTGAGCATGGGTTAGTCGAAATGGCTGCAAGTGGTCTAGATGATTCAATTATGAAGAAGTTAGATACCCAAAATCTAAGGGAGATTTCCCAACTAGTAGATATGATTCATCAAGTCGAACTATTGAAGACTGGAAAGGCTAGATCAAATATACACCATAGGAAGGAGAAAGTTTCTTACGTAGAGACAGACGAAAACAGTCAAGAGATTGACATAGTTTTTGAATGTGTCGAAGAAAGCAAGGTTAATATGCCAAAATTAAAGGCAGTGCCTCAATATGTTTTCAAGGTCTTAAGACCTTCAAATGGGAAAAATCCCGTCGAACTGAGTATATAAAACTGAAAAGTTTACTACAAAAACCTATACATTTGACATAACTAAATGTGATGAGATCAGGAGTGGCATTTTTTGGGGGGCATTTATTAGCCTATGATTTTTTACTCAAGTTGCACTGAAACCCGCTAAGCCTGATTTGAAAGAATCTCAAGAACAGATCTATAAGATTATGATCACTCTCTCTTCAAAAGATGTTTAAAAACTCAAAAAGGTTTGCACTGGTCTGACATATTCGACAGGAGTAGAGATGGGAAGTGGAAACACATGCTAAACACAAATAGTTGAAGCATGGTTCGACACCAATATTACAAGATTCGACTAAGGATTCTCGACATATGAAATTGAAGGACTAAGAAATGTTTTTCGACAACAATAACAGTTTTGAAGCAGTTCAAGGGCAGAAGACAAGAGGAAGCAATGCAGAGGACAAAATGTCAAATAATGGTGTACATGTTGATTTCTAGAGAGTTAGTAGTTATCGACGATTACTAATGCATATGTATATAAGTCAGTTTAGTCTCTGTAACAAGGGTTCATATTTTTAATTATTGTCCTTAATAAAATTCAAACATCCAAGTTACAGAGATAGTGAATTTGTGAAAAAATATATGAATCTGTATCTCATTTTTAATTTAAACATTCGCTTCAAACGATTTATCATTTCCTTTTACTTACTTTATTATTCAAGCAATTTTACTCTCTTAGTTTCTATCAATTTATCCCACATTCTAATGCTTAATTTCTAAGCATGAACACATCTTAGTAAAAAATCAATTTCTTATTTTTAGAATCAATTTTTTTCAACTCTTTTTTTTTTTGTTTCAAAACAAAATAAAAACTTTTATGTTTATTTTCAGAAGTTTTTTTTTTAATTTTTAGTAAAAAATCAATTTCTTATTTTAAAAAAAAAGATATTTTTTATTATCGGTAAAAAAAATGTAAGTTTTTATTATAAAAAAGTATTTTGTTTATTTACAGTTTTATAATTTAAAGAAAAAAGGTATTTATTTTTGTTTTCCAGAAAAAATATTTTTTCATAAATATATGTTTTTTTTCTCAAGAAATTTATTTTATTTTCAGAATTATTTTTTTAAATTTAAGAAAAAATATTTTTAATTTTTAATTTTTCTTATTTTAATTAAAAATATTTTTAGAAAAAGTAGTTAATTAACTTAAATTATTTTTTATTTAAATTTGCTTAATGGAATTGTTTATAATTTATAATTTAATTTATTAACCATTTAAACAATTTTTTTTAATCTAATTCATTTTGGATATATAGAAGGGTGAAGTTTGGTCTTGGAATTCAGATGACATTATTCCTTAGGATGGTAAATTTGCCAAGGTAAGGAAGGACCACTAGTTTGTAAATTTATAGCTAAAGTTTTCAGTTTTAAGTTGAAGAAAGAACCATTCTACTATGCACTTTTTTTCTATAACTATTAGTTTTCACTTTTTTTAACAGAATGATAGAGTACTTTTAAATTTTATAGCTAAAAATAGGTCAAGCAATGACCAAATTTTGTACTACTAAATTGATGATTATGACAGAATTGATGTTCAAAAATATTTTGCTTATGAAATTCAAATATCATTAACACAACAGTGGTCCAACAGAATAGACCATCACCTGCCTCTCAGTAATACCGCACAACATGTTTCCAGATAGAGTAATATTTTAGTGTTTGGTGTAAGTATGGTGTAACTATTTTAGTGTATGAATATCATTACTCTTCCAGATATATCAAATACTCATCTTGTGTCTTAAACACCAATGGAAGATCAGCCTAACAAGTTTCTTCACATTGCTGTTTTCCCATGGCTTGCTTTTGGTCATATCAGTCCTTTCTTTCAGCTTTCCAAACTCATTGCTCAAAAGGGTCATACAATTTCATTCATTTCCACACCTAGAAACATCAAACGCCTCCCTCCACTTCCTCCTAATTTACAACCTTTCATCAATTTTGTGGAACTTCCATTTCCACATATACATCAACTACCTCAAAATGCAGAAGCCACTATGGACATTCCACAACATATTGTTCCATATCTCAATAAAGCATTTGATGGTCTTCAACAACCTTTCACTCAGTTTTTGGAAACATCCACTCCTGATTGTATCATATGTGACTTTGCACCTTATTGGTTACCACCAATAACATCAAAGCTTGGCGTCTTAAGCATCTATTTCAATACTGTAAGTTCATCAAGTATATCTTATGTAGTTGGGAAGTCAAATGACGAGGACAATTTTATTTCTCATGTCCACTATGAACAATATGAATCTGGTGTTTCAGATATGTTTAGGTTGAAGGAAACTATTTTTGGTGCTGAGTTTATTGCTGTAAGAAGTTGCATGGAGATTGAAGGGAAGGCTATAGAATCCATAGAAAATCAATGCAAGAAAAAAGTGATTCCAGTTGGATTATTGCCTCCTTCACTAGAATTCAGTGAAGATAAAAAGGATGAAAACTGGGATACAATTCTAAAATGGTTGGATAAGCACGAAAAAAAGTCAGTGGTTTATGTTGAATTTGGAACCGAAGTGACATTAAGTGATGAAGAAATTACTGAGATAGCTAAAGGATTGGAATCATCTAGTTTTCCATTTCTTTGGATTGTGAAAAACCATGATTGGTTTGTTGAGAATGATTCAAATAAGAATGGATTGATTTGGAGTAATTGGGCACCACAATTGAGAATCTTAGAACATGAGTCAATTGGAGGATTCTTGACACATTGTGGTTGGAGTTCATTGATTGAGAGTTTTAAAGTTGGGTGTCCACTTATTATGTTACCTTTCCAAAGTGATCAAGGTGTAAATGCTAGACTTATGGAAGAAAAAATGGTTGGGATAAAGGTAGAGAGAAATGATGGAAAAATCAATAGGGATTCAGTGGCTAAAGCATTGAGATTGGTGATGGTAGAGGAGGAAGGAAAGATTTATAGAAGTAAAGCTGAAGAGATGAGCAAGATAGTTGGAGACAAGGAGCTGCACCAAAAATATATAGATGACTTTGTTGATTATGTGGAATTGCATATCCCTGCCTCTAAGCACTAACGCTTAAGGTATAATAATTTCATCTTGTTTTCATTCAAGTGCATTTGAATTTTGAGTGTTTTTTCCTCTTTCAGTATTGTAATGCTATCTATATTACAAATTTGTTTACATCACAGTGCATTTGAATTTGGTGCTTTCTTTGTTATTTCTTTCTCTATTGTAATGCAAACTTGTTTTATCGAAGTGCATTTGAATTTGGTGGGGTCTTAGCTCTTTCTTTCTCTATTGTAATGCTACCTATAATGCAAATTTTTGTTTTCAATTTGCAATTTAATCTTTTTGATTGGGTTTTTTAAAAGAGACATCGCTAATTGTAATGACGTAATTAATCATGTTAATTTTCAATTCTCAATTCGAAAAGGCGGGTAGACTTAGACAAGGTAAACCAGGGGATTGGTCTAGGTCTAAGTCCAATATAGTTGAAAAAGTTCCATGCTCACTATAGATTTTGCAGTTTACTTTATGCTCACTGTTAGAGGTAGCATTCTTCCACTTTTGCCCAATAACCAATTAGTGAAGTTCACCAACATCTGATAAATGGAGTAAAGAAAGTACAACTAGGAAAAATAGCATTTGCAAATGCGAATCAAAATAATGCAAATTTCTGTCATAGTGTTACTATCAATTTCAATCAGAGTGTCATTATCTGAGTTTTGTACATAATTCTGCATTATAACACTTATTCCCCCACAAGTTATACTGAGAGGCCAATGAAAATGGTTAACCTCTCACAGTAGGAATCTGTGATTTTTCAGTATGCATCAGTTATAAGTCTGAACTTTACTAGGATCATAAAGTGATGCTATATCTTCACTATTCAGAAACTGATGACTAGCATTCCAAGAATCATTCATGTTTGTGTAAGGACACTCTTAAGTCCGCTAGAAACATCAAACGCCTCCCTCCACTTCCTCCTAATTTACAATCTTTCATCAATTTTGTAGAACTGTCACTTCCACATATAGGATAAACAGGGAAAAAAAGTCAGTGGTTTATGTTGCATTTGGAATTGAAGTGACGTTAAGTGATGAAGAGTTTACTGAGATAGATAAAGGATTGGAATTATTTAGGGTCGGTTTGATTCCCTTTTTAAAAACAGTTTTTTAGTTTTTAAAAATTGAAAAACTAAAAACTCATTTTGATAAATAGTTTTTAAAAAAGTGGTTTTGAAAACTGTTTTTATTTTTTAGTTTTAAAAACTAAAAAACCAAAACTAATAAAAGTTGTTTTTCTTTTGAATTTTTAAAAGACAAAAATTGAAAACACATGAAAAATTTGTAAATTTTTATTATTAATAATAATTACGTTGATTTGTTAAATGTGAATTTGCAATAGAAAATATGTTTTTGTTATACTCATATGCGTAAGATAATTATTTGCATCGGAAAAACTCAACAAATAAAAAATATTACGTTTGTACAAGAGAACACATTTTAATTGGTTGGATATTTTTATGTTTATAACATGTACATTATATATTTATCTACTTTTTATTTTTTAATAAAATTTAATTATCATTCTTTTATGTATTCATTATGTGATTGTTTATATTTTGACATGAACATTCCGTGAAATTACATTCAAAAATATTTAACTTATAGAAAACAAATTGAAATTTGTAAAATTGTAAGATAATAATTTGTAAATTTTATCTCTTTTAAGAAAATGATATGATTGGAATAAAATTAATTTGCAAATAGTATTTTACAATAAATTAAAATAAATTATAAAGAGATTAATGGAGATGTACTAACCTAGTAAAAAACAATTACATGATCATTCAATAAAAATATATCATTTTGTTATATCATATAAATAATTTAAAAAAAAAGTTAATATGATTTAGTGGGATATAATCGTTATCGATCGAAAATGTAAAATTAATTTACACTATCAATGTATCATCCATTTTCTCAATTGTAAAATAATTGTTTAAAATTTAAAATTAAAAAAATAAATTAGTTTAATTAATTACTGAAATAATTTTATACTTTTTTTAATAACTCTTTAATATATATAATATTTTATCATTTACTTATAATCACATTATTTCTAAAAGTAAAAATTAAACAATATTTGAATTAGTTTTTAAAAACAAATTAACCAAACAAGTTTTTTCTTTTATTATCTCAAAAATAGTTTTACAAAACAAAGCTTCCAAATAAATTTTTATTTTGTTTTCATCCTAAAAATATTTCTTAAAACTAATTTATAAAACAGTTTTTAAAAACAAAAAGTTGAAATTGAATCAAACAGGCCCTTAGTTTTCCTTTTCTTTTGATTTTGAAGAAAGATATGTTGGAACTAAACTCAAAACTTTGAGTAATTATGAGTCGATCTTAATGAACAAGATTCAATCAACCGATCAAATTCCCACTTATTCTTCACTCTTCACCCGAGTGAATCAACCAACCTGAGTGGCAAAATTGTATTGATGCACAATAATGAAAATAAGAAAAGAAAATTGAATAAGAAAGAAAATTAGGGTTTAACAATAATTTGGAAAGAAGATGATTTGTTTTTGCAGAGTCTCTCTCTGCCTACAACCTATGGAAAATCTCGTTAATTTTGCAACTACAAATGATTACAAATTATTATGAAAATAGGGGTTAAGAAGGGACTAATGAAAAAATGAGCTAATCTCTACAAGAATTGTCAATGGATGGAGGATATGTATGGACTATAGAAAGTTGAACAAGGCCACACACACGGATCATTTCCCTTTACCTTTCGTTGATCAAATGTTGGACATGCTAGTTGGTTAAGAATTCTATTTTTTCCTTGATGGCTACTCAAGATATAGTTAGATTTCCATTACACCTGAAGATCAAGAGAAGATAACTTTTACATGTCCTTATGGAACCTTTGCTTTCAAAAGGATGTCATATGGACTATGTAATGCTCCAGCTATTTTCAATGGTGCATGAAGGTAATATTTTAAGATTTAATAAAATGTTCCATGGAAGTATTCATGGATGATTTTTATTTCTATGGAGAATCATTCTAGAAATGTTTGGACAACTTGGACAAGGTACTTACCAGATGTGAAGAAAGAAATCTTATTATGAATTGGGAGAAGTTCCATTTCATGATAAAAGAAGGGATTGTCTTGAGGCACAAAATGTCAAAGAGGGGATTGGAGATAGACCAAGCAAAAGTTAAAGTGATAGAGAATCTTCTTCCACCAATCAACATTAGAGGAATTAAAAGTTTTCTTGGTCATATTACATTTTATAGAATATTAACCTAGGACTTCTCCAAGATAATAAAACCCCTCTGTCAACTGCTGCAACATGAAGTGTCATGCGTCTTCGGTCGGGAATTTGAGAGTATGTTCAAGCTATTAAAGCAAGCTCTAATATCTACACTTATAGTGAAAACCTCTGACTGAACTAATACTTTTGAGTTGATGTGTGATTCTATCGACTTCGCTATTGGGGTTGTGTTGGGCCAGCGAAACAACAAGGTGTTCACACCATTTACTATGCTAGTAGGACATTGATTAAAACACAAATCAACTACACCACCACTGAAAAGGAGTTACTGGAAGCAGTGTTTGCATTTTACAAGTTCAAGTCTTATTTGGTGGGTACCAAGGTGATATTTGACATGAATCGTGTAGCAATCAAGTACCTCATTGCAAATAAAGATGCAAAACCAAGGTTGGTAAGATGAGTGTTATTGTTGCAAGAATTTTATTTGGAAATTAGAGATATAAATTATGTATATAATTTGGTTGGTGATCATATTTCAAGACTATCATGTGATTTTCAGAGTCATGCCACTGAAGATATTAAGGAACGCTTTCTTGGTGAGCAACTATTATTGATCACCTCTGGCATGACACCCTGGTACGCAGATATTGTCAACTATTTGGTCAATGGGTATGTCCCACCAGATTTCAACTCTCAACGGAGGAATTGGTTCTTGCATGTGTCTAAGAGTGGTTTTGGGGATTAAACGTTTCCCTACAAGCGTTGTGTTGACAAACTACTAAGGAGGTGTGTAGACCAAAAATAGGCATGCCAGATCTTGGCTGCATGTCATGATTCACCATATGGATGATACTTTGGAGGAACCAAAATTGCTACAAAAGTATTACAATCAGGTTATTTATGGCCCTCCTCATTTAAGGATGCCCATGAACTAGTCAAATCATGTGATAGAATGCCAAAGAGTTGGAAATATCTCCATGAGGCAAGAAATACCACTCACCAACATCCTTGAAATTTAACTTTTTGATATGCGAGGCATAGACTTCATGGGGCCTTCCCCACAACCTTTTGGAAATATGTATATCTTAGTTATTGTGGACTATGTTTCCAAATGGATAGAGGCAGTACTTGTTGGTGTAAGCCCTAGAGGCCAATATTTTTTGTACTTGTATCGAATTATTTATTAATAATAAAAATATTTTTCTTTATTATGTTTATTTAATAAAGTCTCTAGAATAGCTAGTTCGTTTAATGTATCAAGTGTGACTTAATCATGAGATCCAATTAAATATAAGAACACTATTCTTAAAGTATTTGTAGTCGAGCTTTGTTGTGAAGTGGGATAACATTAAAGCATTAAGACTATTATGTATATAGACCGATGATCACATCTGATGGTTCATGGATAAGGAGTTATCAAGTCTTAAACATAGGTATGAATATTATGAGTAATATTTATACTGGATTGACCCGCTATGAGAATATTACATAGAATGTTATGCAAAGTGTCATAAGTTATTCTCATGGTGATAGTGGTGTATACCACCCTTCGACCTGAAACCACTATGAACCCTAGATGTAGAGTTAAGTGCTTTATTGTTGATCAAACAATGTCCGTAACTGGATGACCATAAAGACAGTTGATGGGTACTCCACGAAGCATGCTGAGGGACATGAGTGACCTAGATGGAATTTTCCCATCCTGCATAACAGGATAAATGTCTAAGGGCCCAATATTGAACTGTACAAGGATGACACAGTCTATGCCTTGTGTTCAATATAGACATAAGGGCAAAAAGGGTAATTGTACACACAAGTATTATCATAAAAAGGGATTTATCATATCACATGACATTTTCGTGTCTTGGGTAGAAGTGATGTGTTGCTAGATACCGCTCACTGTTTATTATGTTAAATACATGATTTAATATAATTGTCAATATCGCGAAAACCTACAGGGTCACACACAAAAGGACAGATTGATGAGATTCAGAGTAAATAAGAAACACTGTAAGGTATGGTGCACTTAAGTAGCATACGAAATGTGGTAAGTGTAAGACCCCAATTTTGACCCTAAGATCCCTTATGTTATCTCATCATGTGCATTAACTTTGGGATCACACCTTGGCATCCTCCTCTCCCCTCATTCTTTGGGATTGCATTGTGAGAGGTCACCAAGCACATTTTGATTTTATCATACTTTGTCTTTCATTATTTACTAACTAAAATACCAAAAATATGTCAATGTATAGTTTTTTGTTTCTCTAGGTAGTGTGTATGCTCACCTATGCTCCATCAAGCTCATATCTGAAGGTGAGAAAAACAAGAAAGGGGGGGTTTGAATTGTTTGGAAAAATAAGCGCTTTTCAAAAAGAAAATCACACAAGGATTTTATACTGGTTCGCTTATAACACAAAGCTACTCCAGTCCACCCGGCCAAGGTGATTTCGCCTTCAACAAGGACTTAATCCACTAATCTTGAAAGATTACAAACAACGTCTAAGATACAAAATCTCTTAGCCCTCTCAAGTATACAGACTACACAGAGTCACTTGAGGAAATCAACAAACAATAGAAGAAGGATTTATGTAAACTAGAGTGCTTCTAAGAAAGCAAGTATTACAAAATTAAGAACAAGAGTTTTTCACGTAATAAGCAAAAGCTTCGTGAAGATAGAGAGCAAGAGTGTTTTTTTCTTGTTGATGTTTCAGTATGATTTTTCCTCGTATATGTGTGTTGGTGAAAATTGATTTTCAATCCTTTATATAGATCAGTTGAAGTAGTAGTTGAAACTGGTGGATATTGAGATGAAGTTACGCCATCACATAATTAGCTAATGCAGGATGACTTTTTCTTCTTGAAATGACTACTTACCACAAGTAGTATTTTCTTTATTGAGATTGGAGATTAACGTCTCTTTCTCAATTAGGAAATCCATTTGAAAATCTTTACTTGTCTTCAACGTTACTCTTTCATGATTAGCAAATCCATAATCAGAGTATTTGTGTTTCTGGAGAACCTTGGAATCTTGCTTCTGATGTTGATCTAAATAGATTCTTCAGAAAGCGTTGTTCAGAGTCAGAGGTTCTAGGACTTACTTCCTGTTAAGATGCTTCTGATACTTGTTGTTTAGTTCAGAGTTTGACTTTCTTGAACTTGTTTCTTCTTTAGAGCTTCTGATCATTTGATAATATACTTCTGATCTGGTACTCTATCTGATGATGTCATCAGAGTCCTGCACACTTAGAAACTTTTCGTTAGGGTGCCATTTTTGGTTTCATCCTTTGTTATCATCAAAATCAAGGAATCTGTTGTATCACAATTTTTGTTCTTACAATCTCCCCCTTTTTGATGATGACAAAACAACTTTAATTAGCAGATGAAACATGAATAAAAATAGATCAGATAGACAGAAGCTCCCCCTGAGATAGTACTAGGGAGTTCAGAGGTTCTGAAGTTCTTACCAGAGTTTCTTAAGTAAAGAGGTTTCTGAGATTTTCTGCAATTTCTTAAGTCCAAGTTAGATAATTTTGTTTATATAAAAAAAATGTTGCAGAATGCTTGATGGTTTTAGACAATATTTTCATCAGAGCTAATAATTACTTTCTCCCCCTTTTTGTCAGAATCAAAAAGACATAGTAAAAAAAATAAGCAAAGAGAAAATAAATAAGGAGAAAAAGTTTAAAATTCATAGATAGAAGCACAAAGGCAACAAACAAAACATCAGGTTCAAAAGAACAAGAAAAACATCAGAGTCAAAAGAAGACAGAAGCAAAAACAATAGGCAAGCAAAGTAAATCCTAAGTGCCTAAGGGTTCGGAGGCGGAGGCATTCTCTGAAGCAGCATAGCAAGCATGTTCTGGATGTTTTCGTTGACAGTATCTTGCTTGTCCATTCTTTCCCGGAGTTCATTCTGATCTTGCTTGAGTTCTTTCAGAGTCTGAAGAACCGTAGGAATCACAGAAGATGACTCCCCCAGAGTCAGAGCTTGCTAAGCTTCAGCTTCAGCAGCAGCTTGAGCTTCTGCATCTGCCAGAGCCTTGGCTTCAGCTTCCTTTTGCCTTAGGAGTTCAGCTTCCTTAGCAAGTCTTTCTTCTTCTAGCCTTTTTGCTTCTTCTTCAGCTTCCTTGGCCAATCGCTCTTCCTCTAGCCTTCTGGCTTCAGCCTCTCTGGCAAGTCTCTCCTGGAGTCTTGCCTCAGTATTTCTGATGTAGTCATTTCTGACTTGTTCAGATATGCTCTTCAGCCTAAAGGACTCAGATGTCATCCAGCCAATGACTCTGTTCCAGTGTGTCCTTACAGATTCAGGATCATCACTGATTTCAGAGTTAGTGACCAGAGAATCAACCTTTTGAGCTGAAGCCTCTGCAATCATAAAGATGGCTTCCTTAAGGGTAGGTTTAGAAAGCTCAGGTTCAGGTTCTGGTTCAGAGGTGTGAGGTGGAGAGTTTGGAGGGCTGAGATTTAAAGTGAGAGGTTCTGGTTCAATTTCTGGTTCAGGTTGAGGTTCAGAAGATTGGGATGAAGCGTAAAGAGGGTTTAAGTCTAAGGGTTCAGATTCTTCTTCATGGATGCTCAACAACAAGAAGTTTTTAACTTCTCTCAACAGATGGAATCAAGTTCTAATCCCCAAACCTCAAACACTCAAACACCAACGGTTACTGGTGTCACCATAACCCCTGTTTACAAAGAACCTCACGTTCTTGACCGTGAACGCCACATTAACCTTTCAACCCCCTTTGAAGGCTTGGATGTGTTGTGCGAATCGTTGGTTGATTTCGACAACCTAAGAAGAAATGGCGTTGATCTAACTGGAGAACTGAAGATTGATGAAGATGAAGATTGATGAAGAACTTGCAGAGAATGCTTTGAGAGAGGGTTTAAGGTTTTAGAGTGAGTGAGAGTGATAAGTGTGAAAAGTGAGAGAAAGTGTTTATATACTCTAAGTAAACACATGCAAAACGACACACATCCCAGCGTTAGCACAAAAATCAAAATAGCACGTTTGGGGGGAAAAAATGATTACAGCTAATAAATGAATGTCTAATCCCAACAGTACGCACACTGCTCTAGGAGATTTCAAACGTTCTGACCTTTGATTTCTTTTGACAGCTGTCTAGAAGTTCTAGGGTTAGACGTTTAATGCTCCACGTGTTGATGTATCTGATCTTCAGGAATACCAAAGGATTGGTTTCTGAAGATTTCTAACTCAGATATCTTCTTAACTTGTAGAAGTATCAGAGTCAAAGGCAGAAGTACATTTGTTTACATCAGATTCACATTTTACATTTTTCAGAGCCATTTTTCACTCAGGGCAATTTTTAATGTTCAGATTTTCTAAGATAAAAAGAAATCTATCTTCAGCTAGAGGCTTAGTAAAGATATCTGCCCATTGATGTTCTGTATCAATGAACTTCAATGTTACTATCCCTTTCTGAACATAGTCTCTGATAAAATGATGTTTTATTTCTATGTGTTTGGCTCTGGAATGTAGAATGGGATTCTTACTTAAACAAATAGCAGCAGTATTATCACAAAAGATAGGAATGTTACTCTCAAATATCTGAAGATCTTCTAGCTGATGCTTCATCCAGAGCATCTGAGTTGTGCACAGTGATGCTGAGATGTATTCTGCTTCTGCAGTTGATAGAGCAATAGTTGACTGTCTTTTGCTAGCCCAGGAGATTAGATTGTTTCCCAGAAGCTGGCAATTCCCAGATGTGCTTTTTCGTTCTATTCTATCTCCTGCATAATCTGCATCACAATAACCCGAGAGTCTATACTCTGATGTTTTCTCATACATCAGGCCCAGGTTAGGAGTTCCTTTCAGATACTTAAGAATTCTCTTAACAGCTGTTAAATGAGATTCTCTAGGATCTAATTGGAATCTGGCACAAAGACAGATGCTAAAGAGAATATCAGGACGAGTAGCAGTCAGATAGAGAAGAGAGCCTATCATACCTCGATAGAGCTTCTGACAAACCTTGTTGCTTACCTCTTCCTTTTCCAGAATGCAAGTTGGGTGCATAGGAGTTTTTGCAGAGTTGCATTCAGTCATATCAAACTTCTTCAGAACGTCTTTAATGTACTTGCTTTGATGAATGTACGTGACTTCTGGAGTTTGATTGATTTGAATTCCCAGAAAGAACTTTAGTTCTTGCATTAAACTCATTTCAAATTCTGCCTGCATTAACTTAGAAAATTCTTGGCAAACAGAGATATTAGCAGAACCAAAAATAATATCATCAACATAAATCTGGCATATCATGAGATCATTATTAAGGTTTTTACAGAAGAGTGTAGAATCAACTTTCCCTCTGATAAAATTTTGTTCCAGAAGAAAATTGCTTAAGCGTTCATACCAAGCTCTGGGAGCTTGTTTAAGTCCATATAAGGATTTCTTAAGTTTAAAAACATGTTCTGGAAAGTTTGAATTTTCAAAACCTGGAGGTTGATTGACATACACTTCTTCTGAAATATAACCATTAAGAAATGCACTCTTGACATCCATTTGGTATAATTTGATAGAATGATTAATAGCAAAAGATACAAGAAGACGAATAGATTCTAACCTCGCGACTGGAGCAAAAGTTTCATTATAATCAATACCTTCTTGTTGACTATAACCTTGAGCTACCAGTCGTGCTTTGTTTCTGACAACTTCTCCTTTCTCGTTCAGCTTGTTTCTGAAAACCCATCTGGTTCCAATGACATGAGTGCCTCTGGGTTTAGGAACGAGATCCCAGACATCATTCTTTGAGAATTGATCTAATTCTTCTTGCATAGCTGCCACCCAATCGTTATCTTGAAGAGCTTCATCACAGGACGTAGGCTCAATCAGAGACACTAGTCCCAGAGGAATATCTTCAGAAGTCCTGAAGGTAGATCTGGTTCTAACAGGTTCATCTTTGTTTCCCAAAATCAAATCTTCAGATACGTTAATACGACTTTTAACTTTCCTTGGAATTTCTGGAGATTTAATTTCTTCAGAGTCTTGAGTGACAGTTGCTTCTGGAGTTTTCTCAGATTCTACAAGAGTGATTTCCAAATCTGCAAACTTTTCAACTAGCTTTGACTTTTCAGGGTCAAGCTTATCATCAAATCTGACATGAATTGATTCCTCCACAATTTTGGTTTCTGTGTTGTATACTCTATAGCCTTTAGAGCGTTCTGAGTATCCTAACATAATACCTTTCTGTGCTTTGGAATCAAACTTGTTCAGATGTTCTTTAGTATTTAATATAAAACAAGAGCATCCAAAAGGATGAAAATATGAGATGTTGGGTTTTCTTCCTTTACACAGTTCATAGGGAGTCTTTTCTAGAATAGGTCTTATAGAGATTCTATTCTGAATGTAACACGCTGTATTTACAGCTTCTGCCCAAAAGTGCTTTGCTACATTAGTTTCATTGATCATGGTTCTGGCCATTTCTTGGAGTGTCCTATTCTTCCTCTCTACAACTCCATTTTGTTGTGGAGTTCTAGGGCAGGAGAAATCATGGGATATTCCATTAGAATCAAATAATTCTTCAAAATCTTTATTTTCAAATTCTCCACCATGATCACTTCTGACTCTAACAATTTTGGAGTCAAATTCTTTTTGCACTTTGGAACAGAAACTGGTGAATACAGAGTGAGACTCACTCTTGTGCTTTAGGAATTTTACCCATGTCCAGCGACTGTAATCATCAACAATGACTAGTCCATACTTCTTTCCATTAACTGATGCTGTTTTCACAGGACCAAATAAGTCAATGTGAAGAAGTTCCAGAGGCTTAGAGGTAGAAACAACATTTTTCTTTTTAAAAGATGTTTTTGAAAATTTTCCTTTCTGACAAGCTTCACACAGAGCATCTGAAGAAAACTTCAGTTTAGGTAGGCCTCTGACTAACTCGAGTTTAGTTAGCTGAGAAAGTTTCCTCATGCTAATGTGGCCTAAGCGTCTATGCCATACCCATTGCTCTTCGTGAACTGACATTAGACATTTAACATTTTGATCTTTTAAATCAGAAAGATTTATTTTGTAAATGTTGTTTTTCCTCTTGCCTGTGAAAAGGACAGAGCCATCGTTCTGATTAATGGCTTTACATGTTTTTTGATTGAAGATTACATCATAACCGTTATCACTTAATTGACTTATGGATAACAAGTTATGCATTAATCCTTCTACATAAAGAACATTAGATATAGAGGGAAGAGTACCATTACCAATAGTTCCGGAGCCTCTGATCCTTCCTTTCTGATCTCCTCCGAAGCCTACAAATCCAGCGTCTTTAAGTTCCAGACTTTGGAACATAGACTTTCTTCCCGTCATGTGTCGCGAGCATCCAGAGTCCAGGTACCATGACTGGTGTCTGAACTTTGCTGCATAGGATATCTGCAACATAGATAATCTTATCTTTCGGTACCCAGAATCTCTTGGGTCCTTTTAGATTAGTTTTCCCAGAGTTTCTTACAACTTTGGGTCTTCTAGCATTTTTAAATTTGTGTTCTTGTGTGTGTGTGTAGTGATATGAAAAAGGAGATTTAATTTTATCACTGGTAGAAGTTTTATCTTCCTTAGGATCATAACCAATTCCCCTTTTATTATTCTGACTTACTCCATAAATCATGGATGCCATAATACTCCTATCTATCCCATTCTTCAGAAATTCTTGAAAGGCTTCTTCATACTTATAAATAATTTTATTTGAAGTTTGTGGTGCTTGAGAT
This sequence comes from Lathyrus oleraceus, assembly GCF_024323335.1. Taxonomy (NCBI): domain Eukaryota; kingdom Viridiplantae; phylum Streptophyta; class Magnoliopsida; order Fabales; family Fabaceae; genus Lathyrus; species Lathyrus oleraceus. Next base: position 333,420,451 of record NC_066581.1, read on the forward strand.
AACGTTTCTTCTAATTCTGAGCTTTTTGTTTTTGCTTCATCTCTTTCTAACATTAAAGATTTGATTGTATCTTCTTGTGATAGAATTGTTATCTCAAGTTCACTACACTCTTCAAATTTTGCTTTAAGACAGCCTTTAATATTTTTAAACTTTTGTTTTAATTTCTGATAAGATGTAAGAGTTTCTGACAAACATGATTCTAAGTCAGATCGAGAAAGTTCAGAAAATACCTCTTCAGATTCTTCGTCTGAGCTGCTGGATGTGGTAGCCATAAGTGCTACGTTGGCCTGTTCATCAGAGTCAGATTCTGATGATCCAGATTCACTGTCATCCCAGGTAGCCATCAGTCCTTTCTTTGTCCTGAAGGTGTTTTTCTTGAAGCTTTCTTTTCTGGGGTTGTCCTTCTTCAACTTGGGGCATTCATTTCTATAATGACCTGTTTCTTTACATTCATAACAGGTAATATCTTTGTTAGCTTTACCTTTTGAAGTTGACTCTGATCGATCCCCTCTGGGTCTTGGTCTTCTGAAGTTGTTGTTCCTCTTTTTCCAGAGTTGCTTGACTCTTCTGGTTAGTAGGGACAACTCTTCTTCATCATCAGAGTCTTCTGGTTCAGAATCGTCAGTATCTTCAGCTTCTGCCTGGAGAGCTTTGGTTCTGTCAGGCTTCCGTCTTTCAGATCTGGACTTAAGCGCTACGGACTTGTTCCTTTTCTGAGGCTCATCCTCCTCTAGTTCTATCTCATGGCTTCTGAGAGAACTAACAAGTTCTTCAAGGCTGATATTGTTCAGATCCTTTGACAGCTTTAGAGCAGTAACCATAGGTCTCCATTTCTTTGGCAGACTTCTGACTATCTTCTTAACATGATCTGCAGTCGTGTATCCTTTGTCTAACACTTTAAGACCTGCAATAAGAGTTTGAAATCTAGAAAACATAGCCTCTATAGCTTCGTCGTCTTCCATTTTGAAGGCTTCATATTTCTGGATAAGTGCCAGAGCCTTCGTCTCCTTGACTTGGGAGTTTCCTTCATGGGTCATCTTCAGAGAGTCAAGTATATCTTTGGCAGTCTCTCTGTTGGTGATCTTTTCATATTCATTGTATGATATAGCATTTAGAAGTATTGTTCTGGCCTTGTGGTGATTTTTGAAAATACGTTTCTGATCTTCTGACATCTTACTTCTGGGAACTTCAGCTCCATTTAAGACTGGAGGTTTGTATCCATCTGTGACAATGTCCCATAGGTCAGCATCATAACCCAGAAAGAAACTTTCGATTCTGTCTTTCCAGTAATCAAATTTCTCTCCATCAAAAACAGGAGGCTTGGCATTGTAAGAATCTCTTTCATTTGAGTGGGCCATTGTTTTTCTCGAACTGGATCTCTCTACACGGTTAAGTGTTTGATTAGAAAATCAATAACAGAGCCGGAGCTCTGATACCAATTGAAGGTGAGAAAAACAAGAAAGGGGGGGTTTGAATTGTTTGGAAAAATAAGCGCTTTTCAAAAAGAAAATCACACAAGGATTTTATACTGGTTCGCTTATAACACAAAGCTACTCCAGTCCACCCGGCCAAGGTGATTTCGCCTTCAACAAGGACTTAATCCACTAATCTTGAAAGATTACAAACAACGTCTAAGATACAAAATCTCTTAGCCCTCTCAAGTATACAGACTACACAGAGTCACTTGAGGAAATCAACAAACAATAGAAGAAGGATTTATGTAAACTAGAGTGCTTCTAAGAAAGCAAGTATTACAAAATTAAGAACAAGAGTTTTTCACGTAATAAGCAAAAGCTTCGTGAAGATAGAGAGCAAGAGTGTTTTTTTCTTGTTGATGTTTCAGTATGATTTTTCCTCGTATATGTGTGTTGGTGAAAATTGATTTTCAATCCTTTATATAGATCAGTTGAAGTAGTAGTTGAAACTGGTGGATATTGAGATGAAGTTACGCCATCACATAATTAGCTAATGCAGGATGACTTTTTCTTCTTGAAATGACTACTTACCACAAGTAGTATTTTCTTTATTGAGATTGGAGATTAACGTCTCTTTCTCAATTAGGAAATCCATTTGAAAATCTTTACTTGTCTTCAACGTTACTCTTTCATGATTAGCAAATCCATAATCAGAGTATTTGTGTTTCTGGAGAACCTTGGAATCTTGCTTCTGATGTTGATCTAAATAGATTCTTCAGAAAGCGTTGTTCAGAGTCAGAGGTTCTAGGACTTACTTCCTGTTAAGATGCTTCTGATACTTGTTGTTTAGTTCAGAGTTTGACTTTCTTGAACTTGTTTCTTCTTCAGAGCTTCTGATCATTTGATAATATACTTCTGATCTGGTACTCTATCTGATGATGTCATCAGAGTCCTGCACACTTAGAAACTTTTCGTTAGGGTGCCATTTTTGGTTTCATCCTTTGTTATCATCAAAATCAAGGAATCTGTTGTATCACAATTTTTGTTCTTACAATATCTAGGGTTTGAGACCCTCAATGCAAGGAGACTAATCAAGATATGGTTCACAATGACTCTAGACATCGTATATGGATCCCCAAGGTCTTCAAATATCATTTTGATCAAGAATTCATCAAGAGTTGGAAACTTGTTTGCCTTGGAAACCCTAATTCATCTAGGTATCTTGTGTGACTTCTTCAACAAGTTTCTTCAACAATTGATCAAATATTTCAAGGGATACTTCATATTACATCATATTATGCATATATGATCCTACATGAGTCCCAAAAGTCAAGAAAATGTCAAGCTAGCAAGATGGTTCATGGTGGTTGACCAGAGAAAGTCAACTGGTCAAAACTGGGGTTCCCTAGACCCTATCTCCTACAATATTTGTCATATTAAAATGATTCGAAGATAAAATTTACTCAAACTGACATTCCAAACAACTTTCATGTTGAAGTCAAGATCTAGTTTTGCTTGGAAAGTCATTTTTATGGTGAAAGATTATAGGTCATTTTGTCTGAACCCTAGTTAGGAGGTCAACTTCTCAAGACCATAACTTGCTCAATTTTTATGAGATGAAATCCATTAAAATTTCATGATCAAATTCAAGATGTCTAAGTTAAATTTTATGTTTTGAGGAAGTTCAAATTCAAATTTCAAATACATGTGCCAAGAGGAAACATTATAGGTCACTTTGGATCATTACCATTGAACAAGTGATTTCCCTCAACTTCAAAAATGCATAACGCCTTCATGCCAAATCCAAATGAGGTCAAATTGGTGACTAAATTGAAGAGATTTGAAATAGATACAACTTTGATGAAGGAACTTTTTCCATTTGAAGTCCGTAGCAAACATTATTCAAGGTGGAAGAAGTGAACATTTGACTTGGTACTTAGAAAAGTTTCAAATATGTTTGATTTTCCAAAATTCCACCTCAAAATTCATCATGATCCAAGCTTCAAATTGAAAAGTGTTCAACATGAAAGTTGTTCCCCTTGATCTCACCTTTCCAAAACGTCCAGAATCATCTCATTTGAATCAAAATTGAAGGACTTCCGCATGGGTGCAATTTGTGGTACCATTTGGAAGAATTTCATGATCAAACTCATTTCAACTTTGCATGGCTTAATGCAACACTTTCAGCATGACCTATGCACGATTTTGGACCTTTGTAAATGATTGTTTAGGATTTGCACACGCCCATGATAGCTTATGAAGGAACTTGCTATTTTTTGAACATTCAATTGGAATTGTGTGAAAAGCATTTGCATTGACTATAAATAGGAGTGCATTATGATTAGAACTCCATCAATACCTTGCCCAAGCTTTGACAGGCCAATCCAAACCCTCCATTCCATATAATTTTTGAAGATTTCTTTTGAAATCGAGCTTGAACTTCATTTTATATTTGGAAGTTCAAACTCCAAAAATTCATTTCCCTTTTCATCTCAATTGGTTTCTGCAAGCAAGAGGAAGAGAAAGCAAGAAAATCCAGATCAAGATCAAGTGAATTTGAAGTAACTTGAAGGTGATTTTTCAGAAACTTCATCTCTTCGATTCTCTCTCAATTCTTCACCATTCTTTGTGATTTTTGGTTGACTAAAGTCCTACCAATGTAGGCAACAAGATTGAGTTGCTTTGAGGTCAAATCGAAGCAACTCAGTTCATGATCCTCAGAATTCAAATCCATGTATCTTTTTATATGCTTGGAATTAGAGTTCATGATCCTGAGCATTTTTTCTTTGAATCCATGTCCTTCTGTTTTTTAATTTAGTGATGGTTAATGGTGTACTAGTTCGGTGAGGTCCACCGGAGAAGAAGACCGGAGCCCTAGCTCCGGTGGTGTGATGTCACGCCTCTCAACCATCAGATCTGTTTAAATTGTTTTAATCATGGCCTTTGGTTTTAATTACCAATGTTGCAACGCATTGACTAGGGTGTACCATGGATGACACGCGCGTGGCCATCTGATATGCCACCTCATTTAATGAGGGAGATCTGATGGCCCTTGTTTTTTTTGTATTTTCTGATTTTTCATTTAATCCATTTATTTTGATTAATTCATAATAATTTTATTTTTAATCCAAAAAATATGGGACTTTCACCAAAAATCTTTAAATATTTTCCTCTTTCATTTTTTGAATTAAAATTATTTTTTTGATTAATTTAGATATATTTCATGAATGAATTGTTTTTGTGCATATTTCTCATGAAATTTTTTGTCTAAGGTCCTTTGACCTTCATTGACCTAGGATGAATCTCTTGACCATTTATTTTGTGTTTTGAAGAGGTTTTAGGTTTTGGCCAAATTAAATTGAATTTAAATGCATTTTTAATTTGATTTTTAATTGATTAATTGTGTAAAAATTATGTTGAGCTATTTTTATTGATTTGTGATGTTTGACTATTTGTTTGGGCCTTGGTCAAGATTAATTTGACTTTTGCTGAGTTAAAATCATTGGATTTAGGGGATTGATGAAATGTACATTTTATCTCCCAAAATGAATGAATGATTTTAATTTGATAAAATTCCTCCCATCACCAATTTGTGTTTCTCTCATCTCCCCTCCCTCTTCATCTTTAATCCCATTCTTTCCCATCCCTTTCATTGACCAATGAAATCTCAAGATCCTAAGGCTAGTTGGTTCATCAATAAACTTGTTTTAGATGAACCAATACAAGTATGGATGAGATAAGTCCCTCCTTTGATCTTTTTTCTTTTAGTGTGTGGTATGTTTTAGGAGTTTGGTTCATTATACCAAATCTCTAACATACATTAGCACCTAAATTTTTATTGCCCGGCCTCAGATAGTTGTGACTTCTACATAAGTCCAATTACGATTGCTTAACATAGAGCTAAATTTGACCATAAAAGCATATCATTCTAGTAAGTGAGATTGTAAGTCTCCTTTCTTTCATGGTATTTTGTGGAAACTTGGCCTTTTTTCCTTCCTTTGGAAGATGTCTTGGTTCAAGGATCCATGCTTGTGAATAGATGGTTGAGTATTCTCTAAAGAATAACTTAATCAATTTAAAAGAAAAACTCCACTAACATCTAATTAACTTTGACTAACACTAACTATTATTAACTTTGCTTTACTTTCAAGTCATTTACTTTATGCAATTTAATTTCAAGTCATTTACCATTCGTTGCTATTTTCATATCATTTAACTTGTTTATGTTTATGCCATTTTCACTTTGCTCATTTGAGCCATATATTGTGATTGTATATATTTGTTTGTGTATCTTGTTTGTGGTCTTAGGACCTTAAAAAACCTAATAAACAACAAAAAAAACTTAAAAAATGTTTGGTGGACTGTTGAGCTTGATCTGAATTTTTGTACTTAGAATTAGGCAACATTCCATATGCAAAAGGACTTGCCTAATGCCAATATTTCTGAGACCAAGCATTGTGATTTGAGCTTTCATCTAATGCAAGTATTGGGATCCACTTGAATTCATCTGCTACATAGTCTTGATACAACTGTTATTTTGATCTTGTGTCTAATGCTTTATTCTGAGTTAATCAAGGAGTATTTCATCTGATACATAAGAAGATAAAGAAGACTGCTAGCTATGGAATTGCTTGCTTGGATGTGACTATCTTTATTTGATGCCTTAATCTTCATATTGCTAATTGCTTGTGGATATTCTCTTGATTCAAAGCCCAAAGGTAAAGTGGGTTTTCTATATGACATTCTTGTCTGTTGGAATGCATCTCATTGGTCAGATCTTTTCAACTCTTCATCTTCCCCCACTTCTTAAATTTCAAATCTCTCCCCCCTTTTAAAAAAAAATTCTTTGCTTGTGATTTCAAACTTAGACCTTTTCCAAGTAGAAACTTTGGCCTTATGCCATTGAATTTTTGAACTTTTTTTTTTGTTAAATCAAACTTGTAAATAAATCTAATCATATTGACTTAAAATTTCAAAGGATAAAAAAAACTAACACTCACTCAAACTCTAGGGCCCTTTGTGCCTCTTTTTAATTTAAATTTTGATTAAAAGCAATCCATTCATTTTGAAATTGTTACCACGAACTACGAGGTTTTGATCCCTCATTTTTATGTTGGTACGTAGGCACAAGTTTGAAGGTCTTGTCAAACACAAAAATATAATAAATGAATTCTTTTCTCATCCCCACACTCTATTTTTCTCAAACATCTTTTATACCAAAAATACATACACACATAAAAAAGGGCTCCCTAGGAGTACCTAGGATACTTTGGGTGCTAACACCTTCCCTTTGTGTAACCAACCCCATTACCTGTAATCTCTGGCATTTTATTAGTTTTGATTTGAAAACTTCTTATCTTTGGGTTTTGTTCGTACTTTTCCCTTTTCCTTTGGAAACAATAAAAGCGCGGTGGCGAATCTGGTTTTATTGACGTTAAACTTATCCATAGTTTGATGGTCATGAATTTACCGCTACAGTAAGGTACCAAGTGCTTAAGTGATTTTAGGTATACCATAAGATATGGGCCACATACACTTAAGTGGGCTTTTTATCTTGTAGCCCACACAGGTGGTTCTATAAATAGAACCCTTGTGCAGAAGCATTTCATTAGATGAAATTTCATTTCTCTCTCTCTCTCTCTCTCTCTCTCTCTATCTATCTATCTATCTATCTATCTATCTATCTATCTATCTATCTATCTATCTATATATCTATCTATCTATCTATCTATTTATCTATCTATCTATCTATCTATCTATCTATCTATTTATCTACCTATCTATCTATCTATCTCACTCAAAGCCTTCATTCGTAGCAGCTAGCACTGAGACTGAAGGAATCCGTTCGTGTGGACTGAGTAGAGGTGTTGTCACCATTCAATGCTTCTGATCACTCCTTAGATTTACATCAAAGGTTTCAATCGCCACAAGAGGTAAGAGTTTCTATCACTGATCATACCCATTTGTAAGGATCACTAAAGGAAAAAATTTAATTTCTGTTGCATTTTAGATCACAATTTTCCTTCAGTACCAACTCTCACCAATGATACTAAGGTTGTGACAAAAAATTTAATCAAAACTTTATTTTCTAGACATGGAACACCTATAGCTATTATCAGTGATGAAGGCACCCATTTTTGCAACAACTTATTTGAAAATATTATGGAAAAATGTATGGTTAAACACAAAGTTTCTACAACTTATGATCCTCAAAGTAGTTGGCAAGTCAAGTTGTCCAATAGGGAGATTAAAAAATTCTTAGAAAAGATGGTTAATCCTTTAAGAAAGGACTAGTCCAAGCATCTTAAGTATGCTTTGAGCGCTTACAAAATTACATACAAGAACCCTTTAGGTATGTATCCCTATAGACTCGTGTATGGAAAGCCTTGTAACCTACCCACTGAGTTGGAACATAAAGCACTTTGGGCTATAAAAAATATTAATTTCAACTTGACATATGTTGGTCAAGCTAGAAAGCTTCAACTCAATGATTTAAAGAAACATAGACTGTTCTATTATGAAAATGTTGAACTATATAAAGAGAAGACTATGAAATGGCACAACAGGAAGTTCCAAAAAAGGGAATTCGTAGAGGCCAAAAAGTCTTTCTAATTAACTACAGACTAATGATATTCCCTAGAAAGCTTAAGTCAAGATGGTCATGCCCCTTTAAGTTTTTTAAAAATTATTCACATGGGAATGTGGACCTCTTAAATTAGAAAGTAAGGGAAGAATTAAAAGTAAATGGCCAAAGAGACAAGAAATATTTTGGTGACCCCTCACACAACACAAGGGTCGCCTTAAATTTCATTGGTTAAAATCAATTGTATTGAAAGTCAAACTATAAGACTTTAAAATAGCGCTATTGGGAGGAAACCCAGATTAACAAATTCTAATTTTGTTTATTTTGTTTCATATGATTATGCGTAATTGAAGATTGGTTGCTAACGATCCTTGACAAGTGGTGTCTCGACTGTGATGGGTCATGGAGAAAAGGGGAAGCATTTATTATTTTAAAAAGAAAGAAAGAGAGAAGGGAATCAATGAGTTGAAATAGAAATAATTAATTTTGATGGAAAATGCAAAATTGGGAGTGAGAAAATCCAAGTGCACATTAACCCCTAGAGACTTGTGTGTGATGTCAGCATTATTGTTTGGATAAAGACACTTATTGCATGTCTGTCACGCCTCACAGTTTTGTTAACTACAACAAGGAACCTCAGTAACCCTAAATGGTTACTTTCCTACCTTTACAATTTAGTTTTTGAATTTTCATTTCCTCTTCTCTCTTTATTAACCACGTAACATCTACCAACTTCATCATCACCCATCATACGTCCCACAAAAATCTGAGGCTACTCTTGTCAAAACCTATTCTACTCATCTCTCATACACTCTCACAATTTTTTTTTCATTTCCCTTTCACCTGTATTGCACCTCTCAAACCCTACAACACACAATGGAACCAAATTTTTTTGGGAAACGATTCAAGATGTGTGCAAGACAGAATGTGACGTTTGTCATTGAGTTTTCAGACTCTGAAGATTCAGATGTTGAAAACTTCATCAATAGTGACACTCATCAGCAGTTCACTGATTACTTTGTTGGGATGAGCATCCATATAGAGAGGGGATTCACATATAATCTAGAAGAGTAAAACTTGGATTTGCCTAGTGTTAGGGACCAATTAGTACTACTTTTTATATCATTTTATTGGTCCCTTTTACCAAGTTTTGATGTAATTACACACTTTTATTCTCACTATTTTGTATAAATGCAATTAGGTTTAATTTGTTTTGTTTTGAATAGTTATTTCACATATTTGTTAGTTTTGTAGAATTTTTGGTTAAGAAGGCTTTGGATTGCAACACCACACTTTGGAGGAAGCTTGCCAAACAAGGAAGCTGGAGAAGCAACAGTTCGCGCCGCGAAGGCTGCGAATCCAGCAAGCTGACTGAGGGTCAAAAGTGCTGTTTTGCAGGAAAAGTTTATTGCCATTTTGATGTCTTCCTGGGAATTGCTTTTCTGCTTTAGATGACAAATACCAATTAGGGAAATGTCAACCTTTTTTGTTAGAAACAAATACATTATGCTAGGGCATTCACACATTACACTATTATCATTCACACATTGATATTGAGAGCTTTTTGTAAGAGAGAAAAACAAAGTTTTTCTTCTTTAACTTTCTGCTTTGAACAATGATGATGAGGAGCTAAACTCCCCTTTGTCAAGATTGGAGGTAGTAGCTATTCTCATATGTTTATGTATTCCATTTGATTTATATGTATGATAAAGATTGTTGATGTATTGAATACTGTTTTTGCCCTAAGTTGAAAACCAGATTTGAGTAGTTGTCGAGAGAGATTATTTGAGTCTTGACATAAAACAGATTTTCAAGTAGTGAATAAGTTGTAGAGATAGATTTACTCATTACTCTTCTTTGGTATTAAACATTAAAGATTGCTATATTGATAGTTAGGTGGAGAGATCGTCTAAGGATCAATATAGTGATTATCACAATATCATTTAGACATAAATGACTTTGAGAGGATACTTGAACATCATCAATAATCTTGAATCTATTTATTTATCATAAGGAATTATAAGCATTTGAAATAGTGAACTCCAATCTTGCCAAGCTTTTATATTAGATTAAAACCATTTTACTGTTTTTAGTGATATTTACTCACAAGATAACTTTCCAACCAAAACAACCTTGTTACTTTCTAAACTTACAACATTTGGATTATAGAACGGCGGTAATATCAACCAATCTCTGTGGATACGATATAAAAATATTTGCCGAAGATATACTTTTCAACAAATTGGCGCCGTTGCCGGGGATTGGTGTCGATATTACAAGCATTGCAATAATTCATTGTTTGAAGTTTTGTTACTTTTACTGCTATCCGTCTTTTATTTCACTTGGTTTGTTAGTTTTGTAGATTCTAGTGCATGCGAGGAAAAGCAACCGAGGAGCAACTTCAATTCGATCCTGAAATTGAAAGAACACTTCGGAAGCTCAATAGCAAAATACGAAGAAGAAGGAAACTAGCCGAAGAGAGGAACCGGAGAGAAGAAGCATCTACTTCCGCACTTGTTTCAATCGAAGAAGTGGTTGTAGAGGCTTGTGAAGGAAACATGGCGGAGGATAATCGTACCGAAATGTCCGCTAATAGTCCAAGAAGAAATGCTCAATTTGCCCGTGGAGGAAGAAATACGGAGATGAAGACCGGAATCCTCTAACTTCTCTATGCAAATCCATTCACCGGAATGGACCATGAAGATCCGTATACCCATCTCATCAAATTCTATGAGATTGCGGGTTCTACGGGAATTGATGAAGCGGGTGAAGAAGCATTATTCAAGAGGATGTTCCCACACTCCTTAGTGGGAAAGGCAAAAGAGTGGTACCTTGATCAAGCATCAAGAGTGATGACGGATTGGAATTTTCTAGAAGAAAAGTTCTTAGAAAGATATTTCCCTCAATCCCGATTCATGGAAGCCAAAACGGCTATTGCGGTATTCACTCAAGGAAGCAACGAGTCTTTAAATGAGGCTTCGGAAAGATTCAAGTCAATGTTGAGAAAATGCAAGGGTCATGGTTTTGATGAGCTCACTCAAATCCATATTTTTCTAAATGGGCTCCAATCAACTCACAGAACACTTTTGGATCCTACCGTGGGTGGCTCTCTTATGTCAAAGACTGCGGAAGAAGCTAACATCATTATTGACCGGGTGGCACTCAATGATCGTCAAAGTCAACATGACCGTAGTCCTTCACAACGTAAACCGGGAGTTCTTGAGTTAAATACCAATGACGCCATTCTTGCTCAAAACAAGCTACTCTCTCAACAAGTGGAGTTGCTTACTCAACAAATGGCCAAGCTTCCACAGCAAATGAAGGAGATTCAAAGTTCTCAAGTTCGACATCAAGTAGCATGTTGCGAGTTATGTCAAGGAGATCACCCTACTGGTTTTTGTCCTCCACTAAAAGAAGTAAGTTATGTGAACAATCAAAATCAAGGCTATCAAAGGAACAATCAAGGTTATCAACCATCAAGGTTCAACAATCAAAATTTTCAGCAGCAAAGTCCTTACCAACATCCAAATTCTCAAGGACAGCAGTCGCAAGGAGGAAGTTCCAAGCTAGAGGATACTCTTCAATAATTCATGCAAGCTTCCATGGCAAATCAGAAGAGTAACGAAGCAGCAATTAAAAATTTGGAAACTCAAGTAGGCCAACTTGCAAAGCAACTGTCGGAACAAAACACAGGATCTTCTTTCTCCGCTAACACTCAACCCAATCCAAAGGAGCATTGTAAAGCAATTTTTACTAGAAGCGGTAGAGAGTTGACAAGTAAAAAAGGTGAGGAAATTAGAGTTGAGAATGATATGGATGCTGTGCTGGAAAAGGAGGATGTGGCTTGTGGGAAGGAGAAAGTGGCAGAAACTGTTCAGTTCGCGCCGCGATCGCCCTTCGCGCCGCGAAGACAGCAGAACCAGCAATTGATGGAGGAACAACAGTGTGAAGCGGAAATGAATAAGGAAATCGAACCAAGGAAGAAGAAAAAAGGAGACAAAGGAGTGAATGTCATTCCAGTTCAACATCTACCATATCCGCACGCACCGTCAAAGAAGGATAATGCTAGACACTATGCACGGTTCATGGACATCTTCAAACAACTCCAAATCAACATTCCATTTGCTGATGCATTAGAACAAATGCCACAGTATGCTAAGTTCATGAAGGACATTCTTACAAAGAAAAGGAGACACGTGGAAGACGAAACCATATTGCTTGATGCACGGTGTAGTGCCATCATCCAAAAGACTCTCCCAAGGAAGGAGTCCGATCCGGGCCGAGTTGTTCTACCGGTAACCATTGGAAGCACATACATTGGAAAGGGTTTGATTGACTTGGGTTCTAGTATAAATTTAATCCCCCTCTCCATTGTTAAAAGATTGGGGAATGTTGAGATTAAATCGACAAGGATGACTCTGCAACTAGCCGACAAGTCCACCACTTCACCATACGGAATTGCTAAAGACATGCTTGTGAAAGTGGACAAATTTTTGTTTCCGGTGGACTTCGTAATAGTAGAGATGGATGAGGACCGTGATGTGCCCCTAATTCTTGGAAGACCCTTTAGGAAAACAGCCCGGATGATGATTGACGTAGATGATGGACTAATGAAGGTGAGAGTGCAAGACGAAGAGGTGACCTTTAATCTTTTTGAAGCTATGAAGCATCCAAATGACAAGCATGATTCCTTCCGAAATGATGCAATTGAAGAGAAATACCATGATGGAAAGGTCCATCACAAGGAGTTTCATGTCGGACAAATGGTATTGCTTTCCAAATCAAGGTTGAAGTTATTCCCGAGTAAGTTGAAGTCAAAATGGTCAGGACCGTTCGTTGTCAAAAAGGTGCGCAATTATGGAGCCATTGTGATCGAGGATCCAAAGTCACAAGAGAGTTGGGCTGTAAATGGTCAGAGACTCAAAGTCTACCATACTGGCAACGTAAATCGTGATGTGGGTGTCGTGTCTTTATTTAAACCGGGCTAATCAGTGGACCGTCGAGCTCTAAACGACGTTAAACAAAGCGCTTGTTGGGAGGCAACCCAACGTTGTAAGTCTGCATTTTCATTTTTTTTTCTGCTGTGTGAGTTTCTGCTGTGTTAAATTTTGAAAAAATTGGGTTCTGTTTTTTACCGTTCGCCCCGCGAACTGAATTCACAGCTTCAGTTCGCCCCGCGAACAGTGAATGGCAGAACTAATTTTTTTTGAAATTTCCTTCAGTTCGCCCCGCGAACTGAAAAAAAAAAAAACTTTTGTTTTATGTCATTTTCGTTTCATTCCTATTTTTCACAAACTTAGGAGATTCTTTCAACAACCTCGTTGCTCCACTTCCAAACCTCCAAATTTCAAAACTTCCCCTCTCCATTCCCTTCCTAAGAGGATTATGTTGATTATGCTAAGTGGCCTGAGGGCAGGCCAATTTTTTTGGGGGGGTGCAGGAGGTGGTGTAACCCATGGCGATGATTTGAAGGAAGATTGAGGAGTTTGTTGAAATTTAGAGTTTGTCTTGATAATTGCATGAATACTATTTGAGATTTAAGTGTGTTTTAATCAAATTGTGATTTACCAATAATTTTGTTTAATTGTTCTTATTCTTAAGTTAAGCTTTAAGCAACCGAGAAATGATCGCAAAGAAAGAAGCATAGGACACTTCGAGTGGTGATGATAAGAATTAGTGTCGGCATTTCAAGGTACACTTTATCGCTTTCTAGACTTAACATGAGTAGTTTGATGGTGTGTGCAAATTCCATTTCATAAATTCATTGAAGTATATGTCAGTTTTGAATCAAAATAGGACTTAACCAATTGTGAGGAGACTTTCCATTGTACACTAAAAAGCGGGAAACCGAGCATTATTTTAACTCATTCTTATCATGCTAAATCATGCATCAATCTATTTTTGTGTGAAAATTTTGAAAATGATAGAGGCATTGTTTGTGAGAAAAACCACTGGACCAAAAAGTTTGAATCAACTAACCTTGTGAGGAATAATCCTTAGTTAACCCCCTTTGAGCTTATTTTAGGATTCATTTGATTGATCATTGTAAAATCAATTGAAAATTATGGAATAAATGAATCCTAATTTCTTTCGTGTCAATTGAAACCTTAAATCGAGTTGTTGAAAATTTTGCCTTTTGCTTATGTCTAAGTAGGGAGCATTATTGAATAAATTTGGTTTTGGAATCTAAAGTTGGGGAGAGTAAAGTGAAAAGTTGATTAGAAACTGGGAAAAGTGAATTTTTATGAAAGGGTGAAAATTGAAAAGAAAAAAAAAAGAAGAAAAAGAAAATACCATTGAAACCATAGAGCATAGAAAAAAGATTAGAAAAAGAAAAGCAAAGAAAATGCTCATGGTTGTGTGGAGTTGAAAAGAAAAAGGAAAAGAAAAAGATAGGGACCAAGGAAAAGGAAATTGTGTAGAGTTGAATGTTTGGGAATGCTCCCTTAGGCTAGGCAACTTTGTAAATTCTCTTAATCATATCCTTTCTTGTAACCTAAGCCACATTACAACCTTTGAAAGACCTCTTGATTCTCATTTTTCAGATGATTTGGTATTTGTTGTGATAACCGCATGATTTGAGTTGTTGTTGATTTAATTGCTTGGATGAGTGAAAGTAACCCTTCATGTTATTCATCGTTATTATGATGTGTGTGTAAGTTTGATTCAATTTTGACATATATGGTTTTGAATTCCATTGGAATGATTTTTGAACTCAACCATTTTCCTTATGCATGTTTTGTCTAGAATTGAGATAGGTGGACTGAGAAAAATTGCCAAACACTTTTGAACCATTTGAATGTCCTTGGTAAATCCTTGTTCCAATCTTTTGTGTTATTGTCTTGGTTGTGAGGGTGGAAACTTTTGTTTAGGGACAAACAAAATGCTAAGTTGGGGAGAGTTGTTAGGGACCAATTAGTACTACTTTTTATATCATTTTATTGGTCCCTTTTACCAAGTTTTGATGTAATTACACACTTTTATTCTCACTATTTTGTATAAATGCAATTAGGTTTAATTTGTTTTGTTTTGAATAGTTATTTCACATATTTGTTAGTTTTGTAGAATTTTTGGTTAAGAAGGCTTTGGATTGCAACACCACACTTTGGAGGAAGCTTGCCAAACAAGGAAGCTGGAGAAGCAACAGTTCGCGCCGCGAAGGCTGCGAATCCAGCAAGCTGACTGAGGGTCAAAAGTGCTGTTTTGCAGGAAAAGTTTATTGCCATTTTGATGTCTTCCTGGGAATTGCTTTTCTGCTTTAGATGACAAATACCAATTAGGGAAATGTCAACCTTTTTTGTTAGAAACAAATACATTATGCTAGGGCATTCACACATTACACTATTATCATTCACACATTGATATTGAGAGCTTTTTGTAAGAGAGAAAAACAAAGTTTTTCTTCTTTAACTTTCTGCTTTGAACAATGATGATGAGGAGCTAAACTCCCCTTTGTCAAGATTGGAGGTAGTAGCTATTCTCATATGTTTATGTATTCCATTTGATTTATATGTATGATAAAGATTGTTGATGTATTGAATACTGTTTTTGCCCTAAGTTGAAAACCAGATTTGAGTAGTTGTCGAGAGAGATTATTTGAGTCTTGACATAAAACAGATTTTCAAGTAGTGAATAAGTTGTAGAGATAGATTTACTCATTACTCTTCTTTGGTATTAAACATTAAAGATTGCTATATTGATAGTTAGGTGGAGAGATCGTCTAAGGATCAATATAGTGATTATCACAATATCATTTAGACATAAATGACTTTGAGAGGATACTTGAACATCATCAATAATCTTGAATCTATTTATTTATCATAAGGAATTATAAGCATTTGAAATAGTGAACTCCAATCTTGCCAAGCTTTTATATTAGATTAAAACCATTTTACTGTTTTTAGTGATATTTACTCACAAGATAACTTTCCAACCAAAACAACCTTGTTACTTTCTAAACTTACAACATTTGGATTATAGAACGGCGGTAATATCAACCAATCTCTGTGGATACGATATAAAAATATTTGTCGAAGATATACTTTTCAACACCTAGCGACATAGGGAGAATCATTAAGACAGTGAAATGGAACAAGTTCTGCAGGTACCCGAACCCGTACAATGTTCAAGGAATTCTATGTTAAACTAGGGAACACTTCAAACAAAATGAATGAGGTGGTGGTAAGGGAAAATTAGGTGGTATACTCTAAGGAAACCATTAACATGGCTTTAGGATTACACAATGTTGGTGACACTTACCAACATTTACTGGAAACCGCTAAGGACCAAGACCTAGACACCTTAATGGAATCTTTATGCAACCCATGTACAAAATGGATTAACTCAGGTTTAGAGAAAATAATAAGAAGGATGGATCTTTTCCATGACCCCAAAGCTTAGTACCAATTTATTAAGAATTCACTTTGTCCTACTACCTACAATGAGATTGTAAACAGAGCCAAAATGGTGCTTCTTCACCGAATAACTTCATTTGGTGCAATGAACTTTGCTTAAATTATCTTGCATGAGATTCACGCTTGCTCCACAAAAAGGAGTGCATTTTCTTGCTTGATCTAAACTTTGTGTAAAAGGCAAGAAGTCCCTGAGCATGAAACTGATGAGACTTGCCACCCCCAGGAAAGATTTGACGGAGTTGTAATTCAAACGCTTTTAAAGCCATAGGGAAGGAATAGGCAACCAGAGGCAAGATATGAGATGTCATAACGAGAGACCTCTTTTGAGACCGACAAAGTCTTGTAAGGAATCCTTCTTCAAATGGAAAAGGACTAGAGAGAATTTTACAAGTTTGCAAGAGACCAGCAAGCATGGCAAGAGAAGATGTATGCCTTTAACAATGGAGAAGTCTCAGAAAATCCACCAATATTCATGGAGGATATTTTGGAAGAACTAATTCATGAGGAAGATCGAGATGAAAATGGGGGGAATTATAAAAGAAATGACAAAGAGTTGAAGAGAAATAAGAAAGACAAGAAAAAGAGTAAGAAAAGTGTCTCTTTTAAATCATAGCCTGAGTCTAGCTCTATCGTTCCAGAAGAAGACACTACTGAAAAACCTAAGAAAAGGTCTATAGTACCCCAAAATTTGCCCCCCATTTTTTGCAATCATCTAACCCATAACATGTCATTCATGTCTCATGTCTCATGCATATTCACCATCATTCATTCATGGTTAACAGATACTAACAAACATCATAGATTCAAGATTTCTGGCTAACAAAGCAGGTTTGGATTGAAGATTTTGGTATCATGCATCGTATGGTTTGCAACCCTAATTCTTGGTCTTGAGGGATTTTGTTGCTTGGCCTCCGTGCATGAACTGAGCCTCTAAACCTTAATGGTGGTTCCTAACCCTAAGCTCATGTGATCTTTCACTCAGTGTGTGTCGCACTCAGCCTATTGAGCTTGGTCTATTCGTCTTGTCTCCTTGGTTGTCGCTCAAGCGTCGGTGTTTTAGCTTATTGGACCTAACCCAAGTCCTTGGTATCATAACTTTCATTGTACCTTTTGGTCTTGACAAGGTCCATATTTCCTTCTTTTACGTGTCGATTATAGATCCCGGGTTGAGTCCATGATCATAGAAGCCCAAAATCCAATCCATTTCATATATTAAGTCAAGTCATTTTCAGCCAATTGGCTAATTCCATCCATTTTCATCCCTAAAATATCCACTACATACAAAAAAAATGCAAGGAAATGTCATAATACATTGCAAAAAACTCATTTTTGGAAGTTTTAACCCTGTGAGTCGACTCATGACTCGACGCAAAACCTTCGGGTTCGAACAGGTTGAGTCACAGGTCGACCTAATTCTGGAAAATCTGGCTGAGTCGACTCATTCACTCCTTGCGTCGACTCATTCCCCTTTTTCCTTTGAACCATGTTCCTTTGGGTCCAAACAGGTCGACTCTCAGGTCGACTCAATTCTGGGAAATTCTGTTTGAGTCGGCTCACCCACTCCTTATGTCGACTCATTGTCCCATCTTTCTTTGAACCATTTCGCCACAGGTCCGAATAGGTCGACTCCCAGGCGGGCTCAACCCTAGCATAATCTCTATTTGAGTCGACTCATTCCCTGTTTGAGTCGACTCATAGCTTGTCTTACAGGAACTTTTGCACTGCTATGAGAATTGAACCTCCAGATTGAAACATGAACTCCCATCATCGAAGATAACCTTGCATTTCAAGACAAATGCACACCTGCATGAACACCGAAAAAACCATGAGCATAACAGCCATGAGACGATACCGTCAAATCTCACCGGAGAAACACACGACCCCATACCTGCAGAATGCATACCATAACCCACCTACTACATACTTACAACGCTACAAACTACAAATTCCTGTCATGCTAAAACAATCACAATGATTCACAACTGCAAGTCACACTTAAACCTGCACAAACATAACCAAAATCACAGTTTGCACAACATAACCACACAATTGTTAACCTACAGTTGCAAGTCATGATTAAGTCTACTGGTTGTATCTTGCCCCTCAACCAATTAAAGCCTAATTTCATTCAAGTTTTCGCCTGCTATAACCAGTCACTATTGGAGCCACCCAAAACCAGCCAACTAACTTCCAACTCAGTGAGTTAACCAACTAAACTCACCGAGTTCACCCCAACTAACTCCAGACCTCACCTAACTAACTCCAAACCTAACTCCAAGCCACATTAATCCCAAGCCTAATCACTATAAATCTACATCACCACCATCATTTGAAGCCCTTTCTTTTTTGCAACCATCACTCTTAAGTTTCTGAGTTCTCTATGAACCCTCTCCCTCTCACACTCAAAGCTCAATTTCTAAAACTCCATTGAAGCTTCACATCGAAGCTTCAAGAAGAGTGAGCTCAACCTCGTCACACTACAAATTTTTTGAAGATGAAGATTTGGAAAACAAGCAAGTTAGGAGGAATTAAAGGCAATACCGTACTGATTGTACAAGTGACTTTCCGTCTTCATCTTCTTCGATCAACACTCATCGGAGTAAGTCTCAGCTTCGGAGGTAGGTCCATTTTTCATCATTTCATTTCATTTTGGTTGCTATGCTGAATATTACACCATGCTGTTGCAAAACCCCATCATGAGGAACCCCAAATTTTGTTCACGGAGGTGCATTTTAGATCTGGTTTTTAGGGGTTATTGATGGTTTGGTTTCAGTTATGGGTTTAGGGCAAAAATTAGAGAATTTGGAGATCGGATCCTTGTTCAGGAGATGGAGACGACGATGGAGGTGTTTTTGCTGTTCATTTTCGGTAGCCACCGCCGCAGTAAGTGATTTCCAGCGCGGTGGAGCTCTAGTGCCGATTGTGCCCTGAAGAAGGCGCGCGAGCATATTCAAGTTTTTTGCTGATTTTTCCAAGTCAGACCCCATTCTTTAGGCTTAATCCTAGTTTGGTCTTGGTTCATCCAAGCCTAAAGTGAAATTACTATCTCACTCCAGTTACTCTACTGCACCCCTGGCTGAAAGGAACTTGTC
This sequence comes from Lathyrus oleraceus, assembly GCF_024323335.1. NCBI lineage: Eukaryota > Viridiplantae > Streptophyta > Magnoliopsida > Fabales > Fabaceae > Lathyrus > Lathyrus oleraceus. The sequence continues at coordinate 333,439,955 of NC_066581.1, forward strand.
CATCATTGGGCTTTGGCAACTGAAGCCCATGCTTTTGGACCCTGTCTTGCCCTCTTTTTCCAGCACACATACAAACCAGGCCTACACCCCCTGTTTTGCAAAGGCCCCTTCTATTTTATTTGGTTTTGTTGATTAGATTAATTTTGATTGTTAGAATCTAGGTTAATTAGACCAATTAGGAGTTAATTAGGAGTTCCAAAATATTAGAAATATTGTTAGGTTTGTTAACTCTTGAATTAGATGTGAATAGGATTTTGTAGGAATATTAACATTTTTAGAAATTGGAACATTTTAGCACCTAATAGCATTTTTTGCAGTAGGGTAGTTTAGAATTTAATCGAGCTTAACTAGAATTTGCATAATTAGAATTCTTGATTCAATAACTATATAATTGTCAAAATACCATTTTATCCCTTATGGGTAATTTTGGACATTTTACCCATGTAATCACATACTCCTTAAGGAATAGAATTTAACATAGAATTTTAATCCAAAAGTCTTAACATTAACATGCCCCCTTAGGATTTTTCTAACATAGAAGTTGCAATCAACCATGACATGATCCCTTAGGATAGTCTAATTCAATTCTAACCATTAGATTAGGTGCTAACCTAGTTTCTTCGATCAAATCAAACCTATGATTCAAATTGATCAAAAGCAATTTTGATTAATTAAATCTTTTGAACTTGTATAATTCGACAGTCTAATTGAGTGACCAAAAGACCATTTGTCACTTAATGAGACTTTTTCTTCTAAGCTATGGAGCTCGAAGCCTCAAGTCAGATTCTCAATCAAGGCATCCTCGGTCACACCAAGAAGTGGATTATACAAATGCTTCAAAGGTGGAAACTGCAAAAGCTTGTTAAATCAAAATCGGAATTGTGTGGCACGATCCTTAAGCAATGTAGAAGGAATGGGACTGGAGAATTCCTACCCCCATTCTGAATATCTTTGGGTATGGGACGAATGACCCATCACTCATCGTATTCACCTCTATTCATAGACTTTAGCATAATTCTAATCATACGATTGACAAGTCTCTCTCTCTTTATAAAGCATCATGCAACAAGTAAGGACTACACTAACAACTCATCACTCATGAATCAAGTTGTACGACACGAGCCTTAAGCAATGGAGAAGGAGTGTGTCATACCCTAAATTTCACCCTGAGTTTTTCACTCGCATCAGCATAGCATGAACCGATCCATTTTTGTCGTGCATTTCATTAGTTAAAAAGCATTTATCAGAGTTTATATAAAAAAGGTTAGGAGTTCTGGCATTTTATCTGATCTTGATAATATTCATTCAGTCATATGTTGATTGAGAAGTCGAAAGACTTGATTTCTCAATCTCAGTGCATAATTTATTCTGTTGCATCTTGTTTCAGAGGTTTAGAGGGTGATAATCAAGAATGTTTTCATTGTCTGAGTATGTATAGGGTTTTGTGTGTGTTTTAGAAAGGGAAGCAAATGGTTCAAGGGTGATTCATTTGCATCCATTGTCTGTTTATATTTATTTAATCATTGAATCAGTACATTCAACAAACATTTGCATTTTATACTTGTCACAACATGCATTTTGTTTCACATAGTGCTTGAAATTTCAGCTAGGTTAATTTTTCTGATCTACAGACAGACCAGTCGCATAGTTTCTCAACTGTACGTCGAATTAGCGGGCGAAAAATTTCAAAATTGAGCTTGAAGCCGTCAGTTTTCTTAATCTATGATTCGTGTGGTTTAACTTGGCGTGCTAGTTTTAATTTTTCGACTACTTTTTCGATCTCAATTTTATCCGCCTGAGCCATTTAACCGGTCAAAATATATTTCAAAAATTTGACCAAAACCATTATGTTTACGAAAAGTTTATTTTGCACTAATCATTTTAATATGTTAAGTTTATTTTTTTTTTTGGTCACTTTTGGCGTCTGATTTTTATTCATCATTTTCTTGATTATTTTTATTGTTTATCCAAATTAATCGGTGAAATTATTTATGTTTTTAAAATTTAATTTAATTTTCTATTTTTGTGCTATTTTTTTAAAAAAAAATTATAAAAAAAATCTTTTTAGCATTTTTAAAACTAAGGAAAACAAAGAAAATCAACAAATGTCTTCAAACTCTCCCTAATTGAGGCTACACATGGCCAGCGACTGATGGGGAGATTTAATTTATTTCAAAAAAAAACTAGAAAAAATAACGGGAGGACATGTGTGTATAGTGGAAATAAGGCTTCCATTTTATGTCACTTATTATAGCATGAAGGTAAATTTTCAGAAGAAAAAAAAAGGCAAAAGATATTTTCTCCCCTATTTCTCCTATTCCCTTGCGGGTACTTCTTCTTTTCTTCCTGCATCATATCAATTTTTTCTGCTACACAAATATTCATCATCACCTCTCTCACTTACATCACACATCTCTCACATCTATCACTAAGGAAAAAATAAAAATAAAAACTAAAACCTCTCTTCTTTCTCTTCACCTTTCAACTCCTTATAACTCTTATCATATCTTTTCTTCCTTCACAACAACCTCCAACGGAAACAACCCTCATAACTTGTGAACAAACACGACCACCGCGCCGGTCCCTTTGCAACCGCCGAACAAACCATCAAAACCGCTTCTTTCCATTTAAACCGAGCATCATCGTCATCGGAACAACAACAACATAACAACTTTGTCTTCAACGCTTTATTTCTCTCTCGGCCCAGCACAACGGTCGATCCAACCACCTATCAAACACAACCACCACCATGAAATCGACCTCTCTGTCACTACAACAAAAGTAATATGTGATAAGCTGTTGAAACCGGATTAAGAGGAATCACACCACAACAATCGTTGCAGCTCACCACTGAGGGTAATTTCTTTTTTTTTTCTCTCTTATTTTAATATTAAGTCTTTGTTCAAAGTTTAGTGAAAATCTAGAATTTACATGATAGAAAACAAGAAATAAGTGTGAGCATGGATTCAAGTTTAGTTTTGATGTAATGTGGAGTTTTTATTTTTTTTATTTTATTTTTATTTAAAAAAAAAAAGAAAGAAATATGATGGCTGAAACGAGAAAGAGAAAGAGAGTAAGGTTGTTTTCTCTTTTTGTTTTATTAAAAAAATATCCATGCCACGTGTCAGTATATTAGAGGATGTTAATAATATTTTTTAAAAGAAATCACTTACTGTATGCTGAGAATGAGGATCTCATTTTGGTTATGCTATAAATACGTTTCCACTCATATGTTTTAGTTTTGAATATGTTACTTCATTTTTGACTTCTTCTTGGTTTTATTTATTTTAGTATATATGGTATGTTGGTTTTGGATTAAAGTGAGCCCATTAATTTTATAATATAGTGTAATAAAAGAAGAATTAGGTAATATTAATATGTGTAGTAATGGGCTTAATTTCTAACAATCGGCTAAAACTCATTAATCACCCCTCTCTATTATACATCACCGAACACCACTCTTTTTTTAATTATTATTATTATTATTTATTTATTTATTTATTTGTTATTATTATATTTTTATTATATATTATTATTACTATTACTATAATTACTATCATTATCATTATTAATATTGTCATTATATTTATTATTACTAATTATTATTTATATGTTATTATCTCTATATCATTTATCATTATTATTATGTTTATTATTATTTTATTACCGTTTGTAGTATTATTGATTATTATTATACTATTATTATAATTATTGTTTATTATTATTATTTACTCTTATTTTTAAGTGTTTATTATTTATTACTAATTGATATAATTATTGTCATCATTATTATTATTAGGTTTGATTGAATAAATATTATTATTGATTATTATTTCTAATTATCATTCATTATTATTATTATTGATTAATTATTTATTTAATTTTTATTCTTGTCATTTTTTTTTTGAATTAATTAGTTATTGAGTAAATTGTATATTTTAAATTGTTGAAGAAAAAATTCGATTTATTTGTCCTGTCAGTTTGTCATAAACACAATGCAATTTTGGAGTTAAGAATTCAATTTAAATTTAGAAACGGCTTAAGAACATAAAGTTTTGTTGACCGGCCTCAGATAGGGCCATCCTTACATGAATCGTCTTACGACTACTTAAACATTACGCTAAATTTCTTTTAATTTAATTTATGATGTTATTTCGAGTCCCTTGGCTTTCTCTTGGGCCTTCTTACAACGAGATTCTTTTTTTTTTCAATTGTCTTTCAAAGCTTATATAATTTAATTATCGTGTTGTATCCCCATTCGATAAACTGTACCCCCATTCCTAAACATGTGTAATAAATTTACCGCTTTCATTTACTTTACAGTACTAGTTGATTATTAATAAAAGATTAAAATCAACCCTTTCAGAAAAGAACAAAAACAAACACTCGATCCAACGTCGAGTCTTTCGTCCTAAATTAAATCCAAATTGATTACAAAGTCAAATATACCCCCGCCACATCCAAATTATTTTCATAAGTCAACTTCTGACACTTGATCCAATGTCAAGTTGTCCCCCTATTTTCAAAAGCTTTTCACAATAAAAATGGAAGAAACTGATTAAGTTTAGACTTTCTCTGTTTTGGATGTTAGGATACTGCTGTAGAGCTCAACGTTCAAACATTCGTCTTCCATATTAAAATACAATAATTACTAGAATTAGGTCATTTCTCTTATAGAAGAAAAAGATTGATTGGGTATCGACCTTCTCTTTCCCGATTATTTGGACACTGCTGTAGAGCTCTATGTCTGATTAATCGTCTTCCGTTAATGAATTTTGACCTAATTTTCCACAGTTTCATAACAAACTTTTGGATGAAAAGAGAGTGATTGGGCTTAGGCCTCTTCCTTTTCGGGCATTCGAGTACTGCAGTAGAGCTCCCTGCTTGGATGCCTGTCTCCGCTTAAAATCAACTCAAACTCATCAAACTTATTTTCCGCCCTCGTGCGACCCCAAAAACATTTTCAGAAAAGAGTATGCAACATCTATTTTGATGCGAAACAAACAAAGACTTCAGCCTCCAAGAGTGAGCAGCAAGTAAAGGTTTAATCCCTCAAATGTGATCCAAGCATCACTCTCTTTAAAAGCAATCCACCCAGTAGTTCTCTTTGGGTAGAACTACGTATGCCTTGAGTTCTTCATAGCACCTGAAGATACGTAGGAGCAGGATTGTGAAATCTTGTCAGGCACATTAATATTAAAAAACCTAAGTCTTTCCTTTCTTTCTTTCTCTTTCCTTACCCGATAAGTAGAAGATCGCAAACGATATCACGTTAAGACTCTAACACGAAACTAACTAAATGGGTCCCATCGAGTACGATGGATGTGAGGGGTGCTAATACCTTCCCCTTGCATAACCGACTCCCGAACCCGATTTAGTTGCGACGACCATTTCTTTTTTATTTTTTTATTTTTGTGGGTTTTATCGATATTTCCCTTTTCCCTCTTTGGGAATAAATAAAGTTCGGTGGCGACTCTGATTTATTTATATTTCGAGCGTTCCCTACGCTTGGGTATTTTTCGCGCCGCAACAGCTGGCGACTCTGCTGGGGACCGAACGTTCTCCTAAGCGAGTCAACCCTAATTTAGTTTGTTTTGTGTTTGAGTTTTTGCTTTTATTTGTTTGTTTGCTTCTGATTTATTTTATCTATATATGCCTTTATTATCTGTATTTCCAATTACTGTATTATTGATATATGGTACCATTGGAACTTTCTGGACTATTGGCATTTGTGTGAGGAAAGGCTTTATACCCGAGCTATGAGAAAAACTTAAGTTAGGATGGTGGTTGTGTAGTATTGACCTGCGAGACATCGGACTCGTTAGGTTGATGCGAGAACCCCACTCAGATGAGATCCCTTGAAAGTATTACTGTCTTACGATTAGTCGTTTTGGCAGTGATACTTTTAACCTCGATCTATGATTCTGAGGACCTTTTGTAGAACCCTGAACCTATGGCTTTTAGGACCGATGGTTGTGTAGTGTTAACCTATGATACTTAGGACTCGTTGGGTTAATACGAAGACTTCACTCAGAGTAGATCATTTTTGAGGATATTGTTGTCTTACGAGTAGTCGTTTTGACGATAATATTGTCAGGTGTGATCCATGACTCTGGGAACCGTGTCTAGAACCGTGGAGTCGATGGTTGTGTAGTATTGACCTACGAGACTTAGGACTCGTTGGGTTAATATAAAGACCTAACCTAGAATAGATCCTTCTTAAGATATTATTGTCTTACAATTAGTCGTTCTGACGATAATATTCTTGAATTGGGTCCATGACTCTAGGAACCTGTTAAACCCTAGAGCCTACCTGTTTGGTTTTCCTATTCCTGGAACCTTTCCTCCATGAAGTAATTAATCAGAATGTTCCAATGATCACCTACCCAACTGTACATACATAAACATAAAACATTTCATAATCATAACACATATGACATGTGCATATTTTCAAGGGACCTAAAGACTCGTTTGATTTCAGGCATTCAGAAGACATGGGTAGCAATCAAAAAAGTACTTATTCATTCAAGTTCAGGAATCCAAAGCTAGGATTGATTAAGGGGTTGATCTCAGATGTGAAAAAAATCAGAAGGAACAACTTTTGTGTTGAGTATGGTGACCTGTTGACTATCATGAACACCGAGGTGGATGCTTAGGCCATTTTCACTTTGGCACAATTCTATGATCCTCCCTTACGGTGTTTCACATTCCAGGATTTCCAGTTGGCGCCAACACTTGAAGAGTTCTCACATATAGCAAACATTGGTATCAAGGATGAAATCCCTTACACCGGTCTAGGGGAACTTCCTACACATCAACAAATAGGTTCAGCTATACGTCTAGATAAAGCGGAAGTGAAAGCTAATCTTGGACCAAAAGGAGGCACTTCAGGTTTCACTTTAAAGTTCTTAGTGGGAAAAGCTTCAGATTTGAAAAGTAAAGAAGATTGGGTCGCTTTCAATGTTGTGTTAGCCTTGATACTCTATGGGATTGTCTTGTTCCTGAACATTGATGACTTCGTGGACATGACTGCTATACGCATTTTCTTGCTCAAGAATCCCATTCCCACCTTGCTTGCAGATGTTTATCACTCTATCCATTGGAGAAATGAGAAAAAGGGGGGGATTATCCAGTGTTGCGCTCCTTTACTGTATAAATGGTTCTTATCTCACTTACCAAGCGAAGGGCCTTTTATTCAGAACAAGGATAACCTCAAGTGGTCTCAAAAAATCATGTCTCTCTTTGCCAATGACATCACCTGGTACTCTCGTGTTTATGATGATGTGGACATAATCGTCAAATGTGGGAACTTCCATAATGTGCCACTCATAGGAACTCGAGGTTGCATCAATTACAATCCTGAGCTTGCTATGCGGCAACTTGGGTTTCCTATGAATGACAAACCAGAAGACAAGTTGTTAGAAGGTTTCTTGTTGGGAGAAGGAGTGAAGGACTTTGATCTGGTGAAGAGGATAGGTCGTGCCTGGACTAAAGTTCGTAGAGAAGGAAAAAGGGAGCGTGGAAAGAAGAATTGTATAGCTAGAGGGCCATATACAAGTTGGGTCCAAGCCAGAGCTTCTCAAGACAAACTACCATACCCTTATGAGCCTCCAATGCATACAAATCCTCCAGAACCTACTCACGTCACTATGGAGGAAGCTAAAGAGCTCAAAGTTGTCATCCAAAGTTTGGAAAAAGAGAATGAAGAGCTACGGTTGAACCTTCTCCGAATTACTGAAGAAAGGGATAATCATAAGTGGGAGCTTGGGCGGAAGAAAACACAACTTCAAGCAAATGTGGAAAGGACTGATAAGGAGGAATATAAGAGAAAAAGAGTCAAACAGGGGTTAGATCAGGCTGAGAGCTGCTTGAATACCATCAAAAGCCAACTGAAAGAGGCTGGGAGGGATTGTCGTGAGAAAGAGAAATGGTGGAAGCTCGCCACAAAACAAAAAAAGGAGATAAGAGAGACGCTTGAGGCTGAGATAGCCAACCTCAGTGTTTCACTCTTTGAATCAAAAGAAAGGGAAGAACGAGAACGCCGCAGTAAAGAGAGTGCTATGGCTGCTACTCAGGTTACACCTGAAATATGGAATGGAAAGTGCCAGGAGGCTGAAAATGCTAATGAGTGGGAACGATACTGGAGAGGCCGACATGACTCTTTGCTACAAGAAGGTGAAGATTGGATGAACGCAAGGGAAAATGTGAATGCTAGTTTGGCAGCCTGCGAGGAAACCATCCAGTTTTTACATGAACAAAGAAATGAGTATTGAGACAAGTTTGCCAGTTTGATAGACTTCTGTAATGGCATGGCTACGAATGTGCCTTTGATGCTAATATGTGCTTTGGAAGACATAGACAATGACAACATCCCTCATTCAGTGACTGAATTTATTTATCTTTGTGAAGACATGATAAAAAGGTTCAAAGGAGAGTTGGAAGATCTCAACAAACAGAAGCCTGCAGTTTGACCTTTTTTTTTATGTTGTACTTTCCTTTATGTTTGAAAGAATATTTTGTACTCATTCCTTGTACTCTATTTTGAATTGAATGAATGAAGGATTTTGAGTTTCTTTTGTACAAAAAAGTTTGGTTCCATTCTTGTTTTATTCCCCGTGATCTCTTTGAATGCTTGCTAAGTTACAAGGAGTCTAACACGGTTCCCTGAAAATAAAATTGAACATAAGCATAAAAGACATTTTTAAATCCACGTGCATTAACATATGCATCATGCATTTCATTTCTCAAAACAAAAACTCATTCCATTTTTCCTCGTGTCCAGTAGTTCAAGCTGATTCCTCAACGTGCATACGCTACTCGCTCCAACACAAGAAGAATCATGGATGTAGTTAGAGAAGAACAAGCTGCCTTCAGAGAGGAGATGGACTCTATCAAAAGCAAGATCGAGCAGATCTTTGAGGCTATACAAGCTCTGGCTAGAAGGGAAGAAGAGGCTCGTGTTGCCGCTACTGCAAGGAACGATGCTCTAGTTCAAGGGGTTGCTCTTCAGTCAGGACCTTCAGTTCCTATTCCAAATCCCGTTATCTACGGTCTTCCTCCAGGTTTTGTTCCACCGCCTGAAAGAACTCATGTGCCTCCACCTGCACATACTTCTGGAGTAGCTGATGGAGTCGCTGCGCAAGGACCTCCGATAGTCAATCAAGTGGCCATTCCCCGCACTGATGAGGAGCTCCAAGACGAGTTTGAAATGCAGAATTACAATGGAGCTACTCCAGTGGTCATCCCTACTGCTGCCCAAGATTCTGAGGCTATCTTGATGTGTCGTGCTCTGGCTGGAAAGCTAAGAATCTTGGAAGGACATAACTCAACCCGTTTAAGTGCCTTAGAGATGTGTCTAGTCCCAGACGTGGTGATTCCTCCAAAATTCAAAGCGCCTGAATTTGAAAAATACAAAGGACTCACGTGTCCTAACATACATTTGAAAATGTATTGCAGAAAAATGGCTGCCTATGCCAGAGATCATAAGCTCATGATCCATTGCTTTCAGGACAGTCTAACTAGGGCATCTTTGGACTGGTACATGTAGTTGGAATGTAGCAACATCCACACTTGGGATGAGTTGGCTGAAGCATTCGCAAAGCAATACAAATATAATACTGACATGGCACCAAACCGTACTCAGCTTCAGAGTATGGCCCAGAAAGACAATGAATCTTTTAAAGAATACGCACAACGCTGGAGAGAATTGGCTGCAAGGGTGCACCCGCCGCTGGTTGATCGTGAATTGATTGACATTTTCATGGGAACCTTGCAGGGCCAATATTATGAAAGATTGATCAGTAGTGTGTCCACAGGATTTTCTGACATGGTGATCGTGGGAGAAAGAGTAGAAGAAGGACTGAAGAGTGGTAAAATCCAGGGAGGTTCCAGCAGTCAACCAATCTTGAAGAAGCCTTTCAACGGATTCAAGAGGAAGGAGGGTGAGACTAGTGCCATTTCTTCTCAGAGGAGGGTACCACCCAGGGCTCTTGCTCCTCTGCCTTATTATCAGTACCCTTACGTAGCAGCTGCTCAATATCCAACCATGCCTTATCGTCCAATTGCTCATGTTCCTATTCCAGCTCCGGTACCTCATTATCAAGTTCCAGTTCCTCAATATCAAGCTCCTCCACCTCAGTTCCAGGCTCCTCCACCTCAACATCAATAGAGAAATCAACAAAATAATCAACCACGTCCAGTTCAGCAGCAACGGCCAAATCAACAGAGGCCATATCAACAGTACAATAATGTGAATACCACTCCTATCCCAATGACTTACACTCAATTGCTACCGTATCTGATTCAGAATGGGACTGTCGTGCCAAGGGCACTACCTCCAATGCCGAAGCCGCATAAGCCTTGGTATGATGAGAATGCTTGATGTGCCTTTCATGCTAACTCAGAGGGTCATACAACAGAGAATTGCAAGGTGTTCAAACTCCGGGTTCAAGAGTTGATAGATCAAAAAATATTGTCTTTTGCTGATGTTCCAAATGCGGGGAACAATCCTTTGCCTAAACATGATAGTTCATGTGTCAATGCTATAGAAAGTTCAACTGAAGATGTATTGATAAAGGATGTGTTCAAGTTGAAGACTCTTTTAACAGTGGTCCGTGCTAGATTGATGGAAGCAGAATTGATGAATGGAGTACATGATAATTGTGTGGTGTGTTCATCCAACCCTAATCAGTGTGGTGAATTCAAAATTTATCTTCAACATTTGATGGATCAACGGGTTATTCAGTTCACTAGAGCAAAGATTGATGAGGACGTTGCTGTGATTGTGCCTGTGTTTGATCAGGAGAGGCTTCCCAAGCCTTTTGTGGTCCCTTATCAGAGAAATGCTAACCTAGAGCCAGTGAAGAAGATTGAGCCCATGGTTATCCATGTTCCCGCTCCATTCTCATTTGACAGTACCAAAGCAGTGCCTTGGAACTATGAGCCTGTAGTTTATGTGGGTAACAAACCAATAATCTTGAAAGAGCCAGATGTGACTAACATCGCTGGAGCTAGTGGTGTGACTCGAAGTGGAAGGGTTTTCGCTCCTGAAGTGATCCCAAACAAAGAAAGTGTACCAACAGTTGAACCAACGAAAGGGAAAGAGGTGAATCCTCTAGAAGTAGGAGAAGGCTCATCTAAGAAAGCAGTGACTGCTGAAGAGGATAGAGAATTCTTGAAGATCATTAAGAAAAGTGATTACAAGGTCGTAGATCAGCTCAACCAAACTCCTTCAAAAATCTCCATTCTTTCTCTACTTATGAGTTCTGAGGCTCATAGGAATGCTCTATTGAAGTTCTTGAACGAAGCTTATGTGGCAGAAGACATCAGTGTTATTCAGTTTGATAATGTGGTTGCTAATCTCAATGCTAGTAGTTGTTTGATGTTCACTGATGATGACTTACCCCCTAATGGGCGAGAACATAATATGGCGCTTCATATCTCCATTCAGTGTACAGATGTTACTTTGGCTCGAGTACTGGTGGATACAGGTTCATCCTTGAACGTGTTACCTAAGACTACCCTGGCACAATTGAATATTGAAGGGGTGCAGATGAGACCCAGTGCTTTGATAGTTAAAGCTTTTGATGGGTCTAAGCGAACAGTTATTGGGGAGATTGACCTCCCAATCCTGATTGGCCCTCAAACTTTCCGTATTACCTTTCAGGTAATGAATATTAGGCCTGCCTGTAGCTGTCTGTTAGGTAGACCTTGGATCCATGCTGTTGGAGCTGTCACCTCGACACTTCACCAGAAGCTGAAGTTTGTTACTTCTGGTAAGCTGGTATCAGTATCCGGAGAGGAAGATATTTTCGTCAGCCATTTGACTTCTTTCAGATACATTGAAGTAGGTGAAGACATTATTGAAACTCCTCTCCAAGCCCTTGAAGTGGTCAATATGGTCCAGACTAAGCCGAAACTTGTTGAAGAACCCAAGGGGGTCATGACCTCGTGGAAGAGTGTGAAAGCTGCAATTGAAGCTGGTTGCCCTGGAAGTTAGGGCACAATGATTGAACTACCAGAGAAGAAAGACAAGTGTGGATTAGGATATCAGCCGTCTATTGAACTTTTCAAAGATCAGAATATACATCAGGGGAAGGTTCCTAGCATCCAGGAAATATTCTCTAAAGCTGGTTTCCGAAGTGATGATCAAGTGAATGCTCTTGAAGATGAAGATCTAGATTTGTCCAAGATGGTGTTTTGTGGACCTCCAGATGCCGCTCTCACTAACTAGAAGGCAACAGATGTTCCGGATATAGTTTCTTGTTCAAAGTAATTTACTGTTTTCTAAAACATCCAATGTCATGCCCAAGGCATATGGATAGCTTTGTAGGACCCATTTTGTGTTAATATTTAAGCCTTATCATCAATACAAAGCACATTTTTTGAGATCCCTGTCTTTCATCTTTTTAATTAATTTATTTTTTTTACAAACAAATAAACAACAAAAAAATGGCAATTTTTATTTCACATCACTTTCATTTTTTAAAATCTTCCTCTAAAAAGAAAAATCATTTCCATGTAGATCATTAATAACTGGATCCATTGAACACGACAATGCTATAATTCCCTATGACTTCGACCTCCCGATTAACCAAGCTGAAGAGGATGGTAAGGAAGACTGCGAACTCCCAGAAGAGTTGACCAGACTTTTAAAACAAGAGGAAAAGATGATTCAGCCTCATCAGGAACCAGTGGATGTGATCAATTTGGGGACTGAGGAGGATAAAAAGGAAGTCAAGGTCGGAACTGCTTTGAAAAAAAAATGTGAAGGAGGAACTAGTCAAGCTACTACATGAATATGTGGATGTGTTTGCTTGGTCATACCAGGATATGCCAGGACTCAACACCGACATAGTTATGCACAAGCTGCCGTTGAAGCCGGAATGCCCGCCCATCAAGCAGAAGTTGAGAAGAACTCGACCAGACATGGCTGTCAAGATCAGAGAAGAGGTCAAGAAGCAGTTTGATGCAGGTTTTCTAGCTGTTGCAACTTATCCGCAGTGGATTGCTAATATTGTGCCAGTTCCGAAGAAAGATGGAAAAGTTCGAATGTGTGTAGACTACAGAGACCTGAATAGAGCTAGTCCCAAAGATGATTTTCCTTTACCTCACATTGATGTATTGGTAGATAACACAGCTCAGTTCTCTGTATTCTCCTTCATGGACGGATTCTCAGGATATAATCAGATCAAAATGTCTCCCGAAGATATGGAGAAAACAACTTTCATTACACCATGGGGCACTTTCTGTTATAAGGTAATGCCTTTCGGCCTGAAAAATGCTGGGGCAACCTATCAAAAGGCCATGGTGACTCTTTTCCATGATATGATACATAAGGAGATTGAAGTCTATGTGGATGACATGATTGCCAAGTCTCAGATAGAAGAGGAGCATGTTATTCATCTGAAGAAGTTGTTTGTAAGATTGAGGAAATATAGACTGCGCTTAAACCCTGCTAAATGCACTTTTGGAGTCAGATCTGGAAAGCTTCTAGGATTCATTGTGAGCCAGAGAGGCATAGAAGTCGATCCTGACAAAGTCAAAGCTATTCAAGAGATGCCAGCACCTCGGATAGAGAAGCAAGTTCGTGGTTTCTTGGGAAGATTGAACTATATTTCCAGATTCATCTCGCATCTGACAGCCACTTGCGAGCCAATATTCAAGTTGTTAAGAAAAGATCAAGCCGTTAGGTGGAACGATGATTGCCAGAGTGCATTCGATAAAATCAAACAGTATCTGCAGAACCGCCAATCTTAGTGCCACCAGTTCCAGGAAGACCTCTCATTATGTATTTGACAGTACTCGATGAATCCATGGGATGTGTACTGGGGCAACACGATGAGACGGGTAGGTAAGAGCATGCTATCTACTACCTGAGCAAGAAGTTTACAGAATGTGAAATCAGGTACTCCATGCTAGAAAAGACTTGTTGTGCTTTAGCATGGGCTGCTCGTCGTCTGAGACAATATATGATTTGTCATACAACAATGTTAATATCCAAGATGGATCCCATCAAGTACATCTTCGAGAAACCTGGATTAACTGGAAGAATCACTCGCTGACAAATGTTGTTATCAGAATATGACATTCAGTATGTAACTCAGAAGGCCATTAAGGGTAGTGTGTTATCAGAGTACCTTGCGCACCAGCCAGTGGAGGACTATCAATCGATGAGACTCGACTTCCCAGATGAAGACGTCATGTAAATAAGAGACTATGAGATTCCAGGCTCGGAAGAAGGACCCGAACCAGGATCGCGGTGGACGCTCGTGTTTGATGGTGCCTCAAATGCATTAGGTAACGAAATTGGGGCTGTTACAACTTCTCCAAAGGATTTTCATCTTCCCTTCACGGCAAGGTTATGTTTCCAATGCACCAATAACATGGCGGAGTATGAAGCATGTATCTTGGGAATTGAAGCAGCTATTGACCTACGAATCAAGATTCTTGAAGTGTATGGGGACTCAACACTTGTCATCTATCAAATCAAAGGAGATTGGGAGACCCGCCACCCCAATTTGATCCCATACCGAGAGCATGTCATGAAGCTAATCCCCTACTTTGATGAGATTAATTTCCATCATATTCCTAGGGAGGAGAATCAGCTAGCCGATGCCTTGGCTACTCTGTCATCTATGTTTAAGGTCAAGTGGGCTAACGAATCACCTGCTATTACAATTCAACGTCTAGACGAGCCAGCACATTGCTTGGCAGTTGAAGCAGAAATAGATGGAAAGCCTTGGTTTTATGACATCAAGCGATATCTTGAGAAGCATGAGTATCCAAATGATGTATCCATCACAGACAAAAAGACCTTGAGGAAATTATCAACCAATTTCTTCCTAAGTGGTGGTGTTCTATACAAAAGAAACTTTGATTTAGTTCTGCTCAGATGCGTGGATAGACACGAAGCCGACCTACTCATCAAAGAAATCCACGAAGGTTCTTTCGGCATTCATGCAAACGGACATGCGATGGCGAAGAAAATCCTAAGAGCTGGTTACTATTGGTTGACAATAGAAACAGATTGTTACCACTATGCCAGGAAATGCCACAAGTGCCAAATTTATGCTGACAAGGTGCACGTGCCACCTACTCCTCTGAATGTTTTATCATCTCCATGGCCATTCTCCATGTGGGGCATAAACATGATTTGTATGATTGAGCCTAAAGCTGCAAATGGACATCGGTTCATTCTGGTTGCCATTGACTACTTCACTAAGTGGGTAGAAGCAGCTTCTTATGCCAATGTGACAAAGCAAGTTGTCACTCGGTTTATCAAGAAAGAGATAATTTGTCGCTACGGAACTCCTAGCAAGATTATCACTGATAATGGATCAAACCTGAATAATAAGATGATGAAGGAATTATGCGAGAATTTCAAGATTGAACATCATAACTCGTCACCTTATAGGCCAAAGATGAACGGAGCTGTAGAGGCAGCTAACAAAAATATCAAGAAGATCATTCAGAAGATGGTGAAAACTTATAAAGATTGGCACGAGATGCTACCCTTTGCTTTGCACGGATATCGAACAGTTGTTCGCACTTCAACAGGGGCAACCCCTTTCTCACTAGTCTATGGCATGGAGGCTGTGCTACCGATAGAAGTTGAGATCCCCTCGTTGAGAGTCTTGATGGAGACAGAGTTAGAAGAAGCGGAATGGATTCAAACCAGATTTGACCAGCTCAATCTAATAGAAGAAAAGAGGATGACAACGTTGTGTCATGGTCAGTTATATCAGAGGAGGCTCAAGCGGGCATTTGACAAGAAGGTTCGACCTCGAGAGTTTAATGTAGGTAAACTAGTTTTGAAAAATATAATCTCCCTCCATAAGGATTCACGTGGCAAGTGGATTCCAAACTATGAAGGACCATTTGTGGTGAAGAAAGCTTTCTCTGGTGGAGCTTTAGTTCTCACCAACATGGACGGAGAAGAGTTGACACACCCCGTCAATTCTGATGCAGTCAGAAAGTATTATGCCTAAGAAAAAGAGATGGATAATAAAAGCTCGCTAAGTTGAAAACCCGAAAGGGCGACTTAGGCAAAAAAATGAGCATCCCGGTAAGTTGAAAACCCGAAAGGGCGGCTCAGGAAAAAATTAGGGATAAACAAAAAATTAAGCCCGGTAAGTCGAAAACCCGAAAGGGCGACTTAAGCAAAAAAGGGTAAAATCTCCCGGTGAACTGAAACTCTTAAGGAGCAGTTCGCGCAAAAGTTAGGGAATATCCAAAAGCATAATACTGGAGCGACATAAGTCAACACTGCAACAAAGCTCAGATGGAAGAAAACAGTCCAATTACCATCTTCAGAAGCAAAGTAATGAAGACTAGAGGACATAGGGGAAAGTAGCAAAGTTGTATTTCGTTGGAAAATCAGTTAAATTTTTTTGTTGCCATTTACTTGCTTTCTTTCTCTGTAATCTCCTCTTAGAGGGGTTTACATCTTCATGAACCCCATGTATGAGTTATTCTTCTCATCAAATAAAAATGTTCAGTTGAACATTGCTTTACCAATTGTTTCTGTTTTTCTGCTTAATGTCGCTTTTTATTTTTGATAAGATAAAAACATTAAAATAGTGGAAACGACAAAGCTTTTGAAAACTTTAATTTGTTTTGATTTTGAAAGTATAAAAGGAATTTTTGTTGGTTTACAATAATGCATCTGGTTCACAAGACGTGGGACTTTTCCTGGATCATTGAAATCTAAGGCAAGTTTGAAATGGATTTTCTTCCAAGAAGCAAGAAGTCCTCATTGAAGCCCGCTTGGCGGAAAAGCTGAAATCAGAGTTTTTTTTACAACAAAAAAAATTATTTCATGGTGTCAGTGCTATTCAAGACAAGGCGTTGGGGAATCCGAGCTTGATACCCACAAAATGAATAAACTAATATATTCATGCATTCACATTCATTTTGCATATCATGTACAAAAACAGATCATGCATAAACCTCAACCGAATTCAGCAACCTCTCAAGAAAGTTCAATCATTTTTAAGTGAACACTTACAGTAGAACAATTCTTTTCTTCAGTAAACACTTACAGAAGTCAATCATTTTTAAGTGATTATTCTCAAGGCGAGTTTATTCCCCAACAAGGTGATTGATGTTCTCCCATTGGAAATCTGGTGTCAACGGAATTTCTGCTTGGTTTCCCCAATAGATATCTCCATACAGAGTTTCTCCAACATTGTATTTTCTCCAGCAAAATTTCATGAACTCCCCAGCAAGTCTCTGGGATCTTCTCATTCCCCAAAAGAGTCTTCTGTCAGCGAAGAGCAGCTGAACATGTGGTTATTCCCTAAAGGAAGCATTTTGTTTATTTTCCATCAATTTGCATCAACCAAGAGCATTTGAATGCACTAGTTTTAGCCAAGAGCAGCTGAATACTATTTTTTTTCCAGCAGTTTACTTCAACCAAGAGCAGTTGAATGCATTAGTTTCAGCCAAGAGCAGTTGGACACCATTTTATTTTGTGCAGTAGTTTCAGCCAAGAGCAGTTGAACACTATTTTATTTTACAGTTTTTGCTTCAACCAAGAGTCATTGAATGCATCAGTTTCAGCCAAGAGTTGTTGAATATGACATCTTTAGCCAAAAGCAGCTGAATATGATCATTTATTCCCCTAGGAGTGTCTGCCTTCAACGAAGAACGTCTGAAGACCAGTCATGCATGTTACCTTATAACAAATCCATCCCAGAGACCTAATGTCAGTCAAGAGCAACTGAACGTGATTCTCTCATTCCCAGTCATTTGCATGTCATTTGAGAAATCAAGAGCATTTCTCAATTCATTTACAGTCATGGTTAAGGAATCAAGAGTACTTCTTAATTCATCTGCATATCATTTGATAAATCCAGAGTATTTCTCATTTCATTTACATTTCATGATTAAGGAATAACGAGTATTTCTTAACTCATATGCATTCACATGACTAAGAAATCAAGAGTATTTCTTAACACAGTTGCATATCATATGAGAAATCAAGAGCATTTCTCAATTTCATTTACATTCATGATTAAGAAATCAAGAGTATTTCTTAACTCAACTGCATATCATATGAGAAATCAAGAGTATTTCTCAATTCATTTACATTCATGATTAAGAAATCAAGAGCATTTCTTAACTCATCTGCATATCATCTGAGAAATCAAGAGCATTTCTCAATTCATTCACATTCATGATTAAGGAATCAAGAGTATTTCTTAATTCATTTGCATTTCATTTGAGAAAATCAAGAGAATTTCTCATTTGCATTCATGATTAAGAAATCAAGAGTAATTCTTAATTCATTTTCATTCATTTGTAAGGAGTCAAGAGTATTTCTTAACATCCATATCATTTTTCATTCATATAATTGAGAAATAAAGAGTATTTCTTAATTCATTTGCATTCATTTTTTTTAAGGAGTCAAGAGTACTTTTTAACCTTCATTGCATCCCTATCGCCCGACAATTAGGAAATCAAGAGTATTTCTTAAATCTCGTTGCATTCATTTGCATTATCGTCTGTTGATCAAGAAATCAAGAGTATTTCTTAAATCCAAATGCATTCGGTCATAATCATAAGCATGTCATTCTTCTATATTAGAAGGGCAAAATTTGGGTCTGTTTGGTATTTAAACTATCTTTTACCATGATGATTTGAAGACAAGAGTTCTTTATATCCTCCGGTTAAAGATGTTTAAATAGGGGCAACTGTCATACCCTAAATTTCACCCTGAGTTTTTCACTCGCATCAGCATAGCATGAACCGATCCATTTTTGTCGTGCATTTCATTAGTTAAAAAGCATTTATCAGAGTTTATATAAAAAAGGTTAGGAGTTCTGACATTTTATCTGATCTTGATAATATTCATTCAGTCATATGTTGATTGAGAAGTCGAAAGACTTGATTTCTCAATCTCAGTGCATAATTTATTCTGTTGCATCTTGTTTCAGAGGTTTAGAGGGTGATAATCAAGAGTGTTTTCATTGTCTGAGTATGTGTAGGGTTTTGTTTGTGTTTGAGAAAGGGAAGCAAATGGTTCAAGGGTGATTCATTTGCATCCATTGTCTATTTATATTTATTTAATCATTGAATCAGTACATTCAACAGACATTTGCATTTTATACTTGTCACAACATGCATTTTGTTTCGCATAGTGCTTGAAATTTCAGCTAGGTTAATTTTTCGGATCTACCGACAGACCAGTCGCATAGTTTCTCAACTGTACGTCGAATTAGCGGGCGAAAAATTTCAAAATTGAGCTTGAAGACGTCAGTTTTCTTAATCTACGATTCGTGTGGTTTAACTTGGCATGCTAGTTTTAATTTTTCGACTACTTTTTCGATCTCAATTTTATCCGCCTGAGCCATTTAACCGGTCAAAATATATTTCAAAAATTTGACCAAAACCATTATGTTTACGAAAAGTTTATTTTGCACTGATCATTTTAATATGTTAAGTTTATTTTTTTTTGGTCACTTTTGGCGTCCGATTTTTATTCATCATTTTCCTGATTATTTTTATTGTTTATCCAAATTAATCGGTGAAATTATTTATGTTTTTAAAATTTAATTTAATTTTCTATTTTTGTGCTATTTTTTTTAAAAAAATTATAAAAAAAATCTTTTTAGCATTTTTAAAACTAAGGAAAACAAAGAAAATCAACAAATGTCTTCAAACTCTTCCTAATTGAGGCTACACGTGGCCAGCGACTGATGGGGAGATTTGATTTATTTTAAAAAAAAACTAGAAAAAATAACGGGAGGACATGTGTGTATAGTGGAAATAAGGCTTCCATTTTATGTCACTTATTATAGCATGAAGGTAAATTTTCAGAAGAAAAAAAAAGGCAAAAGATATTTTCTCCCCTATTTCTCCTATTCCCTCACGGGTACTTCTTCTTTTCTTCCTGCATCACATCATTTTTTTCTGCTACACAAATATTCATCATCACCTCTCTCACTTACATCACACATCTCTCACATCTATCACTAAGGAAAAAATAAAAATAAAAACTAAAACCTCTCTTCTTTCTCTTCACCTTTCAACTCCTTATAACTCTTATCATATCTTTTCTTCCTTCACAACAACCTCCGACGGAAACAACCCTCATAACTTGTGAACAAACACGACCACCGCGCCGGTCCCTTTGCAACCGCCGAACAAACCATCAAAACCGCTTCTTTCCATTTAAACCGAGCATCATCGTCATCGGAACAACAACAACATAACAACTTTGTCTTCAACGCTTTATTTCTCTCTCGGCCCAGCACAACGGTCGATCCAACCACCTATCAAACACAACCACCACCATGAAACCGACCTCTCTATCACTACAACAAAAGTAATATGTGATAAGCTGTTGAAACCGGATTAAGAGGAATCAAACCACAACAATCGTTGCAGCTCACCACTGAGGGTAATTTCTTCTTTTTTTTTTCTCTCTTATTTTAATATTAAGTCTTTGTTCAAAGTTTAGTGAAAATCTAGAATTTACATGATAGAAAAGAAGAAATAAATGTGAGCATGGATTCAAGTTTAGTTTTGATGTAATGTGGAGTTTTTATTTTTTTATTTTATTTTTATTTAAAAAAAAAAAAGAAATATGATGGCTGAAACGAGAAAGAGAAAGAGAGTAAGGTTGTTTTCTCTTTTTGTTTTATTAAAAAAATATCCATGCCACGTGTCAGTATATTAGAGGATGTTAATAATATTTTTTAAAAGAAATCACTTACTGTATGCTGAGAATGAGGATCTCATTTTGGTTATGCTATAAATACGTTTCCACTCATTTGTTTTAGTTTTGAATATGTTACTTCATTTTTGACTTCTTCTTGGTTTTATTTATTTTAGTATATATGGTATGTTGGTTTTGGATTAAAGTGAGCCCATTAATTTTATAATATAGTGTAATAAAAGAAGAATTAGGTAATATTAATATGTGTAGTAATGGGCTTAATTTCTAACAATCGGCTAAAACTCATTAATCATCCCTCTTTATTATACATCACCGAACACCACTCTTTTTTTAATTATTATTATTAATATTTATTTATTTAATTATTTTTTTTGTTATTATTATATTTTTATTATATATTATTATTACTATTACTATAATTACTATCATTATCATTATTAATATTGTCATTATATTTATTATTACTAATTATTATTTATATGTTATTATCTCTATATCATTTATCATTATTATTATGTTTATTATTATTTTATTACCGTTTGTAGTATTATTGATTATTATTATACTATTATTATAATTATTGTTTATTATTATTTACTCTTATTTTTAAGTGTTTATTATTTATTACTAATTGATATAATTATTGTCATCATTATTATTATTAGGTTTGATTGAATAAATATTATTATTGATTATTATTTCTAATTATCATTCATTATTATTATTATTGATTAATTATTTATTTAATTTTTATTCTTGTCATTTTTTTTTGAATTAATTAGTTATTGAGTAAATTGTTTATTTTAAATTGTTGAAGAAAAAAATTGATTTATTTGTCCTGTCAATTTGTCACCAACACAATGCAATTTTAGAGTTAAGAATTCAATTTAAATTTAGAAACGGCTTAAGAACATAAAGTTTTGTTGACCGGCCTCAGATAGGGCCATCCTTACATGAATCGTCTTACGACTACTTAAACATTACGCTAAATTTCTTTTAATTTAATTTATGATGTTATTTCGAGTCCCTTGGCTTTCTCTTGGGCCTTCTTACAACGAGATTCTTTTTTTTTTCAATTGTCTTTCAAAGCTTATATAATTTAATTATCGTGTTGTATCCCCATTCGATAAACTGTACCCCCATTCCTAAACATGTGTAATAAATTTACCGCTTTCATTTACTTTACAGTACTAGTTGATTATTAATAAAAGATTAAAATCAACCCTTTCAGAAAAGAACAAAAACAAACACTCGATCCAACGTCGAGTCTTTCGTCCTAAATTAAATCCAAATTGATTACAAAGTCAAATATACCCTCGCCACATCCAAATTATTTTCATAAGTCAACTTCTGACACTTGATCCAATGTCAAGTTGTCCCCCTATTTTCAAAAGCTTTTCACAATAAAAATGGAAGAAACTGATTAAGTTTAGACTTTCTCTGTTTTGGATGTAGGATACTGCTGTAGAGCTCAATGTTCAAACATTCGTCTTCCATATTAAAATACAATAATTACCAGAATTAGGTCATTTCTCTTATAGAAGAAAAAGATTGATTGGGTATCGACCTTCTCTTTCTCGATTATTTGGACACTGTTGTAGAGCTCTATGTCTGATTAATCGTCTTCCGTTAATGAATTTTGACCTAATTTTCCACAGTTTCATAACAAACTTTTGGATGAAAAGAGAGTGATTGGGCTTAGGCCTCTTCCTTTTCGGGCATTCGAGTACTGCAGTAGAGCTCCCTGCTTGGATGCCTGTCTCCGCTTAAAATCAACTCAAACTCATCAAACTTATTTTCCGCCCTCGTGCGACCCCAAAAACATTTTCAGAAAAGAGTATGCAACATCTATTTTGATGCGAAACAAACAAAGACTTCAGCCTCCAAGAGTGAGCAGCAAGTAAAGGTTTAATCCCTTAAATGTGATCCAAGCATCACTCTCTTTAAAAGCAATCCACCCAGTAGTTCTCTTTGGGTAGAACTACGTATGCCTTGAGTTCTTCATAGCACCTGAAGATACGTAGGAGCAGGACTGCGAAATCTTGTCAGGCACATTAATATTAAAAAACCTAAGTCTTTCCTTTCTTTCTTTCTCTTTCCTTACCCGATAAGTAGAAGATCACAAACGATATCACGTTAACACTCTAACACGAAACTAACTAAATGGGTCCCATCGAGTACGATGGATGTGAGGGGTGCTAATACCTTCCCCTTGCATAACCGACTCCCGAACCCGATTTGGTTGCGACGACCATTTCTTTTTTATTTTTTTATTTTTGTGGGTTTTATCGATATTTCTCTTTTCCCTCTTTGGGAATAAATAAAGTTCGGTGGCGACTCTGGTTTATTTATATTTCGAGGGTTCCCTACGCTTGGGTATTTTTCGCGCCGTAACAGAGTGGGAATGGAGAATTCCTACCCCTATTCTGAGTATCTTTGGGTATGGGATGAATGACCCAGTGCCCATCGTATTCACCTCTATTCATAGACTTTAGTGTAATTCAAAACGAACGAGTGATAAGGTCTTCATCAGCAAAAGAAACAACAAAGATTCTCCTCTCTCCGCTTGAAAGTTAGAATAAGGATTACATGCCATGAGTCTTAATTAGTAAGAAAGGAATGAGACTAGAGCTTTCCTACACTCATTATGGATGTATTTGGGTGTGAGACATTTGGCTCGTTGCTTGTTGTATCCACCTTTACTCATAGACTTTAGTGTGATTCTTATCAAACAACTATCAAGTCTATTACCCTCTCCATTATAATCATTTTAATTAAATCATTCAATCAAATCCTTTTGCCTCCAATCATTTTGCTTTCAGCCCTAGTGGGCTGAACTACAAAAGCTCTGATTTCCTTATCGCACCATAAGGATACGTAGGCAGGAGAACTCAGATTCATCATGAGCTATCTTATTTATCAATCTACCTTAACTATTGCTACCCTATTTATCAATCAATCATTCTTATTTCATTCGATATATACCATATTTTTGAGATCAATCATATTTCTCCTTGGACTCATTGTCTATCATGTTGGGATGTCTTAACGACAGTCCATCTCCTCAATCGAGAGTTGTTTAGGGGATACACCCAAACACTTAACTCAGTCTTTCTTTTTGGATTTACCCTATAGTGGCGGTATTACTACTCCACATATTGGTAAATGCCTACCTTGCTCTTCGATTTAGAGTCTATCTCCTTCTTGGATCCAAGATACTATCCTTCATTGATCTCGAACTGTTTGTTCCCCATCCAGTGATACACTATTCAGTACTGCAATCATTCCTTGAATTGGTGTTTGTCTTGTGAGCCCCCGTCGCTTAAACAAATATCTATCTCCTTATTTCATGGCAGTTAACCTTTTGATACTATTCTGTTGGTACAAGTCATACTCGTCATCATTGTATGTCTCTCTCTCTATTCTCGTGGTTCTGAACTACGATTGCTCTGACTTTCTCATTGCACAATGAGAATACGTAGGCACGAGATGCGAATCCTTGGCGAGTATACTTCTAATTATTCCTTCTTCCTCCTTAGGGCACCGTTCATATCTTTCACTATCCATTATCTACCTTCGATCATAAATCGTTCACCCAATGACATATCACTTCTTTAACATCGAAATACATTTTCTTTGGAATTCCATACATACCCTTTTAGGCTGCTTAAATGCAAAGTCCTCATTTCTACCTAGAGTTGTTTGGGCTACAACCTCAAACACTTGATTCCTTCTTTTTTGGCTAAACACCCTATAGTGGCGGCCTGCTAGTCCACGTATCGGTCAAAGTCATTTCCCTCTATGGTACAAATCCCATTTCTCTTATGGATTCCAATACACTTTCCCCTTTAGGTTTCAAACAACACTTCTTCAGTCACTTATTTCGAAACATTCAACTCTATGACTTTGGTCACTTCATCCCATTCATCTCCATGATACATTCATATTCTACCTTTCTTCACTCCATGTGATATACCAGTTACCTTTGAGCCAAATACACTACCTCTTTGTGCTCCTTCTTACGTCACCTTATGAACCAAGAGATGTTAGGGACTGTGCCCGAACACTTATTTCTTCGTCTTTTTCGGCTTTACCCTATAGTGACGGTCTCACTAGCCCACATACTAGTAATAGCCACCTTACTCTTGGGTTCATCTTTTCACCCTTGTTGGAGCGTAAAACATGATTCTTTGGTTCAAGCCATACTTTGATCACACTTATTTTCATCTCCCACCACTAGTTCTTTGAACTACGGAGCTCTGAATTCCTCATTGCACTATGAGGATACGTAGGCATGATGGCCCCAATCCTCACCGAGCATTTTATAAATTTTCTTTCCTTTCCCCTTATTCTTTTGTGAGTAATCTTTAGATATCACACCTACTTAAGCGAGAACAATCAAAACGGTTCCCATGGAGTACCATGGATGTTTGGGGTGCTAATACCTTCCCCTTGCATAATCGACTTCCTTACCCAGTATATCTCTTTCCCCCGGGTTTTATCGTTGTTTTCCCTTCCCTTTGGGGATAAATAAAGTTCGATGGCGACTCTGTTGTATGTTCGAGCGTGCGATACGTTCGGGTATATTTCCACTAGCTTCAACTGGCGACTCTACTTGGGACTTTTGCTTCTTGGAGCATTTCCTAGTTGCTAAAAGAGTTGAGCCTAGTTTTGATCGCTTCTCCGTTAATATAGGTGCTCATCTTTATAGATTTACTCGTTTTATTATCATATTTACTTTATTATTCTAGATATTGCTATGAATATTATCTGTTATGCTGTTGTTGGGTTAGGATAGACTACATGAGAGGAAAGCTCTATAATAGAGCTTAGTATACACATAGGATAAACTTGTGGATAGTCGTGTACGTCTGCATTTCGCGTGTTAGCTTGTCACGAGAACCACACCCAGACTAGATTCACTTGGAAGTACTTTTGTCCTGTGAGTATTCACTACGGCAGGGTATTTTTATTTCGAGTCGATGACTCTGGGAGGACTTCTAGGGACCACCTTGGAGCATAGTCCACACATGTGAGGGGGATATGGGTTTTTATTGCAGGAATCCATAGACTCTACCCACCTTGATACTCATGTTGCGTCGAACTTTTGAACCTACAACAAATGGCCTATACAGATTATTCAGAACGTATCAGAGTTTTGAATCTGCGTGACTTATGTCATTCCATCATCACATTATCATTCATCATGGCAATTTTTTTTTGCATATGCATTTATTTTCCAGGAATCCAAGAGCCAGTTTGTTGACTAAGTATTCGAGACAAAGCATGAATTCTGAGAGAAGAAGCATTCACAGTTACAAGTTCGTGGAGCCTTAGTTGATTGTTTTGAGAGGATTGGGGGAACGTCTAATTCTTGGAAACAAAGATGATTTCAAGACGTCTTATGGAAACCTTTTGGGAATATTGAACACTGAAGTCAATACCATTGTTGTGCACACCCTAGTGCAATTCTACGACCCTCCGCTGAGATGCTTTACATTCCAGGATTACCAATTGGCACCCACATTGGAAGAGTATTCACATATTCTAGGTATTAGGATAAAGAACCAAGTGCCTTATGTTCGCACTAAGGAACTCCTCAAATACCAAGTCCTTGATGAATCCCTCCACATAGAGAAGAAGGAAGTGGAGCTGAACTTGAAACCTAAAGGTGGAATTCATGGCTTCAGCTCAAAGTTTCTAGTAGATAAAGCTATTGCCTTCCCCGAAGCTGGCAATTGTACGACCTTCAACGCCAGTCTAGCTCTACTAATCTATGGGATCGTACTATTTCTGAACATGGAAGAATTCGTGGATCTGGCTGCTATTCATATCTTTCTAACTCAGAACCCTGTTCCCACTTTTCTTGCTGATACTTACTACTCCATCCACGTGAGAGCCCAGAAGAAGAAAGGAACCATCATCTGTTGTACCCCTTTGCTATATAGATGGTATATTTCGCATCTACCCAACAAGGGTCCTTTCATTGAAAACAAAGACAATTTGAAATGGTCTCAGCGAATCATGTCCTTGAACGCCGAAGACATCTCCTGGTATTCCCGAATCTACAACAGCGTCAAACTCATCCTCAACTATGGTAATTTTCCTAATGTACCTCTTCTTGGTATGAAAGGGGGAATCAATTACAATCCGAGGTTGGCATTACGACATTTGGGATACCCTATGGTAGATAAGCCTGATCTCAAAGGTGTAGAAGGTTTCATCTTGTATGAAGGGGTTGAAGATCCAGAATTAGTCAAGAAGATCGTCAAGTCTTGGGGAGAAATTTGTCCTCAAGGGAGAGCAGAAATAGGTAAGAAGAATTGCATTGCCAAGGAAGCTTACACCAAATGGGTAAAAGACAAGGTTAATGAGATTTTGTTGCCATTTCCGTCTGAACCATCCATGAGCATCAAGCCTCCTGAACCAGCAATCCATCAAACTTCTGAGGTTGATGAGCTAAAAAGAGTTATCGAAGCCCTAGAGAAAGAGAACGCCAATCTCAAGTATAGACTTGGTAATATCTCCTTGGAGAAAGAAACTTTGAAGTTCAACTTGAACTAGAAAAGAGACAGGGTGCATCAAGCAAATGACAAAGTGCAAACTGAGGTATTCACAATAATAAAGGTGGGTGATACACTCAAGGGAACTTATGCCAGTTTGACAGCAAAGAAGAAACAATTATCCGAGACTCAATACCAGGCTTGCAAAGCAGAGCTTAATTACAGAGAAAAAACCAAGAAGCTCTGAGACCAGCTGGAAGCTTTCAAGAAAGGGCTGAAGGATGAGCAAATCCACACCAAGCAGTTAGAGGTCACTCTTCACCAGAATCAGTATGAGCTAAACCAAAGACTTGAGGAGATCCGTGAGCTAAAAGAGCAATCGTGCAAGAACCTGGAAGGCACCAACCTACTCGAACAAGAGAATGATCGTCTGAAGAAACACAATGGACGCCTTGAAGAACGCCTCAACCAGAAAGAGGCATTTGTGAGAATCATTTTAGATGAACCTGGTCACGATCTACCAACTGACTTCCCCGAAGGAAGCATGGTATTGGGAGGAAAGAGTGCACGCATGACCCCGTTCGTTGAACAAACCACCTAAATTTCTCAGATTTTCTAAAAGAAGCTGTTGTTGAGATGTTTCTGAATAATGTCCCTTGGCCTTGATTTGTATTTCATTCTTGCTTCTAGGTTGATATTTGATAGGGTTGATGTTAAGACTTTTGTAGCCAGTGGGCAACCTATTGATATGTACTCGTACTCCACTTTTGTGGTATATGAATGAAAGAGTTTCTTGGCTACTGACTTCATAAACTGTCTCTCTTTATGCTTTGTATTTTCTTATGTTGATAAACAAACTCAAGGATTCCTTAGAAATCTCTTCCTTTTACAAAAATGAATATAACATAAATAAATATGCATATCAATTTTTTTTTGCATACATGCATGCATCCACACATTTATCTCTCATAGGCTTCTAGAAAACAAAATGCTTACCACCTCTATCTTTCCATAGCAAAAACGACGACTCATCATCACTATTTCACCTGAGCAAACAAATCCAAGATCATGGCTGATTTTGAAGCTGACAATGTTGTTATCCGTGAACCTCTCGCCCGTGTCCAGGGCGGAACGGACCTCTTCCAAGGAAACATCGAGGTCATCTTTGAACTCCTCCAGACTCAGAGGGCCCCTGCCTCTACTAACCCTACTGATGACAACGTCACCTGTGCTGCCGGGGGTGACCAATCCTGCCACTACTGCTGGTGCTACCGTCGAAACTCCGGTGGAGACTGTAGTACCAACTACTGAGAGCTTCCAATTGGTCCCTGCTGACATGAATAGGCTTGCTGCTGCCTACCCTTGGGGAATGCCCTAAAATTTCGCTGCTCATTTCGCCAATGAGGGTGCTTTCTTCCCTCATCTGACTCTCACCGCCCCTGCTGCTGCTGGAAATACTGCTTTTCCTTGGGGTATACCTACTATTCAGACTCCTCTGATTGATGCTTGCAACCCCGAGGACAACCAAGGTCAAGTCCCTAATGACACTCTCAACGCTGAAGGTGAATACCGAGGCTCACGCCTCCACTTTCAGATTCCTGCTAAAGCTGCTCAACCTACAAGTACCAATCAAGTTGTCCCATTCAGTTATCCTATGGAAACTTTTGAGCCCATGCTGACCTATGCACCCACCGATCCTGCACCCCAGTATGTGCAAACATGGGCACCTCAGGCCCCCAATGCTCAGGTTGGAGGGTGTCGCAACGCGAAAAACAACCGGCGGGAAAAAAACAGTTTACAGAGCCGCCACCGACGTTATTCATCCTATGACGGAAAGGAAGCGCAGGACTAACCTAAGAAAGGGAAAGGAACGGTCTTACGACCAGAGATTGCAAGGTATGGGAGTCGGTTACGCAAGGGGAAGGTATTAGCACCCCTCACGCCCGCCGTACTCGACGGGATCCACGCTCAAAAGAATAGGAAAAGGTTGCTAATAAACTGCTCAAAGAAAATGCACAAACTGGAATAATAACACAGGTGAAAGAAAATGGAGGAAGTGGACTCGGCAGGATGTCGCATCGTGGGCCTACGTAGTTTGTCAGAAACAAACATCAGAGTCAACGTAGTTCGGGGAAAAGGGAGACATGCTCGCTAGGATATCGCATCCTATGCCTACGTATCTTCTCTATCCAGAGGAGAATCAGAGCACTCGTAGCTCGGCTAACGCATGCCGAAACAAGACACTAAAAAGAGACGCTGAGACGTCAAAAGAAACACTCAACAGGAAACAGAATGCCAATACATGGACTTACACCCGACTCCAATCAACACAAAGGAAACAGAATGCCAATACATGGACTTACTCCCGACTCCAAACAACACAAAGGAAACAGAATGCCAATACATGGACTTATATCTGACTCCAAACAAAATAAACGCTAACCAGCGAACACCAAAGAAAAAGGTTCTCCGTGCGAACCATAACAAAGTAATCAAATACCCCAAAGATGAACCCCAAAGATATCAGAAGAAACCCCTAAGGTATGAACATACCACACACGCACACGCTGAACAAACAAGTACTCACACCAAAGCAAACAAAGGGTGAACACACACACAAAAAGAAAAAGGGTGCCCAAAGAGATTTCGCTCAATCTCCTGCCTACGTATCTCATCTGTAATGAGAATCAGGGCGACGTAGTTCCCCTTAACAGGGGAAAGGAGACAACAAACTAATATGGAGACTGACTCGAGCCTAATAGTTGTCATGCAAACAATAATCCCTAAGTTGAGGTCTCTAACATGCATCCTACTTCCTCAGAAATCAATCATACAACTCCTACAGAAATGGAGATGAGAAGAGGAAAGCAGATAAACACATTAACATAAGTGAACAAGCATCACTCACTATATACAAACAAGAGGCTTCAAACAAAGGGGGTAGGCTTTAGTCAAGAAGGGTCATATCAACCTCGACAAACAAGCCAAACTGTACAAAGGTAGTTTGTAGCTCTTAACCACTAACATTGAGAGTTAGGGTGAAGCTGATCAAAGATGGAAATGAGGATGAGACATCATGCTCTTAACCCTGGCCTAGGTGAGCTTATGATAAAGAAAGCGTGGGGATCCAGAATGAGGGATCCTATTCCACTTGACTGACACTGGACAAATGATCTTGGGTATTTGTTCAAGAGCATCAGCACGTAGTGCGAGCATAATGAACGACTCACTGAATAACGGGGGGTTGATTGCTAATCCCTTTTATCCGTCAATTGCCTCTTCACTTAGGAGGACTTATCAAGTAGCACTTGCCTCATTTAGAGGTCTTTGACACAAATGTAAACAATCACAAACAGAGCCTCTTAAGGAGGACTTAAGCCAAAATGCCTGCCAAAAAGGTGACAGGACTTCCAGACTACATGGAGTAAGAGAATAGTTACCTAAGTGGTGTATCAACCACAATCCAAAGCTCAAGCAAGAGCTAAAAGCAAGCAACTAAGGTACCTGTACAAAAGCTAAACAGTTAATATCTCAGACAACCAATCAGAAAACAGACAGTGAAACCAATCAACTGTACACAATTCAATGAGCAATGGTCAAGCAATCAAATGAATCAATGAGCTCAACTCATCAACTTAAATCCCTACAAAACACAAAGAAGTCAGAACACAATCCAATTTGCATCTCAAAAGGTGAGCAACTCAACCATTAATGCTAAGTGTCCAAACCTGAAACACAAGTCAAGGTTAGTTCATGTACAAAACAACTAGTACAAAGACTAGGTCCAAAACCAAACCAAATGATCAAAACAGAAGTCAATCTTTTGCACAAAGCAAGTTAAAACAATCAAGAAAATGTCCTCAAAAGGACCAACATCAATTCATACGGAAAAGGCATCAAATGATCAATGTAAAGCAAAGGCAAGCAAAGGTGCACAAAGTGGACATCCAAATTAGAAAATCCAAATCAAAACAGAAAAACATCCAATGGCCTTGAGATTTTTTATGTGAACTCATCATGTTATAAACATACATCATGCAAAACATTAGATCCAGAAGAGCTCAAATGATAGGTGAACAAAAATGCACAAAATGAATGCCAAAAATGTGACACAAATTGTCACATTACATCTTCATGTGTCAAAACAGTGATATCATATGATAAAAATTCCAAACCAAATTATCAAAAATACATATCACAAGTGAAGATTAAGCATGCAAAATTTCAGATCAATTGGATGAACACATAGCATTTCACAAAGCATTTATCATGACATATCAATTTAGCATAAGGTTCAATCCAAAATTCCAAAATAAAATTCCAGAAACAAACAAATCATGAAATTAATCCTATAAAAAACTAGAGATCAATACAAAATCATGAAAAAAAATTGGAGTCAATCTGGAGCATTTTACTATTTTTTATGATTTTTAGAAGATGAATGAAATAAATGGAATAATGAAATGAAATATGGAGGGAAAATATTATTTGAAAACAATTCAGAATGTTCACAACCAAGGATCGAACACATGCATTAAGGATCAACGGCGCTCAAAGTGAAACGCTGCATTTCACTTAATGACATGGCAGCCACGCAGCAAGTCAACAACACGCAAGGCGAGTCAACACAATATAAGCCAACCAAACAGACACGCAAGCGCCACACAAGCAACGAACCCTAGCAATACAGTCAGACGCCGGAGCTGTAGCTCCGGTCGTCTTCTCCGGCCGTCTCCGGCGGAGATTCAACGAAATTTTTCCAGATTTCAAAGAAACCGGTACCGTTCGAAAGGTCTTTCAACAAGGATCTCAAATATCATACTCAATCAACCTAATTCATCATATAATTTCTAGATCGAGCAAAAACTTTTTCAACATCAAAACTTGAATCTCATCATACATGTTCATATCTTAACCAAATTCAAATATAATCATATCAGCATGCTCAGGGGAACTAGATCTACACAATCATGGCAAGCAATTGGCAAAAGGAGGTGATGAAATTTTGACTTACTTGAAATGCAGTTCTCCATATTCACGATCTCAAGCTCTCATATGATCCAGATCAACTTCCTTTAACCTCTAATGAAGCTTTGTGCAAGAATTACCACTTGAAACCGCCTGAATTCTCTTCAATTTCAAAATCTGATCCAGTTGAATATGCTCTTTAGCAGCTTGAATTATGGACGGATTTCTTCAAACAAGGGATGGATTTTGCTCAATGATGCTCCATGATCAAGAATCTGCAATAATCTTGGAGAGTTGTGTGAAGAAAGATGAAATTTGAAGTGAGAGAAAATTGGAGGGAAATGTGAATTTTCAGATCTGAATTTTCTGTTATGAGCAAATGAGATTAGGGTTTGGCTTTTATATGATCCACTAATCACACTGAAATCCAAATTAAGCTTGTGTTAATCATGATTAGTGGAATATGGATTAATTTGCAAAATTGCAAAAGTGAAGCTCATGCACATGCTACACGTGAACAGTGCCCATGCAAGCTTGGAAATCATTTAAAATCATCCACTAAACAACATGGAATTGGTATTTGGCTTGCATGATCAACCAATTTTGAATTATGAAATTTCCCTCCATTTTGCACATGTGTGAACAAGTGAGCATATGAGCTTCTTCCATGCATGGCAAGGATTCATTTGAAATGTATTGGTCATGAGGAGTATTTTGCAAAAAGAATGGACCAAATTGGAGTTTTGTATCAAAAGTTATGTCACTTTGAATTTCCATGTACATCTTGGGATCATTTGGCCATAACTTCTCAACCAATCATCAGATGGACATGATCTAGGACTTTTTGAAAATGGGAGAGAAAGATCTACAACTTTCATGTTCACCAAAAGTCCATTTGAAGCTTCTTTGATCTTGAAAAGTCAAGTTGAATGTGGACCAGAAACTTGCCATTTTTGGAAACTTGAAATTACAGGTCACTTTCCATTTTTGGAAACTTTTGCCATGACTTCAAAATCTTCAGGATAGATGTTTAAAATGACAAATGGACCTCTTTTGAACATGACTGAGGTGTCTCAACTCATTTCCCCACCTCATAGCCCTCAGTTGACTGCACAGTTGACTTTTTGGTCTTCAGATGATCATGAAATGTATTGATGAACTTGAGCCTTTACCACTTGATGAAATGGCTCCAAAATGAAACCTTAGCTTATGTAAGCTCCTCATAACAATCATGTGATCTCCATCCCCAACAAATACCTCATCTCCTTGAGCAACCCTGGTTGGAAGAATGGCTTTGATTAGGGTTGACCAGAGGTCACAACCCTAATCCAAAGGAACTTGAGAATGAACAATGAAACCCTTGAAGATGATAGAACCATGATGATGGTGATATAACCTTGCAGACAAGATAATGCTTAAGACCTTTGAAGGTTCAGGAAATCCTAATTGAAGTGCAAACCCTCAGATGGTTGATCATCAATTCATAGAGACCCTCAGGCTTGAATCATGTAACTTCTCCATCTTCTGAAAAGACTTTGGAGGATGACCTTCTTGTTTTCATATGATATGCAAAATGCAATGCCTAATGTCCTAAAATGAAATACAATGTGTCAAACTAGTCCCAAGAAGAGGAGGGCAAATTTTGAGGTGTTACAGCTGCCCCTATTCAATCCACTGTGAACCTGTCGATATGAACAACCTCGGCTTTCAGATGATCAGAGTGAAGAGTGGTTGAATACAAAGAACAAACGAATAATTTGCGCTCCGCTGGGAATTATTATCTTTTTTGCTTTTCTTGAACCCCAGAACTTTTTGATTTTTTTTTTGCTTTTCTTGAACCCTAAAACTTTTTGATTTTGATTTTTTTTTTTTGCTTTTCTTGAACCCCAAAACTTTTATTTTTCTTTAGCGCGAATGATCCCTGATCACCGCATTTGAACCCCGACAATTCCATGTCACTCTTGTTGCCAAACAATGAACCCCGTTCTCCATTTGAACCCCAATCGCCTGATGATAACTCGCGATCGTCGTTGTGAACCCCATTCTCCAGAAAACACCCCGTGTCTCCTTTTCTCCATTTGAACCCCGTTCTCCATTTTCCCGTGCTAATTCCGTTGGCAACGCCGGAAATAACACCAAACACCACTCTGATGGCGACATATCAGAGGGTACACCTTCACAACAGGAAGGTAACATGTGCATTTCTTCCTCAGAAGACACCCATAACGACTTCTGTTGGCCTCAGCCAAAGTCTAAGGTGACATATGATCAGAAGACAATCCTGAGGACCTCATCCCGGATACAATCTTCAATTCCAGTTGAACCCCGTTCTCCAGAAAACACCCCGTGTCTCCTTCTCTCCATTTGAACCCCGTTCTCCAGAAAATGCCCAACACTTCCTTTTCTCCATTTGAACCCCAATTTTCACGCTGATCGCGTAACATTCTCCGATCTTCATTTCCATCTCCGTCCGACGGAAACTCTTCCTCCAATATCGCGCTACTGGGGAATATTGTTGATCCAACGTCACGATGCTAAACTCCTCAGAGTAACATCTTCCAACTTCCATCTCCGCACGACGGAATTTTTTTCTCCAATATCGCACTACTGGGGAATACTGTCGATTCAGAATCATGATGCCGAACTCCTCAGAGTAACATATTCCAACTTCCATCTCCGCACGACGGAATTTTCCTCCAATATCGCACTACTGGGGAATATTGTCGATTCAGAATCACGATGCCGAACTCCTCAGAGTAACATCTTCCAACTTCCATCTTCGCACGACGAAATTTTCCTCCAATATCGCACTACTGGGGAATACTGTCGATTCAGAATCACGATGCCGAACTCCTCAGAGTAACATCTTCCAACTTCCATCTCCACACGACGGAATTTTCCTCCAATATCGCACTACTGGGGAATACTGTCGATTCAGAATCACGATGCCGAACTCCTCAGAGTAACATCTTCCAACTTCCATCTCCGCACGACGGAATTTTCCTCCAATATCGCACTACTGGGGAATACTGTCGATTCAGAATCACGATGCCGAACTCCTCAGAGTAACATCTTCCAACTTACTAAACCAATTCTCAAACGGTAACCACGGCTCGAGACTAGGTTATGCTTGCGATGCTTATGCATGAGTTTTACAGCGTAATGCTCCATAACCATGGAAATGCTACGCAATTTGCTATGCAATATGCTATGCTTCTCTAAATGATGAATGCATAAAAAATATCCCCCTCAGGGGACGACACGAGCAACTCTGCTGAGGAACTCGATATCACTCCAATCTCCAATCCTGCTGGGTAATAGCACTGCTGCTGGGGAAAGGGTAATCTTCACTGGGGACGACCTCCACTAAACTCGATCCACTTGGGGACTTCGCTGGGGAAAAACTTACCAACGCACACCTCCGTTGGGGAAACAACAACCCTCAGGACTGCTGGGGAAATAACAATCTCCATCATGCTAGGGGAAACAACACACTTCAGGCCTGGCTGCCAAGGAAACACCGACCTCGAACCCACTGGGGAGATACAGAATATTTGACATGGAACACCTGTCGACTCGTCGAACACTGGCATTCACCATCTAACCATAATGTCAACTTTCCACTTTTGAGAGCTCCCAGACTCATCCGGTCTTTTCTGATTCATCACCTTGTATTCCCGACTTCTCCATACTCCAAGAAAATCGACCTCCTTAGATTTGTGCCGACTCTCCAGTCCTCAGACTTTGAAGAGTCTTGTTGATTAACCTTTTAGGATCATCGCACTTCTCTCGCCGTCTCTACACCATTCTTCAACTCCTTGTCCCTGATTGGACTTTAGAGGAATCTTTTGTCCAAAACGCTTCGCGTCACAACCTGCAAGTGAGTGAAAATAACCAACATCACCTGCAAAAGAGATCGTTAGATAAAACGTTCCCCAGGTGCGCCAATAGTTCAACAGCCAGGTCACTCAACCCTCCAAATAAGATTTCAAGTTTTCAATCCTATAAACATGCATTGGAAGGGACCCATATGTTTCAAAATGCAAAGATTCTTATCAAAATAAACGGATGTTTTTGCAATCAAAGCGGTAATGAAAACAAAAACAAAATTATTTGACTGAATATGCATTTTATTGATTGAAAAAGATGGCTCATAACTGAGCAATACACATGAAGCAATCCCTGAAAAGAGGTAATTGCGCACAAAAGGAAAAATCTATCCTAATGGCAATGTGAACCCGTGATCTCATCGAGTATCAACCCGGTTACAACCCATATGTCCTCAAGACACTCCGTGCTTTCTGCCTTCTGAACAAGACGCTTCCGACCGATCCCTGCTGGGGATTATCCATGTGTCTCAACCAAAGTACAAACGATCATGCTAGACGCAGTTGTTCATTTCATTCCCTCTTTTGCCTGGACCGCCCTTTCGGGTTTTCAGTCCACCGGGATACCCTTTTTTGCCCAAGCCGCCCTTGTGGGGTTTTCGACTTGCCTGTTAGACGGTATGGCTAGTGATCGAGAGAGGGTTGAATAGATCACCTCTTTAAAATAAACGGATTTAAAATTCTTATAAGAGTTATTGAAACTTAGCAGAAAATTTCAGTCCCGAATCGACTTCCGTCTATTCTGAACCGCTACTGGAAAACCGGACACGCGAATTTATTGCTGGATTTGAATTAGAACGACAAAGATTATTAACACCAGAATCTTATCTAATTGAATGCACTTATTACTAAATCCTAATTCCAATGAATAAAACTCAGCTGACAGTTTTGTCAAATAATTGGTGTGTATGTGATCAATGATGAACAATGGTGGACTTTAGTTAAAGAAGTTTTCTTGCCACTATTGTATCACGAAAAATACAGCCACAACACATTAACTGAAATTACAAAACTGTTGAAAACGTAAAGAGAGATAAGGAAAGAATACGATACGCAGAGATTTGGTAAGGAAGTTCCCCACTGTCGTCCTCGCGTGTGGGTACGTCTCCCTCTCAATTTCAAATGAAATTGAGAACTGTAATTATCAATAATGACGAATTCGTTGATACAAGGTTACAATACAAAGATAGAATTCTAAATCCCAAGAACTTCTTCTTGTATGAAACCTCCACTTGATCTGAGCTCGATCAAGAATTTCCTGCAAGAAATTGCAAACAATTCACCGTTTCCACGACCTGTTTGCGAAATCACCCGATTTCCAAACCCTACGCTGCGGCTGAATCTGTTCTGCAAACGTGACAAACAAACCCGCAAGAACACTCCAGTTCTTGAAGGACAAACCAGTTGGGTTTTCCTCGAAACCCCCTTCAATCTTCAACTCAGCTAGATCCTCGATCGTTCCACTGAACACCTCAGCTAGATCCTTGATCGTACCACTGAACGTTATCTCGTTGATCCTTTAATCCAAAGAACAAGAATGATTATGTGTTGATGTTCTTGAAGAAAAGAGATTGAGAAGATGAAGTCTCTTTCAGGTTTCTAACTGCTCAAAAACAATTGCTGCTACATACTTCTTTGATCTTGTGTTCAACTGTTTTTCTCTTCTGAATTCGTACCTTTTTCACTTCTGTCAAAATACTACTTATATATGAAAGACAGAAGCTGTTAGTAGATAAAACAGACTTATGCATTGATACAAAAGGTTATGCATCGATGCATACTGTAACTTTGATTAATTTTAGAGAATTAATGTAAGCATGTATCGATGCAAAGCTCGTATGTATCGATACATAGAGCATTTTAACTAAGCATGTATCGATACAAGACTCGTATGGATCGATACATAGAGCATTTTAACTGACCATGTATCGATACAAGACTCGTATGGATCGATACATACTGAAGCAAAAGCGTTTTGAGATTTACAACAAATTTATGGATCGATGCATATGAACATGTATTGATACATACTGACACAAAATAGTTTTTATGAGTTCTTTTAAGAGATGTATCAATGTGGATCTTTATGTAAAGACATGAAACAATAGTATAGGCTAAAAACACAAATGAATCATGTAAAATAATGCACAACCAACAATTAGACAATGATCACACAATTTGCTATCATTCAAAACTTATTCAAAGTAAGGAATTTGCTCACAAACTCCCCCTTTTTGATGATGGCAAATTTTTAGCAAGATGTGTGATTCTCCCCCTGAGTTTGTGCATATCTGTCAACATCTGCATTTCTCCCCCTTTGTCAACATCAAAAAGAAAAAAAACAGTTTTATCAAGGCAACATGTTGTAGCAGTGCACAGCAAAAATGATAAAGAAGCTAACAATCACAAAGAAGGAAGCTTAAAAAGTAAAGAATCACTCACAAAGAATGACAAATGTGGGCAATAACATCAGAAGTAAACAGAAAGTAATAAGCATTTAAGTAGTAGGAAGTGTTTGAAAATTACATAAGCCAAGACATATATTGTACAACTAATCCAAAAAGAACTTAAGCAATATACAATGAAATGCAGTGAGATGAAATGATGATGGTTTAATGTGGATTATAGCCACCACAGGACTCTTCGTCATCTCTATCAGGATCTCTGAAGCTTGGCGGAGGCGGAGGATGAGGCATTGCATCTAGATTGTGACCCATGAAGGTGTAGTGCCGGAACCGGTCCTGAACTTCAACACTTCTGAATCTGTCCATAATACCAGGATTGGCATGGCAGTCGTCCATAAAACCAGACATTTCATTGTAGAAGACTTGGTGCCACTTAACCAAGTCCGTGTGCCAAGAGTGTTGGTTATGGTACATCCGTGTATGATCGTCATGCCACTCACGATGCTCCTTATGCCACTCACTTTGTTGTACGTGCCAGGACCGTGCCTCTTCATGACGTTCTTGGTTGGCAAGCTCCATCTGTTGAAGCATTTGAGTGAGATGCACAGTGGATGTTGAAGATGAAGTACCGCCGGAGAACGGAGGAGCCGTTGGTTCAGGTACGTAGTTGGTTGGAGACCACCTTTGTGGCACCCAATCACCCCAACCAGCATTGTCGTCAGCTGCAGGCACATCTGCTTCGTTCACATCATGCATTTCTTCATCATGTTGATCTTTAACTACATGAATGCGTTCAGAAGGCACATCAAAATTGTAGATTCTTGTTTTGGATTTCCTTTCGAAGAAATAGAAACATTGACGGTCCTTGTCCCACCGATATCCCATATGAGATAGAGTGGAAGAGTCAAACTCTTGAGCAGCAGATGGTGATATGAGAGGAACTAAAGGGATTGCAACATTCCAAAACTTAAAAATTTTCATGATTTGAGACGCATAACCAAGAGCAACATTCTTGGCACTGTTACGCACGAAAAAGAGGCGCTTCACAAAGTAATTTGCCCAATTCAATGGAACCTTATTTTGAAGAATATACAGGAGATGAATGCTTGCCCTGTCTAACCTAGAATGTCCACTGTTTGCTGGACGCAGAATGTGCGAGATAATCCAATGGAGTATACGAGGAATTTTCTTTATCATACCAGATGTAACGTGTTCATCCTCACCCAGCGGTCTGTCCAGTTTCAAGATATATGGAGTAAACTCCTTCAGGTTAAAGTCAGTATCAAAATGCAGGTCATGCCAGGTCTTGAAATTAAGCGACAAAAGCGGAATTTGAAACACTGTTTCCCAATCAGCAGCTTCAAAAGTATAGGTTCTGACACCGATAGAACACTTAAACATATATCCTCTACCAGATTGTAAGCCAGCATAAAATGCACGAATAAATCCTCATGGTAATCATCCTTTGTAGTAAAAAATGAGCCAAGTTTTTGTGCATTAAGGAGTTCAACCATAGCATTGAGATGCAGACGAAAAGCATCATGTTTATCGAAGACATGGGGTTTCATAACTAACCTTGTCTTGAAAGAATCCTCAAACTCAGTAGCAATTGCAGGATGAAGCAAATCTAAGGCATTTGGAGGAATTTCTGGTAACTGCTGAGAGGTGCCAACCGGTTCCTTTCCTTTTCCTTTTCCCTTTGCTCTAGCTGGAATGGTTCTTGAAGGCATGGTGATGAGAGGTTGAAGAGAAGTGGGATGAATTTAGGGTTTTGGAGAGAGTGATGATGAAGGAAATTAGGGTTAGCCGCGGGTTTTGGGAGGTATGGTAGCTGCTGATACTAAGTTTGTGAAGAGATGTGATAAGAGTTGCTGATGTGTCGATCCATGAGTGAGAAAAAATGCATTTAATCCAAATAAGAATCAGTATGTGTCGATCCATATGGGCATGGATCGATCCATGTCACGCATTTTTGTTTTTAAAGGGTCTATGTATCGATACAAACGACGGATGGATCGATACATACTGAACCAATTTTGACAGATTTGAAATGAGAAGGACATGAATCGATACATACATGTTTGTATCGATACATACTGATGCTACACCAAATTTTAATTAATTTTATGCAGTATGGATATGCATTATGAAGTATGTCATGATAATTATGCCCAAGTATGATTCACAAATCAGACTATAATGTTCAAACAATATATGCAAAGAAATTCACATAAACGAGAGTGAGGAATTTCGTTCTAACATACACAATCACATAGTTGTAAAAGAAATATAGAAAGGAGTGATATTACCTCTGTTGATGTAATCTTGTGAGGTATAAATGAAATCTAAAACAAATCTCATCAACCAAGGTGAGGCATAATATAGATAAGAATAAACATGCTTAAGACAATAACGAAGAGAGATCTAAAATCCCTAATTCACGACGAATGTTGAAGAACGGTTCCGTTGCCAAAGGTTTAGTGAAAATGTCAGCAAGTTGGTTTTTAGAATCAACATGCTCAAATACAACGTCTTCTTTTTCAACATGGTCGCGAAGAAAGTGATGTCTAATCTCTATGTGTTTAGTGCGTGAGTGTAAAACAAGATTTTTAGTAAGGTTGATGGCACTAGCATTGTCACATTTTATTGGAATACGTTTGAGTTGAATGTTAAAGTCTTGTAGTTGTTGCTTTAGCCACAAAATCTGAGCGCAACAACTACCGGCTGCAACGTACTCAGCCTCTGCAGTTGACAAAGCCACAGATACCTGCTTTTTGCTATGCCAACTTACCAAGGAGTTTGAAAACAAGTGACATGTACCACTCGTGCTTTTCCTATCTGATTTGCAGCCTGCAAAATCAGAATCGGAGTAACCTACTAAGCTACAATCACTTCCTTTGGAATACCAAAGCCCATATTTAGATGTTCTATGAAGATATCTAAATATATGCTTAACAACTTTCAGGTGTGATTCCTTAGGATTTGATTGATATCGTGCACACATACAAACACTAAACATGATGTCAGGTCTAGAAGCAGAAAGATACAGAAGAGACCCAATCATACCTCTAAACTTTTTGACATCTACACTCTTACCATGCTCATCTTTATCTAGATTTCCGTTGGTAGGCATAGGGGTGTCAATTGATTTTGAGTCGTTCATTCCAAAGCGTTTGAGTAGTTCTTTGCAGTACTTTGTTTGACATACTGCTGTACCCTCATCAAGTTGCTTTATCTGAAGACCTAGGAAGTAATTCAGCTCCCCCATAAGACTCATCTCAAATTCACCCTGCATAACCTTAGAAAATTCTTCGACCAAGTGTATGTTAGTTGAACCAAAAATTATATCGTCTACATAAACTTGAACTAAAAGGATGTGTTTTCCCTTGTGTTTAATAAAGAGAGTATTATCCACTTTACCTCTTGAATATCCATGATCAATTAGAAATTTGCTAAGCCTTTCATACCAAACCCGAGGGGCTTGTTTAAGACCATACAAAGCTCGTTTTAATTTGTAAACATAATTTGGATTTTCAGCATTCTCAAAACCAGGAGGTTGTGAGACACATACCTCTTCATTTATGACACCATTTAGAAAAGCACTCTTTACGTCCATTTGGTAAAGCTTAAAATTATTAGAACACGCATAGGCAAGCAAGAGACGTATAGCTTCAAGGCGAGCAACTGGAGCATAAGTTTCCTCATAGTCTATGCCCTCCTCTTGGTTATACCCTTGTGCTACTAAACGTGCCTTGTTCCTAGTTATCACTCTGTTTTCATCAAGCTTATTTCTAAAAACCCATTTAGTACCTATGATATGATGATCTCGCGGACGAGGGACAAGTTCCCAAACGGCATTTCTTTTAAATTGATTAAGCTCTTCTTGCATGGCCATTAGCCAAAATTCATCAATTAAGGCCTCTTTGGCATTTTTAGGTTCTACTTGTGAAACAAACGCGAAGTGAGAACAAAAATTACTTATCTTAGAACGAGTCATTACTCCCTTTGAAATATCTCCCAAGATGTTGTCAATAGGATGGTCTTTTGAAGATTTCCAAGCTGATGGAAGGTCATTCACTTCAGCTGTCCTTTCTTCCTTGTCTTCTTCATGACTAGTATCTTCCTCCTTCTCATGGGCAACTGTTCTGGACTGATCAGTTTCCGTAACAACTTCTTTGAGTATGTCTTCTGTAGATACACATGCGTCATCAAAAGAAATACCTTTTCCGACACTTTTCGGATAAGACTCATCAAAAGAAACATGGACAGATTCTTCAACAGTAAGTAAACGCTTATTATATACTATATATGCTTTACTTGATTGTGAGTATCCAAGAAAGATACCTTCATCCGCTTTTGCATCAAACTTCCCAATATTTTCCTTACCATTATTCAAAACAAAACACTTACAACTGAATACGTGAAGATGTGACAAGTTTGGCTTTCTTCCTTTTAAAAGCTCATAAGGGGTTTTATTTAAAATAGGAAGAATTAAGATCCTGTTTAAAACATAACAAGCTGTGCTAACTGCATCAGCCCAAAAGTATTTTGGTAATCCACCCTCA
The DNA here is from genome assembly GCF_024323335.1 of Lathyrus oleraceus. Lineage (NCBI taxonomy): Eukaryota > Viridiplantae > Streptophyta > Magnoliopsida > Fabales > Fabaceae > Lathyrus > Lathyrus oleraceus. The sequence goes on from NC_066581.1 coordinate 333,482,966, forward strand.
TTTAGCATTGTTCTTGCCAACTCCTCTAAAACACGATTTTTACGCTCCACAACGCCATTTTGTTGTGGAGTTCGAGGAGCTGAAAAGTTATGCTCAATACCATACTTGTCACAGTACTTATCAAAGTGATAGTTTTGAAATTCACCACCATGATCGCTACGAATTGTAACTATTTTGGAATTCATTTTATTTTGGGACAGATTTGCAAAATTCTTAAAAGCAGAAAAAGTTTCATCTTTGCTATGAAGGAATATAGTCCAAGTAAATCTAGAATAGTCGTCAACAATTACAAAACCATAATAATTTCCACCTAAGCTCTTTGTCCTAGAAAGTCCAAAGAGATCCATATGGAGAAGCTCAAGGGGTCGTGAAGTTGAAATTACATTTTTAGATTTGAAAGAGACCCTTGTTTGTTTTCCCATTTGGCACGCGTCACATAGGTGGTCTTTTGAAAATTTTATTTTTGGAAGACCGACTACTAGATCCTTAGATACAACCTTATTTAGCAAATCGAAATTAACATGCGCTAAACGTCTATGCCAAAGCCAAGAATCATCATTCAAGGTAACTAGACATTTAGTACTTGTTAAAGATACATCAAAAAGGTCAAGCATATAGATATTGTTTACTCTTACACCATTAAACACAACGTTCTGTTCAGCATGTTCAATTATGCAGCAAGTTTTTGTGAAAGAAACTTTATAGCCCTTGTCACACAATTGACTTATGCTTAACAAATTGTGTTTAAGCCCCTCTACTAAATGGACATCAGAAATAGTAGTGGTAGAGGGATTACCTACACTACCTTTGCCAAGTATAGCTCCTTTGTTATTGTCTCCATAAGTAACATATCCCTCCTTCTTTGCTTTAAAGTCTATGAAAAGCGATATGTCACCGGTCATGTGCCTTGAGCAACCGCTGTCAAGAAACCATCTTCTATCTACGGAAGCAAGGCACTCATCCTACAATATCAAAAGAGAGAAGTCGGTACCCAATTTTCATTGGGTCCAAGTGGGTAAGTGCTAACATGGTTGCCTTTTGGCTTCCATTGATAAATACCTTTAGGAACAAGAAATCTCCTAAACTTGCATTTCTCAATGGTATGGCCAGCATGACAACAATAATGACATAAACCATGATGATGCGTTTGTTTATTCTTGTTCATTAAATCCTTTGGAATAAAAGAGTATTTTGCATATGGTGGATTTAATGACTTCTTAAACAACCTAGAGTCAACAGCATAAGTAATCTTAGGTTGTAAAGCTTTTTCCAATTTGACCTTGAGAGTGTTTACCTCTTTTTGCCAAATATGACAAGCGTCACAATACCTAACTTTACTACATCCATCAATGTCAATATCTTTTGAATTTTCTGCAATACTAGCTTTTAACGATTCTAAATCATTTTCAGCTTTGTATACTTTACCTTCCAGAAATGAAAAAATTTGTTTATCGGAAGATAATCTTTTAAAAGCATCTACAGCTTCGTTATGCAGTTTTTCAAAAGTTATTTTCAGTTCAGAAAAAGTCATAGAAGAGAAGTTATTATAGTAGGCTTGTTTTACCTTTTTATCATTGATTTTCTTCTTGTGGTAGGACAAATTTCTGGTGTGAGCCATAAGGCACAGATTTACGGTTTCATCACTATCACTTGAACTTTGTGTGCTTGATGAATCGTTGTCACTTTCCCATGCAATGTAAGCTCTTCTTGGTTTGTTGTACCCTTTTGGTGGAGCTTTTCCTTGATCCTTATACTTCATAGGACAATCTGTTTTATAATGTCCAGATTTGCCACAATTAAAACAAGATCCTCTTCCTCTACTCTTCTTATTCTCTTCCTGTTTTGAATCTGTAAACTGTCTTCGAAACTTCATGAGATTTTTGTCGGAATGCTTGACTCCGTTCTTTCGAATAAATCTATTATATCTCCTTACAAAAAGTCCCATTTCCTCATCATCCGAATCTTTGTCACTACTAGAATCATTGTCACTTTGCTCTTTTCGTGAGGACTTAGAGCTAGAGGCCACAAGAGCTATTGGCTTCTTCTCTCCCTCTTTGTCCATCTTCTTCTCCTTTTCCTTCTTACTTTTGTTCTCAAACTTTTCAAGACTTTCTAATCCTTGCTGATGTTCTTCCAGCTTTCCAAACAGTGTTGTAATCGTAAGTGTCGTTAGATCGTTGGCTTCCTTGATAGCTGTTACTTTAGGTTGCCATTCCCTGCTAAGACACCTCAGAATTTTATTAGTAGCTATTTCATTGGAAACAGGTTTTCCAAGTGCATTCGACCGATTAGTGAGATGAGTGAATCTCTTTTGCATGTCGGAGATAGATTCTCCTTGTTTCATGCGAAAGAGCTCAAACTCTTGATTGAGTGTGTTAATACGGGACTGTTTTACTTCAGTAGTACCCTCATGGGCAACTTCTAAAGCATCCCACATTTCTTTAGTTGTCGTGCAATGGGATACCCGATAATACTCATCAACACCAAGTGCTGAAATTAGCATATTTCGAGCTCTCCAATCGCACGACCACTTTTTCTCATCTTTCTCATTCCAATCAGCTTCTGGTTTAGGAACTATGGCGCCAGCCGCATTTGTCATAGTAATTTGAAAAGGACCATTTTCAATGGCAGCCCATACTAGCCTATCAACAGAATTTATATGAACTCGCATGCAGTCTTTCCAGTAGCCGTAATTTTCACTGTTGAAAATCGACGCTCTATTATACACCCCCTTTGGTTCAGAATCCATATCGTTACAGGCAGCCACATAGAACCAGCGAACCAGGCTCTGATACCACTTGTTAGACGGTGTGGCTAGTGATCGAGAGGGGGGGGGGGTGAATAGACCACCTCTTTAAAATAAACGGATTTAAAATTCTTATCAGAGTTATTGAAACTTAGCGGAAAATTTCAGTCCCGAATCGACTTCCGTCTATTCTGAACCGCTACTGGAAAACCGGACACGCGAATTTGTTGCTGGATTTGAATTAGAACGACATAGATTATTAACACCAGAATCTTATCTAATTGAATGCACTTATCACTAAATCCTAATTCCAATGAATAAAACTCAACTAACAGTTTTGTCAAACAATTGGTGTGTATGTGATCAATGATGAACAATGGTGGACTTTAGCTAAAGAAGTTTTCTTGCCACTATTGTATCACGAAAAATACATCCACAACACACTAACTGAAATTACAAAACTGTTGAAAACGTAAAGAGAGATAAGGAAAGAATACAATACGCAGAGATTTGGTAAGGAAGTTCCCCACTGTCGTCCTCACGTGTGGGTACGTCTCCCTCTCAATTTCAAATGAAATTGAGAACTGTAATTATCAATAATGCTGAATTCGTTGATACAAGGTTATAGTACAAAGATAGAATTCTAAATCCCAAGAACTTCTTCTTGTATGAAACCTCCACTTGATCTGAGCTCGATCAAGAATTTCCTACAAGAAATTGCAAACAATTCACCGGTTCCACGACCTGTTTGCGAAATCACCCGATTTCCAAACCCTACGCTGCGGCTGAATCTGTTCTACAAATGTGACTGACAAACCCGCAAGAACACTCCAGTTCTTGAAGGACAAACCAATTGGTTTTTCCTCGAAACCCCCTTCAATCTTCAACTCAGCTAGATCCTCGATCGTTCCACTGAACACCTCAGCTTGATCCTTGATCGTACCACTGAACGTTATCTCGTTGATCCTTTAATCCAAAGAACAAGAATGATTATGTGTTGATGTTCTTGAAGAAAAGAGATTGAGAAGATGAAGAAGATGAAGTCTCTTTCAGGTTTCTAACTGCTCAAAAACAATTGCTGCTACACACTTCTTTGATCTTGTGTTCAACTGTTTTTCTCTTCTGAATTCGTACCTTTTTCACTTCTGTCAAAATACTACTTATATATGAAAGACAGAAGTTGTTAGTAGACAAAACAGACTTATGCATTGATACAAAAGGTTATGCATCGATGCATACTGTAACTTTGATTAATTTTAGAGAATTAATGTAAGCATGTATCGATGCAAAGCTCGTATGTATCGATACATAGAGCATTTTAACTAAGCATGTATCGATACAAGACTCGTATGGATCGATACATAGAGCATTTTAACTGACCATGTATCGATACAAGACTCGTATGGATCGATACATACTGAAGCAAAAACGTTTTGTGATTTACAACAAATTTATGGATCGATGCATATGAACATGTATTGATACATACTGACACAAAATAGTTTTTATGAGTTCTTTTAAGAGATGTATCAATGTGGATCTTTATGTAAAGACATGAAACAATAGTATAGGCTAAAAACACAAATGAATCATGTAAAATAATGCACAACCAACAATTAGACAATGATCACACAATTTGCTATCATTCAAAACTTATTCAAAGTAAAGAATTTGCTCACATTGCCGGGTGTACAGTTTTTTCTTTTTATCCCTAATTTTTGCCCGAACCTTTTTCATTTTCATTTTTTTTTGGTTCGCCGGGATGCCCATTTTTTCCTGGACTATTTTATTCTTTTCGTCCAGCGGGTCTCTTATACGAAGTATTTTTTAACTGCGTCCGCATTCACAGGGGATGGAAAATCCTTGCCATCCATGGTTGTTAATAACAAGGCTCCGCCAGAGAAAACCTTCTTGACCATGAATGAACCCTCATAATTGGGTGTCCACTTGCCCCGACGATCGTTCTGAGGAGGCGGAATCCTTTTCAACACCATATCTCCCACGTGGTACACACGAGGTCGCACCTTCCAGTCAAAAGCACGCTTCATTCGCTGCTGGTACAACTGCCCATGACCAATGGCTGCCAGCCTCTTTTCCTCAATCAGGCTCATCTCTTCATACCGAGTCCTTACCCATTCAACCTCTTCCAATTTTACATCCATCAGGACTCTTAGAGAAGGAATCTCCACTTCAACAGGTAGGACTGCTTCCATCCCATACACCAGCGAGAAAGGCGTTGCCCCAGTAGATGTGCGCACTGAGGTTCGATACCCGCGCAAGCTTCGTATTCAGCCACATTGTTGGTGTATTCAAATGTTAGTCGGGCAGTGATGCGTTGTTTTTCGCAAGTGTACGAACGCGTCAGAGTAATATAAAAGATTATCGAATCCACAAAGACCAAGTGTCAATCTATCGTTATCTGTCGTTATGGTGTTTATCAAAGGCAGTCAAAATAGGTGTTTTTGTAGTGTGCAATGAAAAGTAAAGTATTGAAATAAAGATAATTAATAAAGACAGGGTCGAATGTAATTCACGTAATTAATTGATAATCTAAGTACTTGCTAGTAGAGCTACTTATGGGCAGTGTTTCCTACTTTGAAAAGAACTAATTTAATAGGAACTATCGCTTTCGCGTATTCAGAACCGAGTTGTACTCCCTAATCAAACCCTCTTATTGTCACTTATAAAAAGGCGTGCATTGCGTTAGAGTAGTAAACCTATTTTTAAGAAATATAGTATCTTGACTAAGTTGAAAAGTATTATAACCTGGATTTCTTAACCAAAAGAGGTTCTCACGAACCAGACTCTAAACTTATAAACGCGTCCGAAAATAGTTTTAAAATCTCTTTTCTTCTTAATGTTAAAAACTCCTAATGAACTATAAAAACAATTAAGTTTAAAAAGACGTTGGACGGCTTTCGATCTTACCCAACGGAATTGAAGTGCGGGAAAACTTAAGTTGAAAGTTAAAATAGCCCTTAAGTGTTTCTACGAACAATTGTACGGATTACTGGTTTAATTACGATCCTTACATTCTAGCCTTATAAATTTAGCTAGACATGGTAAACTAAAAGTGCATTAAAATAAATAAAAGTAGTGCGAGTGCGGAAAGTAAATAATTTAAAGCGAGTGCGAAAAGTAAATAATTTAAAGCGAGTGCGAGGAAATAAACAAAGTAAAAGCGAGTGCGGGAAATAAATAAAGTAAAGGCGAGTGCGGGAAATAAATAAAGTAAAAGCGAGTGCAGGAAATAAATAAAGTAAAGGCGAGTAATAAAAACCTGCTCCAATCGGAGGGCTGAGTAAATTGCAATGCGGAAAAGAAAATGGCGGCAGGATTAACTTCCTTCCAAAGTGCTCTAAACTCGATTACAGACTCTATCACAGACTTGATTACACAATTGTGGTAACACTCCAATGCGAAGAGATTACCACTATAAAATACTGAATATATGCCTAAGTGAAACAAAGTTGCTTCTGAGTTTGCCTCCGTTCTAAGTTTGGATGCTTGTAAAACTGAATTCGCGTTTCTATTTATAAGCAAATAAAAAAAGGTGGAATTGACTTGGATGCCCTTCAACTTGAAAATAGAGGAAACCGTTTCCTTCTTGTGGCGCCCGCCACAAGGCTATGGCGCCCGCCACAAGCACAAAGTGGGGCGCCTTAGTGGATGTAGTGGGGAAACGTGGGAGTTGAGGAAGTTGGACTTGGACACGTCATGGCTTGGTCTGTGGCGCCCGCCATGGGGTAGGCCATAAGCACAAAATGCTGAATTTTAGGGTTTTTAGGCCTTTTTTAACTCCTTTTCTCGATCGGGGCTCCGATTAAAGTAAAAACCTAAAAACAAAGAAAAACATAACAATAACACAACAAAATGATAATAAAACAACTAGAATGCATGTGAAATCGGAGTCGAAAATACGTAAATTTTAGTGTGATCAAACTCTCCCACACTTAAACCTTTGCTTGTCCTCAAGAAAAACATTGAAAAGCTCATAAAAGAAAATTTATGAAAACGAGTGCTTCAGGTAAAAATTCTAAGTTACAAGTCGGGATGCAGTGATAGGTACTAACTGAGTGAACTAAGGGTATCATGATGACACTAATCCGCAAATACGGACATAAACTTCATTCCTATATTAACCAACCCATATTATCCCACAATACCTAGGCCTGCCTCTTCATCTCTTTTGTGTCCTTTTCATTCAGGCGCAATCACATTAAGCCCGTTATCCGTACATACTTCTTAGTAGAGTGGCCTGTTAGTGATTATGATCAGAGCTTGGGGTTTTTGGCACATAAACATGTGTAAACCCTTTTATTGGACCCAACTGTAGTTGTGGGGGATCGGATCGTAATCCGTCCTACCGAGTTCAGTGCCAGATACCTCTGAACCAACTAGCAGTGAGTACTGCTTTTCTTTTTCTTTTTCTTTTTGTAGCAATTTTTTACAATTCTTTGGTTTAAATGACTTTGTGAGGGTCACCTATACCGGAGTTGCCTTTTTGCTTTCTTTTATTTTTTATTTTTTTCTGGATCATTCACTTATTTGCATCGGTCCCCTACGTAGAGGATGCGTAGGCCGAAGCTGACTGCTGAAATAAACTACTAAGGACTTATACGGAAATGATGATTAAGGCCATGGTATATGGGGTTTCGGGAATGATTCCTATATTTACGAAGCTTATGGTGCTAAAACAGATACTGATGTTTCGCAAAGTTCTCCCAAGTCACCGCATCCTTACTCAAAACATGTCCTTAAAACCTGAAAACTTTCGAAATAACACTATTTTCTTTTGCAAAAAAAATTTTGGTGGGGCTAAAGGTATGGGGAGACTAGATTGTACTAAAGATCTACTGTATTTGGTGACTCGTCAGACTCATGCATTATACTAAAAAGCAAAATTAAACAACTAAAAGGAAAATTAAACAATCTAAAAACAGCAAATAAAAATGATAAAGGAAAAGCGAGAAAAACAATAAAGAAAAGACGATAGAGTCTCCTCCCACACTTAAATCGAACATTGTCCCCAATGTTTCGAAATAAGATAAGGAAGAGTTACCTGGCAACCTATTACTGACCACTAGTGCCCTCGCCATCCTGAGGTGGACGACGGGATCGGGTACAACGACGGTCTCTCTGATCCATCCTCGCCTGCAGGGCATCCTGAGCGGTCCTCACCTCTCGAAGGTTACCTAGAATGGAACCTTGAGTGGCTTCGATGAGTGCCATGTGTCGCTGGTTGTATTGTTGCTGACGGGCTTGCGTATTTGTAATCACTTGCAGGGACTGTAGAACAGTGTCGTAGGATCTGTCTGTCCTCCGCTGCGATTCTTGCATGAAGCTCATGTTATCCGCCAGTTGTTGTTGGATGGTAAAATGAAAGTAAATAAATACGAAAAAGTAAAATGAAAGAAAAACCATGGGTTGCCTCCTACGCAGCACTTGTTTAACGTCATTAGCTTGACGATTAGAATTTATACACCTGTAGTAGTAGGAATCGGTGGATCAATCAGGGTGTGGCTTGAGTAGTATGTTGGAATGTCTCCTCCTTCGTAGAGCTTCAGTCTTTGTCCATTTACAATGAATGGGATACAGGTTTGGTTCTTGATTTCTACGGCTCCAGATCTCAGAATCTTGGATACTTCAAAAGGACCAGTCCATCTTGAACGTAGCTTTCCAGGGAAGAGTCGTAACCTAGTGTTGAAAAGGAGAACAAAATCGCCTACATTGAAGTTTTTCTTTACTATTCTTTTGTCGTGATAGGCTTTTGTCCTCTCTTTATATATTTTTGCATTCTCATAGGCAAATTTCCTAAGTTCTTCTAATTTATGAATGTCTAGGGTACGCTTTTCTCCAGCGGCTAGGTAGTCTAAATTCAAAGTTTTAATGGCCCAATAGGCCTTATGCTCTAATTCGAATGGTAAGTGACATGATTTTCCATAAACTAGTTGATAAGGAGTAGTTCCTATAGGGGTTTTGAAAGCGGTTCTGTAGGCCCATAATGCTTCTTGAAGCTTCTGAGACCAGTCTCTCCTAGAAATAGAAACAGTTTTTTCTAGGATTTGTTTTATCTCCCTATTAGATACTTCTACTTGGCCACTAGTTTGTGGGTGGTATGGTGTTGCTACTCTATGCCTATCTCCATATTTTCTTAAAAGTTTGTCAAATATTCTCGATATAAAGTGTGATCCTCCATCGCTTATGACTAAACGTGGTGTTCCAAATCTAGGGAATATATAGTTTTTAAATAGTTTGATTACTACCCTAGTGTCGTTTGTCGGTGCAGCTATAGCTTCAATCCACTTAGACACATAGTCTACAGCTACTAAGGTGTACCTATTTCCTAAGGATGGTGGAAAAGGTCCCATGAAATCTATACCCCATACGTCAAAGAGTTCTACTTCCTGAATGTTTCTTAAGGGCATTTCATCACGTCTTGAAATGTTTCCAGTGCGTTGGCATCTATCACATTTGACAATGCAAGCATAGACATCACGCCACATGGTAGGCCAGAATAGGCCATCTTGAAGAATCTTGGCGTATGTCTTAGAGGTGCTCGCATGTCCACCATAAGGTGCAGAATGACAATGCTCGATAATACTATTTACCTCTTCTTCTGGAACGCAACGGCGAAAAATGCCATCTTTACCCCTTTTGAAAAGGAGTGGTTCGTCCCAATAGAAGTTTCTCACATCGTGGAAGAATTTCTTCTTGCGGTGGTAGTCAAGATCAGGGGGTACTATATCAGCAGCTAGGTAATTAACGAAATCTGCATACCAGGGTATGTTACTTATTGCTAAGGAATTTTGGAAATGCTCATAAGGATCTATGTTATTATCTGCAATGGTTTCTACTTTAGCTATCAGTCTATCATAGGCGAAATCATCATTTATGGGTACTAGTTCAGGTTTTAGATGTTCTAGCCTAGAAAGGTGATCGGCTACTACATTTTCAGTGCCTTTTTTTATCTCTTATATCTAAATCAAACTCTTGTAGTAATAGAATCCATCGGAGTAACCTGAGCTTGGCATCTTTTTTACTTAATAGGTAACGAATGGCGGCATGATCGGTGTAAACAATAATTTTTGCTCCTACTAGATAAGATCTAAATTTGTCTATAGCGAAAACTACAGCGAGTAATTCTTTTTCGGTTGTTGCGTAATTAAGTTGGGCAGCATCTAGGGTTCTACTGGCATAATAAATGGCATGTAATTTTTTATCTTTCCTTTGTCCTAGAACGGCTCCAACTGCATAATCACTAGCATCGCACATTATCTCAAAAGGTTCCGACCAATCAGGTGGTTTCATAATGGGTGCAGATACTAATGCTTGTTTTAAAAGATTAAATGCGTCATTACATTTTTCGTCGAAAATGAATTCAGCATCTTTCATTAAAAGTCCAGTTAAAGGTTTTGTTAATTTGGAGAAGTCCTTAATAAAACGCTGGTAGAATCCAGCGTGTCCAAGAAAGCTTCAGACTTCTCTAATGGTTTTTGGGGGTTTTAGGTTTTTTATAACTTCTATTTTAGCTTTATCTACCTCTATACCTTTTTCGGAAACTATATGTCCTAAAACTATTCCTTCGGTCACCATGAAATGACATTTTTCCCAATTTAGCACGAGGTTCACCTCCACACATCTCTCCAGGATTTTCTCAAGGTTAGCAAGACAATTGTGGAAATCGAATCCGCAAACTGAGAAATCATCCATAAACACTTCCATGATACCATCTAGGTAATCTGCGAATATTGACATCATGCAGCGTTGGAAAGTAGCTTGAGCGTTACAGAGGCCGAACGACATTCGTCTGTAGGCAAAAGTTCCATAGGGGCATGTAAAGGTAGTTTTTTCTTGATCTTCGGGGTGGATAGGTATTTGGAAGAATCCAGAGTATCCATCTAGATAACAGAAGTAAGAGTGTCTGGCTAGACGCTCCAACATCTGGTCAATAAATGGTAAAGGGAAATGGTCCTTCCTAGTTGCTTTATTTAATTTTCTATAATCTATACACATCCGCCAGCCTCCTTCTAAACGTTTTGCTACATGTTCGCCTTTATCGTTTTGCACGACTGTGATGCCTCCCTTTTTAGGTACTACATGCACATGGCTCACCCACTTACTATCAGAGATCTGGTAGATTATACCTGCCTCAAGTAACTTAAGAACTTCCTTCTTAACAACATCACTCATTATAGGGTTTATTCTTCTCTGATGCTCCCTAGAGGGTTTTGAATCTTCTTCTAATGAAATCCGATGCATGCATACGGATGGGCTTATACCTTTCAGGTCAGAGATATTATATCCTAAGGATGAGGGGTGTCTTCGTAAAACGTCTAAAAGTTGGTTCGTTTCCTCTTGGCTCAAGGTAGCACTAACTATAACTGGGCGGTTCATCTTTTCATCGAGGAACTCATATCTCAGGTTCTTAGGCAGTTCATTAAGTTCAAAGGTTGGTTTCTTAGGGCATGGCATAGGATCTGGAGTAAGGGATAAACATTCGTAAAGGTTATCATCGATGTAAGGTTCTTTAAAGTCATCATCTTCCTTTATGGGGGTTGATGGTAACTTAATAATTTCTTTTTGTTCTAATTCTCTAACACATTCATCAATGATATCTAAGGCATAACACGAGTCTCCCATCACAGGTGCCATAAGAAATTTCGAAAGTACAAATTCTATTTTCTCGTTACCTACCTCAAATGTCAACTTTCCTTTCTTGACATCTATTATGTCTCCTGCAGTTGATAAGAACGGTCTACCTAGAAGAATTGGTATATCATTGTCCTCTTTGATGTCCATGACGATAAAATCAGTAGGGATAAATAACTGACCTATCATAACAGGGACATCTTCTAAAATGCCTATCGGATATTTAACAGATCTATCGGCTAACTGAAGTGACATCTTAGTGGGTTGTAATTCTCCTAAGTTTAATCTCTCACAAACTGCTAGAGGCATTAAGCTCACACTAGCTCCTAAGTCTAAAAAAGCTTTTTCGATGACATGATTACCCAAAAGGCAAGGAATGGAGAAATTTCCAGGATCTTTACCTTTCTTTGCTAATTTGTCCTCGGAAATAGCATTACATTCCAAAGGCTTCGGATCGTCAAGTCTATGTTTGTTGGTAAGGATGTCTTTCAGAAAATTTGCATAAGAAGGTATTTGGGTAATGGCTTCTGTGAAAGGGATTTCTACATGAAGTTTTTCTATAACTTTAATAAATTTTTGATACTGTTTATTGATCTGGGTTTGTTTGAGTCTTTGGGGATATGGTATAGGTGGTTTATATGGCGGGGGTGGTACGTAAATTTTATCTTTAGGTTCTTCTCCTTTATCTCGACCATCCTGGTTTTCAGATTCCTCTGGTTCCTTTACTTCGTCCGTGGGTTTGGTACATTCCTTAGAAGTTTCGGGTTCACTTAATCTTTGGTTTGGTGGCTCATCATAAGCGTTCCCACTTCGTAGGGTAATGGCATTGGCTTGTCCTCTCGGATTTTGTTGAGGTTGTCCAGGGAATTGTCCTCCAGGTGTAGTCTGAGGGGCTTGGTTTAAAGCTACCTGAGAGATCTGGGTTTCAAGCATCTTGGTATGAGTAACTATTTGGTCAACCTTGGTTCCTAACTGAGTAATCAATTCGTTCACATGAATGTTTTGGTTCATGAACTCCTTGTTTTGTTGGGTTTGAGCGGTGATAAAATTTTCCATAATTTTCTCAAGGCTCGGTTTTGGTGGTACAGGTTGCATAGGTTGATTTGATATAGGGGCTTGATAACTAGGTCTAGGAGGTGCAATATTTTGAATAGGGTTATTGTTTTTATAGGAGAAGTTCGGGTGATTCCTCCATCCAGGGTTATAGGTATTCGAGTATGGGTTCCCTTGGGTGTAGTTCACTTGCTCGGAGTGGGTTTCATTTAATAGACTGCATTCTGCGGATTGGTGTCCTTGGGTTCCACATATCTCACAATCCGACGAAACTGCGGCTACAGTATTCGGGTTCGTGTGCATATGCTCGACTTTAAGGGCTAATGCGTCCATTTTAGCTTGCATCATGTCTATAGAGCTTAGTTCATGCACTCCTCCTTGGGCTTCCTTCTTCTCAACTGTCGCTCGTTCGACTCCCCATGATTGATGGTTTTGAGCCACATCTTCAATGAGGGCGCTAGCTTCAGGGTAAGGTTTGTTCATCAGAGCACCGCCTGCGGCAGCGTCGATGGTCATCTTTGTGTTGTAATGAAGTCCATTATAGAAGGTTTGAATGATTAACCAATTTTCTAAACCATGATGTGGGCATGCTCGTAACAACTCTTTATATCTCTCCCAAGCTTCAAACAGCGATTCTCCTTGGTTTTGGGTAAATCTAGTTATATGGTTTCAAAGAACGGCGGTCTTACTCAGGGGAAAATATCTAGCAAGAAAAACTCTTCTAAGGTTATCCCAAGTCGTAATGGAATTAGGTGAAAGGGAATCTAACCATGATAGGGCTTTATCTCTGAGGGAAAAAGGAAATAATCTTAAACGTATTGCCTCAGGAGAAGCTCCATTGGTTTTAAAAGTATCTGCTAATTGAAGAAATATTTTTAAATGTTGGTTAGGGTTATCGGTAGCGAGACCCGCGAATTGTCTCTGTTGCACTAGTTGTAACAGGGATGGTTTAAGTTCAAAATTATTGGCTGGGATGATTGGGTTTACTATACTAGAACTAGGTTCTTCGTTAGATGGTTGAGCGAAGTCCTTAAGAGGTCTTTGGTTTTGATCTTCGGCCATAGCTCTCTTAATTCTATGAAAGACTAAACGTGCGCGAGCGTAACGTTCAGGTTCCGCCAGAGGGTATACTAAGCTTAAACTTCCGGTGCTGCGAGTTCTTCGCATCGACCGGCGGGAAATAACCTAAGTCTAAACGATATAACAACAGGAAAATGAAATTTGACGAAGTTGGTCCCCGGCAACGGCGCCAAAGACTTGATGCGTTGTTTTTCGCAAGTATACGAACGCGTCAGAATAATATAAAAGATTATCGAATCCACAGAGACCAAGTGTCAATCTATCGTTATCTGTCGTTATGATGTTTATCAAAGGCAGTCAAAATAGGTGTTTTTGTAGTGTGCAATGAAAAGTAAAGTATTGAAATAAAGATAATTAATAAAGACAGGGTCGAATGTAATTCACGTAATTAATTGATAATCTAAGTACTTGCTAGTAGAGCTACTTATGGGCAGTGTTTCCTACTTTGAAAAGAACTAATTTAATAGGAACTGTCGCTTTCACGTATTCAGAACCGAGTTGTACTCCCTAATCAAACCCTCTTATTGTCACTTATAAAAAGGCGCGCATTGCGTTAGAATAGTAAACCTATTTTTAAGAAATATAATATCTTGACTAAGTTGAAAAGTATTATAACCTGGATTTCTTAACCAAAAGAGGTTCTCACGAACCAGACTCTAAACTTATAAACGCGTCCGAAAATAGTTTTAAAATCTCTTTTCTTCTTAATGTTAAAAACTCCTAATGAACTAGACAAAGCGCTTTCGCTGTTTTTGAAATAGTTAAAAACAATTAAGTTTAAAAAGACGTTGGATGGCTTTCGATCTTACCCAACGGAATTGAAGTGCGGGAAAACTTAAGTTGAAAGTTAAAATAGCCCTTAAGTGTTTCTACGAACAATTGTACGGATTACTGGTTTAATTACGATCCTTACATTCTAGCCTTATAAATTTAGCTAGACATGGTAAAGTAAAAGTGCATTAAAATAAATAAAAGTAGTGCGAGTGCGGAAAGTAAATAATTTAAAGCGAGTGCGGAATGTAAAGAATTTAAAGCGAGTGCGAGGAAATAAACAAAGTAAAAGCGAGTGCGGGAAATAAATAAAGTAAAGGCGAGTGCGAGAAATAAATAAAGTAAAAGCGAGTGCGGGAAATAAATAAAGTAAAGGCGAGTAATAAAAACCTGCTCCAATCGGAGGGCTGAGTAAATTGCAATGCGGAAAAGAAAATGGCGGCAGGATTAACTTCCTTCGAAAGTGCTTCAAACTCGATTACAGACTCTATCACAGACTTGATTACACAATTGTGGTAACACTCCAATACGAAGCGATTACCACTATAAAATACTGAATATATGCCTAAGTGAAACAAAGTTGCTTCTGAGTTTGCCTCTGTTCTAAGTTTGGATGCTTGTAAAACTGAATTCGCGTTTCTATTTATAAGCAAATAAAAAAAGTGGAATTGACTTGGATGCCCTTCAACTTGAAAATAGAGGAAACCGTTTCCTTCTTGTGGCACCCGCCACAAGGCTATGGCGCCCGCCACAAGCACAAAGTGGGGCGCCTTAGTGGATATAGTGGGGAAACATGGGAGTTGAGGAAGTTGGACTTGGACACGTCATGGCTTGGTCTGTGGCGCCCTCCATGGGGTAGGCCATAAGCACAAAATGCTGAATTTTAGGGTTTTTAGCCCTTTTTCACTCCTTTTCTCGATCAGGGCTCCGATTAAAGTAAAAACCTGAAAACAAAGAAAAACATAACAATAACACAACAAAATGATAATAAAACAACTAGAATGCATGTGAAATCGGAGTCGAAAATACGTAAATTTTAGTGTGATCAGGCAGCAAAAGGAATGTGAGATCCCCTCGGCGTAACCAAAACAGCACCAAATCCACTACCATTCACGTTAACGGCCCCATCAAACATCAGAATCCATTCGGACTCAGGGTCAGGCCCCTTCTCCGGGATTGGTTCCTCACAATCTTTCGATTTGAGAAACATGATGTCCTCATCAGGGAACTCAAATTTCATCGGTTGATAATCCTCAATAGGTTGTTGGGCGAGGTAATCAGACAATACACTCCCCTTTATTGCTTTCTGAGAAGTGTACTGGATATCATATTCAGTCAAAATCATTTGCCATCTCGCAACCCGTCCGGTCAATGCTGGCTTCTCAAATATATACTTGATCGGATCCATCTTGGAAATCAAGAAAGTGGTATGAACCAGCATATACTGTCTCAGTCGGCGAGCAGCCCATGCCAAAGCACATCAAGTTTTCTCGAGCAGTGAATATCTTGTTTCACAGTCGGTAAACATTTTGCTAAGGTAGTAAATTACATGCTCTTTTCGACCAAACTCGTCATGCTGCCCCAGCACACACCCCATAGACCCCTCGAGGATGGTCAAGTACAAGATTAACGGTCGTCCCTCCACAGGAGGCATCAGAATCGGAGGCTCCTGCAAATATTCTTTTATTTTTTCAAATGCCGCTTGGCAATCATCGTTCCACCTGACCGTTTCATCTTTTCTCAATAACTTGAATATGGGTTCACACGTGGCTGTTAGATAAGATATGAACCGTGAAATGTAGTTCAATCTACCTAAGAAACCACGAACCTCCTTTTCTGTTCTCGGTTCAGGCATCTCTTGTATTGCTTTTACTTTAGCAGGATCAACCTCGATTCCTCTTTCACTCACAATAAACCCCAGCAACTTACCGGACCGCACTCCGAAAGTGCACTTATTCGGATTCAACCTTAATTTGAATTGTCTCAACCGGTCAAACAACTTGGCCAAGTCTACCAAATGCCCCTCTTCTGTTTGGGACTTTGCTATCATGTCATCAACATAGCATTCGATCTCATGATGAATCATATCATGAAACAAAGTCACCGTAGCTCTTTGATACGTGGCACCAGCGTTCTTGAGACCGAATGGCATCACCTTATAATAAAAAGTGCCCCATGGTATGATGAACGTTGTTTTCTCCATATCATCTGGCGACATTTTGATTTGATTATAGCCAGAAAAGCCATCCATGAAGGAAAACACTGAGAATTGAGTTGTATTATCTACCAACACATCAATGTGAGGTAATGGGAAATCATCTTTCGGGCTAGCTCTGTTCAGATCCCGGTAGTCCACACACATCCTCACATTTCCATCCTTCTTTGGTACCGGCACAATGTTCGCGACCCAAGGCGGATAATTAGTGACAGCTAGGAAACCAACATCCAACTACTTTTGTACTTCCTCTTTGATTTTCATGGCCATCTCGGGTCGAGTTCTGTGAAACTTCTGCTTTACTGGAGGACAGTCTTCTCTCAATGGCAACTTGTGCACAACAATATCGGTATCCAACCCTGGCATATCTTGATAAGACCAGGCGAAGATATCAACATACTCTTTCAACAATGCTACCATTCTGCTCTTGACATTCACCTCCAAAGCAGCCACAATTCTCACTTCCTTTCTGACCTCCTCGGTACCCCGATTAACAACCTCAACTCGCTCCTCGTGCGGTTGAATCACCTTCTCCTCTTGTTTCAACAACCTGGCTAATTCTTCCGGCAGTTCACAATCTTCTTCGCCTTCTTCTTCGGCATGGTAGATCGGATTGTCGAAGTCATATGAGGGTGTAACAGGATTGTTATCAATGAGATCCGGAGAATGATCGCATCTGCATGAATGTTGATTCATGCATTGCTTTAGGGTCGGGACGAGACAAATTAAAAGGAAAGAACATGAAAAAACATTGCCATTTTTATTGTTTTTTTTAACTGCAAAAACAAATGAAAAACAGGGAACACCGCTTTTAATGCGAAAAACATCCATTTATTAATGATGCAAGTGTTGCAAAATGAAACACATGAGGTGGCCCTTACAATGTACCATTACGTTTCGGGAAAAATGTATGGCTTTCATGCAAACAGAATTAAAAACATAAATATTACTCGTCACGTAGAGTGACGGTGATGATCTTTTCGGCCTTC
Organism: Lathyrus oleraceus; assembly: GCF_024323335.1. Lineage (NCBI taxonomy): Eukaryota > Viridiplantae > Streptophyta > Magnoliopsida > Fabales > Fabaceae > Lathyrus > Lathyrus oleraceus. Next base: position 333,500,472 of record NC_066581.1, read on the forward strand.
CAGTTCGGGACCTCCCTCCCTGGTACGCACGGTTTTATCCATGAGTCTAGCTCGCAGTCACTGTCAATCTCTTCACCCACCGCACAGACGCGACCTGGATCTAGCATTCCAGCACTGGTGAACGTGAACGGCTAACGACGTCCTCTATTCTGTTCAGACGAACCTTGGCCCGACTGATAACCAACCCCAAACCTATCTTTTTTCACCGTAATATCTACCATTCTTCCCCATCCTGGGGCTTCTCCTCTTCTCACCACCTCCGCGGCCTGTTTGTAAGAAGTAATGGACGGCTTTTTCTCTTTCTTAGCAAAAATGGCATTCTCCACCTTGACGGTTTCAAACGCCTGACTCGGTATTTCAAATATTTCACCGTCCATTCCTACATATTTGAATGATGACAAATGGCTGACAAAGATATCCTCCTCCCCCCAATCAACTTTCTCAAATCAGATACGTCCCCCATCCATCATTCTCTGAATCTTCTTCCTCAACATTACACACCCATTCGTAGTGACAGTGCAAGCAGCACAACAATTATCACAACCAGGGAAAACTCCACTCTTCATCAAATGTCTCTTGACCATAAACAATGGAGTCCTCAACTGATCCACATCCGTCACCTCTATTTTTCTCTTATCCTCTGACATCACGTTCACCCCCATAGGACCATGCATCGGCATGGGGTTAGCATTAACATTCGGCGTCGGTGCAAAATTGATGGCTTTAGAATCCACCAAATCTTGAACGACATGCTTAAAAGCTTTACAACCCTCAATGTTATGCCCGAGTGCACCAGAATGGAACTCGCACCTGACGTTCTCATCGTGACTTGCAGGCATCTGATCTGGTCTTACCGGAGCCAGCGTCCTCGGCTGAACCAACCCAAGATCCTTCAACTTCTTAAACAGAAAGGTATACGTCACGGGTGGCCTATCAAACTGACGATCTGTCATCCTTCTTCTCACTTGGCACCCAGCTCTCTGTGTTCTCTGTTGAGGTGACTGCTGTTGCTGTTGTACGGATTGATTACCAGTAGGAATCGTTACTGCAGCAGAATACGGGTGGTAACGATACCTACCGTGTCCCCTTTGGGCATACACATCACTCGATTCACCCTCCTTCTTGAGCTGACCATTACCAAAGGGCTTCTTTACTCCAGACGACGGAGCATTTCCCTGTATTTCCCCCATTCTCAGCCAGCTTTCAATCCTCTCCACCTTCTCGGCGATTGCTTTCTGCCCCAAGGCGAACCCTTGCATAGCACTGATCAACTCACTCATCTTCTCTTTCAGCTCGAGAATGTCAGCGTTGGACGAATCCATCAGTCTGGGTTTGTTGCGTCTGGTAGGGTATCTATGCGGACGAGCTACGTGTAGAGGAATGACTCGACGTGCGCGAGCAATGATTCCTGTGTAAACCAAACATGTTAGATACTGACACCTGCAAAACAGAAGACAGGTTATTGTGATTCATGCATGAATGCAATGTCTATCCGTATGAGGAACATTCTGTCCTTTGATTCTGGCTTCATCGAGACGGATAATAATTTGACGATAACATTCTGATATCAGGATGTCTCTCAACCAGAATCTCAATCGAGAATGTACCCTAAGTATGGATAGACATGAGTTAGATGGGGATGAATGCAAAATGGGAGTGATGTAGATGCATGAATGCAAGTCATAGTGCCATCCTCCAAGTCATCTGAACATCAAATGTACTGGAATTCCGGTCTTAGAATTAATCACAACCATCTGAGAGACTGAGTAACCACAAATCCAATGCGGGAGTTCCGAAATAAACGGAACTGGAGGATATATCACCATCATCACAGGTACATCACTGACTAAATAGCAACAAGATCCTCTGGACAAGCAACCCCAAATTCAACCCGGGGATCCGAAATAAACGGAACCCGCTGATAAATACCACAGACAGAACTCCGGCGTGTCAGAAATAAATCCATAAATCCAATTGAACCAAAGTCACCATCGCAGAATCACCAACAGAACCTGTATCTATAAGAATCAAACCCCTCCCCTCACAGTGAATTCTAATAAGGTCATCCTAAGGCGGATAATGGTCTCGACAATTGGACAAGATACTCAACGGGTTTGCCCTTTCGGGTGTGCCGTGCAGCTCTAATAAGATCATATAAACCAAAGATTCGGGAAAGAACAGTCACCGAAGTCAACAACTCAAAGGAGAGATAACCCAACCATAGTGAAAACTCCACAAGGAAGAGCTTCTCTCAAAAGAACCTCGTCCGGCTTGTGGTATGTCACGTCGCAACAATCATGCCAAACCAACATGTGAGGAACGTGAGACCACGCTAATCCTAGGTGTATACTTAGGCCTGGGTTTTAGCCCCACTCAGAACACCCACCCCCAAATCAAAGGAACCACACCTGTCCAGAATCCAGCAAAGTGATAATATGATGCATGCAAACATATATGCAAATATATACAATCACAGTATAGTAATCACAAGTGCAATAAATAAGCAATAAAAGCAACCCAAACTATCCTAAAAACTACGCTAGAGAGCGCTAGGATTGACTCGCTTAGGGAAGATGGACCAGCAAGAGGTCAACTTCACTCCCCAGCAGAGTCGCCAGCTGTCGCAACGCGAAAAACAACCGGCGGAAAAAAACAGTTTACAGAGCCGCCACCGACGCTATTCATCCTATGACGGAAAGGAAGCGCAGGACTAACCTAAGAAAGGGAAAGGAACGGTCTTACGACCAGAGATTGTAAGGTACGGGAGTCGGTTACGCAAGTGGAAGGTATTAGCACCCCTCACGTCCGCCGTACTCGACGGGATCCACGCTCAAAAGAATAGGAAAAGGTTGCTAATAAACTGCTCAAAGAAAATGCACAAACTGGAATAATAACACAGGTGAAAGAAAATGGAGGAAGTGGATTCGGCAGGATGTCGCATCCTGGGCCTACGTAGTTTGTCAGAAACAAACATCAGAGTCAACGTAGTTCGGGGAAAAGGGAGACATGCTCGCTAGGATATCGCATCCTATGCCTATGTATCTTCTCTATCCAGAGGAGAATCAGAGCACTCGTAGCTCAGCTAACGCACGCCGAAACAAGACACTAAAAAGAGACGCTGAGACGTCAAAAGAAACACTCAACAGGAAACAGAATGCCAATACATGGACTTACACCCGACTCCAATCAACACAAAGGAAACAGAATGCCAATACATGGACTTACTCCCGACTCCAAACAACACAAAGGAAACAGAATGCCAATACATGGACTTATATCCGACTCCAAACAAAATAAACGCTAACCAGCGAACACCAAAGAAAAAGGTTCTTCGTGCGAACCATAACAAAGTAATCAAATACCCCAAAGATGAACCCCAAAGATATCAGAAGAAACCCCCAAGGTATGAACATACCACACACGCACACGCTGAACAAACAAGTACTCACACCAAAGCAAACAAAGGGTGAACACACACACAAAAAGAAAAAGGGTGCCCAAAGAGATTTCGCTCAATCTCCTGCCTACGTATCTCATCTGGAATGAGAATCAGGGCGACGTAGTTCCCCTTAACAGGGGAAAGGAGACAACAAACTAATAGGGAGACTGACTCGAGCCTAATAGTTGTCATGCAAACAATAATCCCTAAGTTGAGGTCTCTAACATGCATCCTACTTCCTCAGAAATCAATCATACAACTCCTACAGAAATGGAGATGAGAAGAGGAAAGCAGATAAACACATTAATATAAGTGAACAAGCATCACTCACTATATACAAACAAGAGGCTTCAAACAAAGGTGGTAGGCTTTAGTCAAGAGGGGTCATATCAACCTCGACAAACAAGCCAAACTGTACAAAGGTAGTTTGTAGCTCTTAACCACTAACATTGAGAGTTAGGGTGAAGCTGATCAAAGATGGAAATGAGGATGAGACTCATGCTCTTAACCCTGGCCTGGGTGAGCTTATGATAAAGAAAGCGTGGGGATCCAGAATTAGGGATCCTATTCCACTTGACTGACACTGGACAAATGATCTTGGGTATTTGTTCAAGAGCATCAGCACGTAGTGCGAGCATAATGAACGACTCACTGAATAACGGGGGATTGATTGCTACTCCCTTTTATCCGTTAATTGCCTATTCACTTAGGAGGACTTATCAAGTAGCACTTGCCTCATTTAGTGGTCTTTGGCACAAATGTAAACAATCACAAACAGAGCCTCTTAAGGAGGACTTCAGTCAAAATGCCTGCCAAAAAGGTGACAGGACTTCCAGACTACATGGAGTAAGAGAATAGTTACCTAAGTGGTGTATCAACCACAATCCAAAGCTCAAGCAAGAGCTAAAAGCAAGCAACTAATGTACCTGTACAAAAGCTAAACAGTTAATATCTCAGACAACCAATCAGAAAACAGACAGTGAAACCAATCAACTGTACACAATTCAATGAGAAATGGTCAAGCAATCAAATGAAGCAATGAGCTCAACTCATCAACTTAAATCCCTACAAAACACAAAGAAGTCAGAACACAATCCAATTTGCATCTCAAAAGGTGAGCAACTCAACCATTAATGCTAAGTGTCCAAACCTGAAACACAAGTCAAGGTTAGTTCATGTACAAAACAACTAGTACAAAGACTAGGTCCAAAACCAAACCAAATGATCAAAACAGAAGTCAATCTTTTGCACAAAGCAAGTTAAAACAATCAAGAAAATGTCCTCAAAAGGACCAACATCAATTCATAAGGCAAAGGCATCAAATGATCAATGTAAAGCAAAGGCAAGCAAAGGTGCACAAAGTGGACATCCAAATTAGAAAATCCAAATCAAAACAGAAAAACATCCAATGGCCTTGATATTTTTTATGTGAAATCATCATGTTATAAACATACATCATGCAAAAAAATTAGATCCAGAAGAGCTCAAATGATAGGTGAACAAAAATGCACAAAATGAATGCCAAAAATGTGACACAAATTGTCACATTACATCTTCATGTGTCAAAACAGTGATAGCTTGTGATAAAATTTCCAAACCAATTATCAAAAATTCATATCACAAGTGAAGATTAAGCATGCAAAATTTCAGATCAATTGGATCAACACATAGCATTTCACAAAGCATTTATCATGACATATCAATTTAGCATAAGGTTCAATCCAAAATTCCAAAATAAAATTCCAGAAACAAACAAATCATGAAATTAATCCTATAAAAAACTAGAGATCAATACAAAATCATGAAAAAAATTGGAGTCAATCTGGAGCATTTTACTATTTTTTATGATTTTTAGAAGATGAATGAAATAAATGGAATAATGAAATGAAATATGGAGGGAAAATATTATTTGAAAACAATTCAGAATGTTCACAACCAAGGATCGAACACATGCATTAAGGATCAACGGCGCTCAAAGTGAAACGCTGCATTTCACTTAATGACATGGCAGCCACGCAGCAAGTCAACAACATGCAAGGCGAGTCAACACAATATAAGCCAACCAAACAGACACGCAAGCGCCACACAAGCAACGAACCCTAGCAATACAGTCAGACGCCGGAGCTGTAGCTCCGGTCGTCTTCTCCGGCCGTCTCCGACGGAGATTCAACAGAATTTTTCCAGATTTCAAAGAAACCGGTACCGTTCGAAAGGTCTTTCAACAAGGATCTCAAATATCATACTCAATCAACCTAATTCATCATATAATTTCTAGATCGAGCAAAAACTTTTTCAACATCAAAACTTGAATCTCATCATACATGTTCATATCTTAACCAAATTCAAATATAATCATATCAGCATGCTCAGGGGAACTAGATCTACACAATCATGGCAAGCAATTGGCAAAAGGAGGTGATGAAATTTTGACTTACTTGAAATGCAGTTCTCCAGATTCACGATCTCAAGCTCTCATATGATCCAGATCAACTTCCTTTAACCTCTAATGAAGCTTTGTGCAAGAATTACCACTTGAAACCGCCTGAATTCTCTTCAATTTCAAAATCCGATCCAGTTGAATATGCTCTTCAGCAGCTTGAATTATGGACGAATTTCTTCAAACAAGGGATGGATTTTGCTCAGTGATGCTCCATGATCAAGAATCTGCAATAATCTTGGAGAGTTGTGTGAAGAAAGATGAAATTTGAAGTGAGAGAAAATTGGAGGGAAATGTGAATTTTCAGATCTGAATTTTCTGTTATGAGCAAATGAGATTAGGGTTTGGCTTTTATATGATCCACTAATCACATTGAAATCCAAATTAAGCTTGTGTTAATCATGATTAGTGGAATATGGATTAATTTGCAAAATTGCAAAAGTGAAGCTCATGCACATGCTACACGTGAACAGTGCCCATGCAAGCTTGGAAATCATTTAAAATCATCCACTAAACAACATGGAATTGGTATTTGGCTTGCATGATCAACCAATTTTGAATTATGAAATTTCCCTCCATTTTGCACATGTGTGAACAAGTGAGCATATGAGCTTCTTCCATGCATGTCAAGGATTCATTTGAAATGTATTGGTCATGAGGAGTATTTTGCAAAAAGAATGGACCAAATTGGAGTTTTGTATCAAAAGTTATGTCACTTTGAATTTCCATGTACATCTTGGGATCATTTGGCCATAACTTCTCAACCAATCATCAGATGGACATGATCTAAGACTTTTTGAAAATGGGAGAGAAAGATCTACAACTTTCATGTTCACCAAAAATCCATTTGAAGCTTCTTTGATCTTGAAAAGTCAAGTTGAATATGGACCAGAAACTTGCCATTTTTGGAAACTTGAAATTACAGGTCACTTTCCATTTTTGGAAACTTTTGCCATGACTTCAAAATCTTCAGGATAGATGTTTAAAATGACAAATGGACCTCTTTTGAACATGACTGAGGTGTCTCAACTCATTTCCCCACCTCATATCCCTCAGTTGACTGCACAATTGACTTTTTGGTCTTCAGATGATCATGAAATGTATTGATGAACTTGAGGCTTTACCACTTGATGAAGTGGCTCCAAAATGAAACCTTAGCTTATGTAAGCTCCTCATAACAATCATGTGATCTCCATCCCTAGCAAATACCTCATCTCCTTGAGCAACCCTGGTTGGAAGAATGACTTTGATTAGGGTTGACCAGAGGTCACAACCCTAATCCAAAGGAACTTGAGAATGAACAATGAAACCCTTGATGATGATAGAACCATGATGATGGTGATATACCCTTGCAGACAAGATAATGCTCAAGACCTTTGAAGGATCAGGAAACCCTAATTGAAGTGTAAACCCTTAGATGGTTGATCATCAATTCATAGAGACCCTCAGGCTTGAATCATGTAACTTCTCCATCTTCTGAAAAGACTTTGGAGGATGACCTTCCTTTTTTCATATGATATGCAAAATTCAATGCCTAATGTCCTAAAATGAAATGCAATGTGTCAAACTAGTCCCAAGAAGAGGAGGGCAAATTTTGAGGTGTTACAGAGGGCAGTATCCTCACATGGTGCATGCTGCTCAAACAGTGCCTCCTGGTTTCTCGTACCCACCATAAATGTTGTTCGCCCCGCAGAATGTGCCTGCTCAGGTGATAGCTCCTTCCCGCTGTTGATCCAGCCAGGCCGGCGGATTATCAACTGCTAGATGACATAATAAGGGCTATTGAGGGTTTCTCAGCCTTTAGTATCGATGCTCGAGATCTATGCATGGTTTTGAATGTGGTGTTTCCATAGAAGTTCAAGGTGCCAGACCTCCCAAAATAAAAAGGTCTAAGTTGTCCTCATATCCATATCACCATGTACTGCAGGAAGATGGCTCGTATATCAACAATGATGACTTGTTGATCCATTGCTTTCAAGACAGCTTGTCTGGGGCTTCTTTAGATTGGTACATGGGTCTGGAACTCACTAAGATCCAGTCATGGAGGGATTTATCCGAGGCATTTTTGAAACAGTATAAGTATAATATTGACATGGCTTCAATGAGGCTTCAGTTACAGAATCAAGCACAGAGATCCAATGAAACCTTTAAAGAGTATGCTCAGTGTTGGCGCGAGATGGCGTCCAGGGTCCAACCAGCATTGTCTGATAATGAACTGGTGGATATCTTCATGGGTATTCTCCAAGGGCTATATTATAAGAAGATGATTGGAAGTTCGTCTACAAACTTTGCAGATATGGTAACTATTGGTGAGCATGTAGAAAATAGGATAAAATCAGGGAAGATCACAGATGCAACCGCTTCGCAAGTAACGAACAAGAGGTCGCATGGGGGTTTTGCAAAAAAGAAAGACGGGGAAGCAAATGCTGTGACGGAAAGTGCCCACCCCCAATATCAGTTTCGGATGGGCCCTATTCCGTATTATCCTTATCCATATGTCGCCACAACTCAGTATCAACAATCGCCATGTCAGTATCAACCACAGAAAGGTAATCAACAATCAACACTTGCTCAGAGAAATCAGAACCAGCAGTACAATCATGACAACAAAGGACAAGGTCGAGGTCAGAATAATAGGAACAATTTTGGTAATCGTCCCCAGATTGACAAGATTCTGGTACCATATGCAGAACTGGTGCCATATCTGATCCACGTAGGGGCTACCGTACCAAAAGAAATACATGCAGACTCTCCTCCGTTCCTCCCTAAGCATGATCCTAATGCTTCATGCGCTTATCACGCCAGATTTATAGGGCACTCTAGAGAGGACTATAACGATAAATTCATGACCATCAAACTATGGATAAAATTGATGTCAACAAAACCAGAGTCGCCACCGCGCTTTTATTGTTTCCAAAGGAAAAGGCAAAGTACGAACAAAACCCAAAGATGAGAAGTTTTCAAATCAAAACTAATAAAATGCCAGAGATTATAGGTAAGGGGGTTGGTTACACAGAGGGAAGGTGTTAGCACCCAAAGTGTCATAGGTACTCCTAGGGAGCCTTTTTTTATGTGTGTATGTGTTTTGGTATAAAAGATGTTTGAAACAAATAGAGAGTAGAGATGAGAAAATAATTCATTAATTATATTTTTATGTTTGACAAGACCTTCGGTCTCGTGCCTACGTACCAACATAAAAATGAAGGATCAAAACCTCGTAGTTCGTGGTATAAATTTTAAAATGAGTCAATTGCTTTTAATCAAAAGTTAAGTTTAAAAGAGGCACAAAATGCCCAAAAGTTTGAATGAGTCGTTTTGTCTTTTGAATTTTTTTAGTCAATATGGTTAAGTTCATTTACAAGTTTGGTTTTAAAAAAAGAGTTAAAAATGCAATGGCATGAGGCCAATGTTTCTATTTTTGAAATAAGGTCTATGTTTGAAATCACAAGTAAAGAAGATTTTTAAAAAAAGGGGGGGAGAGATTTTCAAATTTAAGAAATGGGAGAGATGAAGAGGCTAATCCTAAGAATAAAATTAAAAGTTAAGAGTTGAAAAGATCTGACCAATGGGATGCAATCCAACAAATAAGAATGTCATATAGAAAACCTATTTTCCTTTGGACTTTGAATCAAGCAATAATAAGCAAGCAAGTAGCAATACGAAAAGCAAGGCATCAAATAAAGATAGCCACATCCAAGCAAGCAAATCCCATAGCTAACAGTCTCATTTGCCTTCTTATGCACCAGATGAAATACTCCTTGATTAACTCAGAATAAGACATTAAACATAGGTTCAAAGTAACAGTTGCATCAAGATCATGTAGCAGATGGATTCATGTGGATCTCAATACTTGCATCAGATGAAAACTCAAATCACAATAACTTGGTCTCAGAAATGTTGGCATTGGCCAAGTCCTTTTGCATATGGAATGTTGCATAATTCTAAGTCCAAAGTTCAGATCAAATACAACAGTCCACACAAACATTTTTTAGGGTTTTTTGTTATTTATTAAGTATTTTAAGGTCCTAAGACCACAAACACAAACAAAATACACAAGCATATATATACAATCACAATATATGGCTCTAATGAGCAAAGTGAAAATGGCATAAACATAAACAAGTTAAATGATATGTAAAATGACAAATGAAATGGTAAATGGCTTGAATTTAAATTTCATAAAGTAAATGACTTGAAAAATTAAAGCAATATTAATACAAGTTAGTCAAATGTTAGTTGGTTAGATGTTAGTGATGTTTTGCCTTTTAATTGATTAAGTCATTCTTTGGAGAACACTCAACCCTCTATTCACAAGCATAGATCCTTGAACCAAGACATCTTCCAAAGGAAGGAAAAAAGGCCAAGTTTCTACACAGTACCATGAAAGGGGGGAAACTTACAATCTCACTTACTAGATTTCTATGCCTTTATGGTCAAATTTAGCCCTATGTTAAGCAATCGTAATTGGACTTATGTAGAAGTCACAACTATCTGAGGTCGGGCAATAAAAATTTAGGTGCTAATGCATGTTAGAGATTTGGTATGATGAACCAAACTCCTAAAACATACCACACACTAAAAGAAAAAGATCAAAACGATAGACATATCACATTCATACTTGTATTGGTTCATCTAACACAAGGTTATTGATGAACCAATTAGCCTTAGGATCTTGAGATTTCATTGGTCAATAAAAGGGATGGGAAAGAATGGGATTAAAGATGAAGAGGGAGGGGAGATGAGAGAAACACAAATTGGTCATGGGAGGAATTTTATCAAATTAAAATCATTCATTCATTTTGGGAGATGAAATGTACATTTCACCAATCCCCTAAATCCAATGATTTTAACTTAACAAAAGTCAAATCAACCTTAACCAAGGCCCAAACACATAGTCAAACATCACAAGTCAATAAAAATGGCTCAACATAATTTCTATACAATTAATCTATTAAAAATTAAATTAAAAATGCATTTAAATTCAATTTAATTTGGTCAAAATCTAAAACCTCTTCAAAACACCAAATAAATGACCAAGAGATTTATCCTAGGTCAAAAAAGGTCAAAGGACCTTAGATAAAAAAATTCATAATTTTTGAAAAGTCAGAAGTATTTTTAAATAATTAAGAACATGCACAAAAACAAATAATTCATGGAAAATATCATAATTAATCCAAAAATAATTTTAATTCAGAAAATGAAAGAGGGAAATATTTAAAGATTTTTCGTGAAAGTCCCATAATTTTTGGATTAAAAATGAAATTAATATGAATTAATCAAAATAAATGGATTAAGTGGAAAATTAGAAAATATGAAAAACAAGGGCCATCAGACCTCCCTCATTAATTGAGGTGACAGATCTGATGGCCAAGCGCGCGCGTTCCATGAAGCACTGTAGTCAACGCGTCACACACTTGGTAATCAGAACCAAGGCCTAAGATTAAAATAATTTGAATGGATCATGTGACTGAGAGGTGCGACAACACACCACCGGAGCTAGGGCTCTGGTCTTCTTCTCCAGTGGACCTCACCGAATTGGTCAACCATCAACCATCACCAAAATGAAAAACAAGGACATGGATTCAAAGAAAAAATGCTTAGGAGCTCGAATCTGGCCTTAATTTTCTCCAATTCCAAGTATATATAAAGATACAGGGATTTGAATTTTGAGGATCATGAACTAAGTTGCTTCGATTTGACCTCAAAGCAACTTAATCTTCTTGCCTACATTGGTAGTGAAGGAGAATAGCGATCCAAAACGCAGCGGAAATTAAAATTTTCTCCTTTAGTGATCCTTATGAATGGGCATGATAAGTGATAGAATCGTTACCTCCTGTGGCGACTGAGACCCTTGATACCGATCGAAGGAGTGATCATGAACGTTGAATGCTGACAACGCCTTTACTTAGTCCATACAAACAGAATTCTTCAGTCTCAGTGTTAGCTGCTACGAATGAAGGCTTTGAGTGTGAGAGGGAGAGAGAGAGAGAGAGAGAAACAAAATTTTTCAGCTTTAGAAATGCTTTTGCACAAGGGTTCTATTTATAGAACCACTTGTGTGGACTATAAGCTAAAAATCCCACTTAAGTGTATGTAGCTCATATCTTATGATAAACCAAAATCACTTAAGCATGTGGTACCTTACCATATTTCGCATTCTACTTAAGTGCACCGTACCTTACGATGTTCTACAATTCACTTAAGTGCACCGTACGTTACAGCGTTCCTTATTTACTTTATCTCTCATCAATCCGTCCTTTTGTGTGTGACCCTGTAGGTTTTTGCGACATTGGCAATATATTAAATCACGTATTTAACATAATAAATAGTGAGCGGTATCTAGCAACACATCACTGCTACCCAAGACACGAAAATGTCATGTGATCTGACAAATCATTTTGTGATAATACTTATGTGTACAATTACCCTTTTGCCCTTATGTATATATTGAACACAAGGCATACATCGTGTCATCCTTGTCCAGTTAAATATTGGGCCCTTAGACATTTATCCTATTACGCAGGATGGACAAATTTCATCTAGGTCACTCATGTCCCTTAGCATGCTTCGTGGAGTACCCATCAACTGTCTCTATGGTCATCCAGTTACGGGAAATGTTTGATCAACAATAAGGCACTCGACTCTACATCTAGGGTCCATAGTGGTTTCAGGTCGAAGGGTGGTATACACCACTATCACCATGAGAATAACTTATGACACTTTGCATAACATTCTATATAGTATTCTCATAGCGGGTCAATCCAGTATAAATATTACTCTTAATATTCATACCTATGTTTAAGACTTGATAACTCCTTATCCATGATCCATGAGATGTGTTCATCAGTCTATATACATAATAGTCTTAATACTTTAATGTTATCCCACTTTACAACAAAGCTCGACTACAGATACTTTAAGAATAATGTCCTTATGTTTAATGGGATCTCATGATTAAGTCACACTTGATACATTAAACGTACTAGCTATTCTAAGGACTTTATTAAACAAACATAATAAAGAAAAATTCTTTTATTATTAATAAATAATTCAATACAAGTACCAAAAGTATTGGCCTCTAGGGCTTCCACCAACAATCTCCCACTAGCACTAGAGCCTATCTAGCATACCCCTAATGCCCATAGATCTAGTATGGCCATCATGCTTCTGCTGTGCAAGAGGCTTTGTCAGCGGGTCAGCAATATTGTCAAGTGTAGGTACTCTTCATATTTTCACATCTCCTCTATCGATTATCTCTCGAATGAGGTGATAACGCATAAGTATATGTTTGGATCGTTGGTGAGATCTAGGCTCCTATCTTGTGCGATAGCACCATTTTTATCACAATAGAGATCAATGGGATCCACAATTCTAGGAACTATGCCAAGTTCAATAATTAACTTTTTGATCGAAACAACTTCCTTTGCTGCACTTGAGGCAGAAATATACTCGGCCTCAATTGTAGAATCAGCAACTGTATCTTGCTTTGAACTTTTCCAGCTCACAGCGCCACCGTTTAAGCAAAACACATAACCAGATTGCGATCTAAAGTCATCCTTATCTGTGTGGAAGCTAGCATCGGTGTATCCAATTACAACAAGCTCTTCCTGACCTCCATATATCAAGAATGAGTCCTTAGTCCTTCTCAAATACTTAAGGATATTCTTGACAGCTACCCAATAAGTATCACTGAGATCAGATTGGTACCTACTCGTTGCACTTAAAGCATACAAGACATCTGGTCGAGTACATAACATGGCATACATGATAGATCCTATTGTAGATGCATATGGAATCTTATTCATGCGATCCCTTTCTTCCTTAGTTGAAGGGGATTGTGTTTTTGATAGACACGGGCCATGTTGCATAGGTATGAATCCTTTCTTGGAATCATGCATATTAAAGCGTCTCAACACTTTGTCTATGTAGCCAGGACACTACCTTTAATAGCTTTCTGAGCTCGATACTCAATATCATACTCAGATAACAACATCTACCAACGGGCAATCCTCCCAATTAATGCAGGCTTCTCAAAGATATACTTTATTGGATCCATTTTGGATATCAATTAAGTTGTATGATTCAACATATACTGGCATAAACTCTTAGCAGCCCAAGCCAAAGCACAACATGTCTTCTCAAGCATTGAGTATCGAGACTCACAATCAATGAACTTCTTACTCAAGTAGTATATTGCATATTCTTTCTTCCCTGATTCATCTTGCTGACTAAGGACACAACTCATGGAATCATCAAGCACAGTCAAGTACATAATCAATGGTCTCCCTTCAACAGGCGGCGACAGAATCAGAGGCTCAGACAGATACACTTTGATACTGTCAAAGGCCCTTTGGCAATCCTCGGTCCAATCATGACGCTGATCTTTTTGGAGGAGCTTGAATATAGGCGCACATGTGGCAGTCATGTGGGATATAAATCTCAAAATGTAATTCAAGCGGCCAAGAAACCCTCGGACTTGCTTCTCAGTTTTGGGCGCAGACATCTCCTGTATTGCTTTGACCTTGGCGGGATCAACCTCAATACCTCTTTTGCTGACAATAAAGCCCAATAGCTTGTCGGAACGGACTCCAAATGTACACTTGTTCGGATTCAAGTGGAGTTTGTACTTCCTCAAACGCTGAAAAAGCTTCAACAAGTGTTCTACATGTTCAACTTCCTTTTTCGACTTCGCAATCATATCGTCAACATACACCTCGATCTCCTTGTGTATCATATCATGAAACAAGGTAGTCATAGCTCGTTGATATGTGGCTCTGGCGTTCTTCAAACCGAAGGGCATCACTCGATAATAGAATGTTCCCCAAGGTGTGATGAATGTTGTCTTCTCCTTATCCTCGGGTGCCATTTTAATCTGGTTATAACCGGAAAATCCGTCCATAAATGAGAAGACATTGAATTTAGCTGTATTGTCTACCAACATATCAATGTGTGGTAGAGGAAAATCATCTTTCGGACTAGCTTTATTCAAGTCTCGATAGTCCACACACATTCGTACTTTTCCATCTTTCTTAGGCACATGCACAATATTGGCCACCCATTGAGGATATGTAGAAGTCACCAGAAACCCCGCATCAATTTGCTTCTGAACTTCTTCTTTAATCTTCACTGCCATATCAGGATGAGTTCTCCTGAGCTTCTACTTCACAGGCACACACTCAGGCTTCATTGGCAGAAAATGTTGCACGATATCAGTATCTAGACCAGGCATGTCTTCATGTGACCAGGCAAAGACGTTGACATATTCTCGTAGCAACTCAATCAACCCCTTCTTAAAAGACTCTTCAAGGAGTGCCCCAATCTTCACTTCACGAACACAGTCTTCAGACCCCAAGTTGATCGTTTCCAGATTCTCAAGATGTGGCTTAATGATCTTCTCCTCGTGCTCAAGCAGACGGGTAATCTCATCAGGAATCTCTTCAACATCATCTTCTTCTGCCTCAAATACAGGGAACTCAAAGTTGGGAGATGGTGTTGGATCATGTTCAATGGGTTTGATAAACCTGCATAATGATTTTGAGTATAAAAGAGATTTCAGAATTCAAACAAAGCAAATCATTATGCAGATGAAAAAATTGATTTTATTCTCTTTTTTAGGGATATATGGTGATCTCCAATTTCATGCAAAAAGCAAAAAGGAAAAAATAATTTGGAAAAACAAACAGTTAACATGTGATTATTGAATGAATATCATTGTATTAATCAAATATGTGCCAATAATGTCATCACTTCTCCTTTTGGCATGGGAGAAGGGTTTTCAAACAAAACGAACATATTACGCTGACTTATGGATAACTGTTGGAACATCAACAGCGACCCAATTATTGCAGACTCCTCTAGGGATGACAAAGTTGCCCAGGTCTTCCTCTTCATCATCTTCAACAATGGCAGCAGCCTCTTGATCTTCAACAGTATGGATGAAACCTCCACTCTGGAACAACCCATGCTTATTGGAAACACCGGAAGAGTACCCTATGCTAGCTCGAGATTTATTATCTTCCAACTTGATCATTTTCCCCAAACCAGTAGTTGCACCATGCTCAATGGCCAACTTAGCATCATTATAGGAAGCAAATGAAGAAGGTCTTTTCCTTGAAGGTTCAGCAATAGATAAGGCTTGGAATGGAGTTCCAACCTCATCCTCAACGTCTATGTAGGAAAAGGAAGATAAATGGCTAACCAAGAGAGCCTTCTCTCCCCCTATCACCACCAACTTCTTATTCTTAACGAATTTCAACTTCTGGTGTAGGGTGGATGTCACGGCGCCTGCCTCGTGAATCCATGGTCTGCCCAGCAAACAGCTGTAAGATGGATGGATATCCATGACCTGGAAAGTGATCTGGAAATCACTAGGTCCAATCTTGATCGAGAGTTCTAATTCACCAATCACAGTTTTACGCGATCCATCAAACGCCTTAACAACCACTCCACTCTGCCTCATGGGAGGCCTCTGGTATGAAATTTTAGCCAGAGTGGACTTTGGCAACACATTAAGCGATGATCTTGTGTCCACCAACACATTGGACAAGGCATCATCCTTGCAGTTTATTGATATGTGTAAGGCCAAATTGTGGTCTTTTCCCTCCCCGGGAAGATCAACATCACAGAAGCTCAAATTGTTGCAAGCGGTTATGTTTGCAATAATGTTATCAAACTGCTCAATATTGACATCGTGGTCCACGTATGCCACGTGCAACACCCTCTGCAAAGCTTCGCGGTGTGGCTCAGAATTCATTAACAAAGATAACACTGATATCTTTGATGGAGTTTGTAACAGCTGATCAACAACATTGTATTCACTCCTCTTGATGAGCCTCAGCATCTCATCACAGTCCTCTGGGAATGCCAGACTGGCCAACCAGGACAGGAGATTTTACAGATTTATCAACAATAGGGTCAACACCCTTCACAACAGTAGTAGGATTGGAAGAAGAAGTCCCCACGAGACCGGCAAGATTAACAACAGCAGTTCTTCTCACGACATCCTCATGGGGTTTCGGCGGAGCCGAGAAAATACGACCACTACGGGTCACACCACTGACGTCAGAGATACTTACTACGGAAGTTGAGGGCAACGGCGCCTCCTTTCCATCTTCTAGCATCACAGCATGGTATCTGTAGGGAACAACTTTATCAGATACGTACGGGACAGGGCCCGCTGGCTTTATCACAAGAGATGATGACACTTTCTTCTTGCTGCCATCATATTTGACGACAACAGGCTCTGGCATTCTGAATACAGGGGATATAACATCAACTTCGTCCTCATTACGATTCTGAAGTATTTCGATCATTCCCTGATCCAGCATCTCTTGGTTGTCCTTTCTAACTTGTCAGCATCCTCTTTCGTTGATAGTGCACACCTGGCACCTATCATGGTCATGCTCATAATGACTGTATCCACACAACAGTTTATGCATCTCGACCAAAGATTGCCTGATATCATTAACATACAGGACTTTGTATTTGCCAGGGCATCCCTAGACCATATTCACAGCGGATTTCCCATGCTCGGGCAATGGGTTCTTCTTCACATTAGGACCTACATCCTCGAAAAACAAAATACCGCTTCTAACAAGGTCTTGCACCTTGGTCTTCAACGGATAACAATTTTCCACGTCATGTCCGGGAGCACCGGGATGATATACACAGTGTAGCTCAGGCTTGTACCACCACTGAGGATTGGTTGGTATAGCAAATGGGTCTCGTGGAGTAATCAATTTTCTATCGATAAGAGAATGATAGAGTTCAGCATATGACATCGGAATCAGATCAAAAGTGACCCTCTTCCTCTCATAGTTGTTGGTGCTGGTGTTATTGTTGTTTTGAGGCTGGTAGGCCGGTTGTTATGGACGATGTTGTTGTTGATATTGTTGTTGTTGTTGATGATGATGAACTTCTCGAAAGGCAGGTGCTATATGAGCCACCTGGTGTTGGCTAATGGCAGGACGCGCGTTCTTTCTCTCCACAGAGGGCCTTCTCTTGATATGGGAAGACACGGCATGTGCCTCTCCCTCCTTCTTCTTCGTAAAGCCCTCATATCTCTTTACCGAAGAGCTGTCTTCTCTAGATAGTCGTCCTTCACAGACTCCTTCTTCCGGTCTCATTCCCATATTCACCATCTTGGTGAAATCTGAGGGAGCACTGGCTATCATCCTCTCATAGTAGAAAGAACTCAAAGTCTTCAAAAAGATCTTTGTCATTTCTTTATCTTCAAGGGGTGACACTATCTGAGCTGCCAACTCGCGCCATCTCTGGGCGTACTCTTTGAAAGTCTCCTTCTCTTTCTGGGACATTTCCCTCAACTGGTCCCTATCAGGAGCCATATCCATATTGTATTTGTATTGCTTGACGAAGGCCTCGCCAAGATCGTTGAAGGAGCGGATGTTCAAACTCTCCAAACCCATGTACCACCAAAGAGCGGCACCAGACAGACTGTCCTGGAAGTAGTGGATAAGAAGTTGGTCGTTATCTGTTTGAGTTGACATCTTGCGAGCATACATCACAAGATGGCTGAGTGGGCATGTGTTTCCCTTATATTTCTCAAAGTCAGGTACTTTGAATTTAATAGGGATCTTGACGTTGGGCGCAAGGCACAACTCAGCAGCACTTTTAGCGAAGAGGTCCTTACCCCTCAGAGTCTTCAATTCCTTGTGCAGCTCAAGGAATTGGTCTTTCATCTCGTCCATCTTCTCATAAACATTTGGGCCCTCAGATGGCTCAGAATGATAGATGGTGTCTTCAACTCTTGGTAAGGTGTGCACAACGGGAGGTGGCACAGAAAGGACCGGGCTAGATGCCAGCAGAGAAGCGAGAGTTGGGGCAAAACCCTCGAGCACAAAGTTGGTGGGCATTCCCCACGGGAACCCAACTGGCATAGTTAGCGCAAAATGGGCCGTTGCAGCAGGCATAATAGAAGTTGCAACCTCATATATGACAGTCCTTTGGGGAGGAGTTGCAGGAGTAGGCGAAGCTTGGCTCTGAGCGGCTAGCACTGACTCCATCATGGCAGTCAGCCTAGGAACCTCTTCCTTCAATTCCCGGTTCTATCTCTAGGTGCTCCATTATCCTTGGATGATTGGCTCTTGTGTTATACCGGTGTGTCAGCTTGTCTTCAAAATAAATGAAGAGCAAAAAGTTAGACCACTGATCAAGAGCTCAGAACAAAACCTGCTTCTGCATATGATGCATGCAATGTTTGTGCATATGATTTGTTTTTTAATTAGAGGAACTTTATAGAGATCTATTTGCAAATATTTGGAAATATTAATCTTTTAAGACATATATGGAATACTCATAGCAATAATATTTGGAAAGCATTTTACACCAAAGAAGTAGTACAGTTTTGGTAACCAAATACAATACAAGAGGAAAGGAGAAACAACATCCTACGGAGCCCTAGAAACAATCGTCCAAAGCTCTCGAGATCGGATGATAAGCTGCACAAAGCCTCTTCACCTCTCTCTCATAAGCTGCTTCCATGTCTGCCTTCTCCTTGGCGAGCCGATCATACTTCCTCTTCCAAAACCTGGATGACTGAGGAAGAAGAGAAGTAACCACATCATCAGGCTCATCAATAACCTGATGCTCTAGAAACTCTACCACTACATCTTTATCTTTGAGCTGCTGAAGAAGTTCCTCTTGCTCACGAACCCATGCACGCGACCGATCTTCATCTCTTAACTCCTCTACTCCTTGATTAGGGAGGGTTGAAGGCCCAACCATAACCATAGGGGTAGGTCTCGGATAATCATAAGGCATGCGGTACTCGAGGGCTCTCTTCCTCACCCAAGCGGTGTAGGGTTCCAAAGCAATGCAATTCTTCGGACCAAGCTCTTTCCTTCCCTTCCTATGAACTTTGCGCCAGGCGCGGACCATCCTCAACTTCAAGCTCTAGGGATCTTTATCCTCTTGAAAGAACACACCTTCCAACAAAATGTTGTTAGGTTTATCCTTTAAGGGAAACCCAAGCTGACGACGAGCTAAAATAGGGTTGTAGTTAATTCCACCACATGTACCAAGAAGTGGCACATTGGAGAATTCACCACAAGAGTCAATAATCTGGACGCCATCATACACACGGTTGTACCAAAAGATATCATCATTAGTAAGAGACATAAGTCTCGTAGACCACCGTAGACATCCCTTGTTCTCCTTGGAGGCAAGCGTTTGTGGCAAGTGTGAAATAAACCACTTGTACAATAGAGGTAGACAGCACACAATGGATCCACCACCCTTTGCATTCCTCATATGCAAAGAGAAATAAGTGTCACCCAACAGAGTCGGAACGGGATTAAGAGTAGAGAAAATCCTAATAGCGTTCACATCCACAAAATTGTCGATGTTGGGGAATAACACTAGTGCATAGATGAGAAGTACAAATATGGCTTCAAAGGCGTCCTCACTCATGGCCTTCCCAAACAAGGTAGCTTGGGAAATGAGAAAATCAGATGGGAGACCTTGAATTCCACCTTTGGTAGTCATATGAGCAACAATATCAGATACATCTACGTGAAGCAGGTCAGCAATCTCTTGGGAAGAAGGAACCCTCTCCAACCCACTAAACGGCAACTGATCCAGAATAGGTATACCCACAAGATAGGCATACTCCTCAAGTGTAGGCAAAAGCTGGAAATCCGGAAAAGTGAAGCACCGATACAGAGGATCGTAGAACTGCACTAACACACTCATCAGACCTTCATCCACCTGAGTAGAAAGAATAGACAGAAGCTTCCCATGGCGAGCTTTAAACTCCAAAGGCTCTAATACATAAGATGCCAAACTCCTTAACTCTTTCAAGTTGGGTTGTCTGAAACTGTACTTCTTCGTATTCCTTCTTTGCTTATCCATGTCTGAAAATTTTCAAATAGACCTCTTAAGTTCCTTGAAATTTTTCATTGTTGATGATATGGATGCAAATGAATGCATGAATGCATGGATGCAACAATCACACTCAAGGATCAAGCAAGTCACACCACACAAAGGTCACGGGATGGCTCAAGTCATTCTCAATATCAATCATCCATTTTGGTGGATTATGGTTTACACCTTATCAACACCCAAGTTCCATTGATATTGAAGACATACGAGAACGGATCAACCGTGAATCAAGGGTTTGTTGTAAGTCACGAGCATGGAGTCTCGGTTAAGAACCACCCAAAGGGAGTGTACTATGGTTAAACCTGACAATCATTTTCTAAAAAGGTCCCCATAGTCATCATCTCATCTTTCGGATATTATCGGATAAAACGACTACTCGTATTCCAAAAATATTCTCAAGAGAGACTCTTATGAGTGTAGTGTCGTGTAACAATCGTATCAAATATTACACTTGAACGACCTTCGCACTACATCCTAAAATAGGCCAAGATGGGCTAGGTAATCTAAGGTTCTTGGCTTCTAAGGTTTATATTGGAAAGAGTAATGCCTAACCACGACTACTTGTGTGACATCATTGATCCCAACAAGACCTCCACCAAGTGAATGGGCTTGCAAGTCAACATGCTAAGGAATAACTCCACACAAGTCAACAAGACTATGCCATTCTCCTATCATAAGTGCACTCGAGTTCCGGTATAAAACTCATCTCACAAGAGACCAACAAGCACACAAGTGATTGATATATATCAAGCAACTCATACATTACAAGCAATACAGTCATCCCAAATTTTCACAAAAATATGTCACAAAAAATAAATATAAACATACAATACATACAAGCAAAAAGTAGGCTAAACCCACTAGGAAAGTGTTGTTTCCCCAGCAGATTCGCCACTTTTCTGTAGCGGGGTATTCATTACCTTTAGGTTTATTGACTAAACCAAAAGTAAACATACAATTCGAGTCGCCACCACACTTTTATTTATCCAAAGGAAAGGTTAAAAAGCGAACAAAAACCAAGTAATAAGTTTTATTAAATCAAAAACTAATAAAAATGTCAGAGATCCAGGTAAGGGGTTGGTTATGAGATGGGAAGGTTTTAAGCACCCAAAACATCCTTAGTACTCGAAGGGAGCCCTTTTTGCAAATGTGTGTTGTAGGTTGGTATTTGTGAAAATGTGTGTAGAAGATTGGGGGGATGAGAAAAGAATAGATATTTACAATTTTGTTGTTTGAATGGATGAACTCATTCCCTACGTACCATCACAAAGTTAGGATCAAAACCTCGTAGTTCGAGGTAAAAATCTCAAAAAACAGATTGGTGAGTTGATTTGTCCAAAAGCCTTAAGGTCTTTTGTTATCAAAGGGAGAAAACTCAACCTAAACCAACAATCCACCATGTGAGGAGAGCTTCAACATACTAGTGAGGGGTTAACCCTATAATAAGTATGGAAGACTTATAGTCCAATCACTAAGGATGAGGTGATATTTACATCAACCACTATGATAACTCAAACCTATGGCTAATGTTTATGAAAGGTTTTAACAAAGGTGGCTATTGGAATCACAAAAACAACTTGAAGTGAGTTGTATTTACAAGTTAGACTTATTTACAAAATGAAGTCAAAGTTGAATTAAGATTTATTCACAATGAGTATTAATGAAAAGATTTTGAAAAGTCAAAGGCATAAGGCCTAGGTTTCTAATTTGAAATAAAGTCAAAGTTTGCACATAAAGAGTTTGGCTTGGGTTAGAATGAGGAGAAGAAGAGAAGGGCTAATCCTAAAGCATACAAAGATAAGAGAAGAGATAAAACCCTTGGAGTTCCTTTTCTTGAAATCATAAAGATGATTCAAGAGCTCTTTTCCTTTGGACTTAGCAAACAACAAGCAATCACATAATTATATGGATTCAAGCTCCTAGGATCTCCATTTGGCTTTTCTCTCTTAACTTGGTTACTCATGACAATGGTCCTTCTTAATATCTCAAGATGGAATCCCTATCACACAAGAACAAACATCAAAAAGTTCACAACACAATAAGAGAAATGGACAAAGAATGAGTTTAGATTAGGAAGTCCTTTGAAGTCAACTTTAAGATTTATCATTCTAAAGGCATGAGGCCTAGTTGCTCTTCAACAAATTTAGCATTCTAAAGGCATGAGACCTAGTTGCTCGTGAACTCCTTTAAGCATAGGTAAGGTCCTAATTCTAAGTCCTTTCTCCTTTTTGCATTGGGTTCACACAAACAAAAGCAAAACAAACACAAGCAAACAATATATTTATATACAATATGAACTCAAATGAGCAAAAGGAAAATGGCATAAACATAAAATATGTGCTCAAGTGAGCAAAGGAAAAAAGAAACATGAATAAATGAGAAAGAAAGTAAATTGAATTAAAGTAAATTGCAAGAAATCAAATGCTCAAATTAAAGTTAGTAGTTAGTGAAGTTATGTTAGTTTATCATAAGACAATTTAGCGCTATGTTAAGCAATCGTAAGTGGACTAATGTAGTAGTCACACCTATCTGAGGGTGGTCAATAAAGCTATAGGCAAATAAACACAAGTTAGAGATCATGATTAGTAAGTCAAGCTCCTACAACTTGCCATGCCAAAACAAAAGAGGAGAGCCTTGTATGGACTTTAGGTTTTTTGCTTGACCAAGAAGCAACCTATCTTGGACACAAAGAAACTCACTTGATCATGGATCAAGTTGAGTTTGATTTGGATCAAAGAAGGTTAAGCCTCTCATTTGTCAAGAACAACCATAAGACATTAACTCATTGGCCAAAATAAAAAGAAATGAGATGAAGATGAAATGAAATGGACAAAGAAATAAAGTGTCAAACACAATTGGTCAAAAGTGAATCAAATCATCATCAACCAATGTTAAACAGAAGAGAAATGAAGATTAGAAGTCAACAAGTCAAACATATTTTTTGGTATTTTTGGAATTAAAATAAATGCAAAATTAAAATGGACAAAATATGGTCAAACCTCAAATTCAATTCAAATCAACTTAAACAAGTCCAATTATATTCTCATAGGTCTAACATGGTAAAACAAGGTTTGATAAATTTTCTCAATAATTTTTGAAATCAGAAACTATTTTAAAACAATTAAAAACAATAAAAAAATAACACAAATGAATTAAAATCTCAAATAAATCTCAAATCAATTAAGAAATTGATGAGACTATTTTTCATTGACTTATCATAATCCATATGTGTTAAGAAAATATTTTTGGATTTTTCAGATATCAAAAAGTATTTAAAATGAATTAAAAAATATTAAAACCCAAATAATTCACAAAAAATATTAAATGAACTCACAAAAATAATTAAAAATCAGAGTGTTGGTCTCATATTTTTCTGACTTCAAATAAAATATTTATGAACTTTTGAAAATAAAGGGAATTATGTACATCACCCCTGTAACCTTGGATCTTCCTCAATGTTTCTATTTAAAGAGAAACAAGAGCTTGAAGATCATGGTGTTTGATCTGAAATGTCTCAATTCATGAAATTAAGACCACCACTGGCCTGCCTCTTGCTCGAGGACTTCAGAAAACAGTTCAAACTCAAGCAATTCACATTGTATTTCAAGATCCAGATCAAAACAGTTGAGTGATATACCTCTGAAATGCAGCTTTGAACATCACGATCTCTTCAAGCTTTTGATTCCAATTTGATCTTGAGGTGTAATGAGGATGCAAGGCTAAGGAATTAAGACTTCAAGATCAACTAAGGATGTTGAAATTCAAGCTTGAAATTGAGAAATAAAAACTGAAGTTACTTTGAGTGAGGTTGGGTTTCCAATTCAGCAGAGTTTCAGATCACCTTCCGGTTCCTTTTGAATGAGCAAGCACATGTATTTATAGCTGAGCTTGATGCAAGGAGGTGTAATGCTCGTGTGCATGAATTTTGGATCCTCCATGCATGGGCCTGTACAGGCGTATGTGAGGCCCAAAATTGAATGGAATTGCATGCTGAGATCATTTTGGAGTGAATTGGACGTGCACAAGGCCTAGCATTTGCTTGCATATGAAGTTTCAATGTGAATTTCATAATTGATCATAAACATTAAGCCCTTCGAAAATCACACATGGAAAATCCAAACATGGTCATGTGAGTAATGGTTGGAAAGCTCTTGACATAAGGAGAAAAATCTATGTTGGGCAAAAATCCATTTGGAGTTTGTAAATTTATGAAAACTGACTTTGAAGTTTGAGGTACAAAACATGTCTAGGTTCCCTTTGAATTTTTTAATCAAAAGTGATCAACTTCAAGCCCTTCTATTTTAATGATGCAAGCCTCAAATGGAAGAACCTCAAACATAAAAGTTGTATATATTTTCAAGATTATCAATTTGGACTTAAATTTTGCATCATTTAGATTTTTAATGAGAAAGTCATGGGCACTTAAATTGGACATTTTTCAAATTCAATGGTTTTGGTCCAAAGTGACCTATAATGTTTTGTATTATCACATGTGTTTATTTTAGGATTATGAAATTTTGTCCAACATAAAATTTGAATTAGACATATTAATCTTTCTAATTCAATTGGTCTCACCTCAAAATCATAAAAAATAAGAAAGTTAGGTCCTTGGGAAGTTGACCCAAAATTAGGGTTTTAGTCAAAATGACCTATAATGTTTTGAAATGAATGATGACCTTCCATGATTCAAATAGATTTTTGATGAACATGAAAGTTGTTCATATGGTTCTTAAGAACATTTTTTCTCTTGGGGTCATCTTCATTTAACAAACACATCAAAAGTTGTGTCTTAGTGATCCTCAGTTTAGTCAGATGACTTGACTGGTCAACTTCTCAAGGCCAAACTTCAAATATTAATGAATGAATGATTGAGGACACTCACATAGGCTCATATATGCATAAAATAATGAATGAAAGAACTTCCCTTGATTGAATTTGATCATAGGTTGAGGTTGCTTCATGAGCAAGGCACAATCAATGCACAGTTGAATTAGGGTTTCCTTGGGAAACAATCCTCAAGCTCTTTGGGTTATCTTGATCAAATTGGCAAATTAAGATACTTGAGAGACATATATGATGATTAGGGACTTCGTGGACCATTTTCATGCTTGTTCTCATCCTCATCTAACCATTTCACTGAGCTTAGGAGCCTCCTAGGAGCATTGGAGCACATGATCATTTGAGCATCAAAACAAAGAGTTAGTGACATATTTTTTGTGCTTTTGGTTAGTAAAAAAAATAATAAAAGCAAATAATATACAAATCAAGCATGCTTGGTGGTCTCAAACCACTCACACAAGTCCCAACCTAAGGGTTAAGGAGCCACACATGCTATGATCCTTGAGGCAATGCATATAGTAAATAATATGATGTCATGAGGGATCTTAGGGTCAAAATTAGGTCTTACACAAAGGAAGGAACCTGCTTCCATTGCGGTAAGATTGGACACTAGAAGAGAAACTTCCCAAAGTACCTGGAAGATAAGGAGAATGGAGTAGAGACTTCAACTTCAGGTATTTTTGTTATTGAAATTAATTTATCTACTTCTGCATCATGGGTATTAGATACTGGATGCGGTTCTCACATTTGTACCAATGTGCAGGGGCTAAAAAGGAGTAGAGATTTGGCAAAAGGTGAAGTTGACCTACGAGTTGGCAATGGAGCAAAGGTTGCTGCTTTAGCCGTAGGAACTTATGTATTGACTTTACCTAGTGGTTTAATAATTCAGTTAGAGAACTGTTATTATGTACCTGCAATTAGCAGGAATATTATTTCCGTTTCTTGTTTGGATAAGTTTGGTTTTTCATTTATAATAAAGAAGAATTATTGCTGAATTTATTTGAATGATATATTCTATGCTACTGCACAAATGAACAATGGACTATATATCCTTGATCTTGAAATGCCTATTTATAACATTAATACTAAAAGGATGAAACCTAATGAGTTAAATCCAACATACCTTTGGCATTGCCGATTAGGCCACATAAATGAGAAACGCATTTCCAAATTCCATAAAGATGGACTCTTGGACTCTTTTGATTATGAATCATATGAGACATGCAGATCTTGTTTAATTGGAAAGATGACAAAGTCTCCATTCACAGGAAAAGGTGAAAGAGCTAATGATCTTTTGGCCCTCATACATACTGATGTATGTGGACCACTGAACATCCCTCATTCTTATGTTGGTACGTAGGCACAAGACCGAAGGTCTTGTCAAACACCAAAATATAATTAATGAATTCTTTTCTCATCCCCCCATTCTATTTGCTTGTAAACATCACTTTGTATAAAATACATATGCACACAAAAAGGGCTCCCTAGGAGTACCTAGGACACTTTGGATGCTAACACCTTTCCTCTGTGTAACCAACCCCCTTACCTGTGATCTCTGACTTTTATTAGTTTTTATTTGAAAACTTCTTACTATTTGGGTTTTGTTCATACTTTTTCCCTTTTCCCTTGGAAATAATAAAAGTGCGGTGGTGACTTTTGTTAATTGATCTCTAGCTTGTCAATAGCTTGATGATCATGAATTTCCCACTACAGTATGAAGCTTGGACTATGGGGCTTGAAGAGGCCATTGATCTCAGAATAAAATATCTTGATGTCTATCGAGATTCAGCTTTGGTTGTGAATCAGATCAAAGGTGAATGGGAGACGAATCAACCCGGTTTGATACCATATAGAGACTATGCGAGAAGGATTTCAAATTTCTTTACAAAGGTTGAGTTTCATCATATGCCTCAAGATGAAAATAGGATGGCAGATGCTCTTGCAACGTTGGCTTTAATGATTATGGTGAAGTTCTGGAATGAAGTTCCTAATTTGACCATGATGCGTCTCGATACGCCAGCTCATGTGTTTGCTGTTGAAGGGGTCAAAGATGAGAACCCATGGTATTTTGACATCAAGTGTTTTCTCCAAAGTCAGATTTACCCGCCTGGGGCATCTCTGAAAGATAAGAAAACTTTGAGAAGATTAGCTAGCATCTTCTACTTGAACGGTGATGTGTTTTACAAGAGAAATTTCGATATGGTTTTGCTCAGATGCGTGGATAGACACGAAGCATACTTTTTGATGACTGAAGTCCATAATGGATCCTTTGGTACTCATTCTAATGGACATGTTATGGCAAAGAAAATGTTGAGGGCAGGTTACTATTGGCTGACAATAGAATCTGACTGCTGCAAGTTTGTGAAGAAATGCCATAAGTGTCAAATTTATGCAGATAAAATTCATGTTCCTTTGACACTGTTGAATGTCATTTCCTCTCCATGGCCCTTCTCCATGTGGGGAATTGACATGATTGGCATGATTGAGCCAAAAGCTTCAAACGGACATTGTTTCATCTTATTACTTCATCATCTTTTAAAAAAACAAGAAGGTTTTTTAAAAAAAAGAGAGAACATTTTGAAAATTGAAGAAGAGGAGGAGAAGAAGAGATTATCCTAAAGCATAAAGTAAAAGCATAGGGAGGGAATATCTTACCAAGAAATAGAAAGCTTTATGAAATAAGTCAAGCAAGAATTCCCTCCTTTGGATTAAGCCTCAAGCAAGCCAAAATAAGTAAATAATAATCCAAGTATCAGATGAAACCAGAATAACTCAACTAAGTCTTCAAAAGGAAATTCCAAGTCCAAGTTACCAGATGAATTCTAGGGTGTCAAATCACAGGTCCCAAAGCAAAGATCAAGATCCTAATTCTATGTTCATAACTCCACAATGATGCCAAGGATAGTAACCACAAGTCCATGAATCAGGACAACCAAGTTTCCCTTTTTTTAGGTTTTTTCTTTATTAATGTCTTCTTTACAATGATATAAAAGAAAGGTCCAAATGGAAAAAGAACAAAATGACATAATCACAAATAATATGATATGAAATGCTAAATATAAAGTACAAAGTAAATAGCATAAAAATGAAGGAGCAAAAGGTAAATGACATTGAAATAAAAGTTAGTACAATTAAAGTGTTAGTAAAGGATGTTAGTAATCAAAGATGAAAAGATGTTTTGGTCACTTTTTGGAGAACACTCAACTATCCACTCACAAGCATGAAAATATGAACCTATACATCATTTATGAGAAGAGCTCCAACTTGGATAAAATCAACAAGTATGCCACTAGCTTTCGCAAATGGAAAAGGAGCAACATTTTCACACAATACCATAAGGAATATGAGACTTATAATATCACTTATAAAAATGCCTTTGTTTTCTTAGGGACAAATTTAGTTCTATGTAAAGCAATTGTAATTGGACTTATGTAGAAGTCACAACTATCTGAGGTCGGTCAATAATAATGTTTGTGTTAATACATGCTAGAGAAATGATATGTAAATCATTCTCCTAAAGACATGTCACACAAAAAGAAAGAAAGGGGGTGATCAAGCACAAAGGCTAGGTGGATTGTCCATCACTTCAATCCACATTTCATGATACTTAGGACAAACTTATGCATCAATCCAAAGTACCTAAAATGATCCATGATCACTTAGAAGGTAGATTTGAAATGATGAAAGTTCATTAAGTACCAATCTATACATCATGAACAAGATGGACACAAACCATCCAATTGATCAAAGGGAAAAGAAAGAGATAAAGAAGAATGAGACAAGAGAAGGCACACCCAAATTGGACCAAAAGTTTGATCAAGTCATCATCAAAATAAATCATCAATTTTGGTGGGTTAGGATTGTCACCCCATCAACACTCAAGATCCATTGAGTTTGATGAGACTTGAAGTCCAAACCATCATGATCCAAGGCCAACAGAAGTTCACAAGGGTCACAAAAATGAAAATGCAATTAAATAAAATAAAAATGAATCAAAGGTATTTTTAAATGAATTTTAAAATAGAAATAAAATGGAAAATACATAAAGTCCTTCAAAACACCAAATAAATGGCCAAGAAAATTATGGAATGTTGGAAATAAAATAAGGAGTATATAATAATTTTTTCAGAATTTTAAAATACAGAAAATTAATTTTAAACCAATTAAAACAAAGGAGAAAAGTTATAATTCATGAAAAATAGAAAATCAGTGAAATAAAATATGGAAAAATAACAATCAAAAGAAAAAAAATAAAAGAGAATTTTAAAAATTATTTTGGGATTTTTTGGATGAAAAATGAAATTACTATGAATTTTTAAAAAAAAGAAATTAAAAAATAATAAAAGAAAAATAATTAAAATCAACAAAAAAACAATGAGCGTTGAATCACGCCTCATTAATTGACGTGGTAGACCCAACACTCCAAATGTTAGAGAACATGATGGAACGCGTTGCAAGCCAAACATAGGATATAGTTTAAACCCAACAAATCAAAACATTTCATTCTGTCAACGTGTATGATCAAACTTAGACAACCTGAGAAAGCTCTGGTCGTCTTCTCTGGTGAGCTCTCACCGGAGTTTCATTGTTTGGTAAATTCAAGACACGAGACCACCACTATTATGATCCTCTTCTCATCCTGAATTCAACCTCATGCTCCAAATTCATTTATGTGAAGTAAGCAAAGGGAATTTCATAGATGTTTCAAAAATAAGCAAGCCACGAAAAATAAAATTAAATGATGAACACGATCAATCAACATCAGATAAGTTATGGGAAAGCATTAGAGACTGAAGAACTACATTATGGTAACCTGTTTGAGTTTAAATGATGCTCATAACTACCTTGTCCAGATGGTGATCAGAAGTTGATGAAGCTCAGTCTTGTTAGAGCACTTCAGAAGGTCTCAGAGCTTGGGAATTGTTGCCAAAGTTTTAGAGGATGTCGAAGGTGCTAATGGAATCAAGAAATTAAATTGAAATAAGTTGAAACTCAAAACACGATAGTTGAATTTTCTGGAAAAGTTTCAACTTGCAGCAAGGATTTCTTGGCTCTCCAAAGCTTGGAAATGAACTTAATAGCTTCCTCTAATTATAGGGAGTGTGATTGGATCCAAATACGTGTGAAATAATGCAGAATTCGTGCAAAACAAATTTGATCTGAGTGTGTGAAAAGTGTGACTTGAAACTCATCAAAACTCAGCCAAATGGTGTGTTCCAAAGGTCAATTAACTTCTGGAGACTTGGTTATGTTTAGGTCCAAAACACATGCTAACTTGGCTTGGAATTAAGATTAGTGAAGTTCCAAACTCGGGCAATGGCAATTTCTTTAGTTACAAGTCCCCATGTTCAATCCAATGGGGCACCCTACTCAGAAAGCTTTTTTAGCTCATTATTTTTGCAATGTATTAACATCATGGCCAAGATTTCAATGTGCCAAGAAAGGTTGAATTTGGATGCTTGAGCACAAAGTTATATCATATTGAAGTTGACATGAAAAATTGATATATAACTTAAAAATATTTGAGTGCTTCATGGTTGAAAATGACCTGTAATATCTCAATCAATTCCCTGGTCTTCCAAGCATAATTTGACCTTGATCCTTGAAGCAAACCTGTTAAGGCAATCACAAATGACATTTTACAAAAAGAATCAGCCTCAAATGTTGAAAATTGGAAAAGTTATGAATCTTGAAAGTTGGGGAAAAGTCTCTTGAAAATAGGTCAAATTTCACAAAGTCCACAAATGACCTATAATGTCTCCAAACGTTTCATGATCCTCCAAGCATAATTGGCTCTTGTCATGTAAAGATAAGTTATAGAGGATGATGAGAAGAGTCATATGCAAAAATAAGCATTCAAAAATGTTGAGAATTGAAGGATTTATGATCCTTGGAACTTTGATTTCAAAATGTTGACTTTTTGGTCAAACCTCTTAGAACAAGCTTGGGTACTTGGACTTTTCTTGCATTCAAAGCACATGGGTGATCATATGAAGTCAAAATAAGGTGTCCTTGATTTCCTCTTGATTAAATTGCTCAAAGCTCGAAGTTTCTTATTGAAAAAGTCATGGAAATAAACACATGAACCTTTGACTTTCCTTGAGAACTAAGCAACAAAACTTTGAGATGTCCTTGGTTAAAAAGCCCTTACCTTGCACAGTAAACTTAAGGGAAGCAAGACATATTTTTTGATATTTTGATTAGTGGTTAGATTAGAAATTAATCATGTAAACACAAAGGTAAAAAAAATAACAAAGAGATGTTTGGTGATCCCTGCAAGAAGAAAACCCAAAGATGAAACAGGGGTAGGACCAAGATGTGATCTTGTTTGTGTGAAATGATGCAAATGATATGTGAGATCTTAGGGTTAAAAATTAGGGTATGACAGATGCAACGAGGAAGCTGATACTCTACTTTTAGGGTCACAAGATCTTTGTTAAAACTAACTATCATGTTCGTCAAGTCTTTAAGAATTAGGATTTTGGAGGAAGGATGATATCTTGGATGGTGGAACTTTCAGAATACGGCATGTAGTATGTCCCAAGGGGAATCATCAAATCACAAGCTCTAGCAGATTTAATGGACGAATTTATCTCTCCTGTAGACGAGGAGACGCCCATAGAGCATGTGTTATCTCTAGATGTCGCCTCCAACATGAAAAGAAGCGAAGTTGGGATAGTCTTGGAAGGAATTGACATCATACTCATCAAGCAAGCATTACAGTTTGAGTTCACTGGAAACAACAATCAGGAAGAGTACGAGGCCCTCATTGTTGGCATGGTTCTCCCCTTAAAGATTGGAAATTTCATAATGAAAGCCAAAATCCACTCCTAATTAGTTTCCAACCAAGTATTTGGGTTATACCAAACAAAGGTGAAATTCTAGTTATCAGACTTTGGATGTCACACGGGTTGTTATGACATCCAATTCTGCATAGACAAGAATTATGCAGAACTTAACAGTAAGTGCAGTAAATAACACAAGTAATTGTTTACCCAGTTCAGTCCAACATGACCTACATCTGGGGGCTACCAAGCCAGGGAGGAAATCCACTATCAGTAGTATTAATTCAAAGCTAAACTCACCCGTTTACAACTCGTCACTTAATCCCTACCCAATGCAATTTCAATCTTACTCTAAGATCAGAGTTCCTACTCACTCCCCCTCAATCACCTCAGTGATTACTACCTTTAATCAATATTAAAGACACCTTTGAAGTCACACTTCAAACAACTCTTGATTGTGCTTAACAGCTTTAATCAAGATACACAGCACTCACGCTTAAAAGCTTTGAGCGACACAACACTTACAACTCAATGAACACCCTATACCAAAACAATCATCAACGTGACAATGGCTTGGCTTACAAGATATGTCTAATACAAGACTCACAAAAAATACAGCAGTGAAGTTTGATGGACACACTTAATCTTCACGCCTCAAAATCCCCGAAACTGAATGAAGGAACGACTTCCTTTTATATTGCAGTACCTGGGCTTGTGCACTTGTATTCCCTGAATTTAAGGTCACGCGAGTTCCCATAAATTCAATATCTAGGTTACTAACAAATAGGCTATTTGTTAGGTTCATTAAATGTAGCTTGGTTGTTGATTTCCTTGTTTTTCTCTAAGCTGTTGAATCCCTGAAGAATAGCCTGAGAAAAAGCTGAAACAGAAAACTGAACAACCTACAATATAGCATATGCTGTCAGGAATGAATGTCACGACATTCAGCTTGACATCAAGGATCATATGCTGAGTCTGTTTTTCCAGAAAACAGACTGTACAATTTTGCTGACCTATACATGATCACAAAGACCATACTATAGTAACAGCTTACATTAATAAATGTCAAAGTATCCAATTTGACATTTACACATTTGGCCTTAAGTTAGTTCTGTTATCCTCTTGAAGAACAAACTAAGAAACATACTGAAGTGTAGCAGAACACCACTCTGTCTATTATTCAGTATATACTGTCCATGATGAATGTCATAACATCCACTTTGACATTCATACAGTAGGCCTTATGCCAGGTCTGGTTCTTCCTTGATAACCAGACTGCAAATGAATACTGAGCTCTAACAGAACACCAACTGTTCTATTCCTCAGTATCTGCTGACAGGGATGAATGTCACAGTATCCAGTTTGACATTCAATAAATCTTGTATTAGCTAATCCTGCAGTAACTACTCAAGTGTGTCATGACATCAGTCAAGACATCAGAGTACAGTTAGATATTCTAACGTACAATTGCAGTCACACATACACACCATATCATGACATCAGTCAAGACATTAGAATCCAGCTAGTGTTTTACCATATAATGCAGCCAATTAAACACCTACAAACTCCCCCTTTGGCAAATTTTTGGCTAAAACACTTTGATCCCCATAACAGAGTTCATAGCAGCGGAATCATACATCTAGCAGGAAATAAACCTAGCTAATACACTCAGAGTGGCAGCACACTCACACACATGGAAGTTAAATAAAAACTTCACAAAGCAGCACACATACAGAGGAGCAGAAGTTAAATACAAAACTTCAACACACATCAGCTGCAGGGGAGGAATCTTCGAATCTGTCATGAACGTCTGTTTTCACAGACCAATCTATTGTCTGGGGTATCACCTGTTACTCCCCCTTTTTGTCACAAATGTTGCCAAAGCCAACAACATAAACAGAAAAAAATTAATGACAGGCTTACAGACTTGGTTTTACTTCACAGTTTCAACCAAGTTAGTACCCACTTGATCTTGCTTCACAGCTTTGATCAAGTAATCACCCACTTTTGCTTTACTGTAGGTACAACCATATCAGATGCCATGACTTTGTTTCTGACATCCAGAACCACTCCTGCATGAACCGCGTCCTTGAATTCCTGCAGGTGTATAGGTCTTCTCACGTTAGGGTGTCTCCTTACCCTCTTGTTGCCACACTTGTTGCCAGTGGTAAAGCTATGATCTGTTGACCAATCAGAACATAGTTCCAATAAATACATTCCAAACATCAGTGATTGCTATAAGGTCTCAGAGAGACATATTCCCAGTTTACCCCTTAAGTTTTCAAACTGAGTAGCATCCAGAGCCTTTGTAAATATGTCAGCCTGTTGAAGTTCAGTGGCTACATGTTCCAAAGTAATCACCTTGTCTTCCACCATATCTCTGATGAAGTGGTGTCTAATGTCAATATGTTTGGTCCTGCTGTGTTGGATGGGATTCTTGGAGATATTGATGGCACTGAGATTATCACAGAACAATGTCATGACATTTTGAGTGACATTGTACTCAGTGAGCATCTGTTTCATCCAAACCAGTTAGGAACAGCTGCTTCCAGCAGCTATGTATTCAGCCTCTGCAGTAGACAGAGATACACAATTCTGCTTCTTGCTGAACCAAGATATGAGATTGTCTCCCAAGAAGAAACATCCTTCTGATGTGCTTTTTCTGTCATCAGCACTCCCAGCCCAGTCAGCATCACAGTACCCAGATAGGACAGGCTCAGACCCAAGTGAGTACAGCATTCCATAGTCACAAGTCCCATTGATGTACTTGAGAATCCTTTTGACTTAATTCAAGTGGCTCATCTTAGGCTCTGCTTGGTATCTCGCACACACTCCAACTGCATAGGAGATGTCAGGTCTACTTGCAGTTAGATATAGTAGACTTCCTATCATGCTTCTATACAAGCATTGATCAACACTAGGCCCTCCATCATCTTTGGTTAACTTCAGATGAGTAGGAGCAGGAGTCCTTTTGTGCCTAGCATTATCCATACCAAACTTCTTAACGATGTTTTTGGCATACTTGCTTTGGGAGAGGAACATAGAGTCCTCCATTTGGTTGACTTGCATTCCAAGAAAGTAGGTTAGTTCCCCAACCAGACTCATTTCAAACTCAGATTGCATCCGTTGAACAAAATGTGATACCATTTGTTCTGACATACCACCAAAGACTATATCATCCACATAGATTTGAGCAATCATGATTTTGCCGTCTTCATCCTTCACGAACAAGGTTTTATCTATTCCACCTTTTCTGTATCCATTTGAGGTCAGAAATTCGGTCAACCTTTCATACCATGCTCTAGGTGCTTGTTTCAACCCATACAAGGCTTTCCTCAACTTGTATACATGCTTAGGTTGGTTAGGATCACAAAACCCTTTAGGTTGTTCCACATAGACTTCTTCATTCAAGTAGCCATTCAAGAATGCACTCTTCACATCCATTTGGAATAGTTTAAACTTCAGAATGCATGCTACCCCTAACAACAATCTGATGGACTCAAGCCTAGCCACAGGAGCAAATGTCTCATCAAAATCAACCCCTTCAACTTGAGTGTATCCTTGAGCTACTAGTCTTGCTTTATTCCTAGTAATTACTCCTTTCTCATCAGATTTGTTTTTGTAGATCCACTTGGTACCAATGATGTTGGTCCCTTCAGGTCTTGGAACTAGCTCCCATACTTCATTCCTTTTGAACTGCTCAAGTTCCTCTTGCATGGCATTGATCCAGTACTCGTCAGTCAGGGCTTCTTTCATATTCTTTGGTTCAACCTTGGATACAAAGCAGGAATTTGAGCTTATTCCCCGTGATCTGGTAGTCACACCACTATTAGGATCCCCTATGATAAGATCCTTAGGGTGGTCTTTCTGAATTCTTATAGATGGCATTTTGGTGGTTGCATCTACTTCACATTCAGGGGGAGGTTCCTGTACTTCTCCAGACTTGACTGGAATGTCAGTTGAACTGTCAAGGAATGTTTCAACATCCTCTATGACATCAATCCCTTCCTCTTTATCATCCACAATAACATTTATGGATTCCATCAGGACATTGGTCCTGTAGTTGAACACTCTGTAGGCTCTGCTATTAGTGGAGTATCCTAGAAATATACCTTCATCACTTTTGGGATCCAGTTTCCTTCTCTGTTCACGATCTGTGAGAATGTAGCATTTACTTCCAAAGATATGAAAGTACTTCACTGTGGGTTTTCTGCCTTTCCATATTTCATAGAGAGTGGAGGAGGTTCCTTTTCTCAAGGTGACTCTGTTGTGAACATAGCACGCGGTATTCATTGCTTCAGCCCAAAAGTGCATGGGGAGCTTCTTTGCATGAATCATTGCTCTGGCAGATTCTTGAATAGTTCTATTTTTTCTTTCAACTATCCCATTCTGCTGGGGAGTTATAGGGGAGGAGAACTCATGACTTATTCCTTCAGACGAGCAGAACTCATCAAACTTGGAATTCTTGAACTCCGTACCATGATCACTCCTAATCCGGACCACACAACTGTCCTTTTCCCTTTGAAGTCTGATGCACAGGTCTTTGAAGACATCAAATGTATCTGACTTCTCTCTGATGAAGCTTATCCACGTGTATCTGGAATGGTCATCAACCACCACGTAGGCATATCTCTTCCCTCCAAGACTTTCAACCTGCATAGGTCCCATTAAGTCCATATGCAACAGTTCCAGAACTTTGGAAGTTGTAGGATGTCCCAGCTTCGGATGTGACATCTTGGTTTGCTTGCCCACCTGGCATTCTCCACAGACTCTTCCTTCATCAATAAGCAGCTTTGGGATCCCTCTGACTGCTTCCTTGGATATAATCTTCTTCATTCCCCGTAAGTGGAGATGTCCAAGTCGTCTATGCCACAGCTTCACCTCCTGTTCTTCCTTGGCTGAGGAGCATATTGTGGAAAAGTTAGAGACTTTAGGTTCCTACAGATAACAGTTATCTTTGGACCTGGTTCCTCTCATAACTTCCTGATTGTCACCATTTGTCACAATGCACAGCTCCTTAGTAAACTGAACATAGAATCCTTGATCACACAGCTGGCTTATGCTGATGAGATTTGCAGTTAGTCCTCTTACTAACAGTACATTATTCAGTTTTGGAACTCCAGAGCAGTCCAGCTTGCCCACACCTTTTATTTTTCCTTTGGCACCATCACCAAGGGTCACATAGCTGGTAGTGTGAGGTTGAATATCCACCAGTAGATTTTCTATACCAGTCATATGTCTTGAGCATCCACTGTCAAAGTACCAGTCTTCTCTGGTAGAAGCCCTTAAAGCTGTGTGTGCTAACCTAGCATACCATTGTTGCTTCTTGCTGGGGACATAGCGCTTATATGTCTTCTGCATAGGCCTGACATGCGAGGCTTGGTTAGGGAAACCATGAATCCAGTAGCAGAAGGCTTTGATATGCCCAAACCTACCACAGTGGTGACACCTCCACTCCTGGAATTTCCTCTTCTGATGATTATTCATCCTAGTTCCCCGATGTTGAGACATTGGCATTGACTTCCGCTTGAACTTCTGAACTTTAGCCTTTGGGCATTTGTGTTCAGCTGAGGATCTTTTCCCAAATCCTAGGCCAGATTTGGTTCCAGACTTCTGTCCCACCTTTAGAATTTCTTCCAAGGTGTCAGTTCCCTTGTTCATCATTCTGATGGATTTAATCATCTGATTCAGCTTGGAGTTCAGCAAGGCTATCTCACCATTTAGACCCTCTATGGCTGTCAGATGCTTCTGTCTCTCATCTTCCAGTTCCTTGATGAGTTTCTTCTGCTTTTCTCCTTGTGCACGGACTTCTGCACTGGTGATACACAACTTCTTATAGGCTGCAGCAAGTTCATCAAAGGTCAGTTCATCTGCACTTGAGTCATCATCAGAGGCACAAACACTAGTTAGTGCAGTGACATGTTTGGCAGATTCTCCTTCAGATTCACTTTCAGAATCTCCTTCAGACCATGTGATAGTTAGCCCCTTCTTTTGCATCTTGAGATAAGTGGGGCATTCAGCTCTGACGTGTCCATACCCTTCACAACCATGACACTGGATTCCCTTGCCTTGGTTG
Source organism: Lathyrus oleraceus (assembly GCF_024323335.1). Taxonomy (NCBI): domain Eukaryota; kingdom Viridiplantae; phylum Streptophyta; class Magnoliopsida; order Fabales; family Fabaceae; genus Lathyrus; species Lathyrus oleraceus. The sequence goes on from NC_066581.1 coordinate 333,538,946, forward strand.
AACTTTTCTTCAGAAGTTGATCTTTTCCTGATGTCAGACGGGATGTTCTTGACATTAGGTCTCCCTCTTTGATCAATCTTCTTCACGAACTTGTTGAACTGTCTCCCAAGCATGGCTAAAGCTTCTGATATACTTTCATCACCTTCAGTATATCCTGCTTCTGACTCCTCTTCAGCATTAGATACAAAAGCTATGCTTTTGTTCTTCTTTTCAGCATTCTCACACAAGCCCATTTCAAAGGTTTGGAGAGAACCAATGAGTTCATCCACCTTCATATTGCAGATGTCCTGTGCCTCCTCTATGGTTGTGACCTTCATAGCAAATCTCTTAGGCAAGGACCTGAGAATCTTTCTTACAAGTTTCTCTTCAGCCATTTTCTCACCTAGTCCACCAGAGGTGTTTGCAATTTCAAGAATACTCATGTGAAAGTCATGAATAGTCTCATCCTCTTTCATCCTCAGATTTTCAAACTTGGTGGTCAGCATCTGCAGTTTGGACATCTTCACTTTGGAAGTACCTTCATGAGTTACCTTGAGGGTATCCCAAACTTCCTTAGCTAGTTCACAGTGGTGTACCAGCCTGAAGATGTTCTTACTGATTCCATTGAACAATGCATTCAAGGCCTTGGAATTTCCAAGAGCTAATGCCTCTTGCTCCTTGTCCCACTCTTCTTCAGGAATCTGCACACTGACTCCATCTTCACCTGTCTTCATTGGATGTTCCCATCCTTTGTTGACAGCTCTCCAGACTTTGCTATCTAGAGACCTTAGGAAGGCTATCATACGAGGCTTCCAGTCATCATAATTAGAGCCATCCAACATGGGTGGTCTATTTGAGTGTCCTATATCCTTGTCCATGGTACTAGAAAGTAACTTCCCTAGATCTCACCCAGAAATTCACAGGCAGGGTGCCTGCTCTAATGCCAATTGAAATTCTAGTTATCAGACTTTGGATGTCACACGGGTTGTTATGACATCCAATTCTGCATAGACAAGAATTATGCAGAACTTAACAGTAAGTGCAGTAAATAACACAAGTAATTGTTTACCCAGTTCAGTCCAACATGACCTACATCTGGGGGCTACCAAGCCAGGGAGGAAATCCACTATCAGTAGTATTAATTCAAAGCTAAACTCACCCGTTTACAACTCGTCACTTAATCCCTACCCAATGCAATTTCAATCTTACTCTAAGATCAGAGTTCCTACTCACTCCCCCTCAATCACCTCAGTGATTACTACCTTTAATCAATATTAAAGACACCTTTGAAGTCACACTTCAAACAACTCTTGATTGTGCTTAACAGCTTTAATCAAGATACACAGCACTCACGCTTAAAAGCTTTGAGCGACACAACACTTACAACTCAATGAACACCCTATACCAAAACAATCATCAACGTGACAATGGCTTGGCTTACAAGATATGTATAATACAAGACTCACAAAAAATACAGCAGTGAAGTTTGATGGACACACTTAATCTTCACGCCTCAAAATCCCCGAAACTGAATGAAGGAACAACTTCCTTTTATATTGCAGTACCTGGGCTTGTGCACTTGTATTCCCTGAATTTAAGGTCACACGAGTTCCCATAAATTCAATATCTAGGTTACTAACAAATAGGCTATTTATTAGGTTCATTAAATGTAGCTTGGTTGTTGATTTCCTTGTTTTTCTCTAAGCTGTTGAATCCCTGAAGAATAGCCTGAGAAAAAGCTGAAACAGAAAACTGAACAACCTACAATATAGCATATGCTGTCAGGAATGAATGTCACGACATTCAGCTTGACATCAAGGATCATATGCTGAGTCTGTTTTTCCAGAAAACAGACTGTACAATTTTGCTGACCTATACATGATCACAAAGACCATACTATAGTAACAGCTTACATTAATAAATGTCAAAGTATCCAATTTGACATTTACACATTTGGCCTTAAGTTAGTTCTGTTATCCTCTTGAAGAACAAACTAAGAAACATACTGAAGTGTAGCAGAACACCACTCTGTCTATTATTCAGTATATACTGTCCATGATGAATGTCATAACATCCACTTTGACATTCATACAGTAGGCCTTATGCCAGGTCTGGTTCTTCCTTGATAACCAGACTGCAAATGAATACTGAGCTCTAACAGAACACCAACTGTTCTATTCCTCAGTATCTGCTGACAGGGATGAATGTCACAGTATCCAGTTTGACATTCAATAAATCTTGTATTAGCTAATCCTGCAGTAACTACTGTAAGACCCCAATTTTTGTCCCTAAGATCCCCCATGGCATCATATCATACCATATCATTGCCTCAAGGATCTTTGTACACCTTTGCTTCCCTCCTAGTGGGTGGGTTATCTTGTGAGTGTGGTTCTTGATCACCAAGCATGTTTTGCATTTGTATATCATTGCTTTTCATCTGTCTATTAACCAAAAGTACAAAAATTTTGTCATCTAACCATGTTACTTGCAGATGAAGCAAATTAGGTCAAATCAGTCAAAGTCAGTCATTGAGATAGATGGTGGCCATTCTTGAAGAATTTGGGCACCATGATCATTCATCAAGAGTTCATATGAGTTGTGACATCATTTTGGATCAAGATCTCAAGTGGTAGGGGCTTGGAATTCATCAGAACATGGTTCAGTCAACCAAAACCCTAGCAAAGTCAACTGAAGTCAACTGTGGTCAACTGTGCATTTAATCAGTGATTTGATGGTGGGAATTGGTTTGAGAGGTCTCATTCATGTCCATATAAGCCTCATATAACATGTCAAACATCCACAGTGAAGAATTTGAAGTCAAACAAGAAGTTTCCAAAAATAGAAAGTTGACCTGTAATTGGAATTTGCCAAAAATGGAAAGTTCTTCTCCTCCAAATTACATCATCATACAAGCTTCAAATGAATTTTTGTCCAACATGAAAGTTGAAGATCTTGTTCTCCCATTTCCTAAAAGTCCAAGAACACTCATTTCTCATTTGTGGTTGGCAAGTTATGATCAAATCATTCTCAAAAAATTTTGAACTTCAAAGTGAGATAACTTCCAAACCATTTGGCCAAATTGAGTGAGGTTTTTTTGCTACAAGTCATATTTGATGTGCTCTATCCAAATCCTTCATCATAATTCACCAAAAATCATCCAATCAAAATGGCCTTTTTCAAGTGGTTTGAATTTAAAAAGAGGAGGTGAAAAAGTGACTTTTCAAATTGACCATTTCCAATGCATTTTACCATTTGCCAATGTTCAGAAATCATGTTTTGGATGTGCTTAAAGCCCAATTTTCGCACTGTAGCACATGCACATGCAGCATAAGTGGAATTTCACTAATTGGCAAAATATTTCCATTTGAGTTAATTTCAATTACCACTTCCTTAACCAAGCTTATGCATCATTAAACAGAGTATATATGCTTCATTTCTGACTGCAAAAACCCTAGCCACACTTTGCCAAAACAGAAAAACTTCATTTTCTCTCAAACTCTCATTTTCCTCACTTGAACTTTTTTCTGAAAATCTCAAAAGGACCCGTGTTCTTGAGCATTGTTCCATCATTTACCATCATTTTAGAGGCCTTTGCAAGCTTTGTTTCACAACTGTAGAGCAAGAAATTACCACTGTTCCATTGGACCTCTCACATGGCAGTTCGAGTTTGGAGCTTTACCAAGCAATTTTGAGCCACGATTCACCATCCATACACCTTTTGGAGCTTGAAGGCGCATCTGTTTCAGCTCAACACGGCCAGAAAATCACCATTCCAAGACTGTTCTTCAAGCTAGGTACCATTAGTTGCTCAGTTCTTTTAAGAACTTGCTTTGCTTTGCTTGATAGCATTTGCATTGAGGTAGAATCCTTTTTCTTCATGTAGTCTGGAAGACCTGGCCTGTTACTTGGCCAGGCAACTGTCTGAAGTCCTCCTTAAGAGGCAATGTTTGTGCTTGTTTACTTTTGTCCCAAGCAGGAAAAGTCCTTTGAATAAGGCAATTGGTAGACAAAAGAGATATGTAACCTATCTCCTACTATTTTGTGAGTCACTCACCTTGCTCACACTACTTGTGTTGATGCATAGTGAGTAAAAACCCAAGATCTATAGAGTCTAACTTGTGGAGAGAGTTCCATCTTTCTGAACTCCCACACCTTCTGATATTCAATAGCTCTCCCTGACCAGGGATAAGAGCATGAGGCACACCCCTCATATCCTTTCATCTGCTTCACCTTGGCTCTCAATGTCAAGGTTAAGAGCACCATTAACCCTATTCCAGTTGGCTTCAATGCCTACCCTTTTATATGAGCCTTATTGCTTGGTTATAGTGTGTGCTGAATGACTTCATTTGATTGATTGCTTATTTCATATGCACATATTTGCTTGTATGATTTATGCATTTATCATCATTAATTGCTCATTAGTGCATGATCATTTCATTTGTCTTTGTGACATATCTTTGTTGTTTGCCCATTGAGGACAATTGTAAGACCATTCATTGGCCATTGTTCCTATGATATGGAAGTGAGTATAAGACCATTTCATTGGCCACTCATCATCTCTTTGCTTGATGTATTTGTTTGTTGTATGTGAGGATGCAATTGTAAGTCCGTGTAATGTGGCATTTGTTTTCCCATGATCATATGTTGGAGGTTAGAGTAAGCCCAGATAAATTGGCATCTGACATCCAAGTGTTTGCTTTGTTGTTGGAGATTGGTATAAGTCCAGATAGATTGGCATCCGGTATCCACTTTTTATTTCTTTGTTGAGGAGATTGGTATAAGTCCATAGAGTGGCCTCTGATATCCAGTTCTGTTTTAGGAGATTGGTATAAGTCCAGTGATTAGCATCCGGTATCCGCTTTTGTTGACTTTCATCTTTTGCTTTGCTTGTTTGTTATTGCCCATTGTCTATTCCAAAGGACACACTTGAATCATCTTCTATATGATCTCAAGAGGTGAACCTTCTAGGAAGTTTTACACTCCATCTTCATCCATTCATCCATTTTGTCCTAAACCTTTTCACACATTACTTTCAAAACTTGAGATAAATATTGTGCAAACATCTTCATGCTTTTAAATTAAAAACCTGGACCCCAAGTCCTTGACCTTTTTTAAACTCCATTTTATAATACTTCTTTTGAATCAATCTTAATCATACTTTGACCCTCCTTTTGTGAATAATCATAATCAATTAACTTCACCCATTCAATTGTTTTGTGGCTTTGTCCATTCTTGTTAAGCTTTCATACATTAGTCGTAGGTTTGATTTATCCTAGTTGGTTGATGTTAATCTCAGCTATTTGTCCTTAGTTGATTGAATTGTAAGTCTTCCTTGCTTATTATAGGGTTAACCCCTCACTAGCAAGTTGAAGCTTTTCTCACATGGTGGACTCGTTGTTTGTATAAGGTTGAGTTTTCTCCCGTGGATAACGTAAGACCTTAAGGCTTGTGTTTAAAATTGAATCCACTAACTTTTGGAAATCTTTTAGCCGAACTACGGCGTTTTGATCCTTACCTTTGATGGAAGGTACGTAGGCAACGGGTTCATCCGTTCGAACACAAAAATAATTAAATTGTACATTCTCTTCTCATCATCCCAATCATGTTTGCACAATAAATATTTCATAACAAATAACAATTTTATACAACAAGTGTGAAAAGGGCTCCCTAGGAGTACCTAGGACGTAGTGGGTGCCTAACACCTTCCCATTGCGTAATTTACCCCTTACCCAGACTCTCTGATCTTTTCATTAGTTTTCTACGCGTAAAACTTCTTAGGCTTTTGTTCGCTTTTTAGCCAGTCCTTTGGATAAATAAAAGTGTGGTGGCGACTCGAATTCATTGTATGCTTTGCTTATGGTTTAATCAATAAATCATATAGCGACGAATACACCGCTACAGAAAAGTGGCGACTCTGCTGGGGAGAGATCCTTGGTGGTATTGTCTACTTTTCACCCTTGTTGTGTGATATATTGTTATTTGTTATATGACATATTTTTGTACCATTTGGGATAACTGTATTGATTGTAATGTTTGAATTGCTTGATATACAATTGTTGTTTGCTTTGGTGATCTGTGAGATGAGTTCTATACCCGAACTCGAGTGCACCCTAGGATAGGAGAATGGCATAGTCTTGTTGACTGGTGTGGAGTATTCCTTAGCCAGTTGACTTGCGAGTCCATTCACTTGGTGGAGGTCATGTTGGATTAATAATGTCACACAAGTTATTTGTGGTTAGGCATTATTCTTTCAATCATGTGCCGCAGAAGCCAAGGACCGTAGTTTACCAAACCCATCTTGGCCTATTTTTTAGGAACGTAGTGTGGAGGTCGTTCAGATGTAAGTTCTGATGCGATTGTTACGCGATACTACACTCATAAGAGTTTCTCTTGAGAATATTTTTGGAATACGAGTATTCGTTCCTCCGATAATATTCGAAAGATGGAACGATGATTATGGGAACCTCTGGTAGAACATGTCTGGCAGGTTTAAACCCTAGTACACTCCCTTTGGGTGGTTCTTAACCGAGACTCCATGCTCGTGACTCTCAACAAACCCGTGATTCGTGGTTGAGTCGTTCAGACAACCTTAATATCAATGGAACCTGGGTGTTGATCAGGTGTAAAACCTAAATCCCCCAAAACGGATGCTTGATATTAAGGATGTTCGAACCGGTTCATGTACCGTTAATATCAATGGAACTTGGGTGTCGATAAGGTGAAAACCTAAATCCACCAAAATGGATGATTGATATTAGGGATACAATGAGCTTTCCCATGACCTTTGTTTGGTGTGACTTGTTTGATCCTTGAGTGTGATTGTTGCATTCATGCATTCATGCATTCATCTGCATTCATGTCATCAGAAAAAAATCAGAAAATTTTCAAGGAACTTAAAGGGTTTATTTGCAAAATTTTCAGACATGGAAAGACCAAAAAGGCATACAAAGAAGTACAGCTTTAAACAGCCCGATGTAAAAGAGTTAAGGAATCTGACATCTTATGTATTAGATCCCTTGGGTTTCAAAGCTCGCTATGGGAAGCTTCTGCCTTTGCTGACTACTCAGGTTGACGAAGGGCTGATGAGTACTCTAGCTCAGTTTTATGATCCGTTGTATCATTGCTTCTTATTTCCGGACTTCCAGTTGTTGCCTACCTTGGAGGAGTATTCTCATCTCATTGGGATTCCGATTCTGGATCAAGTGCCGTTCAGTGGCCTAGAGAGTATTCTGACTGCTCGAGAGATTGCCAACTTGTTGCACATAGATGAAGATCTGATTAAAGCTAATCTGACTACCAAAGGCGGAATTCAGGGTTTTCCTTCCGAGTTCCTCATTGATCAAGCTACCTTTTATGGGAAAGCCATGAGTGAGGATGCCTTTGAGGCTTTGTTTGTGCTGCTCATCTATGGATTGGTGTTGTTTCCCAACTTCGACAAGTTCGTGGACATGAACGCCATTAGGATCTTCTCAATTCTTAATCCCGTTCCGACTTTGTTGGGCGATGCCTATGTCTCTTTGCATCTGAGGAACGCAAAGGGTGGAGGAGTTATTGTCTGCTGTCTACCTCTGCTATACAAGTGGTTTATTTCGCACTTGCCGCAGACAGTTGCTTTCAAGGAGAACAAGGGATGTCTACGGTGGTCTCAGAGACTTATGTCTCTCACCAATGATGATATCACTTGGTATGATCGCGTGTATGATACCGTCCAGATCATTGACTATTGTGGTGAATTCCCTAATGTGCCTCTTCTCGGCACATGTGGTGGGATCAGCTACAATCCTATTCTCGCACGACGTCAGCTTGGGTTCCCCCTGAAGGATAAACCTCATAACATTTTGTTAGAAGGTGTATTCTTCCAGGAGGGTAAAGATCCCCAAGGCCTGAAAGCCAGATTTGTCCGTGCTTGGCGCAGTATTCACAAGAAGAGTAGGAATGAGTTAGGTCAAAAGAACTGCATTGCTTTGGAGCCATACACCTCTTGGGTCAGACAGAGAGCTGCCGTGTACTTGATGCCATATGATCATCCGAGACCTACACCGTTGGATGTGGCTGGGCCTTCAACCCTCCCTACCCAACGTGTAGAGGAGTTGAGAGAAGAAGACCTTTCACGTGCTTGGATCCGTGAAAGAGAAGAATTGCTTCAACAGCTTAAGGAGAAGGACGCTATGATTGAGTTCCTCGAGCATCGAGTGATTGACGATCCGAACGACACTTGGACCTCTCTGCTTCCTCAGTCTTCCAAATTCTGGAAGAGGAGGTATGATCGACTTGCAAAGGAGAAAGCAGACATGGAAGCGGTCTATGAGAGAGAGATCAAGAAGCTGTGTACTTCTCGTCTTCCAGCATCCCGAGCTTCTAGGGATCCATAGGATGATTATTTCCCTTTTCTCTTTGTAATGATCAAAAATGTTGTACTTCTTTGTCTTGATATATTGAATGAAATATTTTCCGTGGGAAATTAAAATGCTTTAACTATTCAAAATATTGCAAATAATACCCTAAGGGTTCCTTGAAAATAAATAAAGCATCTGCACAAGCATTTCATGCATCATTTTTGCATAAGCAGGTACCCTTTGTTTCTGGTCTTCTTGTCCTAACTCTGTGTTCTTCATTTATTTTGAAGACAAGCTGACTCACCGGTATTATACTCGAGTCAATTCTGCAAGAGTCATGGAGCAGCTAGAACAAGAGAACAGAGAATTGAAAGAAGAGGTCGCCAGACTTGGCGCTTTGATGGAGCAACTCCTCGCTGCTCAAAATCAACCTGCTCAACCGCCCGCAACTCCTGTCCAGAGGACGGTCATTTCAGAAGTCTCCACTTCGACTGTGCCAGCCAGTGCTCATGTGCCCAACGCTATGTCGCTCGGGTTCCCTTGGGGGATGCCTCCAGGTTTTATGCCGGATATTCCTGCGCCAACCTTTGCTCACATGCCGGCATCTAGCCCGGTCCCTGTTCCCGCTCCTCCTGTCGTGCATACCATGCCAAGGGTAGACGACACCATCTATCACTCCGAGCCATCTGAGGGCTCAGATGTTCATGAAAAGATGGACGCCATGAAGGACCAATTCCTTGAGCTGAGAAAGGAATTGAGGACTCTTCGAGGAAAAGATTTGTTCGGCAAGTCTGCTGCCGAGTTGTGCCTTGTTCCCGGTGTGAAGATACCGATTAAATTCAAAGTACCTGACTTTGAAAAGTATAAAGGGAACACCTGTCCACTCGCTCACCTGGTCATGTACGCCAGGAAGATGTCTACCCAGACTGATAATGATCAGCTGTTGATTCATTATTTCCAGGACAGTCTGTCTGGTGCCGCGCTCAGATGGTACATGAGCTTGGACAGTGCCAATATCAGATCCTTCAACGACCTTGGCGAAGCCTTCGTAAAGCAGTACAAGTATAACGTCGATATGGCGCCTGACCGAGATCAACTCAGGTCCATGTCGCAGAAGGACAAGGAAACTTTCAAGGAGTACGCCCAGAGATGGCGAGAGCTGGCAGCTCAGATTACTCCACCGCTGGAGGAGAAAGAAATGACCAAGATCTTTTTGAAGACTCTTGGCTCATTCTATTATGAGCGGATGGTAGCAAGCGCTCCCTCTGATTTCACCGAGATGGTGAACATGGGGATGCGTCTCGAGGAGGGTGTCCGCGAAGGACGATTGGCGAAGGATGAGAGCTCTTCTTCTAAACGATATGGAGCGTTTAAGAGGAAAGATGGGGAAGCACATGCTGTGCAATCCCATCCCAAGCACAGAAGACCCTCTGCTCAGAGGAAGCCTGCACGTCGTGCCGGTCATCAGCACCAGGTGGCTCATATAGCACCTGTATTCAAAGATAATGCTCAGCAATATCAGCATCAGCAACAATATCAACAGCCTCAGTATCAGCAACAACACCGTCCACAGCAACAGGCTTACCAGCCTCGTGGCAGTACAACCAATCAAGCTAATGTGAATTATGATAGGAAGAAGATCAGTTTCGATCCAATTCCTATGACATATGCAGAGCTTTATCCTTCCTTGTTGGAAAGGAAATTGGTTTCTCCCAGGGATCCTCCTGCCATTCCTGCAAACCCACAATGGTGGTACAAACCAGATCAACATTGTGTTTACCATTCCGGTGCTTCGGGTCATAATATAGAGAATTGCTACCCACTCAAGACTAAGGTTCAAGACCTTATGAGATGTGGAATTTTGAGCTTTGAAGATTCAGGCCCGAACGTCACCAAGAACCCATTGCATGCGCATGGGAAATCTGTTAATATGGTTCAGGAATACCTTGGGAAGTACAAGGTCCGGTATGTAAGCCACATTAGGCAGTCGTTGGTTGAATTACATCGTTTGCTGTGTCAGTACAGCTACTTAGAGCATAACCACGACAAGTGCCGCGTCTGCTCGGTTAACCGCTTGGGTTGCAACCAAGTACGAAGAGAACTCCAGAAGCTGTTGAATGAGGGTACCATTGAGATTCTGCAGAATCGCAATGTTGATAGAGACGAGCCTGAAGTGAATGTGATTTCACCAGTGTTCAAGCTGCCTGAGCATGTTGTTATCCGCTATGATAGCAGCAAGCCGAAGGCTTCCCCTTCTTTGGTCATTAAACCTGCAGGCCCTATGCCTTACTCTTCAGACAGAGCCGTACCATTCAGATACAACCCCGTTGCTGTGCAAGATGGGGTAGAAGTGCCTTTGCCTTCAACTTTTGTGACCAACGTCGCTGATGTAAGTGGCTTGACCCGAAGTGGTCGTGTGTTTTCTGTGCCTCTTAAGGCTGTTGCTTCTGATACGGTTGAGCGTCCGGTTGGGACCGCTGTGAATATTCAGAATCAGGCACGTGATGTTGCCAAACCATCCTCCTCTGTACAACAAACTCTCGTTTCTTCAGTTGGCCCGAGTGGCATTGTAGATGAAGAATCTGATGAGATGCTGAGGCTCATCAGAAAGAGTGAGTACAACGTTGTAGACCAGCTTCTACAAACGCCATCCAAGATTTCCATTCTTTCTCTGCTGCTGAATTCAGAACCCCATAGGGAGGCTCTGCAGAAAGTCTTGGATTTGGCGTATGTTGATCACGACGTCACGATTGAGCAATTTGATAGTATAGTTGCAAACATCACCGCTTGCAACACTTTGAGTTTTAGTGACGCTGATCTCCCTGAGGAGGGAAGAGACCACAACATGGCTTTACATATCTCCATGAATTGCAAATCTGATGCAATGTCCAATGTGCTGGTGGACACTGGATCTTCTTTAAACGTATTGCCAAAAACCACACTCTCCAGATTGTCATATCAAGGTCCTCCTATGAGGCAGAGTGGGGTTGTTGTGAAAGCATTCGATGGGTCGCGTAAGACAGTGATTGGGGAAGTTGATCTCCCAATCAAAATTGGACCAAGCGATTTCCAAGTTACCTTCCAGGTAATGGATATCCACCCATCTTATAGCTGTCTCTTAGGCAGACCGTGGATTCACGAGGCTGGCGCCGTGACATCCACCCTACACCAGAAACTGAAATTTGTGAAAAACAATGTAGTAGGGGGAGAAAAAGCTCTCCTGGTTAGTCATTTGTCTTCTTTCTCGTACATTGACGTTGAGGATGAAGTTGGAACTCCGTTCTAAGCTTTATCTATTGATGAACCAATCGAGAAGAAGTCTCCTTCATTCACTTCCTACCGTGATGCAAAGCTGGCCATTGAATATGGTGCAGTTGCTGGTTTAGGGAAGGTGATTGAGCTTGAAGACAACAGATCCCGGGCTGGCATTGGCTACTGTTCTGGGGCATTTAATGAGCAAGGTTTGTTCACGAGTGGAGGATTCATTCATGATGATCAACCTGAAGAGGAAGCTGCTGCTATCTTGGAAGAGGATGCAGAAGACGTGAACAACTTCGTTATTCCTGGTGGTGTCTGCAACAATTGGGTCGTTGTAGATGTTCCTACAGTCATCCATAGATCAGAGTAATTGTTCACTTTGTTTAAAACCCTTCTCCCATGCCAAAAGGAGAAGTGATGACATTGTTGGCAAAGCATATATACAATGATGTTTTCATTCAATTAATGCATTGTTAAACATTTGTTTTTCCATTTGTTTTCACTTTTAGCTTTTGCATGAAATCAGTGATCACAAAAAACCCATAAAAACAAGAATAAAAGCAATCCTTTTCATCTGCATAATGGTTTGTTTGTTTAAATGCTAAAAATTTTCGTTAACCAAAATCATTATGCAGGTTGATCCTAAAACCCATTGAACATAATGATCCAACGCCATCTCCCAATTTTGAATTCCCTGTATTTGAGGCGGAAGAAGATGACGTTGAGGGGATTCCTGATGAGATTACCCGTCTCCTTGAGCACGAAGAGAAGATCATTCAGCCGCATCTCGAAGACTTGGAAACAGTCAACTTGGGGTCTGAGGATTGTGTTCGCCTGGTGAAGATTGGGGCACTTCTGGAAGGGTCTGTCAAGGAAGATTTGATCAGCTTGCTACGAGAATATTCAGATATCTTTGCTTGGTCCTATGAAGATATGCCGGGTTTAGATACAGATATTGTGCAACATTTCCTGCCTTTAAAGCCTGAGTGCGTGCCTGTGAAGCAGAAGCTCAAAAGAACTCATCCAGATATGGCAGTGAAGATCAAAGAGGAAGTTCAGAAGCAAATTGATGCGGGGTTTCTGGTGACTTCTACATATCCTCAATGGGTGGCCAATATTGTGCCTGTTCCTAAGAAGGACGGAAAAGTCCGTATGTGCGTTGATTATAGAGATTTGAATAAAGCTAGTCCGAAAGATGATTTTCCTCTACCACACATCGACATGTTGGTAGACAATACAGCTAAATTCAAAGTCTTTTCGTTTATGGACGGATTTTCCGGATATAATCAAATCAAGATGGCACCAGAGGATATGGAGAAGACAACATTCATCACACCTTGGGGAACATTCTGTTATCGAGTGATGTCCTTCGGTTTGAAGAACGCCGGAGCCATGTATCAACGAGCTATGACTACCTTGTTTCATGATATGATGCACAAGGAGATAGAGGTCTATGTTGATGATATGATCGCTAAGTCCCGAACGGAAGTTGAGCATATTGAGCATTTGTTGAAGCTTTTTCAGCGTTTGAGAAAGTTCAAACTTCGCCTGAATCCGAACAAGTGTACATTTGGATTGGAAAAAAATGAGCGTCTCGGTGGAGAACCTGCAAGGGTAATCCAGGCAAAAATTAGAGACTTGGAAAAAAAAGAAGAATATTTGCATCCCGCTAGATTGAGTACCTCACCCTGAGGCAATCTAGGCAAAAATTAGGGATTTGGCAAGTAACTGCATCCTGACAAGACTTTCTGTTTCACCAGCTGTCATTTCGTCAGAGGATTCTCGATTCGTCGTCAAACTGAAGCTTCGAATACATCGAGATTCAAATTGGTAGAGAAAGGATCATTATGTTCAATGTAGCCCTCTTCCAATATATATCACTGATTTCAAATTTGTACAGATCTATGGAGTCTTGCCATTTGCAGGCTACCATTCCATCAAATGAATTTGAGCTTTTATCCAATTATTTGCACTCTCATTTGTTTCAATTCAACAAATGTTTTGCATGTTTTAATTGATAAAATATCATTGTTTTTAAACAAATCAAATTTTTCAAAAATTTGTTGTTTTTAAACAAAGTGAATATTCACAATGTCGAAAGGATACTCAAGAATATCTCAGTGCTCTCCCAAGGGTGGCATGATCTCCAACAGGTAAGACATTTGGTTCATATTCCTGGTTTGGTTGTATCTTCTTTCTCCAGATCTTGTGACGGGGTTGTTCCCCAGCATAGTTGCAAGCAAAGTGTTGTTGAAGACTCAGTTTTCTCCAGCAGCAGTTTTCCCCAGTAGAGTTGCTTATGCAGTTGGATTCTACTTGGATGATGTTATTCTCCTTCAATGGGTTGTTCCCCGGAGTTGTTTGGAGTTGCAGAACTTTTTGTTTCTCAGTTGATGCTGAGATCCCCTGCGGATCTTCGAGATTTTCTCTTGTTCCCCAACAGATTAGTCTTGGTGGCTGTTTTGCCCGTTGTGACTTTCTGTACCCTGGTTGGGTTGTTTGCTGATCCATCACTCATAGATTTGGTGTTTCCTGATATCTTTGAGCCTCTGCTTCTCCAGCAGTACCCGCAGATCTATGCTTTATGGCATATAGATCTCCGCAGTTTGACTTTCCAGTTGGTTTTTCCCCTGGAAGTATAGTACCGGGCGTTTGATTCCTGGACTTGTTTATGTTAGACATGTCTGTTTTGTCAGCATTCATCAAACATAAATCACGCATATTCATGCATATTCATAAACATTCAGATATTCATGTTGTATTTCTCGCCATGTATCTTTTGTTGTTTGTTCCTTGCTATGGTGGTGTAGATCCCCAATAGATCTCCCCTAGCAGATGTCGGGTGTTAAATCTCTCCATATAGAGTCAACCCCATAAGCAGAAAGTGTCTGTTGTCTTTCCTTCTGCAATTCCCCACTGAGATATATCCTCGTGGATGACGATTTCTTCCGTTTCCTCCCAACATATATATTGGGATGGATTTTCCTATTTGAGTTACATCCTCATTAGGACGTCTTTTGATTCAGTCTGTCCTTTCGGATTATTCCCGGATTGGCTATTTGTCATTTGTCTTGTGCTTCCCAGTGGGTTGTTCCCCAGCGGAGTTTTTCGGGCCTCTACCCTTATACCGGTAGTTGTAAGTCCTATTTTCTTTGCCTTTTCAGCGGAATTGGTGGTTATATACCTTTTATTCCTCGGCAAGAATTGTTGGTTTTCTACCTAGTAGGGGGTAGTCGAAAATCCTGTTTCTTACTCTCCAACAGAGTTTGTGATTTGTTATAAACCTTATTTTTGGTTTCCCGTGCGGATTTGTGATTTGTTCTATCCCCACGCAGAGTTTTTTGGTTTTCTACCCCTTATTCGGTAGATGTAAACCCTAATTCATGGTTATCCCCACCAGAGTATGGCTATTACCTCGTATTCGGTAGTTGTAAGTCCTATCTCTTTTCCCCTAACAGAGTAACCTTTGTGGTTCGTCCTGATTATAAGTGGATCTCTGTTGTAGTGGTTTTATCCCTAACAGAGTTGGTGTCTCCCTGTGGTGATTTCTATCCCCAGTTGAGTTTGTGGTCTTCTACCCCGTATTCGGTAGTTGTAAATCCCAAGTGTTGATTTTTCTCCCCAGCGGAGTTTGTGCCTTGTGGTACAGTTGGATAATTGCCGGATGCTTGCAATTTATCCCCGGCGGGTCTCCTTTCATTTACCCTTGTGTCGGTAATGTTGTTGTTCCCTTTGATTGGTCATCATTATATACCTAGTTTGGTATCCCGATGCCTTTCTTGTCAGTTGATTTATCCTTTATTTAACCCTTATATCGGTTGTGGATAATCTTCCATGCGAGTATGTTATTCACGGTCTGCAGGTAATGAATAATATATCTCATGCACTCTTCAGTCGAAGCCTTTCGTGTTTCCCTGATCGAGTAAGATTTCGTTATTTCCCTTTGTGGAATCGAATATTTCCTTGTTGTTGGATAATTGCCGGATGCTTGTTTTTATCCCTTTGAGTTATCTTTCGTTTACCCGGATGCTTGGTATCGATTGTCTCTCTTTTTGGTTAGTCACCTATTATATACTTCGGTATCTCTGGTGTCTTTTCCTTTCGAGTATATTATTCACGGTCTGCCGGTAATGAATAATATGTCTCATGCGCTCTTTAGTTGGAATCCTTTGTTGATTTTCCCCAGCTGAGCAAGATTCGTATTCTTTGTAGAATCGAATATCCATCCTTTAACCAGTTTGTGTTTCGGATGATGAGTGTTTTGGCATATGTACCAATTCACGTTTTCGGTAGATCACCTATTATATGCTTCGGTATCTCTGGTGTTTCTTACCTTGCGAGTTTATTATCTACGTTCTGACGGTAATAGATAATATATCTCATGCGAGTTTTCTTATCCACGGTCTGCCGGTAATGGATATTATATCTCATGCACTCTTTGGGTTTGTGTCCCCAGTTGAGTAAGATTCGTTTTTCCGTTGTGGATTCGAATGTCCATCCTGTAAGTCGATTTGCTTTTTCAAGCCCTCCTTTCGGATGATGAGTGTTTTGGCATATATACCAATTCACGTTTCGGTCGGTCACCTATTATATACCTCGGTATCCCTGGTGTTCCTTCCTTTCTGCTCCCTATTATGACTTTGGTCCCTTGTGGAGTCAGATTTTCCTGAGTTTATGTACCTTTTCCAGGTCTTCCTCAGACGTTTGGTTGATTGATATCTCTCACCCTTATACCGGTCTTAGATATTCATTCTTCCTGAATTTGTTACCCTTATACCGGTAACACCTCAATTCTTTGGTGCTTCCTCAGTGGAGTTTCCTATTGCTTCTCCCCAGGAGTCGGTTTGTGTCCCTCCAATGGATGTTTTTCTTTTGGAATGTTCTTTTCCCCAGTGTGAGTCCTTCACTCCCCAGTGAGATCTCCAGTCTGATTTCTGTTACCCTAATCAGAGTCGTGTCTTGTTCACGCTGTGTCAGTTTTGTTTTTCCCCAACTTGAAGTCGTGTCCTGCTCACGCATTCTTTTTCTTTTACTATCCCCAATAAGAGTCTTGTTAGAGTCTCTGTTCCTGGTGAGTATATTACTCCGACGGATCGTCTTTTCTTCTGTGTGAACCATATTCCCCACAGAGTTTGTGTCTTTTGCATACATACATTTGCATCATGAGGTCTCTTAGGGACCAAAATTCGTCTCATTACTGCTATTTAAGCCCATTCTACCGCGTCGAGATGAAGATTTCTAAACTACACTTCTCCGGCTAGAATGACCTTAAATAGGGGCATCCGTAAGACCCCAATTTTTGTCCCTAAGATCCCTCATGGCATCATATCATACCATATCATTGCCTCAAGGATCTTTGTACACCTTTGCTTCCCTCCTAGTGGGTGGGTTATCTTGTGAGTGTGGTTCTTGATCACCAAGCATGTTTTGCATTTGTATATCATTGCTTTTCATCTGTCTATTAACCAAAAGTACAAAAATTTTGTCATCTAACCATGTTACTTGCAGATGAAGCAAATTAGGTCAAATCAATCAAAGTCAGTCATTGAGATAGATGGTGGCCATTCTTGAAGAATTTGGGCACCATGATCATTCATCAAGAGTTCATATGAGTTGTGACATCATTTTGGATCAAGATCTCAAGTGGTAGGGGCTTGGAATTCATCAGAACATGGTTCAGTCAACCAAAACCCTAGCAAAGTCAACTGAAGTCAACTGTGGTCAACTGTGCATTTAATCAGTGATTTGATGGTGGGAATTGGTTTGAGAGGTCTCATTCATGTCCATATAAGCCTCATATAACATGTCAAACATCCACAGTGAAGAATTTGAAGTCAAACAAGAAGTTTCCAAAAATAGAAAGTTGACCTGTAATTGGAATTTGCCAAAAATGGAAAGTTCTTCTCCTCCAAATTACATCATCATACAAGCTTCAAATGAATTTTTGTCCAACATGAAAGTTGAAGATCTTGTTCTCCCATTTCCAAAAAGTCCAAGAACACTCATTTCTCATGTGTAGTTGGCAAGTTATGATCAAATCATTCTCAAAAATTTTTGAACTTCAAAGTGAGATAACTTCCAAACCATTTGGCCAAATTGAGTGAGGTTTTTTTGCTACAAGTCATATTTGATGTGCTCTATCCAAATCCTTCATCATAATTCACCAAAAATCATCCAATCAAAATGGCCTTTTTCAAGTGGTTTGAATTTAAAAAGAGGAGGTGAAAAAGTGACTTTTCAAATTGACCATTTCCAATGCATTTTACCATTTGCCAATGTTCAGAAATCATGTTTTGGATGTGCTTAAAGCCCAATTTTCGCACTGTAGCACATGCACATGCAGCATAAGTGGAATTTCACTAATTGGTAAAACATTTCCATTTGAGTTAATTTCAATTACCACTTCCTTAACTAAGCTTATGCATCATTAAACAGAGTATATATGCTTCATTTCTGACTGCAAAAACCCTAGCCACACTTTGCCAAAACAGAAAAACTTCATTTTCTCTCAAACTCTCATTTTCCTCACTTGAACTTTTTTCTGAAAATCTCAAAAGGACCCGTGTTCTTGAGCATTGTTCCATCATTTACCATCATTTTGGAGGCCTTTGCAAGCTTTGTTTCACAACTGTAGAGCAAGAAATTACCACTGTTCCATTGGACCTCTCACATGGCAGTTCGAGTTTGGAGCTTTACCAAGCAATTTTGAGCCACGATTCACCATCCATACACCTTTTGGAGCTTGAAGGCGCATCTGTTTCAGCTCAACACGGCCAGAAAATCACCATTCCAACACTGTTCTTCAAGCTAGGTACCATTAGTTGCTCAGTTCTTTTAAGAACTTGCTTTGCTTTGCTTGATAGCATTTGCATTGAGGTAGAATCCTTTTTCTTCATGTAGTCTGGAAGACCTGGCCTGTTACTTGGCCAGGCAACTGTCTGAAGTCCTCCTTAAGAGGCGATGTTTGTGCTTGTTTACTTTTGTCCCAAGCAGGAAAAGTCCTTTGAATAAGGCAATTGGTAGACAAAAGAGATATGTAACCTATCTCCTACTATTCTGTGAGTCACTCACCTTGCTCACACTACTTGTGTTGATGCATAGTGAGTAAAAACCCAAGATCTATAGAGTCTAACTTGTGGAGAGAGTTCCATCTTTCTGAACTCCCACACCTTCTGATATTCAATAGCTCTCCCTGACCAGGGATAAGAGCATGAGGCACACCCCTCATATCCTTTCATCTGCTTCACCTTGGCTCTCAATGTCAAGGTTAAGAGCACCATTAACCCTATTCCAGTTGGCTTCAATGCCTACCCTTTTGTATGAGCCTTATTGCTTGGTTATAGTGTGTGCTGAATGACTTCATTTGATTGATTGCTTATTTCATATGCACATATTTGCTTGTATGATTTATGCATTAATCATCATTAATTGCTCATTAGTGCATGATCATTTCATTTGTCTTTGTGACATATCTTTGTTGTTTGCCCATTGAGGACAATTGTAAGACCATTCATTGGCCATTGTTCCTATGATATGGAAGTGAGAATAAGACCATTTCATTGGCCACTCATCATCTCTTTGCTTGATGCATTTGTTTGTTGTATGTGAGGATGCAATTGTAAGTCCGTGTAATGTGGCATTTGTTTTCCCATGATCATATGTTGGAGGTTAGAGTAAGCCCAGATAAATTGGCATCTGACATCCAAGTGTTTGCTTTGTTGTTGGAGATTGGTATAAGTCCAGATAGATTGGCATCCGGTATCCATTTTTTATTTCTTTGTTGAGGAGATTGGTATAAGTCCATAGAGTGGCCTCTGATATCCAGTTCTGTTTTAGGAGATTGGTATAAGTCCAGTGATTGGCATCCGGTATCCGCTTTTGTTGACTTTCATATTTTGCTTTGCTTGTTTGTTATTGCCCATTGTCTATTCCAAAGGACACACTTGAATCATCTTCTATATGATCTCAAGAGGTGAACCTTCTAGGAAGTTTTACACTCCATCTTCATCCATTCATCCATTTTGTCCTAAACCTTTTCACACATTACTTTCAAAACTTGAGATAAATATTGTGCAAACATCTTCATGCTTTTAAATTAAAAACCTGGACCCCAAGTCCTTGACCTTTTTTAAACTCCATTTCATAATACTTCTTTTGAATCAATCTTAATCATACTTTGACCCTCCTTTTGTGAATAATCATAATCAATTAACTTCACCCATTCAATTGTTTTGTGGCTTTGTCCATTCTTGTTAAGCTTTCATACATTAGCCGTAGGTTTGATTTATCCTAGTTGGTTGATGTTAATCTCACCTATTTGTCCTTAGTTGATTGAATTGTAAGTCTTCCTTGCTTATTATAGGGTTAACCCCTCACTAGCAAGTTGAAGCTTTTCTCACATGGTGGACTCGTTGTTTGTATAAGGTTGAGTTTTCTCCCGTGGATAACGTAAGACCTTAAGGCTTGTGTTTAAAATTGAATCCACTAACTTTTGGAAATCTTTTAGCCGAACTACGGCGTTTTGATCCTTACCTTTGATGGAAGGTACGTAGGCAACGGGTTCATCCGTTCGAACACAAAAATAATTAAATTGTACATTCTCTTCTCATCATCCCAATCATGTTTGCACAATAAATATTTCATAACAAATAACAATTTTATACAACAAGTGTGAAAAGGGCTCCCTAGGAGTACCTAGGACGTAGTGGGTGCCTAACACCTTCCCATTGCGTAATTTACCCCTTACCCAGACTCTCTGATCTTTTCATTAGTTTTCTACGCGTAAAAATTCTTAGGCTTTTGTTCGCTTTTTAGCCAGTCCTTTGGATAAATAAAAGTGCGGTGGCGACTCGAATTCATTGTATGCTTTGCTTATGGTTTAATCAATAAATCATATAGCGACGAATACACCGCTACAACTACTCAAGTGTGTCATGACATCAGTCAAGACATCAGAGTACAGTTAGATATTCTAACGTACAATTGCAGTCACACATACACACCATGTCATGACATCAGTCAAGACATTAGAATCCAGCTAGTGTTTTACCATATAATGCAGCCAATTAAACACCTACAAAAGGAACCCCAATTGATAAAATATATGCAAAAGATACGAAATATATCAACTCATTTTAGTTCCTTTAAAAATAACATATTCCCTACGAATATAAATTTATAACAGACTTTTTACCCAGGCTTGCCACCTTAAAGACAATAGGATTTAACAAAATGTGTTATATATAGGAAGACAAACTTCCACTAGACAAAGGGGAAGTAAGTAGAATTCTAAAACGGGTTTCTAAGTACACTCTCCTCTCAGAAAAACTTTATAAAATGGGAAGAGCTTCTCCCATGCTACGGTGCCTAGGCGAGGACGAAACTGCCCCCGATACTTGCAGAAGTACACAAAGGAGCCTGAAATAGTAACATTAGAGGAAAATCCCTCGCCTACAAGCTCTTAATGGAGGGGTATTATTGACCTAGTTTGATTAAGGATAACATCACCTTCATCAAGAAGTGTGGCCAATGTCAAAGACATGTTGACTTTCACCACGCCCCATCTGAACTTCTTCAGCCAATGACATTACCCTGACATTTCTACCAGTGGGTGGACATTTTGGGTCCATTTCCTCAATCTCTAAGTCAACTTAAATTCTTAATAATCGGAATGGATTACTTCACAAATGGATAGAGGTTGAAGTCGTCGCTAAAATCACAGCAGAAAGAGTTCGTCATCTTTACTGGTAGAAAATTACGTGTAGGTTTGGGCTTCTTAGAGAAATTTTCTCTGACAACAGAACCCAGTTCGCCAATGTTATAGTTATAGATTTTTATCGAGATTTAGGAGTCCAAACAAATTTCGTATTCGTAATACACTCTCGAGCCAATGGGAAAACTGAATCGGCGAACAAGGTGATTCTGAAGGGACTCAAGGAGAAGCTTGATGATGCCAAGGGCTTATGGGTAGAACTGCTCTATGAGATGTTGTGTTCTCGCCACACCATCGCACACTCCACCACTAAGAAAACCCTTTTTTCAATGGTATATGAAGCATACGCCATGCTTCCTGTGGAAATTGATACACCCTCATGGTGACGATCCCAATTTAATCAAGAAAGAAATAAGGCCATATTGGAATATGTGGCGTACCTGATCGACGAATTGACAGAAGTCACCCATGTCTGAGAATACTCTACCAATCATAGAGTCTCCATATGATACAACTCCAAGTTTAAGCCGATAGAGATCTAAGAAGGCGAATTTGTCTTAAAGAAAGTTGTTCTACCCACACAATAGTGAAAACTACAACCCAACTGTGAGGGGTTATATCACATATTCCAAAAGTTCCCTTATTGGGCGTACAAGTTGCATGAACTAGAAGGACGACTCTTGCCCAAAACTTGGAATGCTCTTCATCATAAGTACTATTTATAGTTAGGATATTGTAATTTCTTAAGAGACATAATCATTTATTTATGAAAAATTGTCTGAATATTTATAACCAAAAAATATATTTTCAAATATTTCTTATACTAGACTTCATGGCGAAGATCCTTGTCGTCCCTTGAAGAGATATTTTTATGATGGACTTCATGGCGAAGATCTTTGCCTCCATTTGAGGCAATATTTTTAAATGATGGACTTCATGGAAAAAATCCTTGCCGTCTCTTGAGAAAATATTTTGTATGCTGGACTTTATGGAAAAGATAATGGCTACCCCTTGAGGCGATATTTTTTAAGTTGGACTTCATGGCGAAGAACTTTGCCGCCCCTTGATGCAATATTTTCTACGTTGGACTTCATGGTGAAGAACTTTGCCGCCCATTGAGGGAATATTTTGTATGTTGGACTTCATGGCGAAGATCTGTACTGTCCCTTGAGGCAATTTTTTGTATGATGGGCTTCATGGCAAAGATCATTGCAACCCCTTGAGGCAATACTTCTTATGGTGGGTTTCATGGTGAATATCCTTGTCGCCCCTCACGGAAATACGAGTAAGTTATCCAACACCTCGCCTTAGGGACTTATATCCTCATCAAACAAGCTACATATAATTTCTCCCAAGGAACTTAGATTTCTCAGGCTATTTAAACTCTCTCCTGAGAGACTTAGAGTTTTTTCTGGCGGGATCGAACATAGAAATCTCACTCAAGAGGTGCAACTTAAGTCTGACCTAAGACACTTAGTCACAAGTCTTGTCATAGGGCTTGATAAAAGTCTCACCTGAAAGGTTCAACGCCTCGTCTAAGGGACTTATAGCTTCATCAGTCAGGCTACATATAACTTCTCCTGGGGGACTTAGATTTCCCAAGATATTTAAACTCTCGCCCGAGGGACTTAGAGTTTCCTCGTGCGGGATCAAACATATAAACCTCACATAAGACGCGCGACCGAATTCTGGCCTAAAAGACTTAGTCACAAGTCTTGTATGAGGGTTTGATAGAAGTCCCGTCCGAAGGGTCCAACGCCTTACCCGAGGGAGTTATGGTCTCCTCAACCATGCAACATATAACTTTTCCCGAGGGACTTATATTTCCAAGGCAATTGAAACTCTCGCCTGATAGAGTTTTCTTGGGCGGGATTGAACACAGAAATCTCACCCAACAGATGCAACTAAAATATGGCATGAGAGACTTAGTCACACGTCTTGTCTGAGGGTTTGATAGAAGTCTCGTCCGAAAGGTCCAATGCCTCACCTGAGGTACTTATAGTCTCATCATCCTGACTACATATAACTTTGCTTGAGGGACTTAGATTTCCCATACTCTACAAAAATGAATATATTTATAAAATAAATAAAAATATTATATTTACTTTTATTTTTAATCTAAAATATGCCATATTTTTAATCAATTAAAAGTACTTTTACTATTAATTTAAGAAACAACCCTCATTAAAAAGTTGAATCAAGGGAACCAAGTACATTCATGTCACTTTGAATAAATGATGTATGACTCAACAATTTAGGACCAAGCATATGGTGACATGGCCTTATAGTGTCCAAATCAACTGCTTCCACTTGCCTTAAAAAGAATGGAAGTGAATGATTCTTTACTTTGATCATTCAGCATTCCACCCATTAAAGTTCTTCTCCTTCACTACTACTAATATTCTCCACATCAGATCCACATAACCAAATGTCGAATAACTTAACATATATAGAATCAAAAAAGTAAATGGTGGACTTAATTAGGACAACACATAAAACAATGAGTTCTTCCACCAATGTGGACTTTCACCAAGCATCTTTTTGTTGTTGTAGAACTAATGGTTTCAGGACATTATGCTTCAAATCAAATGCTTTATCATACATTTCTTTCTTATTAGTACATGAGAATAAAAAACTCTGTCCAACTTTTTTCTATATTTGGAAAAGTTTTTTATCTAGTAATACTTGAGGCTTTAAACACTTCTAAACAATGTTTTGAATTGCATTTTCTATGATAGAATAGAAATGTGGATGCTAGGTTCTATGATAGAACAACTTAAAATTGTTCTTAAATCTTTGCCAACACCCATGTGAAGAGAGAATCTTGTGTAATAAAATTAGATTCTTGTTTTTTTTAGCATCAAAGAAAAAAGTTATTCTTTCTCCAGGAACCAGGCATGTATAACGAAGTAATTAAACGAAGATGTGGTGGAGCAAACTTCTGATAAAGTTGAAAATAATTGAATATGCGAGGTTAACACTTTAAGACTCAAGTCATTTATTGAGTGAAAAGTAGTATGAGAATGAAAATTAATTAAATATCTGAAATGGTGCGATCTAGTCTTTATGTAATATATGCAATTAAAATCATCCACGTGTGATTTGGCGTCTGGTGCAGATGACCATTTAATTGAATATCAATCATGTGTCCTCAACAAATGTGAGAATCCACCTGTTAGTGATAGCATTAAAGATGTTCTAAGTTAAGACTCATCGCAATAGGGTACCTTTTTTCAAAACCCAGTTAATTTAGACGTATAAAAATAAGCACACCAAATATAAATTTTTGCTACAAATTACACCACTTGTTCTAGTACATCAACATGATTGATGCATTTACACAATTCCTTGAGTAAACTTGGAACTACATATTTATTTGAACCATCTCATAAAAAGTTGAGAGATAATACTCTTCATGCACAGCACAGAGCACTCTTCATATAACTACAGTCTATATAGGAAGATGCTCACTCAAATCTATACTAAGTACAATCAAATTTCCAAACAAGTAATCAGAAAATCATATCACACATGTCCAAACTTCACTTCTGTTTTTACTATAGTGCCAGAGTTTTAATATCAGAGACAACATGAACTAATCTCTTCAAAGATTCTAATTCCTAAGGAATAACTTTCCATACGCCAGTTCATTGATGCTGCATAGATTGCATTTGCAACATAGTTTCGAAAGGGGAAAACTGGTAACCGTGGTGTGTGCCTCGAAGTACATTACGCCTTGGTGATTTTGATTCGTGGGAAGAAATCCCACACAACGGTGCCACAAACACATTTCCTTTAGTTGAATTGAAAACAAATGGAACACCCTCGTCTTGCGATTTCCAGTCATATTCCTGCTTAACCATGCCAAACGATTTATGATTCTGCTGTTGATTCGCAACCTTAATTGAATGGTCCAGAGAAGGTTCGGATGAAGGAGATTTTGTTTCTTGGAGATTGACCACTGTGATGTCATGGATACTGGATCTCCTTTTATCCTTCCCTCCTGAAACTTGCCGTATGAAATACTTCTGAGCATGGCTTGCAACTTGAGTTGGCGTCCTTGTCGTCACAAAATTCCTAGAGATGTTTCTCCAGTCCCCCTTACCATACTTCTTCAGACCCAGCAGAAATTGCCTGTGGTAGATTAACAAGCAAAGGTTCTATTAATAAAATGCAAAGAACCAACAAGAAAAGCATTTATGATGACAAAATCATATAACAATCTATGTGGCACCGACACTTCAGATTTTAGACTGAAGATATGTGTCTGGTGTCCAACACCGACATGACAATCATATAATAATCTACGTGGCACTGACACTTCAGATTTCAGACGGCGGATATTTGTGTCTGGTGTCCAACTTCGACATGACAAAATCATATAACAATCTATGTAGCACTGACACTTCAGATTTCAGACGGACGATATGTGTGTCTAGTGTCCAACACCAACACGACGATGATACACGCAGTTACATCCAAACACTTCTATTATCTTAAATTATTAGCAGTGTCTATGTGTCAAATGTCATGTCGGGTGTACGTGCTTTACAAATAATAATAAACACAGCCTTATAAATCGCTCAAAAAAACAAAACAAATTAACTTTCTATGTCTTAAATGCTAAAAAAAACTATACAGAAACATCTTAACTACAATGTTTCTTTAACATCTCAGTATGCCAAAGTTTCTTCCCTTCCCAATCATTTGATTCATCGATAAATTGAGTTAATCCACAACCATAATAGTGTTTTCTGTACAATTTCAAAAACTAAACTGACTCAACCAAAAGAACTAATGAGATCGATGATGTTCAACTTCAGAAATCATTTCAAATTTTCATTAATTTCAAGGACAAAATTGCCTAATACCTATGATTACGAGGAGTAAATAAAATTGATGATTCACAACATATATTTGAACATTGATCTATATTAGTCTATTAGTCCATAAGATACATACTAAACAAATCAACAAAAAGGTTATGATAAGTAATTACCTATGCTCCTCTTCAGTCCACGGCACACCTTTCTTCCTTTCCTGCTCTGACGGTCGAGTTGAACCACTCCTCTTCCCACCAACACTGCAAAACTGCTTGAACTCATCATAGCCTTCATCATTAGCCCAATCCAATGTGAAAGAACCAGTTGTATAACCAGGAACCGGTATCAAACCTGCTTCAATAACACAAACATCTTCTTCAAGCTCCCTATACTGTTTAATCACATCACCTACAGTTTTTCCAGGAATCATCTCTGCAACCCTTATCCATCTATCAGGAGTATCCTTATCATAGTAAGCCAAAGCGTTCTCAAACAGCTTGTTCTCTTCTTGAGTCCATTTAGAACCCTTGTTTTCTTGAAACAACCAATTGGAATTTTCTATATAGGAAGCTGGAGACAGGACTTCAATTTCTCTATTCATTGTTCTAGATAACATCATAAAATCTAACTCTAATAGAGAAGTTCAAAGAGAGAAAAAGGTGGAGATAAGACAAGCCACAGAAAGTGGAAGTTCTTATGGCCAAAGAAGCATATTATCAAACAGCATTTGGGTGGTGGAATCTGCTGCTTATTTCAGCTACCCAAAAAACTGAGGAATCTAGAAAAGGACTAGTTTCCAAAATCCAAGGAAAAATTCCATAATTTTTTTAACAGATGCTATACAGAATAGGAACTTTTATAAAACTAATCAGATCTAAAAGAAAAAAAAAAGTAATTTTTTCAAAACCCAGATCAAAATTATGAACAAAGACCCTAATTCCTGAACCTAAAATGCTTTTGAAGCTAAACTTAGTAACTGGGTCAGTTCCAAAATGCATAAAAGGTGTAAGAATCTTAAAAGAGGAAAAATAATGAAGAGGGTAATTGAGAAAGAGAAAAAGTTGTGAACTTTGAGATGAAAATAAGCATTTGTGGTTGTGAAAGAAGCAGGAAGTGGGATTAGTGAACAGAAATGTGTATTGTTTGAAAGACAACGATCTATGAAACAGGGAATTGAGGAGTGAGAAAGAGAGAGGTCAAAGGGGGTGAATTGTGATTGGTGCAGGAAATGTTTGTGGTGGCTGGGGAATTATTTATATTATTTTTAAATTATGAGTGAATTATGGGAGCCACTTTGGTTAACTTTTGTGTGATGTGAAAGTGAGTAGTGGGGTTTATTATTACTTGCATATAATTGTTTTGATAGTTATTTTTTTTACGGTAGAATTCGTTAAGATTGTAAGCGGATTATAAAAAATCAATTGAATCAATAATTTAAATTAAATTAAATTAAATTGAAATTAAATTGATTTTTTTTTCGATTTTAAAAATAACCAAACCAAAAAAAATTGATGTGGTTTGGTTTGGTTCTCAATTTTAGTTTTTAACAACCGTCAAATTGATGAACCGAATCAATTGATATAATTATGTTCTAAATCTAGTATTCCACACACATTAAGCCCAAATTTTGTATTGCGTCAATCATTCTCCATATTTGTTTACAGTTTCTTCCATTCAGTAAAACACATATCTAAAATCAAACTCCAAAATATGGAAAGTAGAAACCATAAGTCACAAAAACTTGCTTTCCCTGAACTGTTGTTGTCGCAACCCGCCACAAGTGCTTCTCTCTCTACCATCATTCTAATATATTATGGTCGTCTTATTCATATTCAAGTTCTTTTCGTTAAGTT
This sequence comes from Lathyrus oleraceus, assembly GCF_024323335.1. Taxonomy (NCBI): domain Eukaryota; kingdom Viridiplantae; phylum Streptophyta; class Magnoliopsida; order Fabales; family Fabaceae; genus Lathyrus; species Lathyrus oleraceus. Next base: position 333,566,907 of record NC_066581.1, read on the forward strand.
TCATTTTTTTACCTTTATCTTCAACACAATTTCTTCTAGTCTTGTTACAAAATAGTTTTGATGCGTGCTTGAGGTTTGAAACATGTTAATTGATGTGTGTTTTGTTGTGTTCTATTTGTTAAGCTTTCAAATCCATTCCCAACCATTTGATGCCAAGTCTTAACTTTAAGTTTGATAGTAAACTTATTTCATGATGCAAAGGAAGTTATGTCACTATTTCTTATGAATTAAGAGCAATTTGTAATTTGTTTGAAAAAACAAAGCATGAAATAAATTACATGAAATGTATTATTCTAAAAAATAATAGCACAAGATATGCCAAAAAATGATAGTGGAGAATACATTAAACAATATAATGTTTGAAAAAAATATTGTAAACCGATCAACCGAACCAAACCAAACAGAACCAAACCAGTTAGTTTGGTTAGGTTCCATTTTTGAGAAATGTTAAAAACCAAACCAAATCGATGAAGATATAATCGATTCAGATATTTTTTTGACAAAAAAATCGATTCAAACAGAACCGATTACACCCCTAGTACTTGTTATTGTAAACTTTCGATTAGGGTGATTCTGATGCGATTTTAGTAGTTTTAATGTTAGAAGTCATTCGAACGGAAGAGAAGAAAACATGTGATTTGGTTTGATCGGTCGCCGAAGTTTAATTTGGTTTTAATAAATTAAAGGAATTAAAATTAATAATAATAATGTGTTTATTATTATTTCCTTGTGGTGATCAGTTATGGCCTTAGTTTTCCTTTATTTTGTTTTGGGTTTTTAAATACGACTTGCGTGTCGTACCTCTCCTTTTAATCTCTTAATGTAACTTCTTTTCTCATCTTAATCCCTCGTATGCAAAACGAGTTTCTTCTGTAATGTAATGTTATGAAGAAAGAGAAGAATTCAATATCAAAGGAGGACAATGTTATGAAGAAAGAGAAGAATTCAATATCAAAGGAGGACAACCTTGAAGATCTTGCTTGGAGAAGCTTAGATCGTTATTAGGTTAGCCTAGATTCTCTCATTGGCTTGGGAGAACAATTGCGCTAGGGGCCATAACTGTTTCATTATGTATGTTGATGCATGTGAATGTATGTTGATGCATGTGAATGTATGTTGATGCATGTGAGAGACGATTTATATGATAAATAAGCCGGTGAGATCAGAACAATTGCAATTCCCTCAAATTAAATATTAAGTTTATGCTTTCCAAGTTTTAGCATTCATCAAGACTAGTATCAGATAATGTAGGTTTCGGCTACGCGAGGTGCATGTTCTATATTAGTAAGGTGCGATGGGATTGTAATATCCAACTGCTAAAACAATGGGTCAAACTTAACTAAACAAATTATAATAAGATTATATATGTTTAGAAGCAAGAGTTGGAAATGATCCATATGATGGATTGGAATAAGGAGTTATTCACCCAACTGAAATTTTCGAGAGTTGTATGAGATACAATTGGAAGGAGTTCCTACCTAAATAACCTAGTTTTGTGTAATCCGCCTACGCGGACTTAGAACAAAGTGAAATATGGATCTCGACCCACTAGAAAATCTTCCAACGGGATTTTCCGAATCAAATGATGAGGGTCATTTGTTTTGAGTAAAATAGTGGGAGCATATTTAATTAAAGGCCTAATTAAATATGTTATTGATACTTATATTTTCATTAATTCTTATATAGATTACCATGACAACAAACATCTCTAACAACATTTTGCGATCAATCCTTGACAAGGAAAAATTGTCTGGGACAAATTTTCTGGATTGGCACCGAAACCTGAGGATTATCCTCAAACATGATAAAAAGTTGTATGTCTTGGAGAAACCTGTTCCTGAAGAGGAACCTCCTAGTTTTGCACCTAAGGCAGAAAGAGATGCTTATAAGAAGCATGTCGATGATGCCAATGAAACTGCTTGTCTCATGCTAGCTACCATGAACTCAGAATTGCAAAAGCAACATGAGAACATGTCAGCGTTCGATATGATCGAACACTTGAAGATGCTCTATCAAGAGCAAGCAAGGCATGAAAGGTTTGAAGTTTCAAAAGCCCTTTTTCAAGGCAAGTTAGCTGAGGGAGCCCCTGTAAGTCCCCATGTGCTCAAAATGATTGGGCATGTGGAAAACCTTGAAAGGTTGGGTTTTCCCCTCGGAAAGGAACTTGCGACTGATTTGATCTTGCAATCGTTACCAGATAGATTCAGTCAATTTGTCCTAAATTTCAATATGAATGATATGGACAAATCTCTTCCTGAACTGCTAGCCATGTTAAAGACTGCTGAGCAGAACCTGAAGTCAAAAGGGAAGTCCATTCTGATGATCGGAAATGGAAAGAGACAGAACAAAAGGCCCATCAAGCAGGGTGATAAAGGGAAAGGCAAGGAAGTTGCCAAAACCAGACCCATTGTTGCTGCTTTGAAGCATAGTGGAGGCATAGCAAAGGCAGGCACCTGCTTCCATTGCGGTAAGACCGGACACTGGAAGAGAAACTGCCCAAAGTACCTGGAAGATACGAAGAATGGAGTAGAGACTTCAACTTCAGGTATTTTTGTTAATGAAATAAATTTATCTACTTTTGCATCATGGTTATTAGATACTGGATGCGGTTCTCACATTTGTACAAATGTGCAGGGGCTAAAAAGAAGTAGAGATTCGGCAAAAGGTGAAGTTGACCTACGAGTTGGCAATGGAGCAAAGGTTGCAGCTTTAGCCGTAGGAACTTATGTATTGACTTTACCTAGTGGTTTAATAATTCAATTAGATAACTGTTATTATGTACCTGCAATTAGCAGGAATATTATTTCCATTTCTTGTTTGGAAAAGTTTGGTTTTTCATTTATAATAAAGAACAATTGTTGCTCAATTAATTTGAATGATATATTCTATGCTACTGCACAAATGAGCAATGGACTATACGTCCTTGATCTCGAAATGCTTATTTATAACATTAATACTAAAAGGATGAAACCTAACGAGTTAAATCCAACTTACCTTTGGCATTGTCGATTAGGCCACATAAATGAGAAACGCATTTCCAAACTCCATAAAGATGGACTCTTTGACTCTTTTGATTATGAATCATATGAGACATGCAGATCTTGTTTAATTGGAAAGATGACAAAGTCTCCATTCACAGGAAAAGGTGAAAGAGCTAATGATCTTTTGGCCCTCATACATACTGATGTATGTGGACCACTGAACATACCAGCTAGAGGAGGTTTTCAGTACTTCATCACATTCACTGATGATTTCAGTAGATATGGTTATGTGTATTTAATGAAACACAAATCAAAGTCCTTTGAAAAGTTCAAGGAATTCAAGAATGAAGTACAAAACCAACTAGGTAAGAATATTAAAACTCTTCGATCAGATCGAGGTGGTGAGTATTTAAGCCTAGAGTTTGATGACCATCTGAAAGAGTGTGGGATCCTATCCCAACTTACTCCTCCTGGAACACCCCAATGGAATGGTGTATCTGAGAGAAGAAATCGAACCCTGTTAGACATGGTCCGATCCATGATGAGTCACGCCGATCTTCCAAACTCCTTTTGGGGACATGCACTATTGACAACAGCTTACACACTTAACCGTGTTCCATCCAAAAAGGTTGAGAAGACACCATATGAGATATGGAGTGGTAAGAAACCACATATGTCTTACATGAAGATTTGGGGTTGCGAAGTTTATGTGAAACGACAAATTTCAACTAAGCTAGAGCCCAAATCTGACAAATGCTTATTTGTGGGGTATCCTAAAGAAACAAGAGGGTATTACTTCTACAATCCTTCTAAGGGCAAAGTGTTTGTCACTCGAACTGGATTTTTCCTAGAAAGGATTTTATTTCCAAAGGAACCAATGGGAGGAAAGTAGAGCTTGAAGAAATTTAAGAATCACAAAGCATTGATACACCTATGGAGGAATTAGAGTAGGAAACACAAGTAGTTGTGGAAGAGCAACCTGCTCAAGTAGAACAAGACCAGCGTAGGTCAGGCAGGATACGTCACCTACCTGAGAGATATGGATATCTCATAACTGATCAAGGTGATGTATTACTCATGGATCAAGATGAGCCTGTGACCTACCAAGAGGCCATAACTGGTCCCGAGTCTGAGAAGTGGCTAGAAGCCATGAAATCTAAAATGGATTCCATGTAAACAAACCAGGTTTGGACCTTGGTAGAGCCTCCTGTAGGAGTTAACCCTATAGGATGCAAGTGGGTCTTCAAAAAGAAGTCTGACATGAATGGTAAGGTACATACCTATAAGGCAAGACTGGTTGCAAAAGGATATAAACAAATTCATGGGGTTGACTATGATGAAAGCTTTTCATCAGTTGCAATGCTTAAATCTATTCGGATTTTACTTGCTATCGCTGCATATCATGATTATGAAATATGACAGATGGATGTCAAAACTGCTTTCCTTAATGGGAATCTTCTTGAGGATGTGTACATGACACATCCTGAAGGATTTGACATACCAGAAGAAGCCCAAAAGATATGTAAGTTACAAAGATCAATCTATGGATTGAAGCAAGTTTCCAGAAGCTGGAATCTTTGTTTTGATGAAACAGTAAAACAATATGGATTCATTAAGAATGAGGATGGGCCTTGTGTCTACAAGAAGGTTAGTGGGAGCATGATCATTTTCCTGGTATTATATGTAGATGAAATATTACTCATTGGAAACGATATCCCTACCCTACAACAAGTAAAGTCTTGGTTGGGGAAATGCTTTTCTATGAAGGACCTAGGTGAAGCAGCCTATATATTAGGAATTAGAATCTATAGAGATAGATCACAAAAACTGCTTGGCCTAAGTTAGAGTATATACATAGACAAAGTGCTAAGACGCTTTAATATGCATGATTCCAAGAAAGGATTCATACCTATGCAACATGGTTTGTGTCTATCAAAAATACAATCCCATTCAACTAAGGAAGAAAGGGATCGCATGAATAAGATTCCATATGCATCTGCAATAGGATCTATCATGTATGCCATGTTATGTACTCGACCAGATGTCTCGTATGCTTTAAGTGCAACGAGTAGGTACCAATCTGACCCTGGTGATGCTCATTGGGTAGCTGTCAAGAATATCCTTAAGTATTTGAGAAAGACTAAGGACTCATTCTTGATATATGGAGGTCAGGAAGAGTTGGCTGTAATTGGATACACCGATGCTAGCTTCCAGACAGATAAGGATGACTTTAGATCGCAATCTAGTTATGTGTTTTGCTTAAACAGTGGCGCTGTGAGTTGGAAAAGTTCGGAGCAAGATACAATTGCTGATTCTACAACCAAGGTCGAGTATATTGCTGCCTCAAGTGCAGCAAAGGAAGTTGTTTGGATCAAAAAGTTCATTAGTGAACTTGGCATAGTTCCTAGCATTGTGGATCCCATTGGTCTCTATTGTGATAACAATGGTGCTATCGCACAAGCTAAGGAACCTAGATCTCACCAACGATCCAAACACATACTTAGGCGTTATCACCTCATTCAAGAGATAATTGATACATAGGTATGAATATTAAGAGTAATATTTATACTGGATTGACCCACTATGAGAATACTATATAGAAAGTTATGCAAAGTGTCATAAGTTATTCTCATGGTGATAATGGTGTATACCACCCTTCGACCTGAAACCACTATGGACCCTAGATGTAGAGTCGAGTGCTTTATTGCTGATCAAACATTGTCCGTAACTGGATAACCATAAAGACAGTTGATGGGTACTCCACGAAGCATGCTGAGGGACATGAGTGACCTAGATGGAATTTGTCCATCCTGCGTAACAGGATAAATGTCTATGGGCCCAATATTGAACTGGACAAGGATGACACGGTCTATGCCTTGTGTTCAATATAGACATAAAGGAAAAAGGGTAATTATATGCATAAGTATTATCACATAAGGATTTGTCATATCACATGACATTTTCGTGTCTTGGGTAGCAGTGATGTGTTGCTAGATACCGCTCATTGTTTATTATGTTAAATACACGATTTAATATAATTGCCAATGCCGTGAAAACCTACAAGGTCACACACAAAGGGCGGATTGATGAGAGATAGAGTAACTAAGGAACATTGTAAGGTACGGTGCACTTAAGTGAATTATAGAACATCGTAAGGTACGATGTACTTAAGTAGAATACGAAATATGGTAAGGTACCATGGGCTTAAGTGATTTTGGGCATATTATAAGATACGGGCCACATACACTTAAGTGGGCTTTTTAGCTTGAAGCCCACACAAGTAGTTCTATAAATAGAACCCTTGTGCAGAAGCATTATATTGCGATTGCATTTTCGTTTTCTCTCTCTCTCTCTCTCTCTCTCTCTCTCTCTCTCTCACTTAAAGCCTTCATTCATAGCAGCTAGCACTGAGATTGAAGGAATCCATTCGTGTGGACTGAGTAGAGGCGTTGTCGTCGTTCAACGTTCGTGATCGTTCCGTAGATCTGCATCAAAAGTTTCAATCGTCACAAGAGGTAACTATCATATCACTGATCTTGCCCATTCGTAAGGATCACTAAAGGAGAAATTTTTAATTTCTGCTGCGTTTTGGATCGCTGTTCTCCTTCACTAACACCTTCCCTCTATGTAACCAACCCCCTTATCTGCAATCTCTGGCATCTTATTAGTTTTGATTTGAAAACTTCTTATCTTTGAATTTTGTTCGTACTTTTCCCTTTTCCTTTGGAAACTGTAAGACCCCAATTTTGACCCTAAGATCCCTCATTCTATTCTCATCATATGCACTAGTATTGGGATCACACATTGGCATCCTCCTTACCCCTCATTCATTGGGTTTGCATTGGGAGAGATCACCAAGTACCATTTGATTGTATCATACTTCATTTTTATTTATTTACTAACCAAAATCATAAAAATATGTCATTGTATAACTTAACTCTTTTGTAGGTAGTACACATGCTCATTTATGCTCTATCAAGCTCACATATAGGGTTTAAGACCCTCATTGCAAGGATCTCAATCAAGAATTGGTTTAATTTGTATCTAAGTATCATATATGAATCCCCATTATCTTTTGATCAAGAAATCATCAAGAGTTTGGAATTGGTTTGCCTTGGAAACCCTAATTCATCTGGGTATCTTATGTAACTTCTTCAACAAGTTTCTTCAACAATTGATCAAATATTTCAAGGTATGCTTCACATTACATCATCTTATTCATATATGATCCTCCACGGTTCCCAAAAGTCAAGAGAATATCAAGCTAGCAAGTTGGTTCATGGTGGTTGACTAGAGGAATTCAACTAGTCAAAACTGGGGTTCCCTAGACCCTATATCCTATAATTTGTGTCATATAAAAATGATTCTAAGAGAAATGTTACTCTAAATTACATTCCTAACAACTTTCATGTTGAGGTCAAGAGCTAGTTTTGCTTGGAAAGTCATTTTTTATGGTGAAAGATTATAGGTCATTTTGTCTAAACCCTAATTTGGAGGTCAACTTTCCAAGACCATAGCTTGCTCAATTTTTATGATATGAAATCTATTCAAGTTGCATGATCAAACTCAAGATGTCTACTTTAACTATGATGTTTGGAGGAAGTTCAAATTCAACTTTTAAATGCATTTGATATGAGGAAACATTATAGGTCATTTTGGGCCAATACCATTGAACAAGTGATTTTCCTCAACTTCTAAAATGCATAACTCTTTCATGTTAAATCCAAATGAGGTCAAATTTGTGACCAATTTGAAATAGTTTGAGAGATTTACAACTTTGATGAAGGAACTTTTCTCATTTTGAAGTCCATAGAAAAAGTTACTCAAGGTGGAAGAAGTGAACATATGGCTTGGTACTTAGATTTTTTTTTTGATATGTTTGATTTTCCAAACTTCCACCTCAAAATTAATCATGATCCAAGCTTTAAATGAAAAAGTGTTCAACATGAAAGTTGTTCCTCTTGATCTAACCTTTCCAAAAAGTTCAAATTCATCCCATTTGAAGAAATAATGAATGATTTACGCATGGCTTAAAGTTGAAGGACCATTTGGAAGATTTGAAGTTCCAATTTCCATACACGAATGCATGGCCTTTCCACATGACTTCAGCGTTGCTTACACTCATTTTTGGACCTAAATGCATCATTACATGGGCCTATCACATGCCCATGCATCCATGCAAAGGATATTGCTTTTTTTGGAATTTTAAAAGAAGTGTGCAATTATAAATCACTTGGCCTATAAATAGAGCCCCTCTTGCTCAGAATTATGGACCTTGGCGCGCAAGCTTTGAATCAACAACCCTAAACCCTCACATTCAGAGGATAAGCTTGGTGATTTTCATTGAAAAACGAGTTTGAATCTCTCAACTATTTTGAGATTGAAACTCCAAGAGTCCATCACTTTTCTTGATCCATTTCCACTCCATCAAGCATCTGAAGTAAGGCTAAGCACAATTAAGACCAAGATCGTATTCATATGAACCTGTAGTGAAGGTGAATTTCTAAATTTTTCATCTCTTAGATTCTCGCTCAGTTCTCCATTATTCTTATTGATTTTTGGTTGTCTAAAGTCCTACCAATGTTGGCAACAAGATTGAGTTACTTAGAGGTCAAATCAAAGGAACTCAGGTCATGATCCTCAAAATTCAACTCCTTGTATCTTTCAATATACTTGGAGTTAGGTTAAATTGAGGTCAGATTCGAGCTCCTGAGCATTTTTACTTTAAATTCATGTCCTCCTTTTTTATTTTGGTGATAGTTGAGGGTGGACCAGTCCGGTGAGGTCCACTGGAGAAGAAGACCGGAGCTCTGGCTTCGGCGGTGTGTTGACACGCTTCTAAACTACATGATCCTTCTATTTTGTTTTAATCTGGGGCGTCCAAAGTGATTACCATGCATGTGGAGCATTTGACTTAGAGTATGGTGGAACACACGCTCAAATCCACTTGATCTTCCACCTCAATTAATGAGGGAGATCAAGTGGTCAACGTTTTTTTGTAATTTCTGATTTTCATTTTAATTGGCTTATTTTCATTAATTCATATTAATTTTAATATTGATCCAAAAAATATGGAACTTTCACCAAAAAATTTCAAATATTTTTCTCTTTCACTTTATGAATTAAAATTATTTTTTGGATCAATATTAATATTTTTCATGATTTAATTGTTTTTGTGCATATTTTTAATTGTTTAAAAATACTTTTAAGTTTCCAAATATTATGAAATTTTTTCTCCAAGGTCTTTTGACCTTATTTGACCTATGATAGATCTCTTGGCCATTTATTTGGTGTTTTGAAGAGGTTTTAGGATTTTGATCAACCAAATTTTAATTTAATGCATTTTTTAATTGTAAATAAATTATGTTGAGCTATTTTTGTTGACTTGTTGAGTTTGACTATTGTTGTTGGGCCTTGGTTAAGGTTGATTTGACTTTGTTGGATTAAAATCATTGGATTTAGGGGATTGATGAAATGTATATTTCATCTTCCAAAATGAATGAATGACTTTAATTTGATAAAGGTCCTCCCATGACCAATTTGAGTTTATTTCATTCCCCCTCCCTCTTCATCTTCAGTCCCTTTTTATCCCATCCATTCCATTGACCTATAATATCTCTATATCCTAAGGCTAATTGGTTCATAAACCAATATAAGTATGGATGAGATTAGGTCCACCCTTTTGCCATTTTCTTTTAAGTGTGGTATGTGTTTAGGAGTATGGATCATAATACCATATCTTTAACATGTATTAACACTAAAATTTCTATTGCCCGACCTCAAATAGTTGTGACTTCTACATAAGTCCAATTACGATTTCTTAACGTAGCGCTAAATTTTGACCCAAAAACATAGCATTCTAGTAAGTGAGATTGTAAGTTTCCCCTCTCTCATGGTATTTTGTGGAAACTTGGCCTTTTTTCCTTCCTTTGGAAGATGAATTGGTTCAAGGATCCATGCTTGTGAAAAGAGGGTCGAGTGTTCTCCAAAGAATGACTTAAATAATTGAAAAGCAAAAGCAATACTAACTTCTAATCAACTAACATTTGACTAACTTTAATTTCAAGTCGTTTACTTTATGCATTTTAAATTCAAGTCTTTATCATTTGCCATTATTCATACCATTTAACCTATTTATTTTAATGTCATTTTCACTTCGCACACTTGAGCCATATCTTGTGATTATACTTGTTTGTGTATTTTGTTTGTGTTTGTGGTCTTTTGACCTTAATGTACATAATAACAACAAAAACCCTAAAAAAGATTTGCGTGGACTGTTGGATTTGATCTGAGACATTGGACTTAGAATTAGACAACATTCCCTATGCAAAAAGGACTTGGCCAATGCCAACTTTTCTGAAGCCAGTCATTATGAATTGAACTTTCATCTGAAGCAAGTATTGAGATCCCTCTTGAGTTCATCTGCTACATGGTCTTGAGGCAATTGTTATTTTGAACATGTGTCTAATGCCTTATTCTGGGCCATTTAAGGAGTATGTCATCTAATGCATGGAAGCTTAAGAAGAATACTATGAAGTTGCTAGCTTGGATGTGGCTATCTTTATTTGATGCCTTTCTCTTCACCTTGCTATTTGTGTATTGATATCGCTTGATTCTAAAGTCCAAGAGAAAGTTGGGTTTCTATATGACATTCTTGTCTATTGGATTGCATCCCATTGGTGAGATCTTTTCAACTCTTAACTTTTAAATTTTTGCTTAGGATTAGTCTCTTCATCTCCTCCCACTTCTTTAATTCCAAATCTCTCCCTCCTTTTAAAAATCTTCTTTGCTTGTGATTTCTAAACTTAGACTCTCTATTGCAAATTAGAAACTTTGGCCTTATGCCATTGCATTTTCAAACTCTTTTAGGCCTTTTGTGCCTCTTTCAAACTTAAATTTTTGTTAAAGCAATCCACTCACTTTGAAATTGATACCACAAACTACGAGGTTTTGATCCCTCATTTTTATGTTGGTACGTAGGCACAAGTTCGAAGGTCTTGTCAAACACAAAAATATAGTTAATGAATTCTTTTCTCATACCCACACTATATTTATTGCAAACATCATTTTATACCAAAACACATGTACACACAAAAAAGGGCTCCCTAGGAGTACCTAAGACACTTTGGGTGCTAACACCTTCCCTCTGTGTAACCAACCCCCTTACCTGTAATCCCTGACATTTTATTAGTTTTGATTTGAAAACTTATTATCTTTGGGTTTTGTTTTTACTTTTCCCTTTTCCCTTGGAAACAATAAAAGCGCGGTGGTGACTCTGGTTTAATTGACGTTAAGTTTATCTATAGCTTAATGGTCATGAATTTACCGCTACAGAAATCAAGTGGCGACTCTGCTGCAGAGTAGTGTTTAGTGGGTTTAGCCTACTTTTTTGTGTGTATATAATTGTATATTTGATGTATGTATATTTGTATGTACGATATAATCTACTTGTTGTGCTTGGTGATCTCTGAGTGGTGAGATAAGTTCTAACCTGAACTTGAGTGCAATTAAGATAGGAGAATGGTATAGTCATGTTTGACTTGTGTGGAGTAGTCCTTAACAAGTTGGCTTGAGACCCATCTACTCAGTGGAGGCCCTTTTGGAGTTATTGATGTCACACAAGTTATTTGTGGTTAGGCACTACTTTCTCTGATTTGGGGTCTGAGAAGCTGAGGACCGTAGAACACTTAACCCATCTTGGCCTATCTAGGATGTAATGCGGAGACTGTTCAAGTGTAGACTTGATAACAGTTGTTACACAATACTACACTCAGACGAGTTTCTCTTGAGAATATTATGGGTTGATGAGCCAGTCATCCTAACCTGTAATATTCGACAGATGGAATTAAGACTCTAAGAACTTTTTAGAACATGATCTACGGGTTTTTATTCTTAGTACACTCCTTTAGGGATGTTTCTTAACCCAACTCCATGCTCGTGACTCACAACAAACCCTTGATTCTTGGTTGATCCAATCAAGTCTTGTCAATATCAATGGAACTTGGGTGTTGATAAGGTGAACACCGTTATCCACCAAAATGGATGATTGATCTTGACAATGACCTGATTCATCCCTTGACCTTTGTTTGTTTGCCTTGTGTGTGATCCCTTATTTATGATTGTTGCATCCATGCATTCATGTGCATCATAACATTCATCACACCAAAAATAACTTCAAGGGGCTGAGGTTTTATTTGCAAATATTTTCAGACCATGGATTATGGATGAAGGAACACTAAGAAGTACAGTTTCAGATGTCCGGATTTGAAAGAGCTAAGGAAGCTATCATCTTTTGTATTAGATACCTTGGACTTCAAACAACACCATGGGAAGCTTCTATCTGTGTTATCTGCTAATGTGGTCGAAGGACTCTTGAGTGTATTGGTTCAGTTTTATGACCCTCTCTACTGTTGCTTCACTTTTCCCGATTATCAGCTTGTGCCTACGTTAGAGGAGTATGCCCATCTCTTTGGAATACCCGTTTATGACAAAGTGCCCTTTAGTGGATTGGAGGAGATTCCCAGATCTCATATTATAGCTGAAGCTCTTCATCTGAAGAAGTCTGAGATTGAGGCTCATTGGGTGAAGAAATGAGGAATGTTTGGGTTGACTTTTGAGTTCCTCATCAAGAAAGCTACTGCCTTTGCTCAAGCCGGTAGTGTGGATGCTTTCGAAGCTATCTTTGTGTTTCTCATCTATGGATTGGCTTTGTTCCCTAACATTGACGGTTTTGTTGATGTTAACGCCATTAGAATTTTCTTGATTGGCAATCCTGTGCCTACTTTATTGGGTGATATGTATTTATCTTTGCATCTAAGGAATTCCAAAGGTGGTGGAACTATTGTGTGATGTGTTCCTCTTCTGTACAAGTGGTTTATTTTAAACTTGCCTTAGACACCTACTTTTGTGGAGAACAAACAATGTCTAATGTGGTCCCAGAGACTTATGTCTCTCACTAATGATGATATAGTTTGGTATGATTCTTCATTGGGTAGTTTGGAGATTATTGATATTTGTGGTGAATTCTCTAATGTGCCTCTCATTGGTACACAAGGAGGAATTAACTACAACCCTGCTTTGGCTCGTCGTCATCTTAGGTTCCCCTTGAGAGGCAAACCTAATAACACTCAGTTAGAAGGTCTTTTGTATCAAGAGGGTAAAGATCTCCAACTTTTGAAGCAGAAGATGATACACGCTTGGTATAATGTGCATAGGAAAGGAATATCTGAGCTTGGTCCGTGAAATTGTGTAGCTTTGGAAGCTTACACTTCTTGGGTGAAGAAGAGAGCTTTGGAATTGAAGATGCCTTATGCTTGTGAGAGACCTATGTCTATGGTTGTGGCTGAGCCATCAACTCTCCCTAACCAAGATGTAGAGGAGTTGGAATACGCACTCACCAAGGTGAAGCAAGAGAAGGATATGTGGGAAGAGAGATTCCATGATTTGAGAAGAAAGCATGAGGAGTTACAACTTGAGTCTAAAGACAAGGATGCACTTATTGAACTTCTTGAAGACCGAGTAGTGAAGAGACAGAGAGAGCCATATGGTCCATCTTCCTCTAGTATGCCTCAACCTTCCGTTGCTTAGAAGAATATTATTGATCAACTTATCCTCGAGAAGGCTCAGATGAAGACTTCTTTTGAGTATGAGATTCGATGCATCCGAAGGAAGTACGCACCTGCAGCCAGATCATCTGACACCGTTGTTAGGGGATCCTTAGGATGACTAGTTTCCTTTTCTCTTGTATTTGTATTTTGGTTTCTGAAATTATACTCAGTGTAATCCTTCCAAATTATCTGAATAAAAGAGATTCTTATGGTCAATCAAATTGTTACAATTGTTATTATATATTTGCAAATAAAATAGTATGTTCCTTGAAAATAAAAACAATCAAAGCATTGCATTTCATGCATCATTTGCATAACAGGTTTTTCTTCTGCCAGATGTCTTATTGGTTATTCTTTTGTGCTTCAGCCAAGCAGACTCATCGATACAATACTCGCGCCAATCATCCGAGAATCATGGAACACTTGGAACACTTGGAACAAGAGAACCGAGAGTTGAAGGACGAGATTGCTTGCTTGATTGCCATGATGGTGTATGTGTTAGCTTCTCAGAGTCAATCTTCTCCAATGCCTGTAACTCCTCCTCCTTAGAGGACTGTCATTTCAGAGGTTGTGACTTCAACTATGCCTGCCACTCAGTTTGCTCCTGCCATGCCTGCCGGATTCCCGTGGGGAATGCCGCCCAACTTTGTGCCTGAAGGTTTTGCGCCTACTTTTGTTTCCATGCCGGCATCTAGCCCGGTCATGTCTATTCCTCCTTCAGTTGTTCACACCTTGCCTCGTGTTGAGAACACCATCTATCATTCTGAGCCGTCTGAGGGTCCGGATGTTTATAAGAAGATGGACGATATGAAAGACCAATTCCTTGAGCTGCGAAAGGAGTTGAAGACCTTGAGGGGAAAATATTTGTTTGGTAAGAGTGCTATGGAACTTTGATTGGTTCCTAACGTCAAGATCCCGATGAAGTTCAAAGTCCATGACTTTGAAAAGTATAAGGGAAACACCTGTCCACTTAGCCATCTCGTCATGTATGCCAGGAAAGTGTCGACGCAAACTGGTAATGATCAGTTACTGATTCATTAATTTCAAGGTGGTTTGACTGGTTCCGCTATGAGGTGCTACATGGGTTTGGATAGTGCGGGTGTTTGCACGTTCAATGATTTGGGTGAAGCATTTGTGAAACAGTATAAATACAATGTGGATATGGCATCAGATAGGGACCATCTCCAGTAGATGTCTCAGAAGGATAAAGAGACATTTAAAGAATACGCCCAAAGATGGAGAGAGCTAGCTGCTCAGATTACCCCACCGTTGGAAGAAAAGGATATGACAAGATTTTCCTCAAGACCCTGAGCTCGTTTTACTATGAGCGAATGATTGCTAGTGCCCTCAGTGACTTTACTGAAATGGTAAACATGGGGATGAGATTAGAAGAAGGTGTCCGAGAGGGACGGTTATCTAAAGAAGAGGTATTATCAAGCAAGAGGTGTGGTAACAGTTTTGCTAAGAAGAAGGAATCTAAAACCAATGCAGTATTAGTTGGGAGGCAGAGGAGGCCTCATGTCAGAAGAAGTCCGCAACCCCGTCAACACCGTCATCAAGTATCATCTGTTATTCCAATATTTTCCAATAATCAATCAGTACCAGTTCAACAACAACGTCAATAACAGTCGCAACAAAGAACAAACAACTACAACAATAAAACACCAACAATAATCAACAACAACAACATAACTTTGAGAGGAAGAAGGTCTCTTTCGACCCGATTCCTATGTCTTATGCTGAGTTATACCCATATTTGGTTCTCAAGAACCTTCTTCAACCAAGAAATCCGCCGCAAATTCCAGAACCACTTCCATGGTGGTATAATCCAGAGCTTCATTATGCCTTTCATCAAGGGGCACTTGGCCATGATATTGAGAATTACTATCCGCTGAAATATGAGGTTCAAAAACTCGTGAAGAGTGGGACGGTGTCCTTTGAGGACCATGCGCCGAATGTGAAAACAAACCCATTTCCTGCTCATGGTAATTCCTCTGTCAATATGGTAGACAGTTGTCCAGAAAGTTTCTGAGTATTTGATGTGCAACGTATTCGTCGATCTTTGGTTGAGATGCATAAGAACTTGTGTACTATTAGTGATTGCGAGCATGATCATAACAGTTGTGCAATCTGTAGTGTGAACCCCCGTGGGTGTTCAGTTGTCAAGAGAGATATCCAGAAGTTGATGGATGAGAATGTAATCCAGATTCTATGGTCGAGGGATATAGATGATGTCAACGTAATAGTACCAGTGTTCAAAACTCCTGAGAGGGTAGTAGTTCAGTTTGATAGTAGCAACAGTAATAACATCAACATATAAGTATCACTGTTGGTAATACGGTTGGCAGGCCCAGTCCCATATGTATCCGATAGAGCTATTCCATATCAATATAATGCTACTATGTTAAAGAATGGTCAAGAGGTTCCGTTGCCTACGACCAGTTCTGTTTTGAGTATTGCTTATGTAACAAAGGTTACCCGTAGTGGTCGTGTTTTTGAGCCTGTGTTCCCAAAGGGTGTAGAGGATGTTGGTAAGAAGGGGGAGATGCCTGTAGTAGATTCTTTTAGTGCTCCAAAGTGTCAGTCTGGTGAACCCAGCAATTTAAAGCCTAATGATGACGATGATGTGCTTCTTTTGATTAAGAAAAACGAATTTAATATGGTGGAGCAGTTGCTCCAAACTCCTTCCAAGATTTCAGTACTGTCTCTACTCATGAATTCTAAAGCACACAGAGAAGCATTGCAAAGGGTATTGGAGCAAGCTTATGTTGAACATGATGTAACAGTGGATCAGTTTGATCATATTATGGCTAACATTACCTGCAACAATCTAAGCTTTTATGATGAAGAACTTCCTGAGGAAGGCAGAAATCACAACTTAGCGTTGCACATATCGATGAACTGCAAGGAGGATGCGTTGTCAAATGTGTTGGTTGATACCGGCTCTTCTTTGAATGTACTCCCAAAGTCAAATCTTTCCAAATTATCGTATCAAGGAGCTCCAATGAGATACACTGGCGTGATCGTCAAAGCTTTTGATGGTTCTCGCAAAACTGTTATAGGAGAAGTGGACCTTCTAGTGAAGATAGGTCCGAGTGATTTCCAAATTACTTTCCATGTAATGGATATCCACCCGACCTATAGCTATTTGTTGGAAGGCCGTGGATACATGAGGCGGGAGCTGTGACGTCAACTCTGCATCAGAAGTTGAAGTTTGTGAAGAATGGTAAGCTCGTTATCGTTGGAGGAGAGAAAGCTTTGTTAGTAAGCCACCTGTCGTCTTTCTCGTATGTTGAAGTTGAGGATGAGATTGAAACTTCGTTCCAAGCTCTATCTATTACTGAAGAAAAGAGAGTTGGGGCACCCATGTCCTCTTTTGAAGACGCACAAAAGATTGTTGAAGACGGTAATTCTGATCAGTGGGGCCGGATGGTAGAGGTTGCCAAGTACAAGAGCAGAGCTGGTTTGGGATTCTAACAAGGGTCGTCAATTGAAGATGTGCAACCCAGTTTCCGTAGCGGAGGGTTCATTCATGGTAATGAACAACACTCAGTTGTCGTGATCGAGGGGGATGAAGATGAAGACCGCACCAATTTTGTGACGCATGGAAAAGCTTGCAACAATTGGATCGCTGTCGATGTTCCTATTATTGTTCATCATTCTAAGTAATTGCTTTATTGTTTTTGAAAATCCTTCTCCTATGCTTAAGGGAGAAGTGGACATTGTTTGGCATCTTTTAATTTGATCATTAATAAAATGCAATTTTATTCATCCACATCTATGATGTTTTTATTTTTACTTTTTGCTTTTCTGAAAATGATAATCACAAAAAACATAAATAAATAAACAATAATTGTCCATCTGCATAATATTTGGTCACAATCCACTTCTCTAAAATCAAAATATCAAATCATTATGCAGGTTGGTTTCTAAACCCATTGAATACAATGATCCTGGTCCTACTCCAAACTTTGAATTCCTTGTGTTTGAGGCTGAGGAAGAAAGTGATGAAGAAGTGTCTGATGAATTAACTCGTCTACTTGAGCATGAGGAAAAAACCATTCAGCCATTTGAAGAGCAGACTGAGATAGTCAACTTGGGTTCTATACATGATGTGAAGAAAGTAAAGATTGGGTCTCAACTAGGTCCAGAGGTTAATAATGGGTTGGTTGATCTTCTCCGAGAGTATTCATATGTGTTTGCTTGGTCCTATCAAGACACGCCTGGTTTGGATTCTGAGATTGTGGAGCATAAACTGCCATTGAAGCCAGAATGCCCGCCAGTCAAGCAAAAGTTGAGGAGGACTCATCCTGATATGGCAGTGAAGATCAAAGTGAAGGTAGAGAAAAACAAGAAAGGGGGTTTGAATTGTTTTTGGAAAATAAAACTTTTTAAGAATAGAGACACACTCAAAATAAAAGAATTAGGCACATAATTTTATATTGGTTCACTTGAAATTAAAATCTACTCCAGTCCACCCGGCCAAGGTGATTTTGCCTTCAAAAAGGACTTAATTCACTAATCTTGAAAGATTACACAAACAACCGTCTAAGAGAATAATCCCTTAGCCCTCTCAAGTATTCAGACTGCACAGAGTCACTTGAGGAGTTATCTTAGTAATGAGATGATTGGTAATACACGGTGCTTCTAACAAAAAGCAAATATTACAGAAAATATAAGAACAATAACTTTTCACGTAAGTGCAGCAGCTCGTGAAATAGTGAAAGAGAGTGATTGAGGGATTGTATTCTTGAGTGTCTTAGGTGTATTTTCTTGTGAGGCATTCCATCCTTTATATAGGAGTTTGAGAGGACCGTTGTTTGATGACGGAATCTTGGTCATTGAAGACTGATAAATGTTATTACTCTCCTTGTTTCTTTTCAAAACAGTTTTGGGTGCGTCATAATTTCCTTCTGGAAATAGTTTCTTTCTAAATGCAGATTTCTTCATGGTTACACATTCTGAGTCAGTGAATTCTGTATTCAGAGTCTTGCTATGCAATGTTCTTCTTCAGAGGGAACTTGTATTTGACTTTATCAAAGTTTCTCTTTAATCTTGACTTCTTCAGATCGTGCTTCTTCAGAGTCTGGATTATTCTTCTCTTTCAGAGTTTCTGACTTCTTTCATTTTTGCTAGCGCTTGTGTTGGAGTCAGAACTTTCTAGTTATGTAGCCTCTGAGTAGCATCTAACGTTGGATTATGTATCTGATGATTTATCTATCTGATTGTTGGATCAGAGTCCTGCACACTTAAGAAAAAATTCGTTAGGGTACCATTTTTGTTTTATCCTTTGTTATCATCAAAATCTTAGAGATACATTGTAGAACCAACTTTGTTCTTACAATCTCCCCCTTTTTGATGATGACAAAACAAGACAGAGTAGAGGTAAAACAGTAAGAAAAAAATCTCAGATCAGATAAGGAAGGGGACTCCCCCTGAGTTAGATCCTTAGGTTAATCAGAAGTTCTTACCGGACCTTCCTTGGTTTAGCTATTTTCCTGCATATCTTAAGTCATTAGTTTAATAATTTAATGTTTGCAGTACCTTGAGAGGTTTTAGTTATGTTTCCATTAGAGTTGTTTTAGTTCTCCCCATTTTTGTCAGAATTAAAAAGACATAGCAAAACAAAACAGATATTTATATAGCATAGAAGAACAAGTACAGATAAGCAGCACAGAGGGCATAGATCAGAAAGCAAGAACAAAAAACATCGGAAGAAGAAGCAACAAACAAATAGCCTAGGTGCCTAAGGGTTTGGGGGCGGAGGCATCCTTTGTAGCAGCTAAGATAACATGTTCTGAATGTTCATGTTGACTGAGTCCTGTTGATCTAGCCTAGCTCGAACCACTTGTTGTTATTTTTGTAGCTCCTCTAGAGTCTTCAAGACCAGAGGGTGTCGCAACCTGAAAAATACAGTGCGCGAAAAAACAACCGGCGAAAGAAAATGACAGAAGAGTCGCCACCGTGCGTTATTCATCCCAAAGGAGGGAAAGGAAACGCTCGAAGTAAACCTGAAAAAGGAAAGGACAAGACGGGGTCTCGCAACCAAATCTTGGGTTCGGGAGTCGGTTATGCGAAGGGAAGGTATTAGCACCCCTACGCATCCGTAGTACTCTACGGGATCCACTTTTGTGACTCTTGTCTAAAGGGTGTGGGTTTAACTAATGTACTATTTACTAAAAGAAATGTTAGATGGAAATGACTCGCGCGGATGTCGCATCAACTGCATACGTATCTCATCTGAATATGAGAATCAGAGTCTTCGTAGCTCGGCTGACCAATGGGTTGGGGGGATGTGTGCTCGCTAAGACATCGCGTCTTATGCCTACGTATCTCATCTGGCCTGAGAATCAGAGCAAAACGTAGTTCGGCTAACTACGGGGTTATGGACTGGGTTTTGGACGAACAACGTTACTACGCAATCTACCGGATGCTCGACCTTTGGAGACTTACTCGCCTGTAGTAGAAGGAGTAAACGTGTTGCTTTGGGTTTTAGGGTTTGTTTGCGTTGTAGGAACGCGCATGTAAAAAGGAAGTCCTAGGCGAAGGAACAGTGCTACCTGTGGGGATATGAATACAAAACACAAAACACAAAACATGTATCTCAAAGTAAAATGCCACCAAGGGGCTCAAACATTGCCTCCTATCGAGGTCTTCCAGCTAAGAAAGCGATAAAGTACGAGAAAGGGAAAAAATTACCACACGGATAAAGATCCGAAGTTACAGCAATTAAAGGATTAGCAACCCTGAGATCTCTCCAGCTAGACCATCAAAGAAAATCAGTCAATACGAGTAATCAGAATAAACCTCCGAATGGTATCCCTGCAAGAGTGCGTGAGTCCTCACAAAAACTCGACAAAAAAGGGTTAGGCAAACAGGATGAAATCAAGAGAAAACAATGCCATGGCAACACAAAACAGGTTAGAACAAACAGAACGAAAGCGAATACTGTCACATTCGCGACTGCATCGCCTAGCGAAAGCTTAGCAAAGCTTCGTTGCGTGCTCGCCTAGCGAAGCGGCTAGCGAGCGCCTGCAGGTTTTGGATTCCTTCTTGATAACAGTTCGATCTCTATGATCCGAAACCCTGTGGTATCCATCTCATAAACGAAAATGATTAAAACATTCAAGGTATTGTTACACATTCATGCCTATTCGAACCCGTGGGCAAAACCTGATATTACCTCATACATTCATAATATTCGAATTCAAGGCGTAAAATAATAGGAACAAAGGCATACCTGATGAGAGAGACTGATTCAGATTGATTGGTACGGCTGGATCTGCAAAATAGTACTAGGGTTTGTGTGAGGCGGAGTGCACTTCTCAGAGCTGCCGGAAGACTGCTGCAGAGTAGTTCCTAGGTCTCTTTCTCCAGTCTCTGGTCTTTTCTGTTCAGCTAGTGTTCAGTAGTGTTCTCTGTTTATTTCATTGACCACTCTGGTATTTATAGGCCAAATTTCAGAGCTTGTGGGCTTTGAATAAGGACAACTCAAGCCCAAAATCTTTCTGATATTTTCTACAATACGCGCCCTTCGCCTAGCGAAGGATCTGCTCGCCTAGCGAGCATGACAGTGCTCTTCGCTAGGCGAAGCATCTGCTCGCCTAGCGAGCATGACAGCTCAGCAGCAGATTCTTGCTTCCTCTAGCTTGGCGATTTGTACGGTGAATGGGTCCCATTTGGTCCTGTTGGTAGTACCTCAAGTCTTTTCCTCGTATTAACTGATCATCTGAATAGAAACCCACAAAGTGTCCTGGATGATGCCCAAGCTTCTTGGAGCCAATTCTGATTGACATAATGAAATGCAATATGGAATGCTAAATGAATGCATGAATGAGGAGGGCAAATTTTGGGGTGTTACAGCTGCCCCTATTCAATCATCAGCTAACCCGAGTAGGATGAAAGTGGACAGCTTATCAGATAAACGGGGTGAGCTGTGATTGAATACCAAAGACAGACCGAAAATTTGCGCTCAGAGAACACCACAAAAATGCGGAAATACACCGCGCTGTTTATTTTTCTTCCGATCCTCTGGCTGGATCTGAATCAGTCTTCTGACTTAATCTGGAGTTTCGATCCTCTGGCTGAACCTATACTCAATTTAGTCATTTGGTTGGATATTAATTTTGATCCTCGGGCTGGATATGATTTTGATCTTCTGGCTAGATCTTCTTTGTTTCGATTCTCTGGCTGAATCTACTTTCTTTGATTCTCTGGCTGAATCTACTTCCTTTGATTCTCTGGCTGAATCTACTTCGATCTTCTGGCTAGATCTGAATTGTTGCGATTTTCGATCTTCTGGCTAGATCTTCTTTGTTTCGATTCTCTGGCTGAATCTACTTCGATCTTCTAGCTAGATCTGGATTGTTCCGATTCTCTAGCTGAATCTATTTCCGGTCTTCGGGCTAGACCTGACTTCGATCTTCTGGTTGACCCTCTTTTGAGATCTACACCCAACCTGCAGCTTCGAGAATATTCCACTTTTGGGCTTCGTACATATTCTTCGGGCTAGAACATGTTGTAACGACTCCTCAATTAGACTTGGGCTTGCTGGGGAAATAAAGCTTGTAGGTGACTTTACCGGGGAATCTTCAAATTGAACCTTAGGCTGGCTTTTTGGGGAACGATTCTCAGGCTGAATCTTCGAAATGACCCTCAGGCTGGATCACTGGAACACGATTCTCGGGCTGAATCTTCGAAATGACCCTCTGGCTGGATCACTGGAACACGATTCTCGGGCTGAATCTTCGAAAATGACCCTCAGGCTGGATCACTGGAACACGATTCTCAGGCTGAATCTTCGAAATGACCCTCAGGCTGGATCACTGGAACACGATTCTGGGGCTGAATCTTCGAATTGACCCTCAGGCTGGATCACTGGAACACGATTCTCAGGCTGAATCTTCGAAATGACCCTCAGGCTGGAACACTGGAACACGATTCTCAAGCTGAATCACTGAAATGACCCTCAGGCTAGATCACTCACGCTTGATCCTCTGGCTGGATCTCATGACCTTGGTTGTAAAGTGATTCTTCAGTCTGCTTGGAAGAACCTGTTTATCAGCTTATGTGTATGCTTGATATGATATGCATGCAAATGCAAAGGTTATGCATGGTGTAAAAAGAAATCTGCTTGGGGAAGCAAACTCTGGTAGGGAACGGATCACTGTATCAATCCTTGAATGCTCTGTGGGGAATGATCCATCTGCCGGGACCAATGAGCCACCAAAAATAAATTGGCTGCTTGAAAAGTTGACCTTGCGGGGGGAGTATCAACTATGGAAACTTTGTTCGGCGAGGCTTTGTGAGGAGAGTCTGTGGGGAAAACACTTCTTGGGGAAATGTCGTAGGAAATGGCCTTTGCTGGGGATATGAACTTCCTAATCGCCCTCAAGCTGGGGATTAACAAATCTGTTAAAAATAATCTGCTGGGGAATGAGATGAACACTGGGAACACCACCCTCTTGTCTGTTGGTTATGCAACCACTCCGCTGTTGCTAGGAAGATACAGTCTGACACTGTCAACTCCGTTGGGGATATATAGTCTGGATACTGTCAACTCTACTGGGGCTAGACAGTCTGGATACTGTCAACTCTGTTGGGGAATATGCTCTGCTGAGGAGAGACTTTGTCAACCGCTTGGGGATGAGGATTCATGACTTGGCATCCGGTTTCTGTGACCTGCAACCAAAAATACATGTATGCCTCGGGGGAATTACTCGGTTTGAATTCACCGTCCGGGATTAAGCACATTCAAAGCAATTTTAAATGTTTTCCTGTGCAAATCATCTGCAAAAGTCACCATTATGTTCATATGCAATATGTTTTATCAAAAATTCGGACATTTTTGCAAACAAATTGATAAATGAAAATTAAAGAGGCTCTTTAACTGAATTATTCGACTCTTACTGGGGAGAAAATTTGTGCCAGGAATAGGCGAGGGTATCAGGAAGCTGATCCCTGAAAAGAGGTGATCGCTATAAAAAGAGAACTATCTTAATGGCAATGGGGATACGGGGTCCCACCGAGTTTCGACTCTGCTATGGCTCGTATGTCCTCATAACGCTCCGCTCATCTTGCTTTCGGAAGTGGATGATTAGTCGATCTTTAACCTTTGAAGATTGCCGGATTGAATGAAACGGTGATAGAACACAGGTGAACTCAGGTTGCAGTCATTCGCTTATTCCCTAACTTTTGCCTGGATCGCCCCCTTTTCGGGTTTTCAATCCACCGGGATACCCATTTTTGCCTGAGCCGCCCTTTTGGGTTTTCGACTCACCGGGTGTACTCTTTTTTTTTTATATCCCTAATTTTTGCCCGAACCTCTTTATTCTTTTTTTTTTGGTTCGTCGGGATGCCCTTTTTTGCATGGACTATTCTTTTTATCGTCCAGCGGGTCTATTTTACGCGAAGTATATATATATATTTTTTTTAACTGCGTCTGAGTTGACAGGGGACGGGAAGTCTTCGCCATCCATGGTTGTTAGCATCAAAGCTCCGCCATAGAAAATCCTTTTAACCACGTACGGACCCTTATGGCTCGGTGTCCATTTGCCCCTGTGATCTGTGTTGGGAGGAAGAAATCTTTTGAGTACCAATTCACCGACTTGATACCCCGAGGGCGCACTTTCTGACCAAATTCTTTCTTCATTCGTCTCTGACCGAGATACGTCAATTCTGGGTACGTGGTTCCAGCATAGCACCATTTCCCGTTGGTTTGATTGATGACCAAAGCTGAATCCCCGCATACATCCAGGGTTTTAATCTGTATGTTGACGACTTCCTCAAGTCTTAGGATACAAGCTTCGTATTCGGCTTCATTGTTGGTGCAGGGGAAAGTTATTCTGGCACCAAATGGCATATGAACCCCCTTCCGGTGTGATCAACACTACACCAACTCCGCGACCATTGACGTGGACCGCCCCATCAAACATCATAACCCATTTGGATTCAGGGTCAGGCCCCTCCTCCGGGAGTGGTTCCTCTCAATCTTTCGATTTGAGAAACATGATGTCCTCATCAGGAAAGTCAAACCCCATAGGTTGGTAATCATCAATCGGTTGCTCTGCAAGATAGTCTGACAAGACACTTCCCTTGATGGCTTTTTGTGAAGTGTATTGGATGTCATACTCTGTTAGTATCATTTTTCACCTAGTAACCTTTCCGGTAAGTGCTGGCTTTTCAAAAATACACTTGACTGGATCCATTTTTGATATCAATAGAGTCGTGTGAGTCAACATATACTGTCTTAGTCGGCGAGCAGCCCATGCCAAAGCGCGGCAAGTTTTCTCGAGCAATGAGTATCTTTGTTCACAGTCGGTAAACTTTTGCTAAGGTAGTATATTGCATGCTCTTTTCGACCTGACTTGTCATGCTGACCGAGCACACAACCCATTGACCTTTCTAACACAGTCAAGTACATGATCAACGGTCTTTCCTCTCGGCCTGTAGACTTGCCCCGATCTTGATCTCTTTCTTGTCGTCTGTGGTACCGATGTTGACGGTCTCCATCGCCTTCTGATAAGGTGTGATAGCTCGGTCCTCCTGTTTCAACAATCTGGCTAACCCTTCAGGCAATTCACAATCTTCCTCAACCCCTTCTTCGGCTTAATAGATAGGATTGTCGAAGTCATACTTGGCCATAGCAGTGTCGTTAGCAGTGAGATCCGGGTGATCAGCTCTGCATGATGGAGGATCATGCTTTACCTTAGAATGAGAGATTTTTTTTTGGAAAGAAAGGAAAAACGAAAAAAAGAAACATTGCCATTTTTGTAAAAGTAAAAATAATTGAAAGAAAGGGAACACAAAATTGTTTGCAAAAAGCTGTCCTTTATTGATGATAAAAATAATTGCGAAATGTATCTAAATGGATGGCCCTACAAATGAGCCGTTACACCTTGGGCAAAGTGTAAGACTTTATTATGCATGTAATAGAGGAAAACAATAAAAATCACTCTTTCAGTAGAGTAACCCGGACGGTTTTTTCAGACGACCAATTGTCGAGCTTTTCTCCCGGGACACACGGGCGAATCCAGCTATCTAAGTCACAGTCGCTGTCAGCCTTGTCTTCATCTGCAGCATTGACGATGTGGGGAGAAACCAAACCCCCGCTGGAGAGAGCACCGATTTCATTCTTCTGAGATCCCGGAGCATACCCCAATCCAAACTTGTCTTCTTTGATGACTGGCTCCACAAATTTGCCCCAGCCTTGGGCATTACCAGCTTTAACCACTTCGACAACTTGCTTGTATGAAGATATAGAAGTCCCGACCTTCTCAAACTCAGGTGAAAAGATAGCTTCGGGCGCGACCTCATTGATGTTTATGGCTTCGAAGCCCTGACACAGCATCTCGTGCATCTCGCCGTCCATCTCTACATACTTGAATGTAGACAGGTGGCTAACAAAAATATCCTCTTCACCACAGACAGTGACGACCTGACCTTCTAGTTCATATTTGAGCTTCTGGTGGAGGGTAGAAGTAACAGCACCGGCAACATGAATCCAAGGCCGACCTAGCAGACAGCTATAGGCAGGCTGGATATCCATCACATAAAAGGTACTCTTGAATACCTGTGGTCCAATCTTAACTGGCAACTCAACTTCGCCAAAGACAGCTCTCTTAGAGCCATCAAAAGCCCTCACAACTAAGTTACTTGGCTTCAGGATGGTGTCATCGCAATCCAACTTCGTTAAGGCTTTCCTTGGAAGAACATTCAGAGAAGAGCCTGTATCAACCAAAACATGGGAAAGTACCACCCCTTTGCACTCCATTGTGATATGCAAGGCTTTGTTGTGATTCCTGCCCTCAGATGTCAGGTCATTATCGGTGAAACCTAGCCCCCGGCTAGCGTTTACATTGGAAACTACCGACTCCAGCTGGTTAACAGTTATCTCCGGTGGAACATAGGCCATATTCAGTACTTTCAACAAGGCTGCTCTGTGCGCCTTAGAGCACAGCAATAGTGAGAGAATAGAGATCTTTGAGGGTGTCTGATTTAGCTGGTCGACTACCTTGTAGTCACTTTTCTTGATAATCCTCATAAACTCATCCACTCCTTCTCGAATGCGGTCTTGGGAGGATTTTCCTCAGTAGTAACCTCTTCGGCGGTCATCTGTTTCCCTTTAGCCTTGGCAGCTGCCTCGGCTTCAGTATTCGCACGTAATGTTGATGGTGCAAATAGGCGTCCACTGCGAGTGAAGCCACCAACCCCTCCAACATTGTCTACAGCGGAACTACCGATGTCAATGCCTTCTTCGTTAACTTTCTGCCCCTGGCAGTAGATATCAGCCCCATAGTGCCACGGGATAGCACTGTCTTTCTCATACGGAACGGGTCCTGGTATTGTGATGGTGATCGGACCAACCAAAGTCGGTTGAGGGTTGTCAGAGTAAATTGGTGCTGGACTTTCTGGGAAATACATTGTTGTCGAAGCGGGTCTCTCGGGAACATATATTTCTTCAGGAGTGAAATAAAACGTCACCGTCAATACATCATTCTTCACTGGATGGGCCTGATCGAACTGAAGACAACCTTCATCTATCAGTTGCTGAATACCCCTTCTCAAACTGTCACATCCGTTTTCGGCAGCTTGACAATTTCTGCATTCTTCCCCACAGCCCGGAAAAATCTTCCCTTTCAGAAGTCGGTCTTTAACCACCGATAGCGAAGTCTTCACCTTAGTCACATCAGAAACCAAATTCAAAGTTTCCCCACTGTCAACAGCATTAATCCTCTACCCGTCGTGAGTCGGCATTGGGTTCTGGATAACACTAGGCACCGGAGCAAAATTGATGGCCTGGGCATCTCTAAAATCTTGTACCTTGAACTGGAGAGCCTTGCAGTTATCTGTAGTATGGCCAGGTGCGTTGGAGTGAAAAGCACATCGGGCGTTGACATCATAACCTCTAGGAAAATTATTGGGATCGATTGGTGGGGCTAGAGTTCTCAACGTAACCAGATTCATGTCAATCAGCTTAGGAAGTAATACTGAATAAGGCATTGGGATTGGCTCGATGACCCGGTCCGTCTGCCTTGGACGTTGTTGATAGTGTCTCTACTGACCCGGATTACCTCCTTGTTGTTGATTGTTGTACCTGGGTTGTTGTTGCGGATGATATTGCGGTTGAGGAACAGGTGTTGGAATAGTGACTGCGGCCACTTGATCTTGATAATAATTAGGGCGTCCTCTACCCCTGCCTCTGCCGGCATACACAACGCTTGCCTCGCCTTCTTTTCTTCGCTGACCGTTACCAGCAAACGGTCTCTTGGGAGCACTATTGTCTTGAATTCGGCCCATCTTCAACAGACTCTCGATTCTTTCTCCAGCAATTACTATCTCTGCAAAGCTGATTGACGGGCAAGCAGCCAATCTCTCAATATAATTGCCTTGAAGAGTGTTCATGAACATGTCCGCCATCTCCCTTTCAGACATAGGGGGTTGGACAGACGCATCAATCTGTCTCCAACGCTGAGCATACTCTCTAAAGGTTTCCTTGGCAGTCTGAGACATACCTTGCAACAAGGTCCGATTTGGAGCCATGTCCAAGTTGTATTGATATTGCTTGACAAAAGCCTCTGCCAAGTCTTTCCAGCTCTTGATGGTGGTACGGGACAAATGAGCATACCATTCACGAGAGGCTCCAGTTAGACTGTCTTCAAAATAGTACATCCACAGCTTTTCATCTTCCGTGTGAGCTCCCAACCTTCCCAGATAAGATTGGAGATGAGTGCGTGAGCAAGAAGCCCCGTTGTATTTCTCAAAAGTAGGGGGTTTGAACTTGTGAGGAATCCTTACTCCCTGAACCAGACCAAGATTTGTGACATCAAAGCCTAAGGAATTTTGAGACTCTAAAGATTTGAGCTTCTCAGCAAGCTCATCCATACGGCGAGTGGTCTCGAAGGCCTCGTCGTGCAAAGAAAATTGATCATACTGATAATCTTCAGTAATGGGGCACCCGTTAATCCGAATTCCTTGATTCATATTGTACCTTCCGCCAATACCATTTCCAACATTCCCTGTGTTGCCAACATTACCCGGGTTTCCATCAGCATTTGCGTTACCCGTGTTACCAGTGTTCACAGGGTTATCAGCGTTCCCAGGGTTACCAGGGTTTCCCTCAGCATTTGGTATCTCCACCTCCGGATCGGGTCTCGGTTGCTCAACCAATTCCCTCAGCTTTTCCTGGCCTTCTGCCATACCAGTCATCAATGTCATGAACTGATCCATCCTTTCACGCAAATCAGCCAGTTCTTTCTGTACTTGGTCCATCGCTAGCTGTGGACGATTTTCCTTTGTCGGGTACCTGTGGACTCGCTTGGGACCAATAACTGCCTGATACAGGGAACAAACATTAGACACTGCGGTGACACCTGCAAAACAGACAAGGGTTAATATGCATGGTATGCGATGCACTGCTTGTTCATTTTTAAGGCACCCCCATTTTGAAAGGGAATACCCTGCAAATGAATAAGCATGAGATTTTGGATGCAAATATGCAGATGATGTTATGCAATGCAAAGGCATGTCAATCAGAATTGATGGATCCGCTTGAACATCTGTCAGGTTGCACTGCCTGGAGAGAAATTCACTGAGGAATATAATACAAGACCAAAACTCTGCTCCAGAAAACCGGGTTGGTTGGAGGTTAAGGTTTCCTGAATTTAGCCCGCCCCTCACTGGTAGGTTCTAAGAACAGAAGTTCATCAACTTCAGCCCTTCAGTCGCGAATAATACGTTTACCACTGAAGGTTTGGCATTATTACGGGATAAAAGACCTCCACTGACTCCCCTCAACAGGACATCCTAAAGCAAGTTCTCAGTCTCGGGGTCCTCGGATTGAGCAGCGAGAATGCGCCCACCAGAGCTAACATAATCACGTCTCGGAGGAGAGGCCTCGACTGAGTTCTCGGGAAATGGTCACCAGAGTCGACAATTTCTAGAGGAACATCATGTCGTTACGGAACATCCGTAGGACATAATATATCCAAAAGAAACCTCGTCTGGGTGTGGTTCTTCATGAACGACTTAACGTAGCAACATGCCACGCAAGCCTCATGATCATCCACTCTAAAACCTGTGTGTACACTCAAGCCTGGGTAATGGGCTTATCTCTCGTAGAACACCCCATCCCAACAAACAAACAAACAGATCCAGTAGATATAGCAAGTGAATGTAAGCAAGTAAGTAAATAAAGGTACAAAAGCATGAACACCCAATAAACAGACAACCTACAAAAGCTAGGAGGGACTCGCTTAGGGAAGATGGACCAGCAAGAGGTCAACTTCTTAGTGTCCCCAGCAGAGTCGCCAGCTGTCGCAACCTGAAAAATACAGTGCGCGAAAAAACAACCGGCGAAAGAAAATGACAGAAGAGTCGCCACCGTGCGTTATTCATCCCAAAGGAGGGAAAGGAAACGCTCGAAGTAAACCTGAAAAAGGAAAGGACAAGACGGGGTCTCGCAACCAAATCTTGTGTTTGGGAGTCGGTTATGCGAAGGGAAGGTATTAGCACCCCTACGCATCCGTAGTACTCTACGGGATCCACTTTTGTGACTCTTGTCTAAAGGGTGTGGGTTTAACTAATGTACTATTTACTAAAAGAAATGTTAGATGGAAATGACTCGCGCGGATGTCGCATCCACTGCATACGTATCTCATCTGAATATGAGAATCAGAGTCTTCGTAGCTCGGCTGACCTATGGGTTGGGAGGATGTGTGCTCGCTAAGACATCGCGTCTTATGCCTACGTATCTCATCTGGCCTGAGAATTAGAGCAAAACGTAGTTCGGCTAACTACGGGGTTATGCACTGGGTTTTGGACGAACAACGTTACTACGCAATATACCGGATGCTCGACCTTTAGAGACTTACTCGCCTGTAGTAGAAGGAGTAAACGTGTTGCTTTGGGTTTTAGGGTTTGTTTGCGTTGTAGGAACGCGCATGCAAAAAGGAAGTCCTAGGCGAAGGAACAGTGCTACCTGTGGGGATATGAATACAAAACACAAAACATGTATCTCAAAGTAAAATGCCACCAAGGGGCTCAAACATTGCCTCCTATCGAGGTCTTCCAGCTAAGAAAGCGATAAAGTACGAGAAAGGGAAAAAATTACCACACGGATAAAGATCCGAAGTTACAGCAATTAAAGGATTAGCAACCCTGAGATCTCTCCAGCTAGACCATCAAAGAAAATCAGTCAATACGAGTAATCAGAATAAACCTCCGAATGGTATCCCTGCAAGAGTGCGTGAGTCCTCACAAAAACTCGACAAAAAAGGGTTAGGCAAACAGGATGAAATCAAGAGAAAACAATGCCATGGCAACACAAAACAGGTTAGAACAAACAGAACGAAAGCGAATACTGTCACATTCGCGACTGCATCGCCTAGCGAAAGCTTAGCGAAGCTTCGTTGCATGCTCGCCTAGCGAAGCGGCTAGCGAGCGCCTGCGGGTTTTGGATTCCTTCTTGATAACAGTTCGATCTCTATGATCCGAAACCCTGTGGTATCCATCTCATAAACGAAAATGATTAAAACATTCAAGGTATTGTTACACATTCATGCCTATTCGAACCCGTGGGCAAAACCTGATATTACCTCATACATTCATAATATTCGAATTCAAGGCGTAAAGTAATAGGAACAAAGGCATATCTGATGAGAGAGACTGATTCAGATTGATTGGTACGGCTGGATCTGCAAAATAGTACTAGGGTTTGTGTGAGGCGGAGTGCACTTCTCAGAGCTGCCGGAAGACTGCTGCAGAGTAGTTCCTAGGTCTCTTTCTCCAGTCTCTGGTCTTTTCTGTTCAGCTAGTGTTCAGTAGTGTTCTCTGTTTATTTCATTGACCACTCTGGTATTTATAGGCCAAATTTCAGAGCTTGTGGGCTTTGAATAAGGACAGCTCAAGCCCAAAACTTTTTGATATTTTCTGCAATACGCGCCCTTCGCCTAGCGAAGGATCTGCTCGCCTAGCGAGCATGACAGTGCTCTTCGCTAGGCGAAGCATCTGCTCGCCTAGCGAGCATGACAGCTCAGCAGCAGATTCTTGCTTCCTCTAGCTTGGCGATTTGTACGGTGAATGGGTCCCATTTGGTCCTGTTGGTAGTACCTTAAGTCTTTTCCTCGTATTGACTGATCATCTGAATAGAAACCCACAAAGTGTCCTGGATGATGCCCAAGCTTCTTGGAGCCAATTCTGATTGACATAATGAAATGCAATATGGAATGCTAAATGAATGCATGAATGAGGAGGGCAAATTTTGGGGTGTTACAGCTGCCCCTATTCAATCATCAGCTAACCCGAGTAGGATGAAAGTGGACAGCTTATCAGATAAACGGGGTGAGCTGTGATTGAATACCAAAGACAGACCGAAAATTTGCGCTCAGAGAACACCACAAAAATGCGGAAATACACCGCGCTGTTTATTTTTCTTCCGATCCTCTGGCTGGATCTGAATCAGTCTTCTGACTTAATCTGGAGTTTCAATCCTCTGGCTGAACCTATACTCAATTTAGTCATTTGGTTGGATATTAATTTTGATCCTCGGGCTGGATATGATTTTGATCTTCTGGCTAGATCTTCTTTGTTTCGATTCTCTGGCTGAATCTACTTTCTTTGATTCTCTGGCTGAATCTACTTCCTTTGATTCTCTGGCTGAATCTACTTCGATCTTCTGGCTAGATCTGAATTGTTGCGATTTTCGATCTTCTGGCTAGATCTTCTTTGTTTCGATTCTCTGGCTGAATCTACTTCGATCTTCTAGCTAGATCTGGATTGTTCCGATTCTCTAGCTGAATCTATTTCCGGTCTTCGGGCTAGACCTGACTTCGATCTTCTGGTTGACCCTCTTTTGAGATCTACACCCAACCTGCAGCTTCGAGAATATTCCACTTTTGGGCTTCGTACATATTCTTCGGGCTAGAACATGTTGTAACGACTCCTCAATTAGACTTGGGCTTGCTGGGGAAATAAAGCTTGTAGGTGACTTTACCGGGGAATCTTCAAATTGAACCTTAGGCTGGCTTTTTGGGGAACGATTCTCAGGCTGAATCTTCGAAATGACCCTCAGGCTGGATCACTGGAACACGATTCTCGGGCTGAATCTTCGAAATGACCCTCAGGCTGGATCACTGGAACACGATTCTCGGGCTGAATCTTCGAAAATGACCCTCAGGCTGGATCACTGGAACACGATTCTCAGGCTGAATCTTCGAAATGACCCTCAGGCTGGATCACTGGAACACGATTCTGGGGCTGAATCTTCGAATTGACCCTCAGGCTGGATCACTGGAACACGATTCTCAGGCTGAATCTTCGAAATGACCCTCAGGCTGGATCACTCACACTTGATTCTCAGGCTGAATCTTCGAAATGACCCTCAGGCTGGAACACTGGAACACGATTCTCAGGCTAAATCACTGAAATGACCCTCAGGCTAGATCACTCACGCTTGATCCTCTGGCTGGATCTCATGACCTTGGTTGTAAAGTGATTCTTCAGTCTGCTTGGAAGAACCTGTTTATCAGCTTATGTGTATGCTTGATATGATATGCATGCAAATGCAAAGGTTATGCATGGTGTAAAAAGAAATCTGCTTGGGGAAGCAAACTCTGGTAGGGAACGGATCACTGTATCAATCCTTGAATGCTCTGTGGGGAATGATCCATCTGCCGGGACCAATGAGCCACCAAAAATAAATTGGCTGCTTGAAAAGTTGACCTTGCGGGGGGAGTATCAACTATGGAAACTTTGTTCGGCGAGGCTCTGTGAGGAGAGTCTGTGGGGAAAACACTTCCTGGGGAAATGTCGTAGGAAATGGCCTTTGCTGGGGATATGAACTTCCTAATCGCCCTCAAGCTGGGGATTAACAAATCTGTTAAAAATAATCTGCTGGGGAATGAGATGAACACTGGGAACACCACCCTCTTGTCTGTTGGTTATGCAACCACTCCGCTGTTGCTAGGAAGATACAGTCTGACACTGTCAACTCCGTTGGGGATATATAGTCTGGATACTGTCAACTCTACTGGGGCTAGACAGTCTGGATACTGTCAACTCTGTTGGGGAATATGCTCTGCTGAGGAGAGACTTTGTCAACCGCTTGGGGATGAGGATTCATGACTTGGCATCCGGTTTCTGTGACCTGCAACCAAAAATACATGTATGCCTCGGGGGAATTACTCGGTTTGAATTCACCGTCCGAGATTAAGCACATTCAAAGCAATTTTAAATGTTTTCCTGTGCAAATCATCTGCAAAAGCCACCATTATGTTCATATGCAATATGTTTTATCAAAAATTCGGACATTTTTGCAAACAAATTGATAAATGAAAAATAAAGAGGCTCTTTAACTGAATTATTCGACTCTTACTGGGGAGAAAATTTGTGCCAGGAATAGGCGAGGGTATCAGGAAGCTGATCCCTGAAAAGAGGTGATCGCTATAAAAAGAGAACTATCTTAATGGCAATGGGGATACGGGGTCCCACCGAGTTTCGACTCTGCTATGGCTCGTATGTCCTCATAACGCTCCGCTCATCTTGCTTTCGGAAGTGGATGATTAGTCGATCTTTAACCTTCGAAGATTGCCGGATTGAATGAAACGGTGATAGAACACAGGTGAACTCAGGTTGCAGTCATTCGCTTATTCCCTAACTTTTGCCTGGATCGCCCCCTTTTCGGGTTTTCAATCCACCGGGATACCCATTTTTGCCTGAGCCGCCCTTTTGGGTTTTCGACTCACCGGGTGTACTCTTTTTTTTTATATCCCTAATTTTTGCCCGAACCTCTTTATTCTTTTTTTTTGGTTCGTCGGGATGCCCTTTTTTGCCTGGACTATTCTTTTTATCGTCCAGCGGGTCTATTTTACGCGAAGTATATATATATATATATATATATATATTTTTTAACTGCGTCTGAGTTGACAGGGGACGGGAAGTCTTCGCCATCCATGGTTGTTAGCATCAAAGCTCCGCCATAGAAAATCCTTTTAACCACGTACGGACCCTTATGGCTCGGTGTCCATTTGCCCCTGTGATCTGTGTTGGGAGGAAGAAATCTTTTGAGTACCAATTCACTGACTTGATACCCCGAGGGCGCACTTTCTGACCAAATGCTTTCTTCATTCGTCTCTGACCGAGATACGTCAATTCTGGGTACGTGGTTCCAGCATAGCACCATTTCCCGTTGGTTTGATTGATGACCAAAGCTGAATCCCCGCATACATCCAGGGTTTTAATCTGTATGTTGACGACTTCCTCAAGTCTTAGGATACAAGCTTCGTATTCGGCTTCATTGTTGGTGCAGGGGAAAGTTATTCTGGCACCAAATGGCATATGAACCCCCTTCCGGTGTGATCAACACTACACCAACTCCGCGACCATTGACGTGGACCGCCCCATCAAACATCATAACCCATTTGGATTCAGGGTCAGGCCCCTCCTCCGGGAGTGGTTCCTCTCAATCTTTCGATTTGAGAAACATGATGTCCTCATCAGGAAAGTCAAACCCCATAGGTTGGTAATCATCAATCGGTTGCTCTGCAAGATAGTCTGACAAGACACTTCCCTTGATGGCTTTTTGTGAAGTGTATTGGATGTCATACTCTGTTAGTATCATTTTTCACCTAGTAACCTTTCCGGTAAGTGCTGGCTTTTCAAAAATACACTTGACTGGATCCATTTTTGATATCAATAGAGTCGTGTGAGTCAACATATACTGTCTTAGTCGGCGAGCAGCCCATGCCAAAGCGCGGCAAGTTTTCTCGAGCAATGAGTATCTTTGTTCACAGTCGGTAAACTTTTGCTAAGGTAGTATATTGCATGCTCTTTTCGACCTGACTTGTCATGCTGACCGAGCACACAACCCATTGACCTTTCTAACACAGTCAAGTACATGATCAACGGTCTTTCCTCTCGGCCTGTAGACTTGCCCCGATCTTGATCTCTTTCTTGTCGTCTGTGGTACCGATGTTGACGGTCTCCATCGCCTTCTGATAAGGTGTGATAGCTCGGTCCTCCTGTTTCAACAATCTGGCTAACCCTTCAGGCAATTCACAATCTTCCTCAACCCCTTCTTCGGCTTAATAGATAGGATTGTCGAAGTCATACTTGGCCATAGCAGTGTCGTTAGCAGTGAGATCCGGGTGATCAGCTCTGCATGATGGAGGATCATGCTTTACCTTAGAATGAGAGATTTTTTTTGGAAAGAAAGGAAAAACGAAAAAAAGAAACATTGCCATTTTTGTAAAAGTAAAAATAATTGAAAGAAAGGGAACACAAAATTGTTTGCAAAAAGCTGTCCTTTATTGATGATAAAAATAATTGCGAAATGTATCTAAATGGATGGCCCTACAAATGAGCCGTTACACCTTGGGCAAAGTGTAAGAATTTATTATGCATGTAATAGAGGAAAACAATAAAAATCACTCTTTCAGTAGAGTAACCCGGACGGTTTTTTCAGACGACCAATTGTCGAGCTTTTCTCCCGGGACACACGGGCGAATCCAGCTATCTAAGTCACAGTCGCTGTCAGCCTTGTCTTCATCTACAGCATTGACGATGTGGGGAGAAACCAAACCCCCGCTGGAGAGAGCACCGATTTCATTCTTCTGAGATCCCGGAGCATACCCCAATCCAAACTTGTCTTCTTTGATGACTGGCTCCACAAATTTGCCCCAGCCTTGGGCATTACCAGCTTTAACCACTTCGACAACTTGCTTGTATGAAGATATAGAAGTCCCGACCTTCTCAAACTCAGGTGAAAAGATAGCTTCGGGCGCGACCTCATTGATGTTTATGGCTTCGAAGCCCTGACACAGCATCTCGTGCATCTCGCCGTCCATCTCTACATACTTGAATGTAGACAGGTGGCTAACAAAAATATCCTCTTCACCACAGACAGTGACGACCTGACCTTCTAGTTCATATTTGAGCTTCTGGTGGAGGGTAGAAGTAACAGCACCGGCAACATGAATCCAAGGCCGACCTAGCAGACAGCTATAGGCAGGCTGGATATCCATCACATAAAAGGTACTCTTGAATACCTGTGGTCCAATCTTAACTGGCAACTCAACTTCGCCAAAGACAGCTCTCTTAGAGCCATCAAAAGCCCTCACAACTAAGTTACTTGGCTTCAGGATGGTGTCATCGCAATCCAACTTCGTTAAGGCTTTCCTTGGAAGAACATTCAGAGAAGAGCCTGTATCAACCAAAACATGGGAAAGTACCACCCCTTTGCACTCCATTGTGATATGCAAGGCTTTGTTGTGATTCCTGCCCTCAGATGTCAGGTCATTATCGGTGAAACCTAGCCCCCGGCTAGCGTTTACATTGGAAACTACCGACTCCAGCTGGTTAACAGTTATCTCCGGTGGAACATAGGCCATATTCAGTACTTTCAACAAGGCTGCTCTGTGCGCCTTAGAGCACAGCAATAGTGAGAGAATAGAGATCTTTGAGGGTGTCTGATTTAGCTGGTCGACTACCTTGTAGTCACTTTTCTTGATAATCCTCATAAACTCATCCACCTCCTTCTCGAATGCGGTCTTGGGAGGATTTTCCTCAGTAGTAACCTCTTCGGCGGTCATCTGTTTCCCTTTAGCCTTGGCAGCTGCCTCGGCTTCAGTATTCGCACGTAATGTTGATGGTGCAAATAGGCGTCCACTGCGAGTGAAGCCACCAACCCCTCCAACATTGTCTACAGCGGAACTACCGATGTCAATGCCTTCTTCGTTAACTTTCTGCCCCTGGCAGTAGATATCAGCCCCATAGTGCCACGGGATAGCACTGTCTTTCTCATACGGAACGGGTCCTGGTATTGTGATGGTGATCGGACCAACCAAAGTCGGTTGAGGGTTGTCAGAGTAAATTGGTGCTGGACTTTCTGGGAAATACATTGTTGTCGAAGCGGGTCTCTCGGGAACATATATTTCTTCAGGAGTGAAATAAAACGTCACCGTCAATACATCATTCTTCACTGGATGGGCCTGATCGAACTGAAGACAACCTTCATCTATCAGTTGCTGAATACCCCTTCTCAAACTGTCACATCCGTTTTCGGCAGCTTGACAATTTCTGCATTCTTCCCCACAGCCCGGAAAAATCTGCCCTTTCAGAAGTCGGTCTTTAACCACCGATAGCGAAGTCTTCACCTTAGTCACATCAGAAACCAAATTCAAAGTTTCCCCACTGTCAACAGCATTAATCCTCTGCCCGTCGTGAGTCGGCATTGGGTTCTGGATAACACTAGGCACCGGAGCAAAATTGATGGCCTGGGCATCTCTCAAATCTTGTACCTTGAACTGGAGAGCCTTGCAGTTATCTGTAGTATGGCCAGGTGCGTTGGAGTGAAAAGCACATCGGGCGTTGACATCATAACCTCTAGGAAAATTATTGGGATCGATTGGTGGGGCTAGAGTTCTCAACGTAACCAGATTCATGTCAATCAGCTTGGGAAGTAATACTGAATAAGGCATTGGGATTGGCTCGATGACCCGGTCCGTCTGCCTTGGACGTTGTTGATAGTGTCTCTGCTGACCCGGATTACCTCCTTGTTGTTGATTGTTGTACCTGGGTTGTTTTTGCGGATGATATTGCGGTTGAGGAACAGGTGTTGGAATAGTGACTGCGGCCACTTGATCTTGATAATAATTAGGGCGTCCTCTACCCCTACCTCTGCCGGCATACACAACGCTTGCCTCGCCTTCTTTTCTTCGCTGACCGTTACCAGCAAACGGTCTCTTGGGAGCACTATTGTCTTGAATTCGGCCCATCTTCAACAGACTCTCGATTCTTTCTCCAGCAATTACTATCTCTGCAAAGCTGATTGACGGGAAAGCAGCCAATCTCTCAATATAATTGCCTTGAAGAGTGTTCATGAACATGTCCGCCATCTCCCTTTCAGACATAGGGGGTTGGACGGACGCAACAATCTGTCTCCAACGCTGAGCATACTCTCTAAAGGTTTCCTTGGCAGTCTGAGACATACCTTGCAACAAGGTCCGATTTGGAGCCATGTCCAAGTTGTATTGATATTGCTTGACAAAAGCCTCTGCCAAGTCTTTCCAGCTCTTGATGGTGGTACGGGACAAATGAGCATACCATTCACGAGAGGCTCCAGTTAGACTGTCTTCAAAATAGTACATCCACAGCTTTTCATCTTCCGTGTGAGCTCCCAACCTTCCCAGATAAGATTGGAGATGAGTGCGTGGGCAAGAAGCCCCGTTGTATTTCTCAAAAGTAGGGGGTTTGAACTTGTGAGGAATCCTTACTCCCTGAACCAGACCAAGATTTGTGACATCAAAGCCTAAAGAATTTTGAGACTCTAAAGATTTGAGCTTCTCAGCAAGCTCATCCATACGGCGAGTGGTCTCGAAGGCCTCGTCGTGCAAAGAAAATTGATCATACTGATAATCTTCAGTAACGGGGCACCCGTTAATCCGAATTCCTTGATTCATATTGTACCTTCCGCCAATACCATTTCCAACATTCCCTGTGTTGCCTACATTACCCGGGTTTCCATCAGCATTTGCGTTACCCGTGTTACCAGTGTTCACAGGGTTATCAGCGTTCCCAGGGTTACCAGGGTTTCCCTCAGCATTTGGTATCTCCACCTCCGGATCGGGTCTCGGTTGCTCAACCAATTCCCTCAGCTTTTCCTGACCTTCTGCCATACCAGTCATCAATGTCATGAACTGATCCATCCTTTCACGCATATCAGCCAGTTCTTTCTGTACTTGGTCCATCGCTAGCTGTGGACGATTTTCCTTTGTCGGGTACCTGTGGACTCGCTTGGGACCAATAACTGCCTGATACAGGGAACAAACATTAGACACTGCGGTGACACCTGCAAAACAGACAAGGGTTAATATGCATGGTATGCGATGCACTGCTTGTTCATTTTTAAGGCACCCCCATTTTGAAAGGGAATACCCTGCAAATGAATAAGCATGAGATGTTGGATGCAAATATGCAGATGATGTTATGCAATGCAAAGGCATGTCAATCAGAATTGATGGATCCGCTTGAACATCTGTCAGGTTGCACTGCCTGGAGAGAAATTCATTGAGGAATATAATACAAGACCAAAACTCTGCTCCAGAAAACCGGGTTGGTTGGAGGTTAAGGTTTCCTGAATTTAGCCCGCCCCTCACTGGTAGGTTCTAAGAACAGAAGTTCATCAACTTCAGCCCTTCAGTCGCGAATAATACGTTTACCACTGAAGGTTTGGCATTATTACGGGATAAAAGACCTCCACTGACTCCCCTCAACAGGACATCCTAAAGCAAGTTCTCAGTCTCGGGGTCCTCGGATTGAGCAGCGAGAATGCGCCCACCAGAGCTAACATAATCACGTCTCGGAGGAGAGGCCTCGACTGAGTTCTCGGGAAATGGTCACCAGAGTCGACAATTTCTAGAGGAACATCATGTCGTTACGGAACATCCGTAGGACATAATATATCCAAAAGAAACCTCGTCTGGGTGTGGTTCTTCACGAACGACTTAACGTAGCAACATGCCACGCAAGCCTCATGATCATCCACTCTAAAACCTGTGTGTACACTCAAGCCTGGGTAATGGGCTTATCTCTCGTAGAACACCCCATCCCAACAAACAAACAAACAGATCCAGTAGATATAGCAAGTGAATGTAAGCAAGTAAGTAAATAAAGGTACAAAAGCATGAACACCCAATAAACAGACAACCTACAAAAGCTAGGAGGGACTCGCTTAGGGAAGATGGACCAGCAAGAGGTCAACTTCTTAGTGTCCCCAGCAGAGTCGCCAGCTGTCGCAACCTGAAAAATACAGTGCGCGAAAAAACAACCGGCGAAAGAAAATGACAGAAGAGTCGCCACCGTGCGTTATTCATCCCAAAGGAGGGAAAGGAAACGCTCGAAGTAAACCTGAAAAAGGAAAGGACAAGACGGGGTCTCGCAACCAAACCTTGGGTTCGGGAGTCGGTTATGCGAAGGGAAGGTATTAGCACCCCTACGCATCCGTAGTACTCTACGGGATCCACTTTTGTGACTCTTGTCTAAAGGGTGTGGGTTTAACTAATGTACTATTTACTAAAAGAAATGTTAGATGGCAATGACTCGCGCGGATGTCGCATCCACTGCATACGTATCTCATCTGAATATGAGAATCAGAGTCTTCGTAGCTCGGCTGACCTATGGGTTGGGGGGATGTGTGCTCGCTAAGACATCGCGTCTTATGCCTACGTATCTCATCTGGCCTGAGAATTAGAGCAAAACGTAGTTCGGCTAACTACGGGGTTATGCACTGGGTTTTGGACGAACAACGTTACTACGCAATCTACCGGTTGCTCGACCTTTAGAGACTTACTCGCCTGTAGTAGAAGGAGTAAACGTGTTGCTTTGGGTTTTAGGGTTTGTTTGCGTTGTAGGAACGCGCATGCAAAAAGGAAGTCCTAGGCGAAGGAATAGTGCTACCTGTGGGGATATGAATACAAAACACAAAACATGTATCTCAAAGTAAAATGCCACCAAGGGGCTCAAACATTGCCTCCTATCGAGGTCTTCCAGCTAAGAAAGCGATAAAGTACGAGAAAGGGAAAAAATTACCACACGGATAAAGATTCGAAGTTACAGCAATTAAAGGATTAGCAACCCTGAGATCTCTCCAGCTAGACCATCAAAGAAAATCAGTCAATACGAGTAATCAGAATAAACCTCCGAATGGTATCCCTGCAAGAGTGCGTGAGTCCTCACAAAAACTCGACAAAAAAGGGTTAGGCAAACAGGATGAAATCAAGAGAAAACAATGCCATGGCAACACAAAACAGGTTAGAACAAACAGAACGAAAGCTAATACTGTCACATTCGCGACTGCATCGCCTAGCGAAAGCTTAGCGAAGCTTCGCTGCGTGCTCGCCTAGCGAAGCGGCTAGCGAGCGCCTGCGGGTTTTGGATTCCTTCTTGATAACAGTTCGATCTCTATGATCCGAAACCCTGTGGTATCCATCTCATAAACGAAAATGATTAAAACATTCAAGGTATTGTTACACATTCATGCCTATTCGAACCCGTGGGCAAAACCTGATATTACCTCATACATTCATAATATTCGAATTCAAGGCGTAAAGTAATAGGAACAAAGGCATACCTGATGAGAGAGACTGATTCGAATTGATTGGTACGGCTGGATCTGCAAAATAGTACTAGGGTTTGTGTGAGGCGGAGTGCACTTCTCAGAGCTGCCGGAAGACTGCTGCAGAGTAGTTCCTAGGTCTCTTTCTCCAGTCTCTGGTCTTTTCTGTTCAGTCAGTGCTCAGTAGTGTTCTCTGTTTATTTCATTGACCACTCTGGTATTTATGGGCCAAATTTCGCAGCTTGTAGGCTTTGAATGAGGACAGCTCAAGCCCAAAATCTTTCTGATATTTTCTGCAATACGCGCCCTTCGCCTAGCGAAGGATCTGCTCGCCTAGCGAGCATGATAGTGCTCTTCGCTAGGCGAAGCATCTGCTCGCCTAGCGAGCATGACAGCTCAGCAGCAGATTCTTGCTTCCTCTAGCTTGGCGATTTGTACGGTGAATGGGTCCCATTTGGTCCTGTTGGTAGTACCTCAAGTCTTTTCCTCGTATTGACTGATCATCTGAATAGAAACCCACAAAGTGTCCTGGATGATGCTCAAGCTTCTTGGAGCCAATTCTGATTGACATAATTAAATGCAATATGGAATGCTAAATGAATGCATGAATGAGGAGGGCAAATTTTGGGGTGTTACAGAGGGGAAAATCCAAAGTTCGAGTGCTCCCCCTAAGTTAGAGCATTAGCTTTGGCTTTGGCAGCTTCCTCTGCAGCGATACGCGCTGCTTCTTCAACTTCAACTATAGCTTTAGCCTTAGCCTCAGCAGCAGCCGCAAGAGCAGCAGCTTCAGCGGCAGCCTTTTCTTCAGCTTCTCTGATCCACTATTCTTCTTCCAGGCGCGCTTTCTCTTCTGCTTCCTTCCTAGCCTGTTCCTTAGCTTCTCTGGCAAGGTGATCTTGGAGCCTTATACCAATATCTCTGATGAAGTTGTTGCGGACTTATTCAGAGAGGCCTTTCAGTTTGAAGGCTTTAGAGGTCATCCAACTGATCACTCTGTTCCAGTGGATCCTTACTTCAGAGGGATCATCACTGATGCCAGAATTGATAGTCAGAGACTTGATCTTCTCTACTATAGACTCTATAAAAACTTTTATTGCTTCTTCTAGGGTAGGGAAGGTTGTTTCTGGTTCAGTGGCAGAGGCTGGGGAGGATGGAGAAGATGGACTGGTTTCACCAAGATTGAGAGTGGGAGTGATAGGAGCAACGAAGGTTGGTGGTGTGGTAATGTCAGAGGGGGACGGTGTTGTTTGTTCAGATTGTGGATTTGGTTCAGATGGTGAGAGGATCGGTTGAGGTTCAGAGTTGATTGGTTGTTCAGGAGGTGGATTTGGTTGTTGTGCAGGTGGTGGTGTTTGAGGCTGTTCAGATGTAGTTGGATTTGGATGTTCAGAGGTTGAGGAAGTGACTTATGGTTCAGGTTCAGAGTGTGATGGTTGTTATGAGGCTAGAGCACAAGCTTGTAGCTGAGCCAGAGTGGGGGATTGGGGGTCAGATGGTTCATTGTCAGAGGAGAGAACATATTATGGTGGGGATTGGGGTGAGGATGATGATGATGGTGAGGTAGTTTCATTCAGCATTTCTGCTTTAGAAACGGGTAGTGTGGTGGTAGCAAGGTTGAATTTAAGTGAGGGTGGGTTAGAGGTTCTGGTGGTTGATGAAGGTGTTTCAGAGGAGGTGTATATAGGAGTGGTTTGGGGAAGAGAAGAAGTAATAGGTTTTATTTTAACAGAGCGGGAGAGATGTACAAACTTACTTGGAGAGCCAGCTAGAGGGACTAGAGGTCTTGACCCAGAGGATTCTCCCAGTCTTGCTTTCTTTGCCTTCTTGGACTTCTCAGAGGGATATCGCATCCTCTTCATGAAGTATGGTGGATTCTCAGTTAGCCAGTCCACTGAGAAATCAAAGATGTCCACCCCTTGATTGGCAAGATCATGTAGATAGTAAGTTACCACCTCTGGAGGGTCAATCTTGGAGAACAGATAGAGTCCATTGGGAATCTTCCTCTGATCCCTGAGTGCTTCCTAGGAGGTGTCTAGTGTTGGTTTAGCTCTGACTTGATCAATGATCCCCATGCTTTTCAGATTTCGAGTGTTCAGAGGCCTCCCAATATCAATAGTGACATCTTCCATTAGTCTGAGATGGATAAGGTGATCCACTAAGCCATTTTTTGATAAGAACATATGAGATAAGTCTTCCCAGAGGGATGTAGTTCCTGGTCTTCATGTTGTTTCTGGTATCCTTATCAGAGTCTCTGAGATACTTGAAGAGCAATGCTGGTAGACAGAGTTTCAGCCCCTTGTGGATGCAGTACAAAATACACTTCTGATCTGTGTTGATGTAGTCAGAAGAGTTTGATGCAGGGTGATGATGAATGGTGCCTAAGATGATCTTCAACCAGACACGGAGGTTCTGATGGAGCTCCTTGTTCTTTGAGTGTTTGCCTTCAACATTTTATTGAAAGAGAGTAGGGTTGATTTCCTGGGACAAGTATTTTGCCCTAGGGTTGATGTTGTAGATGCGTCTTCCTCATGTCTTCTCCATGTTCAGAAGAGAAGCAATAGATTTCTCAGTGATGACTATCTTGACTCCCAGAATGTAAGAGACAATGTAGTGATCATCTGAGTTTGCAAATGCCAGAACTCCTTCACCAGGTTTGTGTACACAGAACCATAGAGTCTTTGAAAATATGTTTCCCACCCTTGCAACCTTAACTCTTTAGTTAAGTCCACGCCATTCTTCTTCATGTTTTCAAAATCCACTAGCGACACACACAGTACTTCAAGCTTTTCAAACGGTGTTGCTAGGTTGATGCGGGGTTCACGATCAAGGATATGGGGTTCCCTATAGATGGGGGTTGAGACGACGCCGGTGGTTGCTGTTGTTTGTTGAGTAGAAATGGGTGTCTGCTCTATTGAGTTCATTTGTTGAGAGAAGTTGTAGACGGATTATTGTTGAGCGTCTATGAAGAACAATGTTATTGATGAAGGTTGAATGAAGAACTTGATGAAGAACTGCATAAATCTTGAGGATGATGAAGAACTGAGAGAGAGAGAGGGTTTAGTGTAGACGTGAGTGTAAAGTGTGTAGTTGTA
This sequence comes from Lathyrus oleraceus, assembly GCF_024323335.1. Taxonomy (NCBI): domain Eukaryota; kingdom Viridiplantae; phylum Streptophyta; class Magnoliopsida; order Fabales; family Fabaceae; genus Lathyrus; species Lathyrus oleraceus. Next base: position 333,611,695 of record NC_066581.1, read on the forward strand.
GTGAGTGAAAAGATTTTATACCCATAAGGAGTATGAAAAACGATAGTATTAAGAGAGTTTAACTGTTAAAACATTAAATGCACCATGTTAACCAAGTTAGCATGTTTGGAGGAGAATGATTATAGCCCATGATGGAGGTCTAATCCCAAATCAGTACACTGCTCGAGGAGATTTCAAGAGTCTGTCTCTTGATTTCTGCTAGACAACTGTCTAGAAGTTCCAATGTCAGACACATGAGGTACCACGTGTTACTTTATCTGATCTTTAGGAATACCAAAGGGTTGGATCCTGAAGGTTTCTGATTCAGATAGCTTCTAACTGGTAGTAGCATCAGAGTCAGATCCATATACCATATGCTTAGTTCAGAGTCTTATTTTGCTATTTCAGAGAGGCACATTTTTATTCTGGACAAATTTGAATGTTTAAAATTTTCAAAATGAAAGAGAATTTGTATTCAGCGAGGGGTTTAGTAAAAATTTCAGCCCATTGATGGTCTGTATCAATAAATTTTAAAGTTATTACCCCTTTCTGAACATAGTCTCTAATGAAATGATGTTTTATTTCTATGTGCTTGGCTCTGGAATGCAAAATAGTATTCTTACTTAAAAAAATGGCAGCAGTATTGTCCCAAAAGATAGGAACGTTACTCTCAAAGATCATAAGGTCTTCAAGTTGATTTTTCATCCAGAGCATCTGAGTAGTGCAGAGTGATGCGGATATATATTTTACTTCTGCAGTGGACAATGCTATTGTTGATTGTCTTTTGCTGGCCCATGAGATGATATTATTGCCCAAGAACTGACAGTTCCCAGGTGTACTTTTGCGTTCCATTCTGTCTCCTGCATAATCTACATCACAATAACCAGAGAGCTTATACTCTGATGTTTTCTAATACATCAGGCCAAGGTTAGGGGTCCCTTTCAGATACCTAAGGATTCTTTTAATAACTGTTAAATGAGATTCTCTAGGATTTGATTGGAATCTTGAACATATACATACACTAAACAGAATATCAGGGCGTGTAGCCGTCAGATAGAGAAGAGAGCTTATCATACCATGATAGAGCTTCTGACAAACCTTCTGGCTAGTTTCTTCTTTTTTCAGAATGCAGGTTGGATGCATTGGTGTCTTAGCAGGTTTGCATTCAGCCATTTCGAACTTCTTCAGAATGTATTTTATGTACTTACTTTGATAAATGTAGGTAGCTTCTGAATCTTGATTGATTTGAATTCCTAGAAAGAACTTTACTTCTTGCATCAAGCTCATTTCAAATTCTGCCTGCATTAGCTCAGAGAATTCTTGACATACAGAGGGGTTAGCAGAACCAAAAATAATGTCATCAACATATATCTGGCATATCATGAGATCACTTTTAATGTTTTTACAAAAGAGTGTAGAGTCAACCTTTCCTCTAATAAAATTTTGTTCCAGAAGAAAGTTACTTAGTCTTTCATACCAAGCTCTAGGAGCTTGTTTTAAACCATACAGTGATTTATTAAGTTTAAAAACGTGTTCTGGACATTTAGAGTTTTCAAAACCTGGAGGTTGACTGACATAGACTTCTTCTGATATATAACCATTAAGGAATGCACTCTTGACATCCATTTGATATAGTTTGATTGAATGATTTACAGCAAATGAAACAAGTAAGCGAATAGATTCTAACCTGGCGACTGGGACAAAGGTTTCGTTGTAGTCAATGCCTTCTTGTTGACTGTACCCCCATGCCACTAGTCGTGCTTTGTTTCTGACTACTTCTCCCTTTTCTTTCAGTTTGTTTTTGAACACTCATCTGGTTCCAATAATGTGAGTTCCTTTAGGCTTTGGAACAAGATCCCAGACGTCATTCTTTGAGAATTGATCTAGCTCTTCTTTCATAGCTAGAACCCAGTCGTTGTCTTGAAGTGCCTCATCACAGGAAGTAGGCTCAATCAGAGACACTAGTCCTAGAGGAGTTTCTTTAGATACTTTGAATGTTGACCTAGTTCTGACAGGTTCATCCTTGTTTTCCAGAATCAAATCTTCAGAGATGTTGGGGCGACTTCTTAATCTTTTCTGAATAGTTGAGGCTTCAATTGCACCTGGATTTTGTTTATCAGATACTTCTGGTGCTTTAGTATTTTTGTCATAACCTGCAAGGGTGATTTCCAAATCTACAAGTTTCTCAACTAGCTTTGACTTTTTAGGGTTACACTTATCATCAAATCAGACATGTATTGATTCTTCCACAATTTTAGTTTCTGTGTTGTATACTCTATAGCCTTTAGAGCGTTCTGAGTATCCTAACATAATACCTTTTTGTGCTTTTGAATCAAACTTGTTCAGATGTTCTTTAGTATTGAGAATAAAATAAGAGCATCCAAAAGGATGGAAATAAGAATTGTTGGGTTTTCTTCCCTTACACAGTTCATAGGGAGTCTTCTTCAGAATAGGTCTTATAGAGATTCTATTCTGAATATAACACACTGTATTTACTGCTTTAGCCCAAAAGTGCTTAGCCATATTTGTTTCATTGATCATGGTTCTGGCCATCTCTTGGAGTATCCTATTCTTCCTCTCTACAACTCCATTTTGTTGTGGAGTTCTAGGAAAGGATAAATCATGGGATATTCCATAAGAATCAAATAGTTCCTCAAAAAATTTATTCTCGAATTCGCCACCATGATCACTTCTGACTCTGATGAGTTTAGAGTCAAATTCGTTTTACACTTTGGAACAGAAGCTAGTGAATACAGAGTGAGACTCACTCTTGTGCTTTATGAATTTTACCCATGTCCAGCGACTAAAGTCATCAAGAATAACTAGTCCATACTTCTTTCCATTGACTGACGCTGTCTTAACAGGCCAAAACAGGTCAATGTGAAGAAGTTCCAGAGGCTTAGAGGTAGAAACAATATTTTTCTTTTTGAAAGATGTTTTTGAAAATTTACCTTTCTGACATGCCTCACATAGAGCTTCTGAAGAATACTTCAGTTTAGGTAGGCCTCTGACTAACTCGAGTTTATTTAGCTGAGAGAGTTTTCTCATGCTAATGTGGCCCAATTGTCTATGCCATACCCATTGCTCTTCATGAACAGACATCAGGCATTTTACATTTTGTTCTTATAGGTCTGAAAGATTTATCTTGTAAATATTGTTTTTCCTCTTGCTAGTGAATAAGATTGTTCCATTGTTCTGATTAATTGCTTTACATGTTTTTTGATTGAAGATTACATCATAACCGTTATCACTTAATTGACTTATTAATAACAGGTTATGCATTAATCCTTCTACATAGAGAACATCAGATATAGAGGGAATAGTTCCATTACCAATAGTTCCTGAGCCTCTGATTCTTCCTTTTTGATTTCCTCCGAAACCTACGAAGCCAACATCTTTAAGTTCCAGGCTTTGGAACATATACTTTCTTCCCGTCATGTGTCGCGAGCATCCAGAGTCCAGGTACCATGATTGGTGTCTTAACTCTACTGCATAAGATATCTGCAACATAAACAATCTTATCCTTTGGTACCCATAATCTTTTGGGTCCTTTGTGATTAGTTTTCCCAGAGTTTCTTAGAACTTTGGGTTTTCTAGGGTATGTGTGTAGTGATAAGAAAAAGGAGATTTAGGTTTGTCATCTGTAGAAGATTTATCTTCACTAGGAACACACCTTATTCCTTTTTTATTATTCTGACTAACTCCATAAATTATGGATGCCATTCTGCTCCTCTCTATCCCATTTTTCAGAAATTTTTGAAAAGATTTTTCATATTCATATATCATTGTGTTAGAAGTTTGTGGGGCTTGAGATAGTGCTTCTTCAAGTTTTAAACATTATTTATTTATGGAGTCTCTTTATTTTATCAAAGTTTGATTTTCATCTTTTAGTTCTGAAGTAGTTATCTCAAGCTTATCACATTCTTCGATGGTTCTTTCAAGAACTCCTTTTAAAGCCTTAAATTTTTGTTTAAGTTTCTTATATGAGTTTAGAGTTTCAGAAAGGCATGATTCAAGGTCAGAGAGAGAAAGATCAGAAAATACCTTTTAAGAATCAGATTCTCCATCTGATGTATTTCTGGAGGTGGTAGCCATGAGTGCAACATTTGCCTGTTCTCCAGAGTCTGATTAAGAAGAATCAATCCCTTTTTGGTTCTGAATGAGTTTTTCTTGAAACTCTCTCTTCTGGAGCTTTCTTTCTTCAGCTTGGGACATTCGTTTCTGTAATGACCTGTTTCCTTGCATTCATAACATGTTATTTCTTTGTTTGACTTACCTCTGGAAGTTGATTCTGAGCAATCTCCCTTGGGTCTTGGTCTTCTGAAGTTATTATTCCTTTTTCTCCAGAGTTGTTTAACTCTTCTAGTCAAAAGGGATAACTCTTGTTCATCGTCAGAGTCTTCCTTTTCAGAGTCGTCATTGTCTTCCTCTTCAACTTGGAAGGCTTTGTTTCTTTCTGGTTTGCGTATTTCAGATCTGGACTTCAGTGCTACAGACTTGATCTTCTTTTGAGGCTCATCTTCCTCAAGTTCTATCTCGTGACTTCTGAGTGAACTAACGAGTTCCTCAAGGCTGATATTGTTCAGATCTTTGGATAACTTTAAAGTTGTGACCATGGGTCTCCATTTCTTTGGTAAGCTTTTGACTATCTTTTTGACATGATCTGCAGTTGTGTAGCCCTTGTCCAGAACTTTGAGTCCTGCAATTGAAGTTTGAAATCTAGAAAACATTAACTTTATAGCTTCATCATCCTCCATTTTGAAGGCTTCATATTTCTGAATTAGAGCCAGAGCCTTTGTTTCTTTGACTTGAGAATTTCCTTCGTGAGTCATCCTCAGGGAGTCAAGTATTTCTTTAACTTTTTCCTTGTTGGTGATCTTTTCATATTCATTGTAGGAAATGACATTTAGTAGTATCGTTCTGGATTTGTGATGGTTTTTGAATTCACGCTTCTGATCATCTGTCATTCTGCTTTTGGGAATGGCAACGCCAGCGTCAGTCACAGGTGGTGTGTATCTGATTGTGTATATCCCATAGATCAACGTCGTAGACCAGAAAGAAAATTTCAATTCTATCTTTCCAATAATCAAATTTTTCTCCATCAAATATTGGAGGTTTAACATTGTAACTATCTCTTTCATTGGTGTTGGCCACCGTGTTTTTCTCACACTGGATCTCTCTACACTGTTAAGTGTTTGATTAGAAAATCAATAACAGAGCCGGAGCTCTGATACCAATTGAAGATAGAGAAAAACAAGAAAGGGGGTTTGAATTGTTTTTGGAAAATAAAACTTTTTAAGAATAAAGACACACTCAGAATAAAAGAATTAGACACATAATTTTATACTGGTTTGCTTGAAATTCAAAGCTATTCCAGTCCACCCGGCCAAGGTGATTTCGCCTTCAAAAAGGACTTAATCCACTAATCTTGAAAGATTACACAAACAACCGTCTAAGAGAATAATCCCTTAGCCCTCTCAAGTATTCAGACTGTACAGAGTCACTTGAGGAAGTATCTTAGTAATGAGATGATTGGTAATACACAATGCTTCTAACAATAAGCAAATATTATAGAAAATATAAGAACAACAACTTTTCACGTAAGAGCAGCACCTCGTGAAATAGTGAAAGAGAGTGATTGAGAGATTTGTATTCTTGAGTGTCTCAGGTATATTTTCTTGTGAGGCATTCCATCCTTTATATAGGAGTTTGAGAGGATTGTTGTTTGATGATGGAATCTTGGTCATTGAAGACTGATTAATGTCATTACTCTCCTTGTTTCTTTCCAAAACAGTTTTGGGTGCATCATAATTTCCTTCTAGAAATAGTTTCTTACTAAATGCAGATTTCTTCATGGTTACACATTCTGAGTCAGCGAATCCTGTATTCAGAGTCTTGCTATGCAATGTTCTTCTTCAGAGGGAACTTGTATTTGACTTTATCAGAGTTTCTCTTTAATCTTGACTTCTTCAGACCGTGCTTCTTCAGAGTCGGGATTATTCTTCTCTTTCAGAGTTTCTGACTTCCTTCGTTTTTGCTAGCGCTTGTGTTGGAGTCAGAACATTCTGGTTATGTCGCCTCTGAGTAGCATCTAACACTGGATTCTATATCTGATGATTTATCTATCTGATTGTTTGATCATAGTTCTGCACACTTAAGAATTTTTTTGTTAGGGTACCATTTTTGTTTCATCCTTTGTTATCATTAAAATCTTAGAGATACATTGTAGAACCAACTTTGTTCTTACACAAAGAAGAAGTGCAAAAGCAGATCGATGCCAGTTTCCTTGTTACTGTTGAGTATCTGCAGTGGGTGGCCAATATTGTGCTTGTTCCTAAGAAAGATGGAAAAGTCCACATGTGTGTTGATTACGGAGATTTGAATAAAGCTAGTCCGAATGATGATTTCCCTCTATCACACATTGATATGTTGGTAGACAATACAACTAAATTCACAGTCTTTTCATTTATGGACGGATTTTCCTGTTATAATCAAATCAAAATGGCACCCGAGGATATGGAGAAGACAACATTCATTACACCCTGGGGAACATTATGTTATAGAGTGATGCCTTTCGGTTTAAAGAATGCTGGTGCAACTTACCACAGGGAAATGACCACTCTTTTTCATGATATGATGCATAAAGAGATCGAAGTCTATGTTGATGATATGATTGCTAAATCCAGTGATGAGGAAGAGCATGTCGAGCATTTGTTGAAGTTATTCCAGCGTTTGAGGAAGTATAAACTCCACTTGAATCCCAATAAGTGTACTTTTGGTGTTCGTTCTGGTCAGTTATTTGGCTTTATTATCAGCGAGAAAGGTATTGAGTTGATCCTGCCAAGGTCAAAGCCATACAAGAGATGCCTGCGCCCAAAACTGAGAAGCAAGCCAGAGGTTTTGTCGGCCGCTTAAATTATATCTCAAGATTCATTTCGCATATGACTGCCACATGTGCGCCTATATTCAAGCTTCTTCGGTAATATCAGTCTTGTGATTGGACCAAGGACTTCCAGAAAGATTTTGACAGTATCAAAGAGTATCTGCTTGAGCCTCCAATTCTGTCTCCGCATGTTGGAGGAAAACCATTGATCATGTATTTGACTGTGCTTGAAGAAAGTATGGGTTGTGTTCTAGGTCAGCAAGACGAAACTGGAAAGAAAGAATATTCTATTTACTACCTCAAGAAGAAGTTTACCGACTGTGAGACTCGGTATTCTATGCTAGAGAAAACTTGTTGCATATTGGCTTGGGCTACTAAGCGTCTGCGTTAGTATATGCTAAATCATACCACTTGGTTAATATTCAAAATGGATCCAATCAAGTATATTTTTGAAAAGCCTGCTTTAACTGGGAGGATTGTCCGTTGGCAGATGTTGTTATCCGAGTATGATATTGAATAACGATCTCAAAAAGCGATTAAAGGTAGTATCTTGGCTCACCAACCAATTGAAGATTACAAGTCAGTGCAATATGACTTTCCTGATGAAGAGATCTTATACTTGAAAATGAAAGATTGCGATGAACCATTGCTTGAAGAAGGGCCAGAACCTGGTTCCCATTGGGGCATGGTATTTGATGGAGCTGTTATCAATATGGTAATGGCATTGGGGCAGTGATTATTACTCCTCAAGGCACTCATTTTCTGTTAACAGCTAGATTGACTTTCATGTGTACGAACTATATGGTTGAGTATGAAGCTTGCATTATGAGACTTAAAGAGGCCATTGATCTCAGAATCAAGTATTTAGATATCTATGGAGATTCAGCTTTGGTTGTGAATCAAATCAAAGGTGAATGGGAGACGGATCAACCCGGTTTGATACCATATTGTAGCGTTAATTCATGATCATCAAGCTATGGATAAGCTAGACATCAAATAACAAGAGTCGCCATCGTGCTTTTATTGTTTCCAAGGGAAAAGGGAAAAGTACGAACAAAACCCAAGAACAAGAAGTTTTCAAATCAAAACTAATAAAATGCCAGAGATTACAAGTAAGGGGGTTGGTTACACAGAGGGAAGGTGTTAGCACCCAAAGTGTCCTAGGTACTTCTAGGGAGCCCTTTCTTGTGTGCATATGTATTTTTGTACAAAATGATGTTTGCAAGCAAATAGAATGGGGGATGAGAAAAGAATTCATTAATTATATTTTTGTGTGACAAGACCTTCGGACTTGTGCCTACGTACCAACATAAAAATGAGGGATTAAAACCTCGTAGTTCATGGTATAAATTTCAAAATGGATACATTGCTTCTAACAAAATTTAAAATTTGAAAGGCACAAAGGCCTAAAAATGGTTTGAATGAGTTAGTTCTTTTTGGATTTCTAAAAATTTTAAGTCAAGTATAGTTAAGTATATTTACAAGTTTGATTAGGAAGAGAAGTTTGAAAATGCATTGGCTGAAGACCAAAGTTTCTAGTTTGTAAAAGTGGTCAAAGTTTGAAAAAGACAAGCACAAATAAAGAAGTTTTTTAAAGGAGGGAGAGATTTTGAAATTTAAGAAATGGGGAAGAGATGAAGACACTAATCATAAGCAAAAATTTAAAAGTCAAGAGTTGAAAAGATCTGACCGATGGGCTGCAATCCAATAGACAAGAGTGTCATATAGAAACCCAAATTCCCTTGGACATTAGAATCAAGCAACAAATAATGCATAATATATTAATTTGAAGAGCAAGGCATCAAATAAAGATATCTATATCCAAGCTTAGCCATCCATGATCTTCTTCAAATTTGCCCATATAGTAGATGAATTCCACAATGCCACAAGTCACATGTTCAAATAACAGCTTCACAATGATCATGTTGCAGATGAATTCAAATGGATCTTCAATGATGTATCAGATGAAGTTTCAAATTACAAACACTTGGTTACATGAAAGTTGGCATTGGTCAAATCCTTTGCATAGAGAGTGCTGCCTAAATTCTAATTCCAAAAGTCTCAGATCAAACCAGCAGTCCTCACAAGATCTTTTTTAGGGTTTTTGTTCTTATTATGTACATTAATGGTCAAAGACCACACAATCAAACATAATATACACAAACAAAATATATCACACAAATATAGTCGAAGTGGACAAAAGTGAAAATGACATTAACATAAACAATTAGGATGGTATGAATAATGGCCAATGAATAAGGCTTAAAAAATAAAGTACATTGAAGTAAATGACTTGAAATTAAATGTTAGTTGTTAATGAGTTAGAAGTTAGTATTGCTTTTGCTTTTTGTTTAAGTCATTCTTTGGAGAACACTCAACCCACTTACCACAAGCATGGATCCTTGAACCAAGACATCTTCCAATGGAAGGAAAAAAGACCAAGTTTCCACACAATACCATGAAAGAGGGGAGACTTATAATCTCACTAACTAGAATGATATGCCTTTTATGTCAAAATTTAGCACTATGTTAAGCAATCGTAATTGGACTTATGTAGAAGTCACAACTATTTGAGGTCGAGAAATAGAATTTTGGTGTTAATGCATGTTAGAGACATAGTATAATGGACTATGCTCATGAAACATACCACACACAAAAAAGAATATGCAAAAGTGGTGGCCTAATATCATCCATACTTATGTTGATCTTGGAATCAACTAGCCTTAGGATATAGAGATATCATAGGACCATGATATGAATGCATAAAGAAGGGGAATGAGATAAAGAGGGAGGGGAGATAGATAAAACTCAAATTGGACAAAGGAAGACTTTTACCAAATTAAGATCATTCATTCATTTTGGGAGATGGAATGTACATTCGATCAATCCCATAAATCCAATGATCTTAATCTAACAAAGTCAAATCTACCTTGACCAAGGCCCAACAACATAAGTCAAACTTACAAAAACAATCAAAATGGCTCAATATAATTATTTGGCATTTATTCAATTAAAAATACTAAAAATAATGCATCAATTTAAATATGGTTGGTCAATTTCCTAAAACCTCATCAAAACACCAAAGAAATGGCCATGAGATTTATCATAGGTCAAACAAGGTCAAAGGACCTTGGAGAATTTTTTTCAGAATTTTTGGAAACTTAAAAGTATTTTTAAACAATTAAAAATAATCACAAAATCAATTAAATCATGAAAAATATTAATAATGATCCAAAAAAATAATTTTAATTTAAAATATGAAAGAGGATTTTATTTAAATTTTTTTGGTGAAACTCTCATATTTTTTGGATCAATATTAAAACTAATATGAATTAATGAAAATCAATGGAATAAAATGAAAATCAGAAAATACAAAAAAACATGGACCACTTGATCTCCCTCATTAATTGAGGTGGCAGATCAAGTGGACACAAACGTGCGTTCCAAGATGGAACTTAGTCAGCGTGCCACACAAGTGGTAATCAAAACCAACGCCTGTGATTAAAACAATTTGAAAAGGATCAATGGTTCTGAACCGTGCCACCTCACTGCCGGAGCAAAAGGCCGGTCACCTTCTCAGGCGAACCTCGCCGGACTGGTTCAATCATCACCATGACTAAAATAAAAAAGGAGGACTTGATCTGAAAGAGAAAATAGCGTAGAGCACTGTAATACCCCAAAATTTACCCTTTATTTTTCCTGGAAGCATGGGATTATGTTTCCCCCCTCACTCATGCATTCATTTTTAGGTCATTTAACATTTCATATTGCATTGCATCATATCAATCAGAATCAGATCCAAGAAGCTTGAACGTCATCCAAGACACTTTGTGGGTTCTATCTGGATGATCAGTCAACATAAGGAAATGACTTGAGTTACTTCCAACATGTTCAAATGGGGTCTATTCATCATTCAAAACGCTAATCTCGAAGGAGCAAAAGTCTGTGCCTAAGCTGTCATGCTCGCTAGGCGAGCAGCAGGGTTCGCTTAGCGAATGTGAACTGTCATGCTCGCTAGGCGAAGTGCACGCGTTTTTGAAAAAATATAACAGCAGAATCTTGGACTTGGACCTCTCATTTGAGCCCACCAAGCTACGAAAATCAGGTTATAAAAGGAGAAGGGGTGAAAGCTGAAAAACACAGAAGTTTCCTTGGAATAAAACCCTAGAGAAGAGCTAACAGAATTTCGAGCAACCTCCGGACACTGAAGGGAACTCATCTGCGAAGAACCTATCCCATCTCATATTTACCCTAAGATTGTTCGGCAAACCCACGGGTGCAATTCAATTTTAATCGATCTCTCCAATCAGGTTTGCCCTATTCCCATTACTTCACGCCTTCAATTTGAAATTTCTAAATGTATGAGGCATTTGGGTTTAGATGTGTATGAATGTATAAAATAATGCCTTGAATGTTTAATCTCTTCGTTTCTGAGATGGATACCATAGGGTTTGGGATTACTGAAATCAGATTGTTATCAAGAAGGAATCCAAAACCCGCAGACACTCGCTAGCGCCTCGCTAGGCGAGCATGTAGCGAAGCTTCGCTAGCACATCGCTAAGCGAAGCAGTAGCGAGCGTGACAGTAGTTGTTTTTTCTGTTTGCTCCAATCTATTTTGTATTTGTCGTATCATGTTTTCTCTTGATTGCATCTTGTTATTCTAACCCGTTTGCTGAGTTTTATGAGGGCTCACATGACTCTTGAAGAGATAGCCTGCTTGGTATTCCACTTTATTTGTGGGATACCACCTAGGGTTTTATTCCAATTACCCGTGCTGACTTGCTTTCTTTGATGGTGCTAGCTTGAGAGATCACCGGGTTTCTTGCTTCTTTAGTTGTTATTGCTTCGGATTTTTATCCGTGGGGTAGATCTCTTGATCCCTTTTACATCTTTCCTGCATTTTACCGCTTTCTTAGCTAGAAGACCTCAACAGGAGGCAATGTTTTCTTTTGTTTGTTTACTTTTGTGCCCAAAGACCTCTAAGAAGAGGCACCAGTGCTAAAGACCTCCATGAAGAGGCAATTGACGGATAAAAGGGATTAGTAGTCAATCCCCCGTTATTCAGTGTGTCGTTCTTTACGCTCACACTACGTGTCGATGCTTCAGAACAAAAGCCCAAGATCTTTTGTCCGGTCAGTCAGTGGAGAGGGTTCCACCTATCAGAATCCCCACGCTTTGTCATGAGCTCACCCTGTTCAGGGTTAAGAGCTATGAGGCCTTATCCTCATTACCCTTTTGATTTGCTCACCCTGACGTTCAGTGTCAGTGGTTAAGAGCCCATTTGATTACCTTTCCATGGCTTGTTTGTCGAGGTTGATATGACCCCTCTTGACTAAAGCCCTACCCCGGTATGTTTGAGCCCTCTTGTTGGCGTGTTTACTTTATGCATGTTTGTTTTGTATGGTGTGGTCGTCTCCCCATAGGGTTGCTAGGCTTCGTATAGTCTCTCGTTTGCATGTCAATTAAGGTAGCACGGTTCCTTCGTCTAGGACTTCCTTTTTGCATGAGCATTCCGAAAACACAAACAAACTCATTGATTTTTCTTCTCCTAAGAACATGTTAACTCCTTCTACTACAGGCGAGTAAGTCTCCAAAGGTCGAGCATCCGGTAGATTGCATAGTGACGTCGTTCATCTAAAAAACACCACCCTTAACCCCTAGTTAGCCGAACTACGGTTTGCTCTGATTCTCATTCCAGATGAGATACGTAGGCATGAGACGCGATGTCTTAGCGAGCACTGTAACACCCCTTTTTCTACCCCAAATTATTTAGCATATAATTAGAGTAAATAAACACGCATATAAGAAAAGGGCGTCACATCGACGTTTTCGAAACTTAAAACTTTTCAAAAACCAACAATACACCTGGCCAATTAAAGTAACACATTCCAATCATCATGAATATTCAAACGTATACGTTCGCAGCGGAAAATAAGGAATACTCATGCATTTCATAAAATGATCCATGTCCCATACCATGGTCACTACTTCAAATTAAATAAAACGATTTATGACATAAAGCATATCAAAATAAGATACGAGTTCAACATCGCTAATCTACCCAGTGTTACATGACCAGAGCATTGACTCATTACCAATTCAAACTAAATACGGAAACTCTTCATCTAATCTTGAGCGAGCTACCGTCCACCTACTCCAGCCATACTACTCTGTAGTATCTGCACGATACCCATGTAAAGGTAACATTCAAACAGAAAGGGTGAGAATTCCAAATCATTATGAAATACCATAATAAGGCACAATGAATTAAAACACAATTTAAGAATTCATCACACTTAGTATAATCACGTCAATAATATTAACAGACAATTATTCCACATATTTCAATGTACATCACACTCACAACAATACATGCATTCAATGATCACATAACTATAGACGACTTTATGCAAGACAATGTGACTCTATGCATGTGGTACCGTAATGTGAACTCAAAGTTTCATCGCTTTCCGATTCAATATCTAGAATCCAAGCCACGCTTCAGATCCGGACAAGACCAAAGCCTACATCTGTTTCCAATAAAGGATCACCGCTTAATACTACGCCTAATCCCAATCAAGGATTAACGTCTGCTACGTCTGTTTCCAATTAAGGATCACCGCTTAATACTACGCCTGATTCCAATCAAGAATCAACGTCTGTTACGTCTGTTTCCAATAAAGGATCACCGCTTGACCATGCTATGAATGAATGAACACGTACCAACACATATGCAATTAAGACCTCCTATACCGTCTTAACATCCACATATCACCATAACTCACAATTGGTACATATTCACATTCATAATCATAAACCTTTCACAATTCAATAATGGCATACATACACATTCATGCAATATATTATTCACCAATATAGTCCAATCATCCCATATGTACACATAATTCCATTCCAAAACGTACACAATATTTAAATATCAATTTTTCACTTTTCAAACAGTGTTAACCTATTAACGCATTTGGTTAACCTGTTAACGCAAGACAGAATACAATTTTTACAGTATTTCAATAGTGTTAACCGGTTAACGCCCTGGGTTAACCTGTTAACGCAAGACATAATGCAATTCTAACAGTATTTCAACAGTGTTAACCTGTTAACGCATTTGGTTAACCTGTTAACGCATTTGGTTAACTTGTTAACGCAAGACAGAATACGTTTTTGGCAAATTATAACAGTGTTAACCGGTTAACGCCCTGGGTTAACCTGTTAACGCAAGACAGAAATTAATTTTTTTAATTATCATAACAGTGTTAACCGGTTAACGCCCTGGGTTAACCGGTTAACGCAAGACAGAAAGCTGTTCCTGCGCTAACAACGAACAGAATGCAAAATTACCCGCATTTTTCGTCGTTGGAGGACTTCCGGACCTCCGATTTCGATTCCGTAAAAAGCTACACGTTCAGAAAATTACGACTCACCCAAATATAGATTCATTCACAGTTTTAATATAATTTATTCATCACAATTCAAGGGTATTTATCAAAACCTAATAATTCCAATTCATGCCAATTAAGGATTTCAACCTAAAACATGTTCCTACCCATTGACCCAATCATACTAACCCATAATAGTAAGGATTTCCCCCCTTACCTTGTAACTCTGATGGAAACCTTAACTCCTCTTTACGTTCCCTCTCCTCTTTCTCTATTGCCTTCAGTGCTCAAGTGAATTATGATTCTCACTCCCTTCACTCTTACTATTTATAATGGTATTCTAGTTGGCTTAAATCATCTAATTTAATCACTAGGCCCAAAATACCTAATATTTAAATACCTCTATTTAAATTCCAATAATTATCCACTCACTATGCACACTAATTTAATTAATTAATTCAATTATTTAATTACCACTCCACATAATTAAATTAAAATATAATACTAATAGTATAATAATTAAATACTAAAAAAATGGGCTGTTACAACTCTCCCCCACTTAAAGATTTTCGTCCTCGAAAATTTACCTCAAACGAACAACTCCGGATATGATTCCTTCATCTTATCCTCGAGTTCCCACGTAGTATTCCCATTGGCGACTCCTCCCTATATCACTTTTACCAAAGCAATCTCCTTACCACGAAGCTTCTTCACTTCTCGATCTTCAATCCGCATAGGTGATGTATCAATCGTCAAATTATCCCGTACATGCACATCATCTAATTGAACGACATGCGATGGATCCGCAATGTACTTCCTCAATTGAGACACATGGAACACATCGTGAAGATTAGAAAGCGATGGTGGTAATGCAATCCGATATGCCACTTCTCCTATCCTCTCGGAAATCTGATAAGGACCAATGAAACGCGGCGTCAACTTATGCGACTTCAAAGCTCTACCAACACCCGTTATTGGCGTAACTCGAAGAAACACATGCTCGTCCTTCTCAAACTCAAGAGCTTTCCTTCTCTTATCATGGTAACTCTTTTGACGACTCTGAGAAGCCTTCATCTTCCCTTGAATCATCTTAATCTTATATGTAGTCTCTTGAATCAACTCGGGTCCAACCACAACACTCTCTCCCGATTCATACCAACATAAAGGAGTTCTACACCTTCTGCCATAAAGAGCTTCAAAAGGTGCCATTCCAATACTCAAATGGAAACTGTTATTATATGTAAACTCGATTAAAGGCAAGAAACTATCCCAATTTCCTCCTTGTTCCAAAACACAAGACCTCAAAAGATCTTCAAGTGACTGAATAGTCCTCTCCGTTTGACCATCAGTTTGCGGATGATATGCTGAACTCAAACGCAACTTCGTACCTAAAGCACTTTGCAAACCTTCCCAAAATCTCGAACTGAACCTCGGATCCCTATCCGAAACAATACTCAACGGTATACCATGCAAACACACAATCCTCTTGATGTACAACTTAGAAAGTCTCTCCATCGAATAATCCATTCTCATTAGAATAAAATGGGCACATTTCGTCAGTCTGTCCACAATGACCCAAATCGCCTCACAATTACTCGATGTTCTCGGCAAATCCGAAACAAAATCCATAGAGATACTATCCCACTTCCACTCGGGAATAGATAACGATTGCATCAAACCAGACGACTTTTGATGTTCAATCTTTGACTTTTGACAAGTCAAACATGAATACACAAATTCCACTACACCCTTCTTCATACCTTACCACCAAAACATCTTCTTCAAGTCTTGATACATCTTAGTAGCCCCAGGATGAATACTCATACCACTTCTATGCCCTTCCTCAAGAATCCTCTTTCTCAAGTCTATAACATTCGGAACACACACTCGATCACGACATCTTATGATACCATTCTCATCAATCCGAAAGTCACCACCTTTACCTTGGTTAATCAATGTCATAACATCGACTAACTTCAAATCTGACTTCTGACCTTCTCTAATCTCGTCAAGAATGCCACACGTAAGCTTCAACATCCCAAGCTTAACACACGAAGACGTCACTTCACAAACCAAACTCAAATCTCTAAATTGCTCCAACAATTCAAACTCTCGCATCATCAACATAGACATATGCAATGACTTCCTACTCAATGCATCGGCTATAACATTCGCCTTCCCAGGATGATAATTCAAACCAAAATCATAATCCTTCAAGAATTCCAACCATCTCCTTTGCCTCATATTCAATTCTTTCTGATCGAACAAGTACTTCAAACTCTTGTGATCACTAAACACATCAAACCTCAATCCAAACAAGTAATGCCTCCAAAGCTTCAACACAAACACAACGAAGGCCAACTCTAAATCATGCGTCGGATAATTCTTCTCATGAACTTTGAGTTGCCTTGAAGCATAAGCTACCACTTGCCCTTTTTGCATCAGAACACCTCCCAAACCCAACAAGGAAGCATCGCAATACACTACGAAGGTTTCTAACGGATCCGGTAAAATCAAAATAGGAGCCGTAGTCAATCTTCTCTTAAGCTCTTGAAAATTCGCTTCACACTGCGAAGTCCAAATGAAAGCTTGACCCTTCCTAGTCAACTGCGTCAACGGTAACGACAACTTAGAAAATCCCTCAATGAACTTCCTATAATAACCAGCCAAACCAAGGAAACTTCGAATCTCAGCAACAGACTTAGGAGCTTCCCACTGAGATACAACTTCGATCTTCGTAGGATCCACAGAAATCCCACCGCTCGAAATCACATGTCCAAGAAAACTTACTTCACTCAACCAAAATTCACATTTAGAGAGTTTAGCAAACAACTTCCTCTCTTTCAACACCGATAACACAACCTTCAAATGCTCTGCATGATCCTCTTCGCCTTTGGAATAAATCAATATATCATCGATGAACACAACTACAAACTTATCCAGATAATCATGAAAGATTCTATTCATATACTCCATGAATACACCAGGTGCATTCGTCACCCCAAAAGGCATCACGGAGTACTCGTAGTGACCGTACCTTGTCCTAAAAGCAGTCTTTTGAATATCCTCAGCTTTTACACGAATTTGATGATACCCAGATCTCAAATTAATTTTGCTAAACACACAAGCTCCAACCAGCTGATCCATCAGATCGTCAATCCTCAGAAGTGGATACTTGTTCTTAATCGTCACTTTATTCAGTTGTCTATAATCAACACATAATCTCATAGAACCTTCCTTCTTCTTTACTAATAGCACAGGTGCACCCCACGACGACACACTAGGACGAATAAACTTCTTCTCGAGTAAGTCTTCAAGTTGACTCTTCAACTCTTTCAACTCAGAAGCGGACATTCGATAGGGAGCCATCGATACAGGACTAGTTCCAGGAACTAAATCAATCGAAAACTCGACCTCTCTTTCCGGCGGTAAATCACTTATATCTCCCGAAAATACCTCCGCAAATTCATAAACTATTGGCAGTTCTTCGATCGTCCTCTTCTCCCGAATATCCAAAGTTGCCAACAACATAAACAACTCGGCACCATCTTGCACCGATTCATCAACTTGCTTAGCAGACACACACCAATCTTCCTTAGCATCAACCTCAGGAAAAATAACCGTCTTCTCAAAACAGTTGATATACACCCGGTTAACTTTTAACCAATTCATACCCAAAATCACGTCGAGTTGCTCTAACGGAAGACAAACTAAATCAATTCCAAAATCCCTACCAAATATACTCAATGGACAATTCAAACAC
Source organism: Lathyrus oleraceus (assembly GCF_024323335.1). Lineage (NCBI taxonomy): Eukaryota > Viridiplantae > Streptophyta > Magnoliopsida > Fabales > Fabaceae > Lathyrus > Lathyrus oleraceus. The sequence continues at coordinate 333,629,715 of NC_066581.1, forward strand.
ACATAGGTAGTAGAAACAGAACCCATAGCAGGTGTATCAACAATCATACTTCTACGCATATCAGATAATATGAGATTCAGCCTCTTAGCACAATCCAAAGAAATGAAAGAATGTGTTGCACCAGTATCAATAATGGCAATCAAAGGTGTACCATTAATAAAGCACGTACCTTGGATTAGTCTATCATCGGTAGTGGTCTCCGCACCAGACAATGCAAACACCTTTCCCTTCACTTGCTCCTTCTTCGGCTTATCACATCTGGTACTAATGTGACCTTTCTCACCACAGTTGAAACAAGTTATGTTCGAACCAAATCTACACTGGTTTGTTCTGTGACCCATCCTGCCACAATTGAAACACTTCCCAGAATCTCTACTACACTCCGTAGCACGATGGCCTTCCACACCACATTTGAAACACTTAAGTGGAATAGAAGATACTCCCCCACTTGGCTTCTTGCCAACACTAGATTGTCTCCTCTTGTCATCATATGGTTTTCCCCGATCTTGGTTTTTCCTCTTCAGACTCTTGTAGACAGAAGCACTCTCCCTACTATCCTCATCATAAATCCGACTTTTGTTAACCAACTCTGTGAAACGAGTAATCTGTTGGTAACCAATGGCCTTCTTGATATCATGTCTCAAGCCATTCACAAACTTCAAACATTTAGACCTCTCAGCATTAGCAGTATTGTAATGAGGACAATACTTGATAAGCTCCTGAAATTTAGCAGCATAATCAGCAACGGTACCATTTCCCTGCTTCAATTCAAGGAACTCCACCTCTTTTTTCCCACGACAATCTTCCGGGAAATAGTTCTCCAAGAAGGTATCACGGAAAAGAGTCCAAGTAACTTCAATGTTGTCTTCTTCAAACCTCTGAAGAGTGTTATTCCACCAATCTTCAGCTTCCTTCTCAAGCATATGGGTACCAAACTGCACTTTCTGAGCATCAGTACAGTTCATGACTCTGAAGATCTTCTCAATTGCTTTCAGCCAAGCTTGAGCTTTCTCAGGTGCATGCTCACCCTCAAAGATAGGAGGATTGTTCCGCTGGAATCTCCCCAAAGCACGGAACTCATCATCTTCTCCCTTTTGGTTACTGGCATGCGCATTCGCTTGATGGACATTCGCTTGATGAACATTCGCTTGATGGATCTGACCCATGGATTCCGCCAGCATCCTCAGCGCTTCAGCAATGGCATTGTCATTCCTGCCCGCAACCATTGTCCTGAACAACCCGAAACATCAAACAAACAGTATCGATCGTGTCAGATACACAAATCAAATACCACGGAAAACCTACTACTATTGACCAACTGGTCGACCATGCTCTGATACCACTAATGTAACACCCCTTTTTCTACCCCAAATTATTTAGCATATAATCAGAGTAAATAAACACACATATAAGAAAAGGGCGTCACATCGACGTTTTCGAAACTTAAAACTTTTCAAAAACCAACAATACACCTGGCCAATTAAAGTAACACATTCCAACCATCATGAATATTCAAACATATGCGTTCGCAGCGGAAAATAAGGAATACTCATACATTTCATAAAATGATCCATGTCCCATACCATGGTCACTACTTCAAATTAAATAAAACGATTTATGACATAAAGCATATCAAAATAAGATACGAGTTCAACATCGCTAATCTACCCAGTGTTACATGACCAGAGCATTGACTCATTACCAATTCAAACTAAATACGGAAACTCTTCATCTAATCTTGAGCGAGCTACCGTCCACCTACTCCAGCCATACTACTCTGTAGTATCTGCACGATACCCATGTAAAGGTAACATTCAAACAGAAAGGGTGAGAATTCCAAATCATTATGAAATACCATAATAAGGCACAATGAATTAAAACACAATTTAAGAATTCATCACACTTAGTATAATCACGTCAATAATATTAACAGACAATTATTCCACATATTTCAATGTACATCACACTCATAACAATACATGCATTCAATGATCACATAACTATAGACGACTCTATGCAAGACAGTGTGACTCTATGCATGTGGTACCGTAATGTGAACTCAAAGTTTCACCGCTTTCCGATTCAATATCTAGAATCCAAGCCACGCTTCAGATCCGGACAAGACCAAAGCCTACGTCTGTTTCCAATAAAGGATCACCGCTTAATACTACGCCTAATCCCAATCAAGGATTAACGTCTGCTACGTCTGTTTCCAATTAAGGATCACCGCTTAATACTACGCCTGATTCCAATCAAGAATCAACGTCTGCTACGTCTGTTTCCAATAAAGGATCACCGTTTGACCATGCTATGAATGAATGTACACATACCAACACATATGCAATTAAGACCTCCTATACCGTCTTAACATCCACATATCACCATAACTCACAATTGGTACATATACACATTCATAATCATAAACCTTTCACAATTCAATAATGGCATACATACACATTCATGCAATATATTATTCACCAATATAGGCCAATCATCCCATATGTACACATAATTCCATTCCAAAACGTACACAATATTTAAATATCAATTTTTCACTTTTCAAACAGTGTTAACCTGTTAACGCATTTGGTTAACCTGTTAACGCAAGACAGAATACAATTTTTACAGTATTTCAACAGTGTTAACCGGTTAACGCCCTGGGTTAACCTGTTAACGCAAGACAGAATGCAAATCTAACAGTATTTCAACAGTGTTAACCTGTTAACGCATTTGGTTAACCTGTTAACGCAAGATAGAATATATTTTTGGCAAATTATAACAGTGTTAACCGGTTAACGCCCTGGGTTAACCTGTTAACGCAAGACAAAAATTAATTTTTTTAATTATCATAACAGTTTTAACCGGTTAACGCCCTGGGTTAACCGGTTAACGCAAGACAGAAAGCTGTTCCTGCGCTAACAACGAACAGAATGCAGAATTACCCGCATTTTTCGCCGTTGGAGGACTTCCGGACCTCCGATTTCGATTCCGTAAAAAGCTACACGTTCAGAAAATTACGACTCACCCAAATATAGATTCATTCACAGTTTTAACATAATTTATTCATCACAATTAAAGGGTATTTATCAAAACCTAATAATTCCAATTCATGCCAATTAAGGATTTCAACCTAAAACATGTTCCTACCCATTGACCCAATCATACTAACCCATAATAGTAAGGATTTCCCCCCTTACCTTGTAACTCTGATGGAAACCTTAACTCCTCTTTACGTTCCCTCTCCTCTTTCTCTATTGCCTTCAGTGCTCAAGTGAATTATGATTCTCACTCCCTTCACTCTTACTATTTATAATGGTATTCTAGTTGGCTTAAATCATCTAATTTAATCACTAGGCCCAAAATACCTAATATTTAAATACCTCTATTTAAATTCCAATAATTATCCACTCACTATGCACACTAATTTAATTAATTAATTCAATTATTTAATTACCACTCCACATAATTAAATTAAAATATAATACTAATAGTATAATAATTAAATACTAAAAAAATGGGTTGTTACAAGCACACTCCTCTTTAACCCATAGGTAGCCGAGCTACGAAGACTCTGATTCTCATATTCAGATGAGATACGTATGCAGTGGATGCGACATCCGTGCGAGTCATTTTCTTTTGACCCCTCTTTTAATAAATAGTACATTAGATAAACCCACACCCTCTAGACAAGAACAACAAGAGTGGATCCCGTAGAGTACTACGGATGCGTAGGGGTGCTAATACCTTCCCTTCGCATAAACGACTCCCGAACCCAAGATTTGGTTGCGAGACCTTGTCTTTTCCTTTCCGTTTGCCAGGTTTACTTCGAGCGTCTCCTTTCCCTCCTTTGGGATAAATAACGCACGGTGGCGACTCTTCTGTCATTTCTTTTTTTGCCGGTTGTTTTTTCGCATTCCCTTTTTTAGGTTGCGACAGCTGGCGACTCTGCTGGGGACCCGGTTTCCCTAAGCGAGTCCCTCCTAGCTTTTTTAGATTTCTTTTCGGTTGGGTGTTTATTTCTTTTGTACAATTATTTATTTACCTACTTTACCTTATTGCATTCATGTACATATGTCTGCTGTATTTGTGGGTTCTGTGGTTTGTTTGTTTGTTGGGGTGGGATGTTCTATGAGAGATAAGCCCACTACCCAGGCTTGAGCGTACACACAGGTTTTAGAGTGGATAGTCATGAGGCTTGCGTGGCATGTTGCTACGTTAAGTCGTTCATGAAGACCCACATCCAGACGAGGTTTTTGTTGGATATATTATGTCCTATGGGTGTTCCGTAACGACAGATGTTCCTTTAGAAATCGTCGACTTTGGTGACCATTTCCCGAGGACTCAGTTGAGGCCTCTCCTCCGAGACGCGTTTATGTTAGCTCTGGTGGGCGCATTCTCGTTGATCAATCCGAGGACCCCGAGACTGGGAACTTGCTTTAGGATGTCTTATTGAGGGAAGTCAGTGGAGGTCTTTTATCCCGTAATAATGCCAAACCTTCAGTGGTAAACGTATTATTCTCGACTGAAGGGCTGAAACTAACAAACTTCTGTTCTTAGAACCTACCAGTAAGGGGCGAGCTAAATTCAGGAAACCTTAACCTTCAACCAACCCGGTTTTCTGGAGCAGAGTTTTGATCTTGTATTATATTCTTTAGTGGGTTTCTCTTCAGACAGTGCAACCTGACAGATGTTCAAGCAGATACAGCAGTCCTGATTCCCATGTCATTGCATTGCATCACATCATTTGCATTCATATCATTTAGCACATGTTTATCTATTACTAGGGGTTTACATCTTCTTCTTGATTCTAGTCGGGGTTTTCTTCTTACACTGTTTATCAAATGTGAGACTGGAATCAAGGGGGTAGAATACCCGTTGGAATTGATAAACATGTCATTGCATTTACATATTCATTTGCATATTTTTCATAACATGTACCGCTGCGGTGTTCTTATATTGGTTTGGTGTTCCATCAGCAGGATAGCTGACTCAGGCATTCACCGATACGGTACCCGAAGAAATCAACAGAGAGTAATGGAAAGCCTACAAGCAGAGCTCGCCGAGATGAAGATCCGCATGACCCAATTCATGGATGTGGTTCAAGGGGTGGCTCAGGGACATCAAGAGCTCAGGCAGATGATGCAGAGGAATCCCGCCACTACTCAACCAGAGACGTTGAATGATCCTCCAGCTGGAGAGGCTAACAGACCCAGTGGACCGGGGCCCACCCCGATCCCACATGTCAACTCCGGTCAATAGCCCGTCCATGATGATCAGGACGATCAGTTCACCTAGATGCAGGAAGACTTTGGCATGGGCCATGGCATGGACCCCATGTTTAGAAGGTTAGAGGAGATGCCGAAGGCAGTGGAAGGACAGAATCCTTTGGGGGTAGATGTTGCCGGTTTGGGGCTGGTCCCAGGTGTGAGGGTGCCACCAAAATTCAAGGTCCCGATATTTGACAAATACAACGACAACTCTTGCCCGAAAACTCATGTACAAGCTTACTTCCGCAAAATGGTTGCATACTCGGACGATGAAAAGTTGCTTATGTACTTTTTCCAGGATAGCCTAACTGGGGCATCCCTGGAATGGTATATGAGGCTGGACAGAGCCCACATCCGCTGCTGGAGGGATTTGGATGAGGCTTTCGTGAAGCAATACCAATACAACGCAGACATGGCTCCGGACAGAACTCAACTTCAAAATCTGTCTCTTAAGAGCAACGAGTGCTTCAGGGAATACGCTCAACGCTGGAGAGAGACAACTTCCCGTGTTCAGCCTCCGATGTTGGAAAAAGAGATGGCCAACATGTTTATGAACACACTGCCCGGACCTTACTTGGAGCGCCTGGTGGGTTGCAATGCCTCCAACTTTGCCGATGTAGTCTCTACCGGAGAGAGGGTGGAGAACTAGCTGAAGACATATAAGATCCAGAGTGGAGGTGGATCTTCATCAGGGGTGAAGAAGTCGTTCATTCAGGGATAGAAGAGGAGAGAAGGGGATGCAAATGCCATATCTTCTTATCAGAACAGGGGTAACCAGAGGAATAACTTTCAGAACTATCATCAACAACCGTATGTTGCGGCTGTGACCATTCTAGCTGCAACACCACTACAACAACAACAACCACAACGTCAGCAAACTCAGCACCACTACAACAACAACAACCACAACGTCAGCAAACTCAGTACCAACAACAACAACCGGGTAACAGACCCGCCTATCAACAGAGGCAAAGGATGATGGACCGGCGTTTCGACACTCTTCCAATGTCGTACGCTCAGTTGCTTTCTAGTCTTCAACAACTACAACTTGTGCAGTTACGCACTCTGGCTCCTCCTGTTGGTAGGCTTCCAGTGGGATATGACGCCAACGCTAGGTGTAGCTTCCACTCTGGGGCACCTGGCCACAATATTGAGAACTGTAAAGCTTTTAAGCACGTAGTTCAAGACCTCATAGATTCAAAGGCCATCGACCTTGCACCGGCTCCGAATGTCGTCAACAATCCCATGCCCCAGCATGGTGGTGCGAATGTTAATATGATGGAAGGGGAAGCCAGACCCGTCAAAGATGTGTTGAAGCTGAAGACTCCGTTGTCGGATATCAAGGGCTACTTGTTGAAGGCCGATGTCTTCCCCGGTTGTGGGAAGGGTTGTTTGGATTGTGCTACTCAGAGTGGAGGTTGTTTGAAGCTACAGCAGGGTATCCAGGCCTTGCTCGACAAAGGTATCCTCCAGGTTGAAGATTTGTCTGTCCAAGAGTCTGTGGAAGGGGTTGAGGGAGAGGTGTCTGAAGATGTTGATGAATTCGCAGACGTTGTTCCTACTGATTCTGTAATCCATGATAATGTAGTTAATTTTTCCAATGGGGTTGATTCTGATGTAATTGAACTTGATTCCGATGTTTCGGATGTTTATGTTTCAATAAATGAGATTTCAGAGTATGACTATGATGTTGCTACTATCACCATTTTCTACCCAACTAATCAGATCAATGTGCCAGAAGCGCAGCCGCTGCCACCAGCGCGATCGTCCACTATGACTATCACAACCCCTGGTCCTTTACCTTTCACCAGTGAAAGGGCCATTCCTTGGCATTATGGGGGGAGTGTATACACGTACGATCATGGGATGGAACGACCACTGAAGGTAGAAGAGGGTCGGAAGTCTGAACTTGAAGTTGAAGGTCCCGCAATGGACAATGTTGGTGGAATCAGGCGATTCACCAGGAGTGGTAGACTGTTCTCACCACCCGTTACCCAAACTGATAGTGCTGATGCCGCGGCGAAAGCCAAAGGCAAGCAAGTCATGAATGAGGGTGCCTCTACACCCCAGGCTGGTTCTGAGCCCACTTTTGCAAAGGATGTGGACGAGCTCTTGAGCATCATAAAGAGAAGTGACTATAAGGTAGTCGATCAGTTGATTCAGACTCCGTCCAAGATATCCATTCTCTCACTCCTATTGTGTTCGGAGGCGCACAGGGAGGCACTGCTGAAAGTCCTAAATGCCGCATATGTGCCTCAGGAGATCTCAGTGAACCAACTGGAAGGAATCGTTGCAAATGTTCACGCAAGCAACGAATTGGGTTTTACTGATTTTGACTTAACACCAGCTGGACGCAACCATAACAAGGCTTTGCACATCTCGATGGAATGCAGAGACACCGTGCTATCTCATGTTCTGGTGGATACAGGTTCCTCTCTCAATGTGCTACCCAAGAGAGCCCTGTCAAGGTTAGAAGTAGAGGGTTTGGTCCTGAAGCCTTCAGATCTTATTGTGAGAGCCTTTGATGGTTCTAAGAGGTCGGTGTTCGGAGAGGTAGAATTGTCAATTCAGATTGGATCACAAACCTTCAACATCGTCTTCTATGTGATGGATATCAGTCCTTCCTATAGTTGCCTGCTGGGTCGTCCTTGGATCCACAACGCTGGGGCAGTCTCTTCAACTTTACATCAGAAGATTAAATTCCCAGTCAATGGAAGGATTATCACCTTCTGTGGTGAGGAGGACATTCTGGTCAGTAACCTGTCTACATTCAAGTATGTAGAGGTAGAAAGTGAATTTCATGATACCCTATGTCAGGCCTTTGAGGCAGTTCAGATCAAGGATGGCAGCTCCGGTGGAAGAGGTTAAAGCGGGTGCCTCTATCTCATCCTTCAAGCAGGCACAGGCCTTGGTGGATTCGGGTGTTACCCCCGGTTGGGGACATCTGTTGGTGTTACCAACGAAAGACGACAAATTCGGGATTGGGTATCATCCAGCCCCGACTTCTACAACCTCAACACTTCAGACTCGTCAGGGGCCGATTACTTTCTCCAGCGCTGGCATCATTCAGTATGGCCAGGTCTCTGCGGTCAACGATGAAGATGGGGATAGTGATTGCGACATCGATAACTAGGTGCGCCCGAGGATCCTGGTCCTCCGAGGAGATTGTCCAAGTCACTTTTCTGGAGGAGTAATTTTTCTTGTTTATTCATGCATATCCAAGTTTTACGTTCCGCCCAGGGCGTAATGACTCATTGTAGGGCTCATCTATGTGGATACCTGCATTTTTTTATCATAAATAAAGGACGTCTTTTTGCATTCAAATATTTTATTCACTGTCTTTCTATTTTTGCAGTTTTCAAAAATCAAAAAATATTTTGGCAATGTTTTGTTTAGTTTTCACTTCTTGTTCACACTCATAAGCACATACCATCACTCATGCAGATGCACATCACCGGATCCTATTGATAACGGTTCTGCTATGGCTCGCTTCGACTTTGAAAATCCGATCTTTCAAACTGAAGAAGAGGGTGATGAAGACTGTGAACTCCCTGAAGAACTTGCCAGGCTATCAAAACAGGAGGAAAGGGTCATTCAACCACATCAAGAGTTTACTGAAGTGATTAATCTTGGCACCGAGGACGTCAAGAGAGAAATCAAGATATGGGTTGCTTTGGAAGATAATGTGAAGAAGGGGTTGATTGAATTGCTGCAAGAGTATGTTGACATCTTCGCCTGGTCTTATCAGGACATGCCAGGGCTTGACACAGACATCGTGGTACACCGTTTGCCCCTCAAAGAGGATTGTCCTCCGGTCAAGCAGAAGCTCAGAAGAACAAGACCAGAGATGGCTGTCAAGATAAAGGAAGAAGTGCAAAAACAATTGGATGCAGGGTTTCTAGCGGTTACAAATTATCCGCCATGGGTTGCAAACATTGTTCCAGTACCTAAGAAGGATGGAAAGGTACGTATGTGTGTTGACTACCGGGATCTGAACAGAGCTAGCCCTAAGGACGATTTCCCATTACCTCACATTGACGTTTTGGTGGATAACACAGCTCAGTTCTCGGTATTCTCCTTCATGGATGGCTTTTCTGGCTATAATCAAATTAAGATGGCGCCAGAAGACATGGAGAAGACAACATTCATAACACCATGGGGCACCTTCTGCTACAAGGTGATGCCGTTTGGTTTGAAAAATGCTGGGGCAACATATCAACGAGCGATGGTGACTCTTTTCCATGATATGATTCATCATGAAATCGAGGTTTATGTTGACGATATGATTGCCAAATCTCAGACAGAAGAAGAACATTTGGTGAATCTGCAGAAACTGTTTGAGCGTTTGAGAAAATTCAAGCTGAGGCTTAATCCGAACAAGTGTACTTTCGGGGTGAGATCTGGAAAACTGTTGGGTTTTATTGTTAGTGAAAAAGGGATTGAGGTGAATCCGGCCAAAGTAAAAGCGATACAAGAAATGCCTGAGCCAAGAACAGAAAAACAAGTCCGTGGTTTCTTAGGAAGGTTGAACTACATTGCAAGGTTCATCTCTCACCTAACAGCCACGTGCGAGCCAATTTTCAAGTTGCTGAGAAAAGATCAGGCTATCAGGTGGAACGACGATTTTCAAAGGGCTTTCGAGAAGATCAAAGAGTATTTGCAGAATCCCCTAATCCTTATGCCTCCAGTCCCAGGGAGACCGCTGATTATGTACTTGACAGTACTAGAAAATTCCATGGGTTGTGTTCTCGGTCAACACGACGAGATAGGTAGGAAAGAGCATGCCATCTACTACCTGAGTAAGAAATTCATAGACTGTGAATCGAGATACTCAATGCTTGAAAAGACATGTTGTGCACTTGCATGGGCTGCTAAGCGTTTGAGACAATATATGCTGACTCACACAACTTTATTGATCTCCAAGATGGATCCAGTCAAGTATATATTTGAGAAGCCAGCTCTCACCGGAAGGGTTGCTCGTTGGCAAATGGTACTGACAGAGTACGACATCCAGTATACATCCCAGAAAGCCATCAAGGGGAGTATTCTGTCAGACTATCTTTCTCAACAGCCAGTTGAAGATTATGAGCCGATGAAGTTTGATTTTCCAGATGAAGACATCATGTTCCTCAAGATGAAAGACTGCGAAGAGCCAGTTGTTGAGGAGGGACCTGATCCAGACGAAAAGTGGACTTTGTTGTTTGATGGGGCTGTCAATGCCAGAGGAAGTGGAATTGGTGCTGTCATTACTACTCCGAAAGGTGCCCACATGCCTTTCACCGCTCGTCTGAATTTTGAGTGCACCAATAATGAAGCTGAGTATGAAGCATGTATCTTGGGTATTGAGCAAGCCATTGATTTGAGAATCAAGACTTTGGACATCTTCGGAGATTCAGCTCTGGTAATCAATCAAGTGAACAGCGATTGGAACACTCTCCAGCCTAATCTGGTCCCCTATAGAGATTACACGAGAAGACTGTTGACTTTCTTCACAACAGTAAAGCTGTATCATATACCTCGTGACGAGAACCAGATGGCAGATGCTCTTGCTACTCTATCCTCCATGATCAAGGTGACTCGGTGGAACTATGCTCCCAGGATCGATGTTATGCGTCTTGACAGGGCCGCGTATGTGTTCGCTGTTGAAGTGGTAGTTGATGACAAGCCCTGGCACCACGACATCAAGTGCTTTCTGAAGAATCAAGAGTACCCTGCAGGGGCATCCAACAATGATAGGAAGACTTTGAGAAGATTGGCAGGCAATTTCTTCTTGAACAAAGACGATGTTCTGTATAAGAGGAACTTCGACATGGTTTTGCTCAGATGCGTGGATAGACACGAAGCAGACATGTTAATGTAGGAAGTTCATGAAGGCTCCTTCGGTACTCATGCCGGTGGGCATGCAATGGCTAAGAAATTGTTGAGAGCGGGTTATTACTGGATGACCATGGAATCTGATTGTTTCAAATATGCTCGGAAGTGTCATAAATGCCAGATTTATGCTGATAAGGTACATGTGCCGCCAAATCCTTTGAATGTGATGTCTTCCCGTGGCCTTTTGCTATGTGGGGAATTGATATGATTGGAAAGATTGAGCCGACCGCCTCCAATGGGCATCGCTTCATCCTTGTTGCCATCGACTATTTCACCAAGTGGGTCGAAGCAGCGTCATTTGCGAAGGTCACCAGACATGTGGTTGCCCGATTCATTAAGAAAGAAATCATTTGTCGCTATGGTGCTAGCTTGAGAGATCACCGGGTTTCTTGCTTCTTTAGTTGTTATTACTTCGGATTTTTATCTGTGGGGTAGATCTCTTGATCCCTTTTACATCTTTCCCTCATTTTACCGCTTTCTTAGGTAAAAGACCTCAACAGGAGGCAATGTTTTCTTTTGTTTGTTTACTTTTATGCCCAAAGACCTCTAAGAAGAGGCACCAGTGCTAAAGACCTCCATGAAGAGGCAATTGACGGATAAAAGGGATTAGTAGTCAATCCCCCGTTATTCAGTGTGTCGTTCTTTATGCTCACACTACGTGTCGATACTTCAAAACAAAAGCCCAAGATATTTTGTCCGGTCAGTCAGTGGAGAGGGTTCCACCTTTCAGAATCCCCATGCTTTGTCATGAGCTCACCCTGTCCAGGGTTAAGAGCTATGAGGCCTTATCCTCATTACCCTTTTGATCTGCTCACCCTGACGTTCAGTGTCAGTGGTTAAGAGCCCATTTGATTACCTTTCCATGGCTTGTTTGTCAAGGTTGATATGACCCCTCTTGACTAAAGCCCTACCCCTGTATGTTTGAGCCCCCTTGTTGGCGTGTTTACTTTATGCATGTTTGTTTTGTATGGTGTGGTCGTCTCCCCATAGGGTTGCTAGGCTTCGTATAGTCTCTCGTTTGCATGTCAATTAAGATAGCACGGTTCCTTCGTCTAGGACTTCCTTTTTGCATGAGCATTCCTAAAACGCAAACAAACTCATTGATTTTTCTTCTCCTAAGAACACGTTAACTCCTTCTACTACAGGCGAGTAAGTCTCCAAAGGTCGAGCATCCGGTAGATTGCGTAGTGACGTCGTTCATCTAAAAAACACCACCCTTAACCCCTAGTTAGCCGAACTACGATTTGCTCTGATTCTCATTCCAGATGAGATACGTAGGCATGAGACGCTATGTCTTAGCGAGCACACTCCTCTTTAACCCATAGGTAGCCGAGCTACGAAGACTCTGATTCTCATATTCAGATGAGATACGTATGTAGTGGATGCGACATCCGTGCGAGTAATTTTCTTTTGACCCCTCTTTTAATAAATAGTACATTTGATAAACCCATACCCTTTAGACAAGAACAACAAGAGTGGATCCCGTAGAGTACTACGGATGCGTAGGGGTGCTAATACCTTCCCTTCGCATAATCGACTCCGGAACCCAAGATTTGGTTGTGAGACCTTGTCTTTTCCTTTCCGTTTTCCAGGTTTACTTCGAGCGTTTCCTTTCCCTCCTTTGGGATAAATAACGCACGGTGGCGACTCTTCTGTCATTTCTTTTTTCGCCGGTTGTTTTTTCGCATTCCCTTTTTTAGGTTGCGACAAGCATGAATCTGACCTCAATTTTAACTAACTCCAAATATATAGGAAGATATGAGGAGTTGAATTTTGAGGTGTGTCAACTGAGTTACTTCGATTTGACCTCAAAGCAACTCAATCTTCTTGCCTACATTGGTAGGACTTTAGACAACCAAAGATCCAAGAGAATTGAGTGAGAATTGAAGAGAAGAAAAAATCTAGAAAATACCTTCAATGTTGTGCAGAACTTGGTCTCTCTTGCTTCAATTCACGTTTGATCTTGCTCCAATAGCTTGCAGAAGTGGTTTAGGATTGGTACAAAGCTTTGGATCCTAGAGATTTTGAATCTCCAAACAGTGAGATTCAAACTCAACTTTCAAGTGAAAATTATCAGGTTTTCCTTTGAATTGTGAGGGTTTGAAGAGTGGAGGCAAAGCTGGCGCGCAAGGATCTTTTCAAATGAGCCCAAAGGGTCTCTATTTATAGCAAATTGAAGTCTTATTTGCACTCTTGAAATTTCTTCCAAAATTGGCAATGTCATGTTCATGCTTGCATGGGCGTGTATAGGCCCATTAAGCAATGCACTAAGTTCCAAATTCAACTGTGCTAAAGTATGAATGAAGCTTGATTGGTAAGGCAAAGTGAAATGGTCATTTGAAGATTTGATTTTGCCAATTGATGCAGACATGTTAACATCATGCACAGCCATAGCAAACCTCATCAAAAATGAATGAATTAAGACTCTTTAGAAAGCTTAGATCAAGAGGAACAATTATTATGTTGAACACTTTTCCATTTCGAACTTGTATCATGGTGAAATTTTAGGTGGAAGTTTGGAAATTTCAACATGTTGAAATTTTTTCTAAGTGTCAAGTCATATACTTCAATAATCCACCTTGCTTAATTTTTTATGTGAGCTCCAAATGAGAAATGTGTATTCATCAAAGTTGTAGATATTTCCAAGACCTTAAAAATGGTCACAAATTTGACATCATTTGGATTTAGAATGAGAGAGTTATGCATTTTTGAAGTTGAAGAAAATCACTTGTTCAATGGTATTGGTCCAAAATGACCTATAATGTATCCTCATATCACATGCTCAAAACAGATGATTTAGATTTCACTCCAAACATAAAAGTTGAAGTAGACATCTTGAATTTGATTTTGAAACTTGGAAATATTTCATCTCATAAACATTGAGCAAGTTATGGCCTTGGGAAGTTGACTTTCAAATTAGGGTTTAGACAAAATGACCTATAATGTTTCAACAGAGAAAATGATTTTCTAAGCAAAAATAGCTCTAGATATAAACATGAAAGTTGTTTGGAATGTCATTTTAGAGTAACTTTGTTTTTGGAATAATTTTCATATGATGAAAATTGTAGGAGATAGGGTCTAGGGAGACCAAGTTTTGATCAGATGAATTCATCTGGCCAACCACCATCAACCAACTTGCTAACTTGCAATTCTCTTGAGTTTTTAGGCTCATTGTAGATCATATATGAATAAGATGATGAATTTTGAATTTTCCCTTGAGAAATTTGATCAATTGATGAGGAAGTTTGTTGAAGAAGTTACTCAAGATAGCTAGACAAACTAGGGTTTCCAAGGCAAACCAACTCCAAACTCTTGAAGAAATCTTGATCAAAATAACATGTAAACATCATTGGGACTCATATATGATGCTTAAAGACATTGTGGATCATTCCTTGGTTGTGTTCTTAGCCATGAGGGTCTTAAACCCTAGATAGGAACTTGATAGATCAATGGGGATCATGCCCTATCTACAAAAGAGTTAGACAAATGCAAAGACATATTTTTGGTATTTTGGATAGAAAAATGACAATATACAAATATGATAGAATCACATGGTGCTTGGTGACCTCTCCCAAAACAAACCCAATGAAAGAGGGGTAACGAAGATGCCAATGTGTGATCCCAATGCTAGTGCATATGATGAAATTGCATGAGGGATCTTAGGGTCAAAATTGGGGTCTTACAGCTGCCCCTGTTTAAGGACATTCTAACTGAGGAGGTGAAGGTTAAAATCTTCGTATCGACTCAGTAGAATGGGCTTAAATAACAACATACATAAATGGATTTTGGTCCCTAAGAGACCTCATGATGCATATGATATGAATGTAAAAGCAAATCCTCTGTGGGGAAATGTTGCCACAAAGGAAAATAAATTAGAGTGACCGAAAGTCCGCAGGAGCTCAATGCATTCCATAAGGAAAGCTCACTGGGGAAACAGAGACTCTGGGGGGAATAAAAGGGTTATGCATAGGCCTGGCTATGACTTAAAAACTGATGGGAGACTAGAGTAATTCCATAAAAAATGGAAAGACTCATCCGGGGAAACAAAAACATCTGCAGGGAAGAAGAGTAGATCAGGATAAAACTGACATACTTGAATCATGCAGGAACAACGATTTCACTAAAGAAATGCGCACTCAACTAAACTAGGAAGAAATAGACTTCAACACAGGAGGAGCAGAAATTTATTATCCACTACCGGTTACTGGGTAAAGAGATAATAAAGATCTGACAAAGAGGACATTCGTCATCGGTTAGGATGAACATATCAAGGATGACTCGCTGGGAACCACCAGGAGGGTGTATTCGTTACCGGTTACTGGGTAAGAATAGCCTTGCTGGGGAAAACTGTAGAAATAGGATTCATAACTACCAGTTACTGGGTAGAAGACCAAAGATGAGAATATTCGTCATCAGTTAAGATGAAAATATCAAGGATAGACTCAAAGGGAAAAAAATACGCCATCGATTAAGATGAACATATCAAGGATAGACTTGCCTGGGGATGTCAAGGAGGATATCCTTCATCGGTTAGGATGAACATATCTAGGATAAACCAACTGAACAAAAAATAGGAATTACGTCTATCAAATGCTGGATAGAATACAATCAAAGAGAAAATCCGTCATCGGTTAGGATGAGAATATCAAGGATAGACTTTGTGAGGAGAGAAATAGGAATTATATCTATCAGTTACTAGATAGAATACCGAAGAGAAAATATCTGTCACCGGTTAAAGTGAACATATCAAGGATATACTCTGCAAAGGGGAGAAAAGCAGGACTTACAACTACCGGTTACTGGGCATAAGACCGCAAAGAGAATAAAACTGTCATCGGTTAGGATGAACATATCAAGGATTAACCCTCTCGGGGAGAAAAATAGGGATTACAACTACCTTTTTACTGGGTAGAATACCAAAGATGAGAGTAGCCGTCATCGGTTAGGATGAACATATCAAGGATAAACTCACAACAGGGGAAGAAAATATCTGTCATCGGTTAGGATGAACATATCAAGGATATACTTCTTGGGGAAACATAAAATGAATCCGCTGGGGAGAAAACAGGGGTACTTTTATCGGGTATTGGGCAAGAAGTAACAAACTGCAAACCAAGAATAACATTACCAATTACTGGGTGATAAACTCTTAGGGGACCCAAAACATCTATCTAGATAGTATCTAGAAAGAAACGGTCAATCAAGACTCAACCCAATGAGGATATTACTCAAGGGGAGAGGTTCCATCCAGATAATCAACTGGGGAGGAAACTGAAATACTGATCATCCCGAGGAAATAACTCAGTGGGGAAAGGAGAAAGGTTAAAATCTTTCTGCTTAGGGGGCTGACACTCTATATTTGAGGGAGGACAGACACCAGACTCTTATGGGGATAAAGTACTGCCATAACAGAGAATATGAATCACAAGAATGAGTCAACAAGTGTGATGATGCAACCATGCAATTTTATGAGTGTATATGTATATGTATATGTATATGTATGTGTATATGTATATGTAAATATGATAATTATATTGACAAAACGATCACAAAGGATACAAGGGTGTCGCAGAATTTGAATCATCGATACATTTCTCGTTAAATCCACAAAAAAGGGAGACAACTGCTGGAGAAAGGAGAGATCAACGTCCCAAAGGCCCAAACCTAGTTGGGGAAGGAGGAGATCTGCTGAGAAATAATTTTATCAAGTCTGCGGGGAATTTTAGGTCAACACCATATCAAATGGTGGACAACCATGTAGAGGATAAACACAAATAGCTACTCAGAAACCAGGTGAAAACTCTGACTGGGAGTGAATCTGATGGTGACTGGTGAGGAAACCAAAGTTCTGCCGAAATCATGTAAATTGCCGTAACGAAATGTCCGCACTCAGTTGGGAACTCGGCTAGGGAAAAGCGAACAATAATCGTCTAGAGAAATCAACAAACACCGAGTGCTGAAAAATGTTGTCGTGGATGAAAGAGAAATTGTGCCTACTACTTAGGGAGAACCAACACTGCTCCACACTTAGGGCTTACTGCTTTCTAACCACTGTTGATATTCCTTAAACGAAATCGTTTTTTTTTAAATTACTGCTTTTATATGTTTTAAGAAAACATGTTTTGATTAAAACTTTAATTTTCAAAAATGATCATAATAAAATGTAAAACTATTTGGCTGAAATAAATAAGAGTAGAAACAATTGGATAAAAGCTCAACTTTATTTAATAGAATGGTAGTCTGTAAATGAAAAGACTCCATAGATCTTTCCAAAGTTGAAAATGGTAATTTACATGGAAAAGGGTTACATTGAATACAAATGACCACTAATCCTTCCACCAACTCTTGATATCCACTATGCTCTGGGCCGCTACTGGGGATAATGGATCACCATCGACCGTTGTGCTCAACAAAGTCTTCAAATTTGAAGATCAGCTGGATGCAGTTACTTGCTATAATCCCTAATTTTTGCATAAATTGCCCCAAGATGGGGCACTCAATTTATCAGGATAATTTTTTTCTGTTTTATGTCTCTAACTTTTGCCGGGATCGCCCTTTTGGGTTTTCAATCCACCGAGACGCTCATTTTTTCCTAAGCCGACCTTTCGGGTTTTCAACTTAGCGAGCTGTTCTTTTCTTTTTAGACAAAGTATTTCTTGACTGCATCTGCATTCACAGGACGAGTGAACTCTTCACCATCCATAGTTGTTAGAATCAAAGCACTGCCTGAAAAGGTTCTCTTGACAACATATGGGCCTTCATAATTAGGACTCCACTTGCCCCTAGAATCTAGTTTGAACGACAAGATCTTTTTGAGCACAAGGTCACCTTCTCTGAATACACGAGGTCCGACCTTCTTATCAAAAGCTTTCTTCATCCTCTGCTGATATAACTGACCATGACACATGCCAGTTAACCTCTTCTCTTCTATCAAATTCAGCTGATCAAACCTGGTCTGACACCATTCAACCTCAGTCAACTGGGATTCCATGAGCACATGCAATGAAGGGATCTTAACCTCTACGGGAAGCACTGCTTCCATTCCATAAACAAGTGAGAAAGGGGTTTCCCTGTTGAAGTGCGAATGGATGTACAAAACCTGTGCAAAGCAAATGGAAGCATCTCATGCCAATCCTTATACGTTACAACCATTTTCTGAA
Organism: Lathyrus oleraceus; assembly: GCF_024323335.1. Lineage (NCBI taxonomy): Eukaryota > Viridiplantae > Streptophyta > Magnoliopsida > Fabales > Fabaceae > Lathyrus > Lathyrus oleraceus. The sequence continues at coordinate 333,648,016 of NC_066581.1, forward strand.
TGATCTTCTTGATGTTCTTGTTTGTAGCTTCAACAGCCCCATTCATCTTAGGTCTGTATGGAGAAGAATTATGATGTGCAATCTTGAAGTCTTTACAAAGAGCTTCCACCATATTATTATTCAATTTTGATCCATTATTAGTAATGATCTTGCTTGGGACACCATAATGGCATATAATCTGATTCTTGATAAACCTTACAATAACTTGCTTGGTTACATTTACGTACGATGCCGCTTCAACCCATTCTGTGAAGTAATCAATTGCCACCAAAATGAAACGATGTCCGTTCGAAGCTTTGGGCTCAATCATGCCAATCATATCAATTCCCCACATGGAGAAGGGCCATGGAGAGGAAATGACATTCAAGAATGTCGAAGGAACGTGAATCTTATCTGCATAAATTTGACACTTGTGGCATTTCTTCACAAACTTGCAACAAACAGATTCCATTGTTAGCCAATAGTAACCTGCTCGCAACATCTTCTTCGCCATTGCATGTCCATTGGAATGAGTATCAAAAGAACCTTAATGGACTTCAGTCATCAATAAGCCTGCTTTGTGTCTATCCACACATCTGAGCAAAACCATATCGAAGTTTCTCTTGTACAGAACATCACCATTTAGGTAAAAATTATCGGCTAATCTCCTCAGAGTCTTCTTATCTTTCAAAGATGCCCCGGGCGGGTAAATCTGACTTTGGAGGAAACACTTGATATCAAAATACCACGGCTTCTCATCTTTGACCTCTTCAACAGCAAACACATGAGCTGGCCTATCAAGACGCATCACAATCAAATTGGGAACCTCATTCTAATACTTCACTATAGTCATTGACGCCAACGTTACAAGAGCATCTGCCATCCGGTTTTCATCTCGAGGGATATGATGAAACTCAACCTTTGTAAAGAAAGTTAAAATCCCCCTCGCATAGTCTCTATATGGTATCAAACCGGGTTGATTCGTCTCCCATTCACCTTTGATTTGATTCACAAGCAAAGCTGAATCTCCAAAGACATCTAAATGTTTGATTCTGAGATCAATGGCCTCTTCAAGCCCCATAATGCAAGCTTCATATTCATCCATATTGTTTGTACACTTGAAAGTCAATCTAGCTGTAAATGGAAAATGTGTTCCTTGAGGAGTAATAATCACTGCACCAATGCCATTACCATACTGCTAAACAACTCCATCAAATACCATGCCCCAATGGGAACCAGGTTCTAGCCCTTCTTCAAGCAATGGTTTATCACAATCTTTCATTTTCAGGTACAAGATCTCTTCATCAGGAAAATCATATCGCACTGACTGGTAATCTTCAATTGGTTGGTGAGCCAAATGGTCAGCCAAGACACTACCTTTGATCGCTTTCTGAGATCGATATTCAATATCATACTCTCATAACAACATCTTCCAACGGGCAATCCTCCCAGTTAAAGCAGGCTTCTCAAATATATACTTGATTGGATCTATTTTGGATATCAACCAAGTGGTATGATTCAACATGTACTGACGCAGACGCTTAGCAACCCTAGCCAATGCGCAATAAGTCTTCTCTAGCATAGAAGACCGAGTCTAACAGTCGGTGAACTTCTTACTGAGGTAGTAAATAACATATTCTTTCTTTCCAGTCTCATCTTTCTGACATAGAACACAACCCATACTATCTACGAGCACTGTCAAATACATGATCAATGGTCTTCCTTCATCAGGCGGAGGCAAAATCGGGGGTTCAAGCAAATATTCTTTGATACTATCAAAAGCTTTCTGGCAATCTTCGGTCCAAACACAAGATTGATCTTTCCTAATAAGCATGAATATATGCGCACATGTGACAGCCATGTGTGAAATGAATCTTGAGATATAATTCAAGCGGTCGAGAAAACCTCTGACCTGCTTCTCAGTTTTGGGCACAGGCATGTCTTGTATTGCTTTGACCTTGGAAGGATCAACTTCAATACCTTTCTCGCTGACAATAAAGCCCAATAACTTACCAGAACAAACACTAAAAGTACACTTATTGGGATTCAGGCGGAGTTTATACTTCCTCAAACGCTGGAATAACTTCAACAAATGCTCAACATGTCCCTCTTCATCAATAGATTTAGAAATCATGTCATCAACATAAACTTCAATCTCTTTATGCATCATATCATGAAAAGAGTGGTCATAGCTCTCTGGTAAGTTGCACCAGCATTCTTTAAATTGAAAGGAATCACTCTATAACAGAATATTCCCCCAAGGTGTAATGAATATGGTCTTCTCCATATCTTCGGGTGCCATCTTGATCTGATTATATCCAAAAAAATCCATCCATAAACGAAAAGACTTTGAATTTAGCGGTATTTTCTACCAACATATTAATGTGTGGCAGAGGGAAATCATCTTTTGGACTGGCTTTATTCAAATCTCTATAATCAACACACATGCGGACTTTTCCATCTTTCTTCGGAACAGACACGATATTGGCCACCCATTGCGGATACTCAGCAGTCACAAGGAAACCGACATCAATCTGCTTCTGCACTTCTTCTTTGATCTTTACTGCCATATCAGGATGCATTCTTCTCAACTTCTGCTTGATTGACGGGCATTCTGGCTTCAACGGCAATCTATGTTCCACAATCTCAGAATCCAAAACAGGCATGTCTTAATAGGACCAAGCGAACACATCTGAATATTCTCGGAGAAGATCAATCAACCCCTTTTTAACATTTGGACATAGTCGAGACCCAACCTTGACTTCCTTCACATCATCTTAGGAACCCAAGTTGACTAGCTCAATCTGCTTTTCGAATGGATGAATGGCTTTTCCTTCATGCTCAAGAAGACGAAACAATTAATCACTCACTTCTTCATCACTTTTCTCCTCAATCTCAAACATAGGGAATTCAAAATTTGGAGAAGGAGAAGTATCATTGTATTCAACGGGGTTAGAAACCATCCTGCATAATGATTTGATATTTTGATTTTAGAGGAGTGAATTTGTGACCAAATATTATGCATATGGACAATTATTTTGTTTATTTATGTTTTTTGTGATTACCATTTTCAGAATAAAGCAAAAAAGTAAAAATAAAACATCATATATGTGGATGAATAGAATTATATTTTATTGATGATCAAATTTGAAAATGCCAAACAATGTTTACTTCTCCATTAGGCATAGGAGAAGGATTTTTGAAAACAAATAAAAGCAATTACTTAGATCGATGCATAATAACAGGAATATCAACAGTAGTCCAATTGTTGCAAGCCTTTTCATGTTTAGCGGTAAATTCATGATCGTCAAGCTCTAATTAAGCTAGACATCAAATAACAAGAGTCACCACCGCGCTTTTATTATTTTCAAGGGAAAAGGGAAAAGTACAAACAAAATCCAAAATTAAGAAGTTTTCAAATCAAAACTAATAAAAGGCCAGAGATTACAAGTAAGGGGGTTGGTTACACAGAGGTAATGTGTTAGCACCCAAAGTGTCCTAGGTACTCTTAGGGAGCCCTTTCTTGTGTGCATATGTATTTTGTACAAAGTGATATTTACAAACAAATAGAATGGGGGGGGGGGGGGGGGATGAGAAAAGAACTCGTTAATTATATTTTTGTGTTTAACAAGACCTTAGGACTTGTGCCTACGTACCAACATAAAAATGGGGGATCAAAATCTCGTAGTTTGTGATACAAATTTCAAAGTGGATGCATTGCTTTTAATAAAAAATTAAGTTTGAAAGGCACAAGGGCCTAGAAAATGGTTTGAATGAGTTATTTCTTTTTGGCTTTTTGAAAGTTTTAAGTCAAGTATAATTAAGTTTATTTACATGTTTGATTTAAGAAAAGAAGTTTGAAAATGCAATGGCATAAGGCCAAAGTTTCTAATTTGCAAAATGGTCTAAGTTTTGAAAAAAAAAACAAGTACAAGCAAAGAAGTTTTTAAAAGGAGGGGGAGATTTTGAAATTAAAGAAATGTGGGAGGAGATGAAGAGACTAATCCTAAGCATATATTTAAAAGTTAAGAGTTGAAAAGATCTAACCAATGGGTTGCAACCCAATAGGCAAGAATGCCATAGAAACCCCAAATTCCCTTGGATATTAGAATCAAGCAACAAACAATGCATACAATATTAACTTGAAGAGCAAGGCATCAAATAAAGATAGCCACATCCAAGCTTTAGCCACTCTAAAATCTTCTTCAAATTGGCCTATGTAGCAGATGAATTCCACAAGTCACAGGTTCAAAATAACAACTTCACAATGATTATGTTGCATATGAACTCAAATGGATCTTCAATGATGTATCAGATGAAGTTTCAAATTGCCAGTATTTGGTTACATGAAAGTTGGCATTGGCCAAGTCCTTTTGCATAGGGATGTTGCCTAGATTCTAAGCACAATTATCCAAAATCAAACCAACAGTCCACACAATAGTTTTTTAGGGTTTTAGTTTCTTATTATGTACATTAATGGTTAAAGACCACTCAAACAAACAAAATATACACAAACAAGATGTATCGCACAATATGGTCCAAGTGGACAAAGTGAAAAGGCATTAATATAAACAAATAGAAAGGTATGAATAATGGCAAATGAATAGAGCTTAAAAATTAAAGTGCATTAAAAGTAAATTGCTTGAAATTAAATGTTAGTTGTTAATGAAATAGAAGTTAGTATTGTTTTTATTTTTTCTTTTCATTTTAAGTCATTCTTTGGAGAACACTCAACCCACTTATTGTAACACCCCAAATAAAGTAAAAGAATTATTTAATTAAGTTAATAATATATTTAATAATTTAATTAAATAAATTGAATTATTGGATTATTATTATTATTATTTTGGAATAATAATTATTTGGAAAATATATATAAGTTGGAAATAAGAGAAAGAGTCTCATTTTGGAACAGAAGGGTTTTACGTGAAAAAGCAGAGAAGCATCGTGAAAGAGGAAAAGGGCAAGAGAAGGGGCAAGAGCAAAGGTTGGAGAACGGAAAAGCTTGAAGCTCGAAGAGTTGCCGGATTGTTAAGGTAAGGGGGGTTTATCGTCGTTTAATGGGTATTATCGATTAACATGTAATGGGTAGTGATAAGCCGTCGATTGACCCTAATTGGGATTTAGAATGCTGAGAAATTATGTCGAATAAGTTGTATTAAAGCTGAAATTGAATTTGTGTTTGAGTGTATTGTGAATTTCTGAGCGTATAGCTTTTTACGGAAGTTGAATCGGAGGTCCGGAAGTCCTCCAACGGCGGAAAATGCGGAAACTCTGCATTCTGCCTTGTGTTAGCGCAGGAACTGCTGTTTTGTCTGCGTTAACCGGTTAACCCAGGGCGTTAACCGGTTAACATTGTTATAAATTGTGAAAAATGTTGAGTTTTGCCTGCGTTAACCGGTTAACCTATAGCGTTAACCGGTTAACACTGTTGCGTTTTGCCTGGAAGTGTAATTTTCCTGCGTTAACCGGTTAACCTATAGCGTTAACCGGTTAACACTGTTGCAGTATGTAAAAATGGTTGATTTTTATGATGTAAGTGTAATTGGTGATTGACCTATTGTATCCAATTGTGATAAATAAATTCGTGGAGTCTATGTTGCGAAATGTTGATGCAAATATGTTGATAAGTTGTTTTTGTGGAAAATATTAAATTGTAGGCTGATGAGCCAAAGTTGAATATAAGTTGTTTTGTTGAAAATGCTGAGTTGTAGGCTGATGAGCCAAAGTTGATTTTTTTAGTTGTTGTTGCGGAAAAAGCGGTTATGTTGTCGTTGTTATTATGTTGTGGAACTTTCAAGTCGTACATGCCATATACATTCATATGCATTAAGTCGGGGCTTTTGCTCACACCACGTTGGCCTGGATTGGCAAAATTATGGGGCTTTTGCTCACACCACGTTGGCCTGGATTGGCAAAATTATGGGGCTTTTGCTCACACCACGTTGGCCTGGATTGGCAAAAATTTTAAGTTGAAAGTTGAAGGCTTATGCCTTGATGCCCACTAAACTGGCAATGATTTTAAGTTGGGAGTTTTACTCCAAATGGTACCACATGCATGAAGAGTCGAGTCTCATTTGAGTTGCATTTACGTTGTGTTTGAATATGATGTTGAGTTGCATATGCTGCTACCGAATGCATGATATGATGTGGGTGATTAACGTGTAAAGTTACTTAACATAACATGATGATTTATAATAATTGTTATATCGATTGAGGAACTCACCCTTACAGTTATATTTTTCAGGTAACGAGCAGTGAGTTGAGTAGAAGCTAGTGCTTGAAGTCTAGAGTGGTTTTAGTGGGTCATGCTCTGATAGATGTAACATCGGGACGGGATGTTTTATTTGTTGAATAAATGTTAATTTTAAGATATTACAGATGTTGAATGTTTCTATCCGCTGTGAATTTTTAAAGAAGTGTTTATGTTGGATTAAATAATGAGCATGACTGATTTTTACGGTGAATTATGTGAAGTATTATGTGACACCCTTGGTGCATGATTACTCTGATATTGATTTATATGCTGTTGTTTTAATTAAATATTTGGGGTATTTAGAAGGGTGTTACATTAGTGGTATCAGAGCAGGTTGGTCTGTCCGGCCAGTTGTCGTGTCGTTACTGTCTAACAATTGCGTAATTGTTATTAATCTAACGTTAAGTTGTGTTGTATTGATAAGTTGAAATGGCTGGAAGGAATGACGCTGCAATGGCTGCCGCAATGCAAGCAATGGCACAAGCGGTGCAGAACTTGCCAAATGCTGGTGGTGATGCTGGATCACGTAGCTTGGCGACTTTTCAGAGAGAGAATCCGCCGGTGTTTAAAGGGAAGCATGATCCAGATGCAGCCTTGGGATGGTTGAAAGAGATTGAGAGAATCTTCCGTGTTATGGATTGCACTCCAGCTCAGAAGGTTCGGTATGGTACTCACATGCTAGCAGTCGAAGCTGATGACTGGTGGCTAGAGACTCACGAGAGGTTGACCGTGGCAGGTGAAGTCATTACTTGGGATGTATTCCGTAGGGAATTTCTGAGGAAGTATTATCCGGAAGATGTCCGTGGTAAGAAGGAAATTGAATTCCTTGAGCTGAAGCAAGGAAACATGTCTGTCACTGATTATGCTGCGAAATTTGTGGAGTTGTCCAAATTTTATCCTCATTACACTGGTGGTGGTGCTGAATTTTCGAAGTGCATCAAGTTTGAGAACGGATTGCGCTCTGAAATTAAGAAGGCTGTTGGGTATCAGAAGATACGCATTTTTACTGATTTGGTTGATAGCTGCAGGATATTTGAAGAAGACAATAATGCTCATTACAAGATTGTCAGTGACCGCAGAGGCAGGCAACATCAAAACCGTGGCAAGCCGTATGATGTTCCAGCTGGAAAAGGGAGACAAAGAGCTGCTCCGGCTCAGAGAGCTAGTGGGGGAGGTGCTCCTACTGGTATAGTTTGCTTCAAGTGTGGTCAGGCTGGTCATAAGAGTAATGTATGCACTGCTGAAGTAAAGAGGTGTTTTCGCTGTGGTAAGATTGGCCATGCAATAGCTGATTGCAAGCACAAGGAAGTGATTTGTTTTAATTGCGGAGAAGAAGGGCATATTGGAAGTCAGTGTCAGAAGCCGAAGAAAGGGAATCAGTCAGGAGGCAAGGTCTTTGCTTTATCGGGTTCTGAGACTTCTGCAGATGATCGTTTGATCCGAGGTACGTGTTATATTAATGGCTTTCCTCTTGTAGCTATTATTGACACAGGTGCGACTCATTCCTTTATATCTTTGGATTGTGCTGTGAAACTTAAGTTAGAGATATCTGAGATGTTTGGTAGTATGGTGATTGATACTCCTGCGAAGGGTTCAGTGACTACTACTTTGGTTTGTTTAAACTGTCCTTTGAGTATTTTTGGTAGGGACTTTGGAATGGACCTGGTGTGTCTTCCACTAGTGCAGATTGATGTTATTCTGGGTATGAACTGGTTGGTGTTTAACCGAGTTTCTATCAATTGTTTTGATAAGACTGTGATATTTCCTGAGAGTGAGGAAGGAAAGAGTTTGTTTCTATCAGCAAGGCAAGTGAATGAAGAAGTAGCTGATGGGGCAGAGTTGTTTATGCTGTTAGCGACTTTGGAGGCTAAAGATAAACTGGTGATTTGCGATCTAGCTGTGGTGTGTGATTTTCCTGATGTGTTTCCGGAAGAAGTGAATGAATTGCCGCCAGAGCGTGAAGTGGAGTTCTCTATTGACTTGGTACCTGGTACTAGGCCGATATCGATGGCTCCGTACCGTATGTCTGCTGTTGAGTTGACTGAATTGAAGAGTCAGTTGGAAGACCTGTTGGATAAGAAATTTATTCGTCCGAGTGTGTCACCGTGGGGTGCACCAGTGCTATTGGTTAAGAAGAAAGAAGGTACTATGAGGTTGTGTGTGGACTACAGGCAACTGAATAAAGTGACGATCAAGAATCGGTATCCTTTGCCGAGGATTGATGATTTGATGGATCAGTTGGTTGGTGCAAGTGTGTTCAGTAAAATAGATTTGAGATCTGGGTATCATCAGATCCGTGTGAAAACAGAGGATATTCAGAAGACTGCTTTCAGAACAAGGTATGGACATTATGAGTATTCTGTAATGCCTTTTGGTGTGACTAATGCACCTGGAGTATTTATGGAATATATGAATAGGATTTTCCATCCGTACCTAGACAAGTTTGTTGTGGTGTTTATTGATGATATTTTGGTGTATTCGAAATCTGAAGAAGAGCATGCTGAACATTTGAGAGTGGTTTTAGAAATTCTACGAGAAAAGAAGTTATTTGCTAAACTATCCAAATGTGAATTTTGGTTAGAAGAGGTTAGTTTTCTTGGTCATGTGATTTCAAGAGGTGGTGTTGCTGTTGATCCTTCTAAGATAGAAGCGGTATCTAAGTGGGAAGCTCCGAAGTCTGTTGCTGAGATTCGAAGTTTCCTTGGTTTGGCTGGTTATTATAGGAAGTTCATTGAGGGATTTTCTAAGTTGGCGTTACCGTTGACGATGTTGACTAGAAAGGGGCAAGCGTTTGTTTGGGACTCAAAATGTGAAGAAGGTTTCCAAGAGCTAAAGAGAAGGTTGACTACTGCTCCTATTCTGATATTACCGAGTTCGTCGGAATCATTTGAAGTTTATTGCGATGCTTCATTGTTGGGTTTGGGTGGTGTGTTGATGCAGAATAAGCAGGTTATAGCTTATGCTTCAAGACAGCTGAGGGTTCATGAGAGGAACTATCCGACGCACGATTTAGAGTTGGCAGCTGTGGTGTTTGTTCTGAAGTTATGGAGACATTACTTGTACGGGTCAAGATTTGAGGTTTTCAGTGACCACAAAAGTTTAAAGTATTTGTTTGATCAGAAAGAGCTGAATATGAGGCAGAGAAGATGGTTAGAGTTTCTGAAGGATTATGACTTTGGGTTGAATTACCATCCGGGTAAAGCAAACGTAGTGGCTGATGCATTGAGTCGGAAATCATTACATATGTCTATGTTAATGGTTAAGGAATTGGATTTAATTGAACAGTTTAGAGACTTGAGTTTGGTGTGTGAGAGTACTCACAATAGTGTTAAATTGGGAATGTTGAAGTTGACGAGTGGTATTCTGGATGAGATCAGAGAGGGTCAGAAATCTGATATGCTTTTGGTTGATAAGTTGACTCTAGTGAATCAAGGTCAAGGTGGCGAATTCAGAGTTGATGAGAATGGTATTTTGAAGTTTGGTAGTCGGGTGTGTATTCCGGATGTTACCGAGCTTAAGAAGAGTATTCTTGAGGAAGGACATCGTAGTGGTCTGAGTATTCATCCTGGAGCTACGAAGATGTATCATGATTTGAAGAAGTTATTTTGGTGGCCGGGAATGAAAAGAGAAATTGCGAGTTTTGTCTATTCTTGTTTGACTTGTCAGAAGTCAAAGATTGAGCATCAGAAGCCGTCTGGGCTAATGCAACCGTTGGCTATTCCAGAGTGGAAGTGGGATAGTATCAGTATGGATTTTGTTTCTGGTTTACCGAGGACAAGTAAGAATTTTGAAGCTATTTGGGTGATTGTTGACAGATTAACAAAGTCGGCTCATTTCATTCCGATTAGAATGGATTATCCGTTAGAAAAATTGGCTGAGTTGTATATTGAGAAGATTGTAAGTTTGCATGGTATTCCGTCGAGTATTGTTTCGGACAGAGATCCTAGATTTACATCGAAGTTCTGGGAAGGTTTGCAGAGAGCTTTGGGAACTAAGCTGAGATTGAGTTCTGCATATCATCCGCAGACTGACGGTCAGACTGAGAGGACGATTCAGTCATTAGAAGATCTTTTGAGAGCTTGTGTTTTGGAAAAAGGAGGTGGTTGGGATTGTTATTTACCGTTGATTGAGTTTACCTACAACAATAGTTTTCATTCGAGCATTGGTATGGCGCCGTTTGAAGCTTTGTATGGTAGGAGATGTCGGACACCGTTATGTTGGTGTGAGTCCGGTGAGAGTGCTGTGGTCGGACCGGAAATTGTTCAACAGACTACAGAAAAGATTAAGATGATTCAGGAGAAGATGAGGATGGCTCAGAGTCGTCAGAAGAGTTATCATGACAAGAGGAGGAAGTCACTTGAGTTTCAAGAGGGAGATCATGTGTTTCTTCGTGTTACTCCGATAACAGGTGTTGGTCGGGCTTTGAAGTCGAAGAAGTTGACACCTCGATTTATTGGTCCTTATCAGATTTTAGAGAGGATAGGAGAGGTAGCCTATCGTATCGCTTTACCGCCGTCACTTGCGAATTTGCATGAGGTTTTTCATGTGTCTCAGTTGAGGAGGTACATTCATGATCCGTCGCATGTAGTCCAAGTGGATGATGTACAGGTGAGAGATAACCTGACTATTGAAACATCGCCTATGAGGATCGAGGATCGAGAGTTGAAGCAGTTGCGGGGTAAAGAGATTGCCTTAGTGAAGGTAGCTTGGGGAGGACCAGCAGGTGGCAATGTGACTTGGGAACGGGAGAGTCAGATGAAGGAGTCCTATCCAGAGTTATTTGTTTGAGGTATGTTTTCGAGGACGAAAACTCTTTTAGTGGGGGAGAGTTGTAACACCCCAAATAAAGTAAAAGAATTATTTAATTAAGTTAATAATATATTTAATAATTTAATTAAATAAATTGAATTATTGGATTATTATTATTATTATTTGGAATAATAATTATTTGGAAAATATATAAGTTGGAAATAAGAGAAAGAGTCTCATTTTGGAACAGAAGGTTTTACGTGAAAAAGCAGAGAAGCATCGTGAAAGAGGAAAAGGGCAAGAGAAGGGGCAAGAGCAAAGGTTGGAGAACGGAAAAGCTTGAAGCTCGAAGAGTTGCCGGATTGTTAAGGTAAGGGGGGTTTATCGTCGTTTAATGGGTATTATCGATTAACATGTAATGGGTAGTGATAAGCCGTCGATTGACCCTAATTGGGATTTAGAATGCTGAGAAATTATGTTGAATAAGTTGTATTAAAGCTGAAATTGAATTTGTGTTTGAGTGTATTGTGAATTTCTGAGCGTATAGCTTTTTACGGAAGTTGAATCGGAGGTCCGGAAGTCCTCCAACGGCGGAAAATGCGGAAACTCTGCATTCTGCCTTGTGTTAGCGCAGGAACTGCTGTTTTGTCTGCGTTAACCGGTTAACCCAGGGCGTTAACCGGTTAACACTGTTATAAATTGTGAAAAATGTTGAGTTTTGCCTGCGTTAACCGGTTAACCTATAGCGTTAACCGGTTAACACTGTTGCGTTTTGCCTGGAAGTGTAATTTTCCTGCGTTAACCGGTTAACCTATAGCGTTAACCGGTTAACACTGTTGCAGTATGTAAAAATGGTTGATTTTTATGATGTAAGTGTAATTGGTGATTGGCCTATTGTATCCAATTGTGATAAATAAATTCGTGGAGTCTATGTTGCGAAATGTTGATGCAAATATGTTGATAAGTTGTTTTGTGGAAAATATTAAATTGTAGGCTGATGAGCCAAAGTTGAATATAAGTTGTTTTGTTGAAAATGCTGAGTTGTAGGCTGATGAGCCAAAGTTGATTTTTTTAGTTGTTGTTGCGGAAAAAGCGGTTATGTTGTCGTTGTTATTATGTTGTGGAACTTTCAAGTCGTACATGCCATATACATTCATATGCATTAAGTCGGGGCTTTTGCTCACACCACGTTGGCCTGGATTGGCAAAATTATGGGGCTTTTGCTCACACCACGTTGGCCTGGATTGGCAAAATTATGGGGCTTTTGCTCACACCACGTTGGCCTGGATTGGCAAAAATTTTAAGTTGAAAGTTGAAGGCTTATGCCTTGATGCCCACTAAACTGGCAATGATTTTAAGTTGGGAGTTTTACTCCAAATGGTACCACATGCATGAAGAGTCGAGTCTCATTTGAGTTGCATTTACGTTGTGTTTGAATATGATGTTGAGTTGCATATGCTGCTACCGAATGCATGATATGATGTGGGTGATTAACGTGTAAAGTTACTTAACATAACATGATGATTTATAATAATTGTTATATCGATTGAGGAACTCACCCTTACAGTTATATTTTTCAGGTAACGAGCAGTGAGTTGAGTAGAAGCTAGTGCTTGAAGTCTAGAGTGGTTTTAGTGGGTCATGCTCTGATAGATGTAACATCGGGACGGGATGTTTTATTTGTTGAATAAATGTTAATTTTAAGATATTACAGATGTTGAATGTTTCTATCCGCTGCGAATTTTTAAAGAAGTGTTTATGTTGGATTAAATAATGAGCATGACTGATTTTTACGGTGAATTATGTGAAGTATTATGTGACACCCTTGGTGCATGATTACTCTGATATTGATTTATATGCTGTTGTTTTAATTAAATATTTGGGGTATTTAGAAGGGTGTTACATTAGTGGTATCAGAGCAGGTTGGTCTGTCCGGCCAGTTGTCGTGTCGTTACTGTCTAACAATTGCGTAATTGTTATTAATCTAACGTTAAGTTGTGTTGTATTGATAAGTTGAAATGGCTGGAAGGAATGACGCTGCAATGGCTGCCGCAATGCAAGCAATGGCACAAGCGGTGCAGAACTTGCCAAATGCTGGTGGTGATGCTGGATCACGTAGCTTGGCGACTTTTCAGAGAGAGAATCCGCCGGTGTTTAAAGGGAAGCATGATCCAGATGCAGCCTTGGGATGGTTGAAAGAGATTGAGAGAATCTTCCGTGTTATGGATTGCACTCCAGCTCAGAAGGTTCGGTATGGTACTCACATGCTAGCAGTCGAAGCTGATGACTGGTGGCTAGAGACTCACGAGAGGTTGACCGTGGCAGGTGAAGTCATTACTTGGGATGTATTCCGTAGGGAATTTCTGAGGAAGTATTATCCGGAAGATGTCCGTGGTAAGAAGGAAATTGAATTCCTTGAGCTGAAGCAAGGAAACATGTCTGTCACTGATTATGCTGCGAAATTTGTGGAGTTGTCCAAATTTTATCCTCATTACACTGGTGGTGGTGCTGAATTTTCGAAGTGCATCAAGTTTGAGAACGGATTGCGCTCTGAAATTAAGAAGGCTGTTGGGTATCAGAAGATACGCATTTTTACTGATTGGTTGATAGCTGCAGGATATTTGAAGAAGACAATAATGCTCATTACAAGATTGTCAGTGACCGCAGAGGCAGGCAACATCAAAACCGTGGCAAGCCGTATGATGTTCCAGCTGGAAAAGGGAGACAAAGAGCTGCTCCGGCTCAGAGAGCTAGTGGGGGAGGTGCTCCTACTGGTATAGTTTGCTTCAAGTGTGGTCAGGCTGGTCATAAGAGTAATGTATGCACTGCTGAAGTAAAGAGGTGTTTTCGCTGTGGTAAGATTGGCCATGCAATAGCTGATTGCAAGCACAAGGAAGTGATTTGTTTTAATTGCGGAGAAGAAGGGCATATTGGAAGTCAGTGTCAGAAGCCGAAGAAAGGGAATCAGTCAGGAGGCAAGGTCTTTGCTTTATCGGGTTCTGAGACTTCTGCAGATGATCGTTTGATCCGAGGTACGTGTTATATTAATGGCTTTCCTCTTGTAGCTATTATTGACACAGGTGCGACTCATTCCTTTATATCTTTGGATTGTGCTGTGAAACTTAAGTTAGAGATATCTGAGATGTTTGGTAGTATGGTGATTGATACTCCTGCGAAGGGTTCAGTGACTACTACTTTGGTTTGTTTAAACTGTCCTTTGAGTATTTTTGGTAGGGACTTTGGAATGGACCTAGTGTGTCTTCCACTAGTGCAGATTGATGTTATTCTGGGTATGAACTGGTTGGTGTTTAACCGAGTTTCTATCAATTGTTTTGATAAGACTGTGATATTTCCTGAGAGTGAGGAAGGAAAGAGTTTGTTTCTATCAGCAAGGCAAGTGAATGAAGAAGTAGCTGATGGGGCAGAGTTGTTTATGCTGTTAGCGACTTTGGAGGCTAAAGATAAACTGGTGATTTGCGATCTAGCTGTGGTGTGTGATTTTCCTGATGTGTTTCCGGAAGAAGTGAATGAATTGCCGCCAGAGCGTGAAGTGGAGTTCTCTATTGACTTGGTACCTGGTACTAGGCCGATATCGATGGCTCCGTACCGTATGTCTGCTGTTGAGTTGACTGAATTGAAGAGTCAGTTGGAAGACCTGTTGGATAAGAAATTTATTCGTCCGAGTGTGTCACCGTGGGGTGCACCAGTGCTATTGGTTAAGAAGAAAGAAGGTACTATGAGGTTGTGTGTGGACTACAGGCAACTGAATAAAGTGACGATCAAGAATCGGTATCCTTTGCCGAGGATTGATGATTTGATGGATCAGTTGGTTGGTGCAAGTGTGTTCAGTAAAATAGATTTGAGATCTGGGTATCATCAGATCCGTGTGAAAACAGAGGATATTCAGAAGACTGCTTTCAGAACAAGGTATGGACATTATGAGTATTCTGTAATGCCTTTTGGTGTGACTAATGCACCTGGAGTATTTATGGAATATATGAATAGGATTTTCCATCCGTACCTAGACAAGTTTGTTGTGGTGTTTATTGATGATATTTTGGTGTATTCGAAATCTGAAGAAGAGCATGCTGAACATTTGAGAGTGGTTTTAGAAATTCTACGAGAAAAGAAGTTATTTGCTAAACTATCCAAATGTGAATTTTGGTTAGAAGAGGTTAGTTTTCTTGGTCATGTGATTTCAAGAGGTGGTGTTGCTGTTGATCCTTCTAAGATAGAAGCGGTATCTAAGTGGGAAGCTCCGAAGTCTGTTGCTGAGATTCGAAGTTTCCTTGGTTTGGCTGGTTATTATAGGAAGTTCATTGAGGGATTTTCTAAGTTGGCGTTACCGTTGACGATGTTGACTAGAAAGGGGCAAGCGTTTGTTTGGGACTCAAAATGTGAAGAAGGTTTCCAAGAGCTAAAGAGAAGGTTGACTACTGCTCCTATTCTGATATTACCGAGTTCGTCGGAATCATTTGAAGTTTATTGCGATGCTTCATTGTTGGGTTTGGGTGGTGTGTTGATGCAGAATAAGCAGGTTATAGCTTATGCTTCAAGACAGCTGAGGGTTCATGAGAGGAACTATCCGACGCACGATTTAGAGTTGGCAGCTGTGGTGTTTGTTCTGAAGTTATGGAGACATTACTTGTACGGGTCAAGATTTGAGGTTTTCAGTGACCACAAAAGTTTAAAGTATTTGTTTGATCAGAAAGAGCTGAATATGAGGCAGAGAAGATGGTTAGAGTTTCTGAAGGATTATGACTTTGGGTTGAATTACCATCCGGGTAAAGCAAACGTAGTGGCTGATGCATTGAGTCGGAAATCATTACATATGTCTATGTTAATGGTTAAGGAATTGGATTTAATTGAACAGTTTAGAGACTTGAGTTTGGTGTGTGAGAGTACTCACAATAGTGTTAAATTGGGAATGTTGAAGTTGACGAGTGGTATTCTGGATGAGATCAGAGAGGGTCAGAAATCTGATATGCTTTTGGTTGATAAGTTGACTCTAGTGAATCAAGGTCAAGGTGGCGAATTCAGAGTTGATGAGAATGGTATTTTGAAGTTTGGTAGTCGGGTGTGTATTCCGGATGTTACCGAGCTTAAGAAGAGTATTCTTGAGGAAGGACATCGTAGTGGTCTGAGTATTCATCCTGGAGCTACGAAGATGTATCATGATTTGAAGAAGTTATTTTGGTGGCCGGGAATGAAAAGAGAAATTGCGAGTTTTGTCTATTCTTGTTTGACTTGTCAGAAGTCAAAGATTGAGCATCAGAAGCCGTCTGGGCTAATGCAACCGTTGGCTATTCCAGAGTGGAAGTGGGATAGTATCAGTATGGATTTTGTTTCTGGTTTACCGAGGACAAGTAAGAATTTTGAAGCTATTTGGGTGATTGTTGACAGATTAACAAAGTCGGCTCATTTCATTCCGATTAGAATGGATTATCCGTTAGAAAAATTGGCTGAGTTGTATATTGAGAAGATTGTAAGTTTGCATGGTATTCCGTCGAGTATTGTTTCGGACAGAGATCCTAGATTTACATCGAAGTTCTGGGAAGGTTTGCAGAGAGCTTTGGGAACTAAGCTGAGATTGAGTTCTGCATATCATCCGCAGACTGACGGTCAGACTGAGAGGACGATTCAGTCATTAGAAGATCTTTTGAGAGCTTGTGTTTTGGAAAAAGGAGGTGGTTGGGATTGTTATTTACCGTTGATTGAGTTTACCTACAACAATAGTTTTCATTCGAGCATTGGTATGGCGCCGTTTGAAGCTTTGTATGGTAGGAGATGTCGGACACCGTTATGTTGGTGTGAGTCCGGTGAGAGTGCTGTGGTCGGACCGGAAATTGTTCAACAGACTACAGAAAAGATTAAGATGATTCAGGAGAAGATGAGGATGGCTCAGAGTCGTCAGAAGAGTTATCATGACAAGAGGAGGAAGTCACTTGAGTTTCAAGAGGGAGATCATGTGTTTCTTCGTGTTACTCCGATAACAGGTGTTGGTCGGGCTTTGAAGTCGAAGAAGTTGACACCTCGATTTATTGGTCCTTATCAGATTTTAGAGAGGATAGGAGAGGTAGCCTATCGTATCGCTTTACCGCCGTCACTTGCGAATTTGCATGAGGTTTTTCATGTGTCTCAGTTGAGGAGGTACATTCATGATCCGTCGCATGTAGTCCAAGTGGATGATGTACAGGTGAGAGATAACCTGACTATTGAAACATCGCCTATGAGGATCGAGGATCGAGAGTTGAAGCAGTTGCGGGGTAAAGAGATTGCCTTAGTGAAGGTAGCTTGGGGAGGACCAGCAGGTGGCAATGTGACTTGGGAACGGGAGAGTCAGATGAAGGAGTCCTATCCAGAGTTATTTGTTTGAGGTATGTTTTCGAGGACGAAAACTCTTTTAGTGGGGGAGAGTTGTAACACCCCAAATAAAGTAAAAGAATTATTTAATTAAGTTAATAATATATTTAATAATTTAATTAAATAAATTGAATTATTGGATTATTATTATTATTATTTTGGAATAATAATTATTTGGAAAATATATATAAGTTGGAAATAAGAGAAAGAGTCTCATTTTGGAACAGAAGGGTTTTACGTGAAAAAGCAGAGAAGCATCGTGAAAGAGGAAAAGGGCAAGAGAAGGGGCAAGAGCAAAGGTTGGAGAACGGAAAAGCTTGAAGCTCGAAGAGTTGCCGGATTGTTAAGGTAAGGGGGGTTTATCGTCGTTTAATGGGTATTATCGATTAACATGTAATGGGTAGTGATAAGCCGTCGATTGACCCTAATTGGGATTTAGAATGCTGAGAAATTATGTCGAATAAGTTGTATTAAAGCTGAAATTGAATTTGTGTTTGAGTGTATTGTGAATTTCTGAGCGTATAGCTTTTTACGGAAGTTGAATCGGAGGTCCGGAAGTCCTCCAACGGCGGAAAATGCGGAAACTCTGCATTCTGCCTTGTGTTAGCGCAGGAACTGCTGTTTTGTCTGCGTTAACCGGTTAACCCAGGGCGTTAACCGGTTAACACTGTTATAAATTGTGAAAAATGTTGAGTTTTGCCTGCGTTAACCGGTTAACCTATAGCGTTAACCGGTTAACACTGTTGCGTTTTGCCTGGAAGTGTAATTTTCCTGCGTTAACCGGTTAACCTATAGCGTTAACCGGTTAACACTGTTGCAGTATGTAAAAATGGTTGATTTTTATGATGTAAGTGTAATTGGTGATTGACCTATTGTATCCAATTGTGATAAATAAATTCGTGGAGTCTATGTTGCGAAATGTTGATGCAAATATGTTGATAAGTTGTTTTTGTGGAAAATATTAAATTGTAGGCTGATGAGCCAAAGTTGAATATAAGTTGTTTTGTTGAAAATGCTGAGTTGTAGGCTGATGAGCCAAAGTTGATTTTTTTAGTTGTTGTTGCGGAAAAAGCGGTTATGTTGTCGTTGTTATTATGTTGTGGAACTTTCAAGTCGTACATGCCATATACATTCATATGCATTAAGTCGGGGCTTTTGCTCACACCACGTTGGCCTGGATTGGCAAAATTATGGGGCTTTTGCTCACACCACGTTGGCCTGGATTGGCAAAATTATGGGGCTTTTGCTCACACCACGTTGGCCTGGATTGGCAAAAATTTTAAGTTGAAAGTTGAAGGCTTATGCCTTGATGCCCACTAAACTGGCAATGATTTTAAGTTGGGAGTTTTACTCCAAATGGTACCACATGCATGAAGAGTCGAGTCTCATTTGAGTTGCATTTACGTTGTGTTTGAATATGATGTTGAGTTGCATATGCTGCTACCGAATGCATGATATGATGTGGGTGATTAACGTGTAAAGTTACTTAACATAACATGATGATTTATAATAATTGTTATATCGATTGAGGAACTCACCCTTACAGTTATATTTTTCAGGTAACGAGCAGTGAGTTGAGTAGAAGCTAGTGCTTGAAGTCTAGAGTGGTTTTAGTGGGTCATGCTCTGATAGATGTAACATCGGGACGGGATGTTTTATTTGTTGAATAAATGTTAATTTTAAGATATTACAGATGTTGAATGTTTCTATCCGCTGTGAATTTTTAAAGAAGTGTTTATGTTGGATTAAATAATGAGCATGACTGATTTTTACGGTGAATTATGTGAAGTATTATGTGACACCCTTGGTGCATGATTACTCTGATATTGATTTATATGCTGTTGTTTTAATTAAATATTTGGGGTATTTAGAAGGGTGTTACACTTATCACAAGCATGAATCCTTAAGCCAAGACATCTTCCAAAGGAAGGAAAAAAGGCCAAGTTTCCATACAATACCATGAAAGAGGGGATACTTGCAATCTCACTAACTAGATTTCTATGCCTTTGGTGTCAAAAATTTAGCGCTATGTTAAGCAATCGTAATTGGACTTATGTAGAAGTCACAACTATTTGAGGTCGGGCAATAGAATTTTGGTGTTAATGCATGTTAGAAACATAGTATAATGGACTATGCTCATGAAACATACCACACACAAAAAGAATATGCAAAAGAGGTGGCCTAATATCATCCATACTTATGTTGATTTTTCAATCAACTAGCCTTAGGATTTTGAGATATCATAGGCCAAATGAAATGGATGCATCAAGAAGGGGAATTAGATGAAGAGGGAGGGGAATAGATCAAAACTCAAATTGGTCAAAGGAGGACTTTTACCGAATTAAGATCATTCATTCATTTTGGGAGATGGAATGTACATTCCATTAGTCTCCTAAATCCAATGATCTTAACCTAGAAAAGTCAAATCAACCTTGACCAAGGCCCAACAACACAAGTCAGACTTATACAAATCATCAAAATGGCTCAACAGAATTATTTTGCATTTATTCAATTATAAAAAACTAAAAACAATGCATTAAATTAAATATGGTTTGTCAAATTTCTAAAATCTCATCAAAACACCAAAGAAATGGCCATGAGATTTATCATAGGTCAAACAAGGTCAAAGGACCTCGGAGAAAAATTTTCAGAATTTTTGGAGACTTAAAAGTATTTTTAGACAATTAAAACTATTCACAAAATCCATTAAATCATGAAAAATATTAATAATAATCCAAACAATAATTTTAGTTCTGAATATGAAAGAAGAATTTATTTAAATTTTTTTGGTGAAACTCTCATATTTTTTGGATCAATATTAAAATTAATATGAATTAATGAAAATCAAATGTAATAAAATGAAAAAAAAAATCAAAAAAACGTGGACCACTTGATCTCCCTCATTAATTGAGGTGGCAGATCAAGTGGTCTAAAACGCGTTGTAGCGGTAAATTCATGATCATCAAGCTATGGATAAGCTAGACATTAAATAACAAGAGTCGCCACCGCGCTTTTATTGTTTCCAAGTGAAAAGGGAAAAGTAAGAACACAACCCAAAAGTAAGAAGTTTTCAAATCAAAACTAATAAAATGCCAGAGATTACAGGTAAGGGGGTTGGTTACACAGAGGGAAGGTGTTAGCACCCAAAGTGTCCTAGGTACTCCTAGGGAGCCCTTTCTTGTGTGCATATGTATTTTGTACAAAGTGATGTTTACAAACAAATAGAATGGGAGGATGAGAAAAGAATTTATTAATTATGTTTTTGTGTTTGACAAGACCTTCGGACTTGTGCCTACGTACCAACATAAAAATGAGGGATCAAAACCTCGTAGTTCGTGATACAAATTTCAAAGTGGATGCATTGCTTTTAATCAAAAACTAAGTTTTAAAGGCACAAGGGCCTAAAAAAATGGTTTGAATGAGTTAGTTCTTTTTGGTTTTTGAAAATTTTAAGTAAAGTATAGTTAAGTTTATTTACAAGTTTGATTAAGAAAAGAAGTTTGAAAATGCAATGACATAAGGCTAAAGTTTCTAATTTGCCAAGGGTCTAAGTTTAGAAAATAGCAAGTTCAAACAAAGAAGTTTTTTTAAAAGGAGGAAGAGATTTTGAAGTTAAAGAGATGGGGAGGATATGAAGAGACTAATCCTAAGCATAAACATAAAGTTAAGAGTTGAAAATATCTAACCAATGGGTTGCAATCCAATAGGCAAAAATGCCATATAGAAACCCCAAATTCCCTTGGATATTAGAATCAAGCAACAAATAATGCATACAATATTAACTTGAAGAGCAAGGCATCAAATAAAGATAGCCACATCCAAGCTTAAGCCATTCCATGATCTCCTTCAAATTGACCTATGTAGCAGATGAATTACACAAGTCACAAGTTCAAAATAACAACTTCACAATGATCATGTTTCAGATGAACTCAGATGGATCTTCAATGATGTATCAAATGAAGTTTCAAATTGCAAGCACTTGGTTACATGAAAGTTGGCATTGGCCAAGTCCTTTTGCACAGGGATGTTGCCTAGATTCTAAGTCCAATTGTCCAAGATCAAACCAATAGTCCACACAATAGTTTTTTAAGTTTTTTGTTTCTTATTATGTACATTAATGGTCAAAGACCACACAAACAAAAAAATATACACAAACAAGATATATCACACAATATGGTCCAAGTGGACAAAGTGAAAAGACATTAATATAAACAATTAGAATGGTATGGATAATGGCAAATGAATAGAGCTTAAAAAATTAAAGTGCATTAAAAGTAAATGACTTGAAATTAAATGTTAGTGGTTAATGGATTAGAAGTTATTATTGTTTTTGCTTTTGCTTTTTATTTTAAGTCATTCTTTGGAGAACACTCAACCCACTTATCACAAGCATGGATCCTTGAACCAAGACATCTTCCAAAGGAAGGAAAAAAGGCCAAGTTTCCACACAATACCAAGAAAGAGGGGAGACTTACAATCTCACTAACTAGAATGCTATGTCTTTTGTGTCAAAAATTTAGCGCTATGTTAAGCAATCGTAATTGGACTTATGTAGAAGTCACAAATGTTTTAGGTCGGGCAATAGAATTTTGATGTTAATGCATATTAGAGACATAGTATAATGGACTATGCTCATGAAACATACCACACACAAAAATAATATGCGAAAGAGGTGGCCTAATCTCATCCATACTTATGTTGATTTTTTAATCAACTAGCCTTAGGACTTTGAGATATCATATGTCAAATGAGATTGATGCCTAAAGAAGGGGAATTAGATGAAGAGGGAGGGGAATAGATCAAAACTCAAATTGGTCAAAGGAGTACTTTTACCAAATTAAGATCATTCATTCATTTTGCGAGATGGAATATATATTCCATCAATCCCCTAAATCCAATGATCTTAACCTATCAAAGTCAAATCAACCTTGACCAAGGCCCAACAACACAAGTCAAACTTATACAAATCATCAAGATAGCTTAACACAATTATTTGACATTTATTCAATTTAAAAATACTAAAAATAATGCATTAAATTAAATATGGTTTGTCAAATTCTTAAAATCTCATCAAAACACCAAAGAAATGGCCATGAGATTCATCATAGCTCAAACAAGGTCAAAGGACCTTGGAGAAAAAATTTCATAATTTTTGGAGACTTAAAAGTATTTTTAAACAATTAAAAATATTCACAAAATCAGTTAAATCATGAAAAATATAAATAATGATCCAAAAAATAATTTTAATTCAAAATATGAAAGAGGAATTTATTTAATTTTTTTTGGTGAAACTCTCATATTTTTTGGATCAATATTAAAATTATTATGAATTAATGAAAATCAAATGAAATAAAATGAAAATAAAAAAATCAAAAAAACATGGACCACTTAATCTCCCTCATTAATTGAGGTGGCAGATCAAGTGGCTGAGAGCGTGCAATCTACCATGGACATGAGTCAACTAATCACACATGTGGTAATCAGGATGTACGCTCAAGATTAAAACAATTTAAACAAGATCAATGGCTCAGAATCTGTCCAGCACACCACTGGCACTGGACCTCCGGTCACCTTCTCAGGCGAGGTCCACCGGACCGGTTCACTCATCACCATCAAGAAAATGAAAAAAGAGAACATGATCTAAAAGAAAAATGGCGTAGAGCACGAATCTGACCTCAATTTTAACTAACTTCAAATATATAGAAAGATATGAGAAGTTGAATTTTGAGGTGTGTCAACTGAGTTGCTTCGATTTGACCTCAAAGTAACTCAATCTTCTTGCCTGCGTTGGTAGGACTTCAGACAACCAAATATCCAAGATAATTGATGAGAATTGAGTGAGAATCGAAGAGAAGAAGATTTCTGAAAATTACCTTCAATGTTGTGTACAAATGGTTCTTGCTTGCTTCAAACTTGACTTGATCACACTCGAGGAGCTTGCAGAAGTGGTTTGGCAATGGTACAAAGCTTTGGATCCTGGAGTTTTTGAATCTCCAAACAGTGAGATTCAAACTCAATTTTCAAGTTGAAAATTCTCAGTTTTTCCTTTGAATGGTAAGGATTTCATTGGTGGGCAAAGTTGGCGCGCAAGGTGTCTTTGAAATGAGCTCAGAGGCCTTGTATTTATAGTATTAGGGATTGATAATTGCACACTTGAAAAGTTGCTAAAAATGGCAATGTGATACACAAGCTTGCATGGGCGTGTACAGGCCCATGAAGCAATCCATTATGATCCGATTGCAATTATACTAAAGGTCAAATCATGCTTGAATGGCAAGGCAAAGCGAAATGGAGTTTTGGATATTTGATTTTCTCCAATGATGTAGACCTGGTAAGACCATGCGCAGCCCTAGCAAACCTCATCCAAAATGCATGAAAAAAGGTTCTTTGGAAAGCTTAGATCAAGGGGAACAAATTTGATGTTGGACACTTTTCCAATTGGAACTTGGATCATGGTGAATTGTGAGGTGGAAGTTTGGAAATTTCAACATGTTAAATTTTTTTCTAAGTGTTAAGTCATATATCTCAATATTCCACCTTACTTCACTTTTTATGTGAGCTTCAAATGTGAAACGTGTCTTCATCAAAGTTGTATCTCTTTCAAATACATTCAAAATGATCACTAATTTCATGTCATTTGGATTTATAATGATTGATTTATGCACTTTTGAAGTTGAGAAAAATCACCTTTTCAATGGTATAAGTAAAAAATAACCTATAATGTGTCCTCATATCACATGCTCATAAATGTTGATTTGGCTCTCACTCCATACATAAAAGTTGAATTAGACATCTTGAATTTGATTGTGCAACTTGGAAATCTTTCATCTTATAAAAATTGAGCAAGTTATGGTCTTAGGAAGTTGACTTTCAAATTAGGGTTTAGACAAAATGACCTATAATGTTTCAACATAGAAAATGATTTTCCAAGAAAAATTAGCTCTAGACTTCAACATGAAACTTGTTTTGGATGTCATTTATAGTAAAGTTTCTCTTGGAATCATTTTCATATGGTGAAAATTGTAGCAGATAGGGTATAGGGAGACCCAATTTTGATTAGATGAATTCATCTGGCCAACCACCATTAGCCAACTTGCTAACCTCCAATTATCTTGACTTTCTAGGCTCATGATAGATCATACATGCATAAGATGATGAATTTTGAAGTGGCCCTTGAGAAATTTTATCAATTAGTGAGATAGCTTATTGGAGAAGTTACTCAAGATACCTAGTCAAACTAGGGTTTCCAATGAAAATCACCTCAAAACTCTTGAAGAATACTTGATCAATATGACATGTAAAGATCAATGGGACTCATATATGATGCTTTGAGACATTATGGATCAATCCATGATTGTACTTTTATCCATGACAGTCTTAAGCCCCAGATGTGAACTTGATAGATCAATGATGATCACGCCCTACCTACAAAAGAGTTAGGCAAATGCAAAGACATATTTTTGGTATTTTGGTTAGTAAAATGATAATATAAAAGTATGATACAATCACATAGTGCTTGGTGATCTCTCCCAAAATAAACCTAATGAAAGAGGGGTAAGGAGAATGCCAAGGTGTGATACCAATGCCAATGCATATGATGAAATTTGCATGAGGGATCTTAGGGTCAAAATTGGGGTCTTACACGCGCGTTGCACAAAACACACGAGTCAGCGTGCCACACCAATGGCTCTGAACCTGTCCAGCACACCACCGGCGCTGGATCTCCGGTCACCTTCTCAGGCGAGGTCCACCGGATTGGTTCACTCATAACCATCAAGAAAATGAAAAAAGAGGACATGATCTGAAATAAAAAATGGCGTAAAGCACGAATCTGACCTCAATTTCATCTGACTCTAAATATATAAAAAGATACGAGGAGTTGAATTTTGAGGTGTGTCAAATGAGTTGCTCGATTTAACCTCAAAGCAACTCAATCTTCTTGCCTACATTGGTAGGACGTCAGACAAGCAAATATCCAAGAGAATTGATGAGAATTGAGTGAGAATCAAAGAGAAGAAGATTTCTAAAAATTACCTTTAATGCTGTGTAGAAATGGACTTGCTTGCTTCAAACTTGACTTGATCACACTCGAGGAGCTTGCAGAAGTGGTTTGGCAATGGTACAAAGCTTTGGATCCTGGAGTTTTTGAATCTCCAAACAGTGAGATTCAAACTCAATTTTCAAATTGAAAATTCTCAGGTTTTCCTTTGAATGGTGAGGGTTTCAATTGGGGGGCAAAACTGGCGTGCAAGGGGTGTTTGAAATGAGCTCAGAGGCCTTGTATTTATGGCATTTGGGATTGATAATTGCACAATTGAAAAATTGATAAAAATGGCAAGGGTGATGCACAAGCTTGCATGGGCGTGTACATGCCCATGAAGCAATCCATTATGACCCAATTGCAACTGTACTAAAGTTCAAATCATGCCTGAATGGCATTTGGTTGAATTGGTCAACCACTTTGTAGTCAATTCTCCTTCTGATGCGTAAGAATACTTCTACCTCATTGGATGGTAGAGAATCTTTCCTCTGCTAGGTGTTCTCGACCTGTTTTCCTTTGTCTTGGGTTGAAGGACCGCTATTGTCAACTAGGAGAGATGTGGGAGAAAATATTCTTCTGCTTCTGGTAACCCCACTAGTACCGGCTATACTCATTATTGGTTCTTCAGACATTATAGGATTTTCTTGCATCTTCTAGCCATGGATATAGACTGCGGAGTCATACACCCACGAAACTGCCTTTATGTTATTATAGGGAAACAACGTTGGAACTATTATCACCATAGAAGAAACGGGAGTTACAGAAAGGGTCATCTGAGAAAGAGTGTATGGTATCTGCAAAGGTATAACTTCATCATACAGTATTGTAAGAAACCAATTTTGACCCTAAGATCCCTCATGCTATCACATCATATGCATTAGCATTGGGATCACACATTTGCATTCTCCTTACCCCTACATTCATTGGCTTTGCTTTGGGAGAGATCACCAAGCACATATGATTGTATCATACTTTTTTTACTAACCAAAATACCAAAAATATGTCAATGTATAGTTTGTTGCATTTGTAGGTAGTGTGTGTGCTCATGCATGCTATATCAAGCTCACATCTAGGGGTTAAGACCCTCAGTGCAAGGAGTTCAATCAAGAATTGGTTTAAATTGTTTATAAGTATCATATATGAATTCCCATGATCTTCACATATCATTTTGATCAAGAAATCATCAAGAGTTTGGAGTTTGTTTGCCTTGGAAACCCTAATTCATCTGGGTATCTTATGTGACTTCTTCAACAAGTTTCTTCAAAAATTGAGCAAATATTTAAAGGGATACTTCATATTAAATCATCCTACACATATATGATCCTCCATGAGGCCCAAAAGTCAAGAGAATATCAAGCTAGCAAGTTAGTTCATGGTTGTTGACTAGAGAAAGTCAACTGGTCAAAACTAGGGTTCTCTAGACCCTATCTCCTACAAAAAAAAATCATATGAAAATGATTCCAAGAGAAAAGTTAGTCAAAATAAAATTCCAAACAACTTTCATGTCTAAGTCAAAATCTAGTTTTGCTTGGAAAGTCATTTTCTATGGTGAAAGATTATAGGTCATTTTGTTTGAACCCTAGTTTGGAGGTCAACTTCCCAAGACCATAACTTGCTCAATTTTTATGATATGAAATCTATTAAAATTCCATGATCAAATTCAATATGTCTACTTCTAATTTTATGTTTGGAGCAAGTTCAAATTCAACTTGAAAATGCATGTGCCAAGAGGAAATAATATAGGTCATTTTGGGCCAATACCATTGAACAAGTGATTTTCCTCAACTTCTAAAATGCATAAATCCTTCATGCCAAATCCAAATGAGGTCAAATTTGTGACCAAATTGAATCAGTTTGAAAGAGCTACAACTTTTATGAAGGAAATTTTCTGATTTGATGTCTATAGGAAAAGTTATTCAAGGTGGAAGAAGTGAACATTTGACTTGGGACTTCGAAAATTTTCAAATATGTTTGATTTCCCAAACTTCCCCCTCAAACTTCATCATGATCCAAGCTTCAAATGAAAAAGTGTTCAACATGAAAGTTGTTCCCCTTGATCTCACCTTTCCATAAAGTTCAAGATCATCTCATTTGGCCAAAGGATGAAAGACTTGTACATGGGTGCAACACGAAGAACCATTTGGATGATTTCCACTTCCACTTTTCATACACGATTGCATGGCTTTGTAACATGGATTCGGCATGATTCACACTCCATTCTGGACCTAATTTCATCACTTGATGGGCCTATCACACGCCCATGCAAGCATGCAAAGAGAATTTCACAAATTTGCCAAATTTGGAAGTGTGTAGAAATCAATCTCATGGCATATAAATAAGACCCTCATATCTCAGAATTAAGGACCTCATGCCCAAGCTTTGAACCTGCAATCCAAAACCCTCACCATTGAAGGATAAGCTTGAAGATTTTCTTTGAAACTCAAGTTTCAAATCTCCATCTGTTTTGAGATTGAAACTCCAAGAGTCCATACCTTTCATTGATCCTAATCACTTCCAACAAGCATCTGAAGCAAGGCCAAGCATAATTGAAAGCAAGATCGTGCCAATCTGAAGCTCCATTGAAGGTGAATTTTCAGATTTTTCATCTCTTTGATTCTCCCTCAATTCTTCACCATTCTTGTTGATTTTTTTTGGTTGTTGTAAGACCCCAATTTTGACCCTAAGATCCCTCATGCTATTCTCATCATATGCATTAGCATTTGGATTACACATTGACATCCTCATTACCCTTCATTCATTAGGTTTGCATTGGGAGAGATCACCAAGCACCATTTGATTGTATCATACTTTGTATTTTATCATTTTTACTAACCAAAATACCAAAAATATGTCATTGTATTGTCTAATACTTTTGTAGGTAGTGCACATGCTCACCTTTGATTCATCAAGCTCACATCTAGGGTTTAAGACCCTCATTGCAAGGAGCTCAACTAAGATTTGATCTACTATGGCTCTAGACATCATATATGGATCCCCATGAGCTTCACATGTTATTTTGGTAAAGAAATCATCAAGAGTTTGAAATTGGTTTGCCTTGGAAACCCTAGTTCATTTGGGTATCTTGTGTGACTTCTTCAACAAGCTTCTTCAACAATTGATCAAATATTTCAAGGGATACTTCAATTTTCATAATCTAATGAATATATGATCTCCCATGAGTCCCAAAAGTCAAGAGAATTGCAAGTTAGCAAGTTGGTTCATGGTGGTTGACCAGAGGAATTCATCTAATCAAAACTGGGGTTCCCTAGACCCTATCTCCTACAATTTTTGTCATATGAAAATGCTTCCAAGAGAAACGTTACTCTAAATGATATTCCAAACAACTTTCATGTTCAGGTCTAGAGCTAGGTTTGCTTAGAAAGTCATTGTTTATGGTGAAAGCTATTAAAGTTGCACAATCAAATTCCAGATTGTGTTAGAAGTTTGTGGGGCTTGAAATAAAGATTCTTCAAGTTTTAAACATTTTTTAGTTGAAAATTCCTTTTCTATTTCCAAACCAAAAATGTTGCCTTTTAATTCAGAAACTTCCATCTCAAGCTTATCACATTCTTCAACAGTTCCTTCAAGGACTTTCTTTAAAGCCTTGAATTTTTGTCGAAGCTTCTTATATGCGCTTAGAGATTCAGATAAGCAAGGTTCAAGGTCAGAGCGAGAAAGATAAAAAAATACCACTTCAGGATCAAATTCTCTTTCTGATGAGCTTCCAGATGTGGTAGCCATGAATACCACATTTGCCTATTCTTCTTCAGAGTCTGATTTTGAGGCATCAGATTCAGAGTCATCCCAGGTGGCCATGAGTCCCTTTTTAGTTTTAAAGGAATTTTTCTTGAATCCTTCTTTTCTGGAACTGTCTTTCTTGAGCTTTGGGCATTCATTTCTATAGTGTCCTGGTTCTTTACATTCATAGCATGTTACCTCTTTGTTTGGTTTGCTTTTGGATGTTGATTCTGAGCGATCTCCCTTGTGCTTTGGTCTTCTGAAGTTATTATTTCTTTTTCTCCAGTTGTTTCACTCTTCTTCATCATCAGAGTCATCCTTTTCAGAGTCATCACTGTCTTCTTCTTTAGCTTGGAGAGCTTTGTTCCTTTATGGTTTACGTCTCTCAGATCTAGACTTCAGAGCCACAAATTTGCTTTTCTTTTGGGGATCATCTTTCTTTAGTTCTATCTCATGACTCCTGAGGGAGATGACGAGTTCTTCCAGGCTTATGTTGTTCATATATTTTGATAGTTTTAAGGCAGTGACCATAGGTCTCCACTTCTTTGGCAAGCTTCTGACAATATTTTTGACATGATCTGCAGTTGTGTATCCCTTGTCCAGAACCTTGAGTCGTGCAATTAAAGTTTGAAACCTAGAAAACATTACCTATACAGCTTCATCGCCCTCCATCTTGAATGCTTCATATTTTTGAATTAGAGCCAGAGCCTTTGTCTCTTTGACTTGAGAGTTGTCTTCGTGGGTCATCTTTAGGGAGTCAAGTATCTCTTTAATAATTTCCCTATTGGTAATCTTTTCATATTCATTGTAGGAAATGGCATTCAGCAGTATTGTTCTTGCTTTGTGGTGATTTTTGAAATCACGCTTCTGATCATCAGTCATTTTATTTTTGGCAATAGCAATACCAACATCAGATACAAGTGTTACATAGCTAATTGTAATTATGTCCCATAGGTCAGCGTCATAACCCAGGAAGAAACTTCCGATTCCATCTTTCCAATAATCAAACTTTTCTCCATCAAGTACTGGAGGATTTGCATTGTAGCTGTCTTTTTCATTGGTGTTAGCCATAATGTTTTTCTCGCGCTCGATCTCTCTACACTGTTAAGTGCTTGATTTGAAAATCAATAACATAGTCGAAGCTACGATACCAATTGAAGGTAGAGAAAAACAATAAAGAGGGGTTTGAATTGTTTTCCCAGGTAATAAAAGCTTTTGAAAATAAAACACACATGAAAGATAAAACAACCAACTCAAAAGTTTATCCTGGTTTGCTTGAAATTCAAAGTTACTCCAGTCCACCCGACCAAGGTGATTTCGCCTTTAATAAGGACTTAATCCAATAATCTAGAAAGATCACAACAAAAGCTCCTAAGAGAGTAAATATCTCTTAGCCCTCTCAAGTTTACATACTTCATAAGTCACTTGAGGAAATATTCAACAATTATTTTGGAATACAATGAAGTGTTTAGTGCTTCTAGGTAAGCAGTATTAACACAATGAGAACTATAGGATTTCACACTTAGAGAAACAACTCGTGTGAACAGATTTTGAACAAGAATGAATGAGAAAATGGAATTGAATTTTCAGTATTCTTGTGTGAGTGCTTTGTGCCTTGTGCCTTGTCTGATGATGATCCTGCCTTTATATAGTGTTTTGAACATGAGACCGTTAGCTGAGGCATTAATGAATATCTTGGAAATGATGGACTTTAATTTGCATTAAGTTAGTTTCCCTTTCCATACCAAATTTGGAGAGTGTTTATTCTTTCCCAAGTAAGGATTCATACCAAAAGTGGAAAACTTCGTAGCTAAGTCTTGTGGTTGATCTTGAATCACAGTGCGCGAACTTCGGATCTTCTTGTTCAGCATGTGTTCTTCAGATAGTTGCTGAGAGTAGGTTTTCTTCAGAAGTTCTTGATATGTTTTTATGTAGAGCCTTCTTCAGAGTACACAACATCAGAGTAGCTGTATAAAAGTCTTCATATTCAGGGTGTTTGAGTCTTCTACCGTCAGAGTCCGTGAGCTTCCTTTTCTTTAGAGTCAGAGCGACTGCTTCAATTGATTCTAAGTTATCTATTATGGACTTACATGATGTCATATGTTGTCTATCTGATCCTTTTTCTGTTAGAGTCCTGCATACTTAGATAGATTTGTTAGGGTACCAATTTGTTTCATCCTTCGTTATCATCAAAACTTTAGAGATGAATTGTAGACACAAAATTATGTTCTAGCACTAACAAGCAAAGACAAAAGAGAAGAGTCATGGTGAATAAATAAGAAAAAAAAAAGAACAATATAATCAAATTAAACATGTATCTATGGCATACAAATATTCAAACAATAATTGAGTTCAAGAGCATAAGCATTAAAGTAAACAAACATTCATTCAAGTTAACAAGAGAAGTCAACTATTCCTAACAATGAAGGATGAGTGCAAGGCATGGAATTAGACAATTAGATAAGATAGGTAAATAGTTTAGATATGGCATAATCACATATAAAAGACCTATAATCATCACCAAGGTAGCATATCAAAACACACTCAAAGATCGGAGCAAAAGATGAACATGGTGAAACCTAAACATGCCTCTAAAAGAGATAAAAACATCATGTTAACCAAAAAATGAGAATGGAACATGGAAATGAAGTATCACAACTTATAAGTCATAAGAAAATGATATGTTTTATCAATCATATCAACCAAAAAAGCATTAGAAAGCAATAACGCAAGGTGTGCTCAAGGAAAGATCACAAGATAGGCAAACAAACATCATGAATAAAACTCAATTGTAATCACAAACAAAAAGGAACTAAATGCCCTATAGAAAATATTAAAGTGGCTTTACCTCATGGTATTTCAATTAAGAATAATAGAGAACAATAAACCCTAAATGGGTGTACAAGTGCATTCTTTAAACAAGTAAACAAAGCAAGCAAAGGCCAATCAATTAGGCATGCATTGTATCACACAGAAGAAATACTTAGGAGGCTCCAAAAATAGGTGGAAAAAAAACAAGGAAACAAGAATTCATAAACTCATAAGTGTCTTATCATGTGTCTAAGGGTGTAGTCAAGAAGCCACTCAAGCAATCAATAATTGTCCACAAGTATCTCAATAAATAGGCATTCAATCAAGGCTCATAAAGACACAATAATCATGCATCAAATTGACATCAAAAGTCCCTTAATACACACTCAAACCCTAAGTATGTAGGTGTCTAAAAATGCCCAAAGATTGACTTAAGAACAAGTTCAACATGGCATCAATCATCAAGCATTACAATCCAATATTGATCATACATGTTAAGCCTTAAAATGAATTCAAACATGGACCAAAATGAATGATTAAATCAACAAAATAAAACCCAAATCTTCTACATACATGTGCCTAAGTGTGTACAAAAAATGGGGTTAAAAGTCAAAGGGAAACATCAAGAACCAAACGGTAATTCAAAAACTAGGTCAAACCAAACACACTTTATGATATAATTAAAATAAAATATTAAAACAATTATAAAAATAAAATAAAAAATATAGAAAAAAAATAACATGCTAAAATGTAATCATGAAGTTTTGGAGAATTTTTGGAGCATTGGAAATATTAAAACAAAATCAGAATAGAAAAATAAAAGAAAAGAAATAAAATGAAGTTAAAAGAATAGACATGAGTAAAATATGGGAACAACTGGATAACAGTTAAAACATGCGCATGAGCCAAAAGATTGGGGGTGGGAAAAGATAAATTGCAAAGCCCAAGATCCAAACCAATTAATCATAATTACAAGGGCGTGGCATTTTAAATAAAACACAAAAATCATGTGACTTGGTGTCAACCAGTCACACCCACTTAAGTTAGAAACGAAAAAAAAAGGATGCAGCCAATCAAGACACGCCATGCATCGTCTTCAACCTTGGTCCAAAACTCAAACACGAATTAAACCCTAATCCCATGCAATCCCAAATATAAACTTCACACATGCATTACTTCATCCATAATCTATGAAATTAAATGAAATCAAAATAAAAAATGCAGATCTCATAGAGTAAAACACAACCATGTCAAGAAAATCTCAAAAGGATGGATTGATCATGGAGAAAGTTAGCACGGAAGTCAAGCAAAACACATTGTTTTCAAAACATTTCAGCGGCTCAACCATCCAACATTCAAACATTCAAGCAAAACCATCATGTTAAACCAACTATATACAATGTAAGCAAGTCATTCATGGCATGTGTAGATCCAAAATGGTGAAGATGAAGAGAGAATAAGCTTACGTAGTGGAGAAGGTCCACTGCCTCTTGATCTTGGTTGAGCTTCAGAAACCCCATCAACAATGCTTTGTGGCCTTCAAATAAGAGTAAGGGGCAGGAGAAATGAAAGGGGGAGAGCTTCAAATGGAGAAAAATGCTTGCAAGCTCCAATAATGCAGATCCAAATTCTCTCTCCTCTATGGCATATGTATGTGTGTGTGTGTGTGTGTGTGTAAAATTAAATCATGAGGGACTTATATAGGGTATATGTAATGAGGTGCAATGCTGGCCAAGGTGAAAAAAATCCGTTGAGGGGCATGATTGGAAGTTGAGTGCAAAATGAGATTGAGGTCATAAGCTACGTTTTATATTGTTTTGATGGCATGCTTGGTGAATTTTGGCCAAGAGAAATGAGGTGGAGAAAGCATGAGAATGTTGGCACGTGAGGCAGAAAAAGATCAGTAAGTTTGCACACTTGAACATTTCTCCTTTTTTCCAAATGCATGGGAACAAAGTTATGCATGAAATTGCTTGGTTTGGGCCATTTAGGGAAAGAAAAAGGGTGGTGTGTATGGTTGGGATGAAGCTTGTTGGGCCATTTTGTGCAAAATGTGTAAAACTTGGTTAATGCATGCTTTCACCTTAAGCATAAACATAGCCATGCAACCAACTTGGCACAAATGCAACTTGATGTATGCTCAACCAAAACTCACAAACTTGATACCAATGGGAAGAGGGAGGATCAAGGAAAAAATATCACGTTGAAAGAAAATTGAAATGAAACCTCTAACACTCCTTAAAATTTTCACAAACTTGCTTGAAAATCCTGACTCGAAACACTTAGAAAATTTTCTGTTGGACATTTGATGAATTTGAAACACCAATTTTCCAATGATCATAAGTTGAACCATGATGCTCTAAATGCTGCAAACTTGGTATCTTCTTAAATCTAAGAGAAAGGAGAACAACTTTCATGTTCAGGCAAAATTGGTATGAAACCTTGGTCATAGGGAAAATTGGCTATGAAGACAGCTCATTATTAACACCAAACTTGCCAAAAATAGCAAGTTTCCATAAAACCCTAATTCCCAAATTAGGAAACTTTGATAAATCTCTTGATTTTCTTGATTCTTGTGATTCCACTTGGACAAATCTCAACCATTGACAATATTTGACTTATGAGACCCAAGTTTGACCTTAAAAAGTCAAGAGTTGACTTTTTGGTTGCATAGTTGACTTTCGTTCTCCATAGTCAATTCCTTTTCTCTCTTGATCAGTTGAACTTCTTCTGATTAAATCCAATGACCAATGCTTCACACGACATATATAGGATCATGGAAACAAGTTTTGCTCAAAAAGTCAGTCACAAACTGACTTTGACCAAAACCCTAGTTGATAGTCAAATGATAGGAGAATGGTGATCATCTTCAAATCCCTTGCCAATATCAATCATCTGAGGATATAGTGAACTTGTTGAAAGCTATTAAGGCATATGGAAACCTTGTGGCTTGAGTGACACAAGTGATTGAGGACATCTTCTTACCATTGACTTGAATACCAATATTTCTTCTTTTTTGCTTGAGATAAGCCAATATAACAAGATACCTTAATCTCAAAACCATAAAACCAATGATATACATGAGTATGTATGATAAAGAGACATAAGCCAGTTAGGGTTAAAAAGAAGAAGGTAAATTTATGGGTACAACAAATGGTAAATACAATGAATTATAGTCAATGATGACCAAGGTTTGAAATGAATCATAGCCTTTGAAATGAACATGGATTAAAGATGGATGGATTGAAAATGACTTATGGAAAGTGGTTGACTTTGGTCAACTAGTTGACCAAAAAGTCAACTATTGACCAAAATCAACTATAAATCTCAAACTAGGGCTTTCTTGTATGGACTTGTGTAGGTTGACATGAACCCTGATTAAACATAGATGGGCACATAATGATGACCTAGACATGGTTTAAGAGTCTTGATGGATCAAAGCAAACCAAAGCCCAAAGGATCAATGTATTGGTGCAAGCATGACGCCTAAGAACCAAGGACTCGTGATCTATACCATATGAATAAGAGACATGATCTTGAAATAACCAAGAAGATGTGTGGGCATAGTTAACAAGATGTTGGGCAAGAGCCTTCCCCAAATGGACTAGGGTTTCAGTCAAATCAAAATGATTCCAAGTCAAACTCTACTAGCATAAGCCTTTAAGCATCTGAGATTAGGGTTTCAATAGCACATCCTTCAATCAAGGCCTTTGGATGGATTAGGATGATTCCCCATCAAGTCCTCGACATATATGATCCCCAAATAGGGTTTAGAAGTCCAAATAAAACCCAAAGAACAATCATGAAGCCTCACAATCAAATCATCAGCAAATTAGGGTTTGGGACCCCTGAGGAGTACCATGATGGAACCTTGTTAAATTCATGCTCCAAAGGTCAAGCCATTAGGATTTCACATCCCCTATGATCAAATGAGTATCCAATTCATGCCTATAGGGTTTCATCCACACATAAACCCTAGTTTTGCAAGCCAAGACCTTGAATCCATACTGATCAGCCACTAGGTATGAATGAATGATTGATGCACATAAATGAAACATGAGTGTATGCAAATGATTCTCAAGTTAAGGGTTGAGTGAAAAGATGAAAAAAGGAGGGCAAATTTTTTGGTACAACAATCGTCCAACTGATTTTCCTCACGAGGGATATGATGGAAGGTGGTCTCATCAAAGTAAGGGATTATCTTTAAGACATGCTCCTTGTAAGGGATAAACTTGTGATCTTGAGCTTCCCAATCTCCTTTTACTTGGCCGATGACCATAGTTGAATCTCCATAGACTTCAATAATTTTAATCCTTAGGTAAATAGCAGCTTGAATGCCAAAGATACACGCCTCGTATTCTGTCATATTATTTGTACAAGCAAAGCATAACCTTGCAGTGAAGGGTAGATGAAAACCATTTAGGGATGTGATGACTGTCCCAATGCCATTTCCTTGAGGGTTAGAAGCTCCATCAAACACAAGTGTCCATCGTGACTCAGATTCTGGTCCTTCTCGGGGTCGGGGATGCCGCAGTACCTTACCAACATGATGTCTTCACCAGGGAAATGAAAACGCATGGACTGATAATCCTTCAAGGGTTGGTGAGCCAGATAGTCTGACAAGAAACTCCCTTTTACTACTTTTTGGGTGACATTTTGAATGTCATACTCAGTTAGAGCCATTTTCTAACAAGCGTCTCTACCAGTTAGAGCAGGCTTCTCAAAGATGTACTTGACTGGATCCATCTTGAAGATTAGGATGTGGAATTTGTAAGCATGTATTGCCTTAGGCGTTTGGCAGCCTAAGAAAGTGCACAACAAGTCTTTTCAAGCATCGAATACCTACTCTCGCAATCAGTCAACTTCTTGCTTAAGTAGTATATAACATGCTCTTTTCTTCCATTTTCGTCATGTTGACCTAGGATGCAACCCATGGATCCCTCGAGAACCATAAGGTACATGATGAGAGGGTAATAAAGGTTATTTTCTCCATGTCGTCTTAAGCCATTTAATCTAATTAAAGTCGGAGAAGCCATCCATGAAAGAGAAGACTGGGAATTGCGTTGTATCATCCACTAGCACATCAATATGAGGCCGTGGGAAATCATCTTTCGGACTATATATATTCAACTCTCTATAGTATACACACATACACACTTTTCCATCCTTCTTGGGCATAAGCACAATGTTGGCTATTCAATTAGGGTAGTTGGCTACAACCAGAAATTCTACCGCAAGCTGCTTTTGCACTCCCTCCTTAATCTTCATTTCCATGTCAGGACGAGTCCTTCTAAGCTTTTGCTTTATAGGAGGGAAATCTTCTTTGAGGGAATAATGATGGACCATGATGTTAGTGTCAAGACCGGGCATGTATTGGTAGGACCAAGCGAACACATCCACATATTCTTATAGAAGCTTGACCAAATTTCCTTCACATCATTTTGCAGGTCTAAGCCTACTCTAAACTCTTTCACCTCTTCCTCAGTTCCAAGGCTGACCACTTCTACCGACTCTTCATTTGGTTGGATGACCTTTGACTATAACAGTCGAGCTAACTCCTCAGGGAGTTCACAATCTTCCTCACAATTTTTGTCAACGTGATTGATTAGATTCTCGAAGTCATATGGGACTATGGCAGTACCGTTACTGGTGGAAATCAACGGGAATCTGCATGATTCAAGATTCATGCTTTTATTTTTATGAAAGAGAAAAAATGAATGAAAACTTAAAGAAAAGTAAGAAAACATTGCCATTTTTTATTTAGGTGAAAGTTAAAAATAAATGAAAGACAAAGAGCATAATTTGAATGCAAAGAGTGATGATTTCATTGATTTCATTGATTGAAAATTAATGGGGGCCAATGGTTCCCCATGCTTTGGGAATAGCATGGGTTCTTTTTCTTAAAAGTGAAACAAACAAATAAGAAATTACTTTTCAAATAGGGTAACTTCGGGTATCTCAGTTATGGTCTGATTCGTCAGCTCTTGACCTTCCTTCTTTGGGTACACAAGTCCTTCTTAATCAGCCACACCATCTTCTTCCACTTCCACTGCACTGATTTTACCGTCCACAAGGTGTTCGGCCCTTGTAAATATAACTGGTAGCAAGAGCACTTGTCCCTCCACAACATTTGGCATTGGTTTCTTCATATTTTGGGAGTGGTATCCCAAGCCGACGCGGTCCTTGTTGAAACGGAACTCTAATACTCTTCCCCTGCCTTCAGGGTAACCTCTTTCAGTGATAGTTTGGGCGTCCTTCCAAGAGACCATTGGGAATTCATATTTCTTTACTTCCCTCGTGGGGGCAACCATCTCTACATTAACAACTTCTAAGGATTAAAACGGGATTTCTTGCACCTCACCTCCTACTTCAGCATAACGAAAGGATGCTAAGTGACTTACCATGATATCTTCTCACCTTCAACAACCACTAGCTTATTATTGACCGAGAATTTCAGCCTTTAATGGAGCATCATTGTGACATCTTTGGTCGAGTGGATCCAAGGTCGTCCGAGTAGACAACTATAAGCAGGGCATATGTCTATAACAAAGAAAGTAATAAAGAAGGTGTGAGGTCCAATTTTGATTGGTAGATTAAATTCTTTAATCACCGTCCTCCTTGAGCCATCAAATTCTCTAACAACCAACCCATTGGGTTTCATGACAAGCCCTTCAATAGTTAGCTTGGACAAAGAAATCTTTGGTAGAACGTTAAGAGACGAATCGATGTCCACCAAGACCCTAGACAGGATAGTGTCTACACATTCAATCAAAATGTATAGAGGCTTGTTGTGGTTTCTCCCTTCGGATGGAAGATCTTCGTCATTAAACCCCAAGTTTATACTGGCAACAATGTTATGACTACTCCTCGAATTGGCAGACAGAAACATCTTGTAGACTGTCGGTAGCCCTCAATAATTTTACTAAGGCATCTCTATATGCTTCGGAGCACATCAACAAAGACAATATTGAGATCTTTGGCGGGGTTCGATTGAGTTGATCAACGACCTTGTAGTCACTTCTCTTAATGGTGCGCAAAAACTCCTCCACATCGTTGATTGGTGTGGAATCCCGCCTTTGCTGACTAGCTTCAACTTGTTTGCCTTTATCTTGATTAGAGGTACCACCATTGTCAATTACAGGGGGTACAGGTGAAAAAATTCTTTCGCACCTTATTACTCCACCAGTTCCGGTTATATTCACCATTGGCTCATTAGATGCTACTAGTTTCTCTTGTACTTTCTGTCCATGAATATAGATTGTGGAGTCAAATATTCAAGGCACTGCCTTTGTGTATTCGAAAAGGAATGGTGTAGGCACAATTATCACCAAAGGAACAACTGGATTTCTAGAAATAGTCATTGGTTATCGATCATATGGGATTTGTAGAGGGTGTACTTGATCGTACAATATAGTGGTAAATTCATAATCATCAAGCTATGGATAAGCTAGACATCAAATAAACAAGAGTCGCCATCGCCCTTTTATTGTTTCCAAGGGAAGAGGAAAAAGTACGAACAAAACCCAAAAATAAGAAGTTTTCAAATCAAAACTAATAAAATGCCAGAGATTACAGGTAAGGGGGTTGGTTACACAGAGGGAAGGTGTTAGCACCCAAAGTGTCTTAGGTACTCCTAGGGAGCCCTTTTTTGTGTGCATAAGTGTTTTTGTACAAATGATATTTGCAAACAAATAGAATGGGGGGATGAGAAAAGAATTCATTAATTATATTTTTTTGTTTGATAAACCCTTCGGACTTGTGCCTACGTACCAACGTAAAAATGAGGGATCAAAACCTCGTAGTTCGTGGTATCAATTTCAAAGTGGATGCATTTCTTTTTAACAAAATTTTAAGTTTGAAAGGCACCAAGGCCTAAAAATGGTTTGAATGAGTTAGTTCTTTTTGGCTATTTAAATTTTACATCAGGTATAGTTAATTTTATTTACAAGTTTGATTAAGAAAATGAGTTTGAAAATGCCATGGCATAAGGCCAAAGTTTCTAATTTGCAAAAGTGGTCAAAGTTTAGAAATCAACAAACACAAGCAAAGAAGTTTTTTTTTAAAAGGAGGGAGAGATTTTGAAATTAAAGAAGTGGGGAAGAGATTAAGAGACTAATCCTAAGCACAAAATTAAAAGTTAAGAGTTGAAAAGATCTGATCAATGGTTGCAATCCAATAGACAAGAATGTCATATAGAAACCCAAATTCCCTTGGACTTTATAATCAAGCAACAAACAATGCATAAAATATCAACTTGAAGAGCAAGGCATCATATAAAGATAGCCACATCCAAGCTTAGCAACTCCATGATCTTCTTCAAATTTGCCCATGTAGCAGATGAATCCCACAATACATAAATCATAGGTTCAAAATAACAGTTTCACAATGATCTTGTTGCAGCTGAACTCAAATGGACCTTCAATGATGTATCAAATGAAATTTCAGATTATAAGCACTTGGTTACATGAAAGTTGGCATTGGCCAAGTCCTTTACAAAGGGAATGTTGCCTAAATTCTAAGTCCAATTGTCTCAGATCAACCAATAGTCCACACAAGATATTTTTAGGGTTTTTGTTCTTATTATGTACATTAATGGTCAAAGACCACACAAACAAACACAATATACATAAACCAAATATATCACAAAATATGGTCCTGTCATACCCCAAAATTCACCCTACCCCGATACAATTTTCATCTGATCCATGACCCTACTGCACATGCATACATTCATTATTTTAAAAAAAAATAAAAAAAAATTGGGTAACCGGTTACCCTGATTAGGGTAACTGATTACCTAGACAAAAAACTGGATTTTTGGCCATTTTGGCATTGTGTAACCGATTACCCTAATCAGGCTAATCGATTACACCTGCGCAGATAGCAGAAAAAGCTCTGTTTTTTTACCCAGGGGACCTTTTCTTTCACCCACTTCAACCCCTTTGCTTCCCCTATAAATAGAGCACTATCCCCACTCATTTTTCAAGCTTGAAAGCCACAAAACCTCTGTCCAAATCACATTCAAGCTCCCTCTTTTCAACATAAACCCTAACTCACCCAAACCCTATTCTCTCCTTTGAAACCACTCAACCTCCATGTAAAAATCCACAACCTCCACACAACAAAAAGAGTAGCAAACATGTGACCTTCACTTACATATTCATTCACCACCACCACATAAACATACAACTTTATTCCCTTCCATTTTTCTACCACAACAACCATAACCACCCTCTTCCAAGCCTTTTGCTTCATTCTCAAACTCAAACACAACAACAACCTAGTTTTGACACCACAATCTTGGTAATATTTTGGACTCAAACTCCTTGACATTTTTGGTTTTGTTTTGTGTTTGAAAATGGACTTTTACCCTTGGGTTGTGTTTTGAGAGAGATTTGAGTCAACTTTGAGACATGTGTTTTTGGTGGGTTTACACCCTTTTGGGGATTTTTTTTGCTCTTACTACTTTTTATCCACCATTTTCAAACAAACTTTGTTTCTTGTTATCATTTATATTTATTGGTTGATGAGATCTATTAAATCCTGGCTATGGTTGTATAGAGTTGATAAAACCTTCAATGTTTCAAACCTATTAATGATTGATCAATAGATCCTTCATGATACTTTGAGACATTGATAGGTTGCCTCTATTTCAACCATGTTTGGGTCATTTGATACATAGATGAAACCATTTCCTTTACATTGTTTCTTGTTATCATTTAATATTTATTGTTGACTTGTTGTTACATTTATTTGGTTGATGAGTTCTATTAGATCATGACCATGGTTGTTTAGAGTTGATTAAATCTTCAATACTTTAAACCTATTAATGGTTGACCAATAGATCATTCATGATACTTTGAGGCATTGATAGATTGCCTCTATTTCAACCATACTTGGGTCATTTGATACATAGATGAAACCATTTTCTTTCCATTAACTTGTTATTCTATTTGCTTATTGTTATTCTACTAACCACTAACCACTAACTCCTAACTCCTAACATTTATATTATTGCACTTGAATTCCTTGCAATTTATTTTATTATTACTA
The DNA here is from genome assembly GCF_024323335.1 of Lathyrus oleraceus. Lineage (NCBI taxonomy): Eukaryota > Viridiplantae > Streptophyta > Magnoliopsida > Fabales > Fabaceae > Lathyrus > Lathyrus oleraceus. Next base: position 333,690,006 of record NC_066581.1, read on the forward strand.
ACCACTAATTATACTTCACTAACCATTATTATTATGATATTGTCACACTTTATCTTGTGATTTACTTTTATGTCATTACCTTGTAATTTACATTCAAGTACTCATTATCATCATCATTGTACAAACTCATCATGCATGTTTATTTAGTTGTTATTTATTTTATTGTCATCATCCATTAAAAAAATAACAAAAACATGATAAAATGGAAAGACCAAAAATATTCATTCCACTCTTAATCAACTTGGACTTAGAGGATTTCATCTTAGGACCTTTGCTCTTTGCGATACTTTGTAAACACTTGGATTTTCATTCGTAACTTACATGCATGTTGTAAGAATGACATCATGGCACCACCTAAGGGGGACATGTTTATAATACCATTATCCTTTGTTTAGCTTAGGTCACTTTTGCACACAAAATACTTTCTCTTGGGCTACCTTACAATGAGACTCTTTAATTTCTTGTTGGTTACTTTGCATTCATGTTGCATAAGCCGAATTTCATAATCAAAATAAAATAAACCCTTAATTCAACGTCAAGTGGCATTTTCATAATCAAATTCAAAACACTTAATAATTACGATTGTTATTGTGCGCCACGAGCCTTAAGTGGTGGAGAATGAGTGAGAATGAAGCATTCCTACCCTTACTCTGATTATTTTTGACGCAAGACGCTTGGCTTGTTGTCTAGAATAATCACCTCCGCCCATAGACTTTAGTACAATATAATCACAAACATTCATTTCATAAAACCCTTATTCAAGGTAAAAATAATACAACTCATCAAACTCCTTTTTGTGCCATAGGGCATCATCCTGAAAACCCCTTTTTCAAAGGTAAAATAAACCAACACACAAATATTTTTCACTCCGAACTACGGAGCTCTGATTCCTCATCCCCGAATGAGTGATACGTAGGCACAAGGGCCCCAATCCTTGGCGAGCACTATATTAACAAAAACATCTCCTTCTTTTCACACATTCTTTCGAAAAATAAAACAATAATAGATAAATCCCATGTATGTAAAACAACCCAAATGGTTCCCATGGAGTACCATGGACGTAAGGGGTGCTAATACCTTCCCCTTACGTAACCGACTTCCGAACCGAAATCTCGGTTGCGAGACCGATTCCTTATTCTCTTTTAGCGCTTCCCGTGCGCGTATATTTTCCGAGGGTTTTATCGACTATTTCCCCTCTCCTCTCCGATAGAGGTAAACTAAATAAAATTCGGTGGCCACTCTTCTGACTTTGCCTCTCTTTGGCATTTCTTTAGTCCCGGTTTCGTTAGCGTGAAATCCCGGTAGCGACAGTTGGCGACTCTGCTAGGGACACCAAAATTCCCTAAGCAAGTCTAGCCTAGTTTGGGTTGTTCCTCTTTTACGTACGTGGAGGTTTATCTGTTATCTATTGTTTCTATATATATTGCTTTCTTTGCTAACTTGTGCATGTTTTCTTTGTTTGCCTTTTAGTCCGAAACCCTGACTCTGTGACGAAGATTTTTTGGAAGCAATAATGATTGAAAAGGAAAAAACCTTGTGTGAAGGACTCTCCACCCGAGTCTGAGAGTTTTCTTGAGATAGGAGAGGTTGAGTAGTATTGATCCGCGAGGTGCCTTCCTCGTTAGGGTCGTACGAGAACCTCACTTAGTGGTAGATTCTCTTAAGGGGATTGATGACCGTCGTGCTTTTGGTGTAAGCATCTTTTCTTTTACTAGAGTCGATGACCCTAAGACCCCTTTTAGAACCTTTAAAACTATGGCTAGCCTAGACCGATGGTCGTGTAGTATAGGCCACCGAGGTGCCTTCCTCGTAAGGGTCGATACGAAGATCTCACTTAGAGTAGATGACTTTGATGGAGCAGTCGTCTGGCAAGTAAATTGACATAAGCGGCTGACAGTCAAGGACGTCCATGATTCTAGGGGCAGTGTCTTACACCCAATTTTCCAAAAGCCTTAGATCAAACAAAGCGAGAACCTTGGTTTGCTAAGCATTCATTATTAACTCCATGCTTTGTCACGATGGTCCAAAACCATGAACCCATGCCTAAAAACCTGTGGAAATCTTCTCACCCATTCATTCATAAATAAACATCGCATTCATGCATCATTTGCATCTCATAAGTAAAACCTTATACCATCTTCTGTTTCTACCCCACTAGCTGATTTCCCGACGTATGCTTAGAACTAGAAGCATGTCTCAAGCCATTGTGGAAGAACTCCAACAAGGCCAGGCTGCATTGAAGGAAGAGATCAGCCAACTAAAGACTCAGATGAGCTTGGTTATGGAAATCTTGCAAACACTTTTGAAAAAGGAAAGAAATCCTACACCAACCTCCAGGATGGAAATGGTCTCCCCCATGCCTCTGCCCGACTCCACCTCACGTCATGAGTTGCCTCAGGGATACCGTCCCCAACCCGAACTGCTGAGTTTTCTTAATCAACAGCCAGTGTTCGTTCCTCAGCTAGCTCTGGGGAACCAAAAGCAGAATCAGAATTGGTACTCAAGTCGGAGGCAAAACTCTTATGCTAAAAAAGGCCAGAGAAAACCAAAGAGGTCGGAAAAACAGTTTGACCTTATTCCCATGTCGTACGGTCGAATTCTCCCTCTTTTGCTCAACAGATCATTGGTGAAGTTAAGGGTACTAGGACCTCCTCCAACACACCTTCCCTTGAACTACGACATGAATGCTAGGTGTGAGTTCCACTCAGAAGCACCCGGACACTCGATCGAAAGTTGTAAGGCCTTCAAATACAAGGTCTAGGAACTGATTGACTCAAAGGCTATCGCGTTCACACCAAACGGACTGGATATACTAAGCAACCTCATGCTGCCACACGAAGGCACTTCTGCAATGCCACAACTAGTGCTAATGGATGAGGAACAAGAAGTTGCATAAGAGCCTCCTTGGGGACTATCATACATAAGTTCCTACAAGCATACCGGTCTACGGTTGAAACAAGGCTAATCACGCCAACAATTATGTTATCATTCATTTGTCTTCATGTGTAACTTTCTTGCTTGTCATTGTAATATTCACTCTTAAAAACTTGTTTTTGCAATAATGAAATGAATATGCATGTTTTAAGTCAATCCAATCGTGTTCACTCTTATCTTACTTTTGTTTAAAAACGAAACTTAGAGGGAGAATGATGAATATAAGGTACAATAGCTCATTGCATGTATGCTTTTGAATAAACACCTTGCTGATGATGTAAGGCATTGCTTTAAATCCCCAAACACTGGAGGTATAAGGATGATAATCCCTAGTCAACCCCTTTGAGCCTAGAAGTAGGAGTTTTCTTCCAAGCAGAGAAACCCTCACATCTTAACCCGGGGCAGGGTAGTCTTCAGCTAATTTGACCACACGTTCAATTCCTAAAATACAAAGTAGGGAGTGTCCTATTTGAGTATCAACCACATCCTAGGGAGTGTCTTGTCTAAAGGACAACCACATCATTTCCCTCACGGAAGGTCAAAATCGCAAATTCAGTGGTTGTCCCTCGCCAACAAAAAAAAAGTGAGACAATCACAAATCCTTTCAAACCAAATCAACAAACGTCACACGATTTGTTCCAAAAAAAAACTCTAAAAAAAAGAGAGAAAAGGCCCGCTAAGTCGAAACTCAAAAACAAGTGGCTTAGGCAAAAATTAGGGTATCCCAATGGATTGTAAGCAAAAAAAATAGTCCAGGAAAAATTAGGGAAGTCGAAAAACAAAAAAGCGGAAGAGGAATCAAAAACAAAAATCCTCAGCAAGAACAAAGTCGTGTGACTGCAAACACAAAAATAGGAAGGCAAGTGACTGTCACTCCCAAAACCTTGTGGGTTCTCTTACTACCACTCCCATCATTCTAAGAGACGAACGTCTATGTCAAACTAGTTGAACGTAGGACTGAAGGGTATCAAGAAGAATGGGCGGGCTAAATAAATTTTTGAGCCATAAATCCTTTGTTTCTTAAACCGTGAACCATCCCACATTACAACCCTCAAAAGACTTAATTGAAGCAAGGTCTATTTTGAAAGCATATTGCATTGGAGCTTGTGTCAAAATTGACTCCTATTTGTTTTGCTAAGTATCAGTATGACTTTTGTAACTAGTGATCCATTCACTATATGTCATCTTTTCAGTGGACATACTTGGATTTCTAAAACTGACATAAATATAACATTGGCATAAATAGTTTTACTTGTGAATGAGCATTGACATGAAGAGCGTTTTCACAATGAACATGACTCGAGAAGTTTTGGTCACCCAAAAGAGGCAAATTTCATGAGGACTCCGATGAGCAAAGGTTGTCCCCTTAGATTGATCTCACCAAGGAGGGCAAGGTATTTGAGAACTCCGTTGAGCAAGCCACTTCAAGATTCAGTCACTCTGGGACAACCACGTCGAGATTAGGCAAATCTCTCCAAAGGCAGTTGGCAAGGGGAATCCCCTCAAATATCAACCAGTCAGGAGAAAAATCCCCTCAAGGTTCGTATCAGGGCAGACCACCTCAAAAGCATGAGTGAAATTCTGGTATCAGATATAAGATGTCGAAGGTAATGTCACGACACTAATATCTGTTAATACACAATGGATAATAAAACAGAATTGAAAAACAAATCACACAAGTAATTGTTAACCCAGTTCGGTGCAACTCACCTACGTCTGGGGGCTACCAAGCCAGGAACGAAATTCACTATAATAGAATTAGTTCAAAGACTATCCGTACACTTCACCAAGTTACAGTCTTTCTCACCTAATCTCTACCCGTGCAATTTCTACCTAAGCACTCTTAGATATGAGAACCCACTCACTTCCCTTACAATCACAAACCCGTGATCTTAAACAACAATCCCTTGTGAAAAGAAAATACTTTTCAATTACAATATTCTTGATTTTACTTCACAGTTTCAATCAAGAAGACACACTCTTGATCTTGCTTCAAAGCTTTGATCAAGAAGACAAATCAGTCCAATTCAATCATCAATGGATGACTTGAATGACCTACAGACACAAACCCTAGCTCTCTCTCTAAATTTCGCTCAGTCTTGGTTGTGTGTTCAAACAGGTTTTCTGAGTCCCTTTTTATAGAAACATTGGACAACTTGAAAACCCTAGATATATTTTCCAATCAAATCTTTTCATATCAGTTGTAAAGATCTCCTTGGAAAATAAACAAATCTGGTTGATATCCCTGATAGAATGCGCCAGCTAGCCATATCTTCAATCAACCAATGATTGCCACCAATTGTGCAATCACAAAACACCAGACATTCATACTGAATGTTCTGTGTACAAGATGTCATGACATCGGGTCTGACATCTGGAAAAATCCTGCATAATCCAGTTTCCTTTTATAGCAGGTACAGCCATATCAGTTACCATGACAATGAGTATGTCAACTGAAACAATCCTGCAGCATATGTCTTCCATATAAGCTCCAGCAGGTACATCCAATATCAGAAGCCTTAGTATTGTAAGTGGCATTCTGAAACAGTCTTGCTTGCATATGTTCTTCAACTCCAGCAGGTACATAGGATATCTCATGTTAAGACATCACACATGACATATTTTGAACATTCTTTGTTTTACCAAAATAGCTGCCAACTCTTAGAATCAACAATGAGAAAGTCAAAACACTCCAAGAGATGGATGAATAGGGGTAGGCAGACCCAAGACGTTGGGGCATATCAGATCAAGATCACTTTAACCATGGTTTGCTTCATAACTTGTAACTGGGGAAGTCCACGTAGATACCTAACAGATTGAGGAAGCATTTCCTTATATTTTGGATTTTCTTGCTCAGATCAAGCAGGGGGCATCAGAATATCCAGACCAAGCTCACTACGTCAGCCCAGTTCAAAGCAAATGTCGAGAAGTCATGCTAAACACATCATCCCATAATTTGTCAACAATGAGCCTTGAAGCCAAGCAGAAATATTTCCCAGTTCCAACCATTCTTGACCCACCTCAAGGACGTTTGCTGAACTATCTAAAACAATTGCATCAATCATTACGCACCAACCATGTTGCTTCACTCGTACATATCATGCATCATGCATAACATGAAGCCCTTCCCCAACAAGAATAATGAAGCCAAGCCTCACTTGATACCTTCCAAAATTAAAGCCTACTTGGCAAACCCAAAAATTTAATCATCATCAGATCCAGCCTGATCCCGTCCAAACCAAAATCCAAAAGTCCAATCGTTATTGGCACCTCCCAAAACAAATCTCTATCATTAGCCATAAAGCCCAATCGTTATTGGCACCTCCCAAAACAAATCTCTATCATTAACCAGAAAGCCCAATCGTTATTGGCACCTCCCAAAACAAATCTCTATCATTAACCATAAAGCCCAATCGCTATTGGCATCTCCAAAACCGAAAGCCCACCCCATATTAGCCATCACTATAAATAAAAGCCCACTTCGCTGGCATCTTCATAAACTCAAATCCAATCAACATTGGTACCCAAAAAGTCTCACCTCCCAAAAGGGAGATCAATCCAAAGGCAATCAATATTCATCTTGCATTACTACATGCACTGCATACAATAAACACACATGACTTCCCTTCCAAATAAGGAAGTTGCATATCTAAAAGCTTTCTCACAAAAATGAGAAATTTCCATTGACATGCATCATATGCATACCTAACATAATAAATCCTTTCCATCAACCCTTTGATGAGGACATAACCTGATTGTTTCTTTCCGTCAACCCTTTAACGAATACAATCTTTTCCATCAGCCCTCTGATGATGATCCTTCCCACCAACCCTTTGGTGATGCCACATCATAGTGAAGTCTCTTTCCGTCAACCCTTTGACGATGATATTACATATACAAATTACTTTCCACCAACCCTTTAGTGATAACATTCCTTAATTCTTTGTCGTCAACCCTTTGACGAAGACAAATTACCTTTCCGTCAAACCTTTAACGATGACAAATTACCTTTCCGTCAACCCTTTGACGAAGACAAATTACCTTTCCGTCAACCCTTTGACGAAGACAAATTACCTTTCCGTCAACCCTTTGACGAAGACAAATTCTTTTCCGTCAACCCTTTGACGAAGACAAATTACCTTTTCGTCAACCCTTTGACGAAGACAAATTACCTTTCCGTCAACCCTTTGACGAAGACAAATTACCTTTCCGTCAACCTTTTGACGAAGACAAATTACCTTTCCGTCAACCCTTTGACGATGACAAACTTTTTTCCGTCAACCCTTTGACGAAGACAAATTACCTTTCCGTCAACCCTTTGACGAAGATAAATTACCTTTCCGTTAAGTCTTTGACGATGACAAACTTTTTTCCGTCAACCCTTTGACGAAGATAAATTACCTTTCCGTCAACCCTTTGACGATGACGAACTTTTTTCCATCAGCCCTCTAATGACGACATTTTACAACAGTTTCTTTTCGTCAACCCTTTGACGAAGACAAAAAAATTTCCGTCAACCCTTTGACGAAGACAAATTACTTTTCCGTCAACCCTTTGACGAAGACAAATTACCTTTCCGTCAACCCTTTGACGAAGACAAATTACCTTTCCGTCAACCCTTTGACGAAGACAAATCACCTTTCTGTCAACCCTTTGACGAAGACAAATCACCTTTCCGTCAACCCTTTAACGAAGACAAATTACCTTTCTGTCAACCCTTTGATGACGAACCCCTTTCCCATCAACCCTCTGATGACGACATTTTACAACAGTTTCCTTCCGTCAACCCTTTGACGATGACAAATTCTTTTCCGTCAACCCTTTGACGATGACAAATTCTTTTCCATCAACCCTTTGACGATGACAAATTACCTTTTCTGTCAACCCTTTGACGATGACAATTTACCTTTTCCGTCAACCCTTTGACGATGACAAATACTTTTCCATCAACCCTTTGATGATGCCACCCTTTTCCATCAACCCTTTGATGACGATGTTCTAAACCATTTTCCATCAACCCTTTGATGATGATATTCACCAACAATCTCTCATTGGAAACAAAAATAAATCCCTACAAAAATCCAAATACCCAGTTCCAGTCCCACATGCATTGCATGCATCACTTCATGCATAATTTTTCCCGTTGAAACGGAAAGTTCCACTAAAGCCCAACCATACTTGGCACAATCCATAGACCATGCATTTGCATACTCCAGCAGCCCGAGCATACATCGACTTTCAGCATACATCGACATTTTACATACATAACATTGCATCATAACATACTCTTCATATTGGGGCAAGTATGTTTAGCATAAGTTGGATTCAAGCCTTTCTCGAAAGAGCAAGGATCCCCGTGAACAACCCCAACAGGTTTCCCCAAAGTATCTCTTTTCATTTGCCTTTTGCAAATATTGTTGGCCCTTTGTCAGTACCTTGCCTTTTGCAAGACCCCTCTGCTTTTTTGCATGGGAAAACCTTGTTTTGCCTTTTTGCAAGCCTCCATGTTACCTTTCGCACGAGAGAGTTTACCTTTATCAACTTTGCATGTTAAGCAAAAATGAGAGATTGGACGATTGACCTATTCTCTTATCGTTTGTCTTATAACACCTGATGTAGGTTTGGCAAGTCCCAAGTGGTAGCCATATTTTGAAAAATTCATCCCCGCCGTTGTGCCTGAGGGATATAATGAGTTTTTCGTACCTACTGTAAATTTTCCTCTACCTTGTGTATGATAACCACCATATCTATTCACCTGCCTTTTGCAAGTACTCCTGTGTTTTTTGCACACTTTCAAAAATCAAACCTTCCCAGCCGTTGCTAGGGATTGACACTTTTCAAACTCAAATCTTCCCAGCCGTTGCTAGGGATTGATATTTTTCAAATTCAAACCTTCCCAGCCATTGCTAGGGATTGACACTTTCAAAATTCAAATCTCCCCAACCGTTGCTAGGGACTTACACCTTTAGATTTCAGGTATTCCAGTCATTGCTAGGAAGCGCCACTGAACTAAAATCTCCCCAACCGTTGCTAGGGACTTATACCTTTAGATTTCAGCTATTCCAGCCATTGCTAGGAAGCGTCACCGAACTAAAATTTCCCCAACCATTGCTAGGGATCTACACCTTTAGATTTCAGGTATTCCAGCTATTGCTAGGAAGCGTCACTGAACTAAAACCTCCCCAGTCGTTGCTAGGGATTTACACCTTTAGATTTCAGGTATTCCAGCCATTGCTAGGAAGCGTCACTGAACTAAAACCTCCCTAGTCATTTCTAGGGATCTGTACCTTTAGATTTCAGGTATTCCAGCTGTTGATAGGAAGCGTCACTGAACTAAAATCTTCTCAGCCGTTGTTAGGAATTTTCACTATCTTTTACATAAGAAACTTATCCCCAACGAAGTCATATTCCCTCTCATCTTTCTTCTTGACCTTTTGTCATGAAGGTTTTATCTTTGTTTTCCAGTTGAAGAGATACTATTGTTACACACCATAACATACATTGCATATCGTACACATCATGACATAACCATCATACAATTGACCCATGTCCTCCCCATATAATACCATAAACTATCCTCAACAGATGATTTCATATCAAATTTATTTTCCATCTGGCGCATTACGCGAAAAACCAGCGGGAAACGAAAACAACAGAGCCGCCACCGTGCGTTATTTATCCCAAAAGAGGGAAAGGAAACGCTCGAAGTAAACCTGGAAAAAAGCATGGTCTCGCGACCAAAGAGAATGGGATCGGGAGTCGGTTATGCGAAGGGAAGGTATTAGCACCCCTACGCATCCGTCGTACTCGACGGGATCCACGCACAAAAGGAAGGAATATGGTTGCTAAAACACTGCTCAAAAACAAACAAACACTGGCTGAAAGAGACACAAGAAAACAAACAAGACTGACTCGGTAGGATATCGCATCCTGGGCCTACTTAGTCTATCAAGCATAGACATCAGAGTCGAAGTAGTTCGGACTGGGGGAAAACACATGCTCGCTAGGATGTCGCATCCTATGCATACGTATCTTCTTGGACTAAGAAGAATCAGAGCATTCGTAGCTCGGCTCACGCACACAAACAAAACAGACACAGGAAAACGTGGAATCCGAATGCCAATCGCTGGACTTACATCAGACTCCGAACCAAACACACCCACACTGGAAACCAGATGCCACTTGATGGACTTATACCGGACTCCAAGCACACAACAAGAGGATACGAAATGCCAATAGTTGGGCTTATATCCATCTCCTGACACACACAAGACAAAACAAAAACGGGCGCCCGGAGAGATCCGCTCATCTCCTGCCTACGTACCTCATCTGGTATGATGATCAGGGCGACGTAGTTCCCCTTAACAGGGACATAGGAATAGCCTAACCAGATAACAGAGGGAGACACAACTAGGGAGACTACGACTCGAGCCTAGATGTTATCATGCAAATCATCCCTAAGTTAAAGTTGCTATCTAACTTGCACAGGAAGCAAGCTAACCTAAACATGACTTGCACAGGGAGCAAGCCAAACTAACCCTAACTTGCACTAGAAGCAAGCTAAACTAAAAAAAGCACAAACACACAAACACAAATAGCACGCACTATATGCAATCAGTTGGCTCAATCAAGGTTAGGTTTTAGTCGAGGGGTCATATCAACCTCGACAAACAAACCACTGTAACAGGGTAATGTTAGCTCTTAACCCTAACATTGAGAGTTAGGGTGAAGTTGAGGAAAGGTGAGTGAAGATGAGACTTCACAGCTCTTATCCCTGACCTGGGAGAGCTTCCGACAATGAAGTGTGGGTTCAGAAAGTGGGAACCCTTCTACACTTATGACACTAACTCAACTGTACAACTGTACAAGGATCTTGGGTTAATATCCACAATGCATCAACACTAGTTGTGTGAGCAAAGCGACGACTCAACAGAAGAGCAGGAGATGGATTGCACATCTCTTGTGTCTGCCAATTGCCTTATCAAAGGTCTTTTCCTGCTTGGGGACAAAAATAAACAAGCACAAACATTGCCTCTTAAGGAGGACTTCAGACGGGTGCCTGGCCAAGTAACAGGCCAGGTCTTCCAGACTACATGGAGAAGAGATCATTATACCTCAATGCTCAAGCTAGCAAGCAAAGCACAATCAAGTTCACAAAGGAACTATAGCAACTAAGGTACCTGAAATCAATCCAATATAATCAGTACTCAGCTCAAACAATAAGCAAACAGGCAATGGTCAACAGTTAACTATACAGTCAAACAACAGTCAATGCACAAAGGTGCAAGCCACAAGGCATAAGCATAAGTCTCAATGCCTACAAAACAAACTCAAAGTTAGTCATAAAAAAGCAACAAGCCAACTCCAATTGAGTGCACATCATCAAGCATAAGCAATTGTGCTTTTAACCTGAAACAAAGCTCAAATGTGAGAGCACAAACCACTAGTACAAGACTAGGGTCAAAATGAGAGCAAAAACCCAAAACAAAACATGAAACTTATCAAAAATCAAGATCAAACAATCAAGAATCAAATCCAAGTGGTCTCACATTCATATCATTCATCATTATCATTTCATGAAGCAAAGAGTACAAAACATGCAATTTGGAACCTCATAGATGCAAACAGAATGATTCAATTCAAATTAATTCACAAACATTTCAATAAATCACCAAAAAAGTCATGATCAAACAGAATTCATAACATGACCTACACACCAAATTTCAAGCCATTTGGACCAAGGGAAGCAAGTCAATGAAATTCAACAAGTCAAAGCATACTCAAACAAGCCCATACAAAGCATCAAAACATGCATCCACTTCAAACAATCATAAAACAGAGACCAAGCATGATAAATGAATGAAATCAAATCCATGACAAACTTCAAGATGTCTATAATACACATGCCAAATTTCAAGTCCATCCAATAAACACCAATAATTTCACAAATCAAATGAAATCATGACTCACAAAAAGTCCACATTTGGTCAAACAGGGGAGAAATTATCAAACAAATAGGAAATGCATTCAAAAATTCCAGGAAAATTCACAAGCATTCTCAACATTCATAAGTATCAACATGCAAAATCCAGCTCAATTCAGGTTCATATGGCATGGTAACAAAAATCATCAGATTGGACAAGAATGGTGTGACACAAATTGTCACACCTCTATTCAAAAAATCATATCTCACAATCCATAAACTCAAAAATCACAAACCACATATCAAAATGCTCCTCAAGGTGTCTAGAATAAGCACAAACAATTTCAGCCTCATCCAATTAAGCATCATTATTTCACAAGCAAAATGGCATGGAAGGTACAAATTGGATACACATGAACAAACCCTAGGCAAAACAGAAATCCACACATGCATAAATTCTGGAAAAATCATCATAAAAAACTAGAGATTATGAGGAACATTTCACAAAAAATTCCACATTATTTGGATAAGTATTGAATGACTTATGATTTTTCTAAGATTGAAGATGAAAATGAAATTAAAATTTGAAATGAAAATGAATTAAATGAATTAAATGGAGAAAATGGCAAAAGCGTAAATAAGGAGCAACAATGGTGAAACGCTGCGTTTCATTTTATGCGGTGGCACGCTGTGATTCGCTACATGGCTCAAAAACACGGAAAACATGCAATTTCATGGGAACATGGATCAAACACAATCTGGACGGTGTTCTTGAGCATATTCATCACGTTCTTCACAAAAATCCCAGGCCATGAACATTTCTCACAGAAATTAACAAATGATATACCAATAGATTCGTCTCATCATGCACAACAACAATCCTAACATGATTTTTCCTAATTCAAGCTAACAAGTCCAGATCGAGCAAGGAAAGTTTTGAACATCAAACTTTAAATCAAGATAACTCAATCAATTCTCAATGAAATTCGATTCTACAAAGTGCAGCATGTTCAGCATGGAAAGATCTATCAGATACATAGCACAATTTCATGAATCTCGATCATCGAAAACTAACCTTAATCAAAGTGCAGTAAGGGAATCGTGATCTTCAAGGCTTGGAATGTGCAAACAGAAGTTCTATAGTGCTCCAGTTGATGAATGAGTGAAAGACTTTAGCTCAATGATGCTTGAGGATGCTCTAATCAACACTTGCCATTGAAGATGCTCAATGTAACAGTCCAAGAAAACAGCACGAAAATGGTGATCCCTGGCTTCAATTCACTTCCAAAAGGCTTGTGTATGTTGGAACAATGAAGAATCAGGCAAGGTTTATGGAAATTTTTGCAGAAAAATTGAGAGCAAAAGTTGAGAGAATTTTCACTTTTGGATCTAGATCTGAGTAGAAATGAATGCTAATGTGTTTTCTGTTACAATTAAGACTATATACCACCTCTTAATCCAGTTAGCTAAACATGATTAGCAAAATGGAAATGGATTAGTGAATGCTCATGTCATGTAACTTGGCCAAAATGCCCTTTTTCAAATGCAACCAATGGAACAGTGTAATTCTTCTTGCAGCAAGTCACAAAACCTATTTTGAAGCAATTGCAATTGGTTTGGCATGAAAATAGTATGTAGTTTTCAAAATGACCTTTTTTCTCACCAAAATTCAAATTGGTTCACTTGAAAAATGGACTTTTTATATGATGATTTTTGATGAAATGTAATGATGGATTATGATAGTGCATGTCAAATGGAGTTTGCTCAAAAAATAATCACTCAAATTGGCCTTTTGGTTCAAGAGTTATGCCTCCTTGAAGTTCAACTTTTCTTGACAATGATTTGATCATAACTTGCCAACCATAAATGAGAAATGGATGTTCTTGGACTTTTTGGAAAGGTGAGAGCAAGATCTTAAACTTTCATGTTGAACAAAATTTCATTTGAAGCTTTTATGATGATGTAAATTTGAGGAGAAGACCTTTCCATTTTTGGCAGTTTAAAATTACAGGTCACTTACTATTTTTGGAAACTTTTCATCTGACCTCAAATTCTTCAATCTTGATCTTTGAAATTGCAAATGAGACTTGTATGGACATGAATGAAGCCTTTCAAACCATCTCCCACCTTCAAATCCATGAATTCAGGCACAGTTGACCACAGTTGACTTTCTAGGGTTTCAGATGAAATCCAGCTTGACTGATGACTTCTGAACATCCAATCTTTGGCCAAACCACTTCAAAATGATCCCTAGATCACATGAACATGTTGAACCAACCCTAGGCCTTAGCTTCAATAGGATATGCACTTGCTTGCTTGCTTGACTGATCCTCCTAACCAGTCTTGACTTAATGAACTTGCACTCGGGCAAATGGACAATGCAATGTTATGTAGTGGACAATGTTATGTTAATGACCTAATATGAAATGAATGTACAAAATGGGAGGTGCAAATTTGAGGTGCTACAGCTGCCCCTATTCTATCAGCTGGGAACCCGAACGGATGAGAGCAACGGCTGTCAGACTTTCAGGGTAAACAGGGATTGAATACCAAGAACCGTAGAAATTTGCACACTGCGAGGATCCACCAACGGAAACGTCCACTGGGATCTGATACTTATTACTGAGGATTTTGGTTTTTTTTTCTCAAAGGTACTGTCACATCCGGACATCACAACACGATGAAAGGGAATGGGGATCACAACTAGATACCAACGGACAACTAGGAAAAACTCAACATTTACCAAGACCAACGGAGAGGTAACCAGACATTAATGAATGACTGGAAGACTCGACCAGACGTCAACGGACGAACGGGAGAAGCTCGACGTTTACCGACATCGAAAGGTGATGTTTACTGACACCAAAAAAAGATCGACCAGACATTTACGGATGAATGGGAAGAACTCGACGTTTACCGACATCGAAAGATGATGTTTACTGACACCAAAAAAGGATCGACCAGACATTTACGGATGAATGGGAAGAACTCGACGTTTACCGACATCGAAAGATGATGTTTACTGACACCAAAAAAGGATCGACCAGACATTTACGGATGAATGGGAAGAACTCGACGTTTACCGACATCGAAAGATGATGTTTACTGACACCAAAAAAGGATCGACTAGACATTTACTGATGAATGGGAAAAACTCGACGTTTATCGACACCAACGGAGAGGAGAATTACTGGGGAAAATACAACTAGATATCAACGGATAACTAGGAAAAACTCGACGTTTATCGACACCAACGGAGAGGAGAAGCCACTTCACTAAGGAAGGGGGATGACAACCGGAAACTGAATAGGACGTCCACCGACGACTCTACTGGGGATTCTGGCTGAGAGGCAACCAGACATCAACGAATGACTGGGAATAGGGTACACAATCAGACGTCAACGGACGAATGAGAAAAACTCAACGTTTACCGAGACCAACAGAGAGGTAACTCTGCATGGGGAAATATATCACCAACAACCATCAACAGACGATCGGGAAAAACTCGACGTTTATCAAAACCAACGGAGAGGTAAATCTGGGGGAATCAACAGCCATTAACTAATGATCTGTGGGGAATAAGCAACTATACGTCATCGGACGCATAGGAAAAACTCAACGTTTACCGAAACCAACGGAGAGGTAACCATGCTGGGGAGAGAGAACAAGACTCAACCAAACGTCAACGGACGATATGGGAAAAACTCGACGTTTATCGACACCAACGGAGAGGAGGAACGGACATCGACGGATGACCCGGAAAGGAGATACAACTAGATATCAATGGATAACTAGGAAAAACTCGACGTTTATCGACACCAACGGAGAGGAGAACTCACTGGGGATCTAGGTCACGACAGGGAGCCGACAGGAAGGAACACCAAGGATACCGGGTTGTAGGCACAAAACAGGTGACCGACCAAAGCGTGAATTGGTTTGTATTCCAACACACTCATCATCCTGAAGAGAGAGAAAGCAAACTTGTTAAAGGATGGCCATTCGATTCCACAAGGAATACGAATCTTACTCAGCTGAGGAACAAACAAAGAGTTCAACCAAAGAGCGCATGAGATATATTATCTATAGCCGTCAAAACGTAGATAATACCCTCGCATGGAAGATTATCCTAACTGGGTTGTAGGTTGTTAAAGGATAAATCGACCGAAAAAGAAAGGCATCGGGGTACCAGGACTAGGTATGCAAAGATGACCAATCAAAAAAGGGGAAACCACAAACATTACCAGCAAACGGTGAATGAAAGAGGACCCACTGGGGATAAAGTTGCTGACTCGGAGCAAATATCCGAAAGGAGAAAGGAATATCAATACCGAAACTGGATAATGATAACCACAAAGAGGGGATTACATCTACCGGTTAGTAGGTAGAAAACCACGGAACAGTAACCGTCATCACTAGGATGAGCACAAAGGTAGACTCCACAAAGGGGAGAAAAGAGGATTCACATCAACCGGATAGTAGGTAGAAGACCACAAAGATAGGACTTACAACTACCGGTTCGTAGGTAGAAGCCAACAAATTCCGCTGAGGATAAGATGAATGAGTGTCGGTTAGTGAGCAACTATTCATTTATACCACAGGGAAGCACAAGAGACAGCCAAAAGGAAGCCAGTTTAGGATCGATCCAAAAAGGCAGACTGAATCAAGACTCATCCTAATGAGGAACGAACTCAATAGGGAAACCTATCCTGTTAGGTATGTAGGGAGGGAACGGAAACAACCGTCATCCACGAGGATATAACTCCGTGGGGAGTGCAGAAGGAAATGACAGACACTTTCTGCTTAAGGGGTCGACTCTATATGGAGAGATCAGACATACCCACATCTGCTAGGAGAATCAATCCAAGCTTGCCAACTGCTACCAATTCTAGGGAATAACACTGCTGGGGATACCCGCTCACTTGCGGAGTCACTTGTTGGGAAAACATCTTTTCTACCCTGCTGGGGAACCCAACTCTGAAGTCGATCCAATGGGGATGCTAAACTCTTCCCAATAATCCATTCTTGGTCACCACGGCTTTAGGGCTAATGGATATGTTTGCAATGCTAATGCATGAGTTTTTTTTTAGCGCAATGCCCCATGATTATGAAAATGCTATGCACTAATGATGCAATATGCTATGCTTATCTACATGATGGATGCATAAAACACCACCCCTCCAGAGATAACACCGGGGAACTCCAGGAACTATGCTGAGGATTTCAATACCACGTCCACTTCCACCCTGCTGGGGGAGAGACAGTCCTTGCTGGAGACGACCTCCATCGAACCCGAACTGCTTGGCGATTACTCTGCTAGGGGAGGCAACCAATGCCTATCTCTACTGGGGATAGCCCCGCCAAACCTGATCCGCTCGGGGACCTTGCTGGGGGAAAACCATCAACACAACCTCTGCTGGGAAGACAGCTTCAGACTTGGAAAACAATCACAACTCCGCTGGGGATATGGTAACCTTCAGGCTTGCTGAGGAGGCACTGATCTCGAATCTGCTAGGGAGATGACACTCTCAAACCCATTGGGGAAATACGGCCTATCGGACACGGGCCACCCTACGATTCGTCGAACACTGGTGTTTACCATCCTACCACAGTGTTGACTTTCCACTTTTGAGGACTCCCAGACTCATCTGGACTTTTCTGACTCATCACCTTGTATTCCTGACTCCTCCGTACTTTACAGAGACCGAACTCCTGGGATTCATACAAACTTTTCAGACCTCAGACTTTGAAGAGTCTTCTTGATTAACCTTCCAGGATTGTCGTCGTAATCCTTCACCGTCCTTTCATTGTTCGTCTATCCCTTGCCCCTGGTTGGACTCTGTGGGGATCTTTTGTCAAAAGGCTTCATATCACAACCTGCCAGTGAATGAAGATATCTAACAGCACCCGCACAAGAGATCGTTAGATAAAAGCGTGCCCCAGGCGTGCCCCATATTTCAACACCTTGGTCGCTCAAACTTCCGAATAAGATTTCCAGATTTCAATCTCATAAGCACACATCGGAAGGGACCTCTATGTTTCAAAATGCAACTATTCTTTATCAAAATAAACGGATGTTTTCGTAATCAAAGCGGTAATGAAAACAAAAACAAAATTATTTGACTGAACACGCATTTATTGACTGAAAAAGACGACTCAAAACCGAGCAACACACAGGAAGCAAACCCTAGAAAGAGGTGATCGCGCGCGAAAGGAAAAAATCTATCCTAATGGCAACGTGAAACCATGATCTCATCGGGTTCCAACTCGGTTACACCTCATATGTCCTCAAGACTTTCCGAATTTTCTGTCCTCTGAACAAGACGCTTCCGATCGATCTCTGTCGGATATTATCCAGGTCATATCTCAAGCACAAACGACCATGCTAGACGCAGTTGTTCGTTTCATTCCCTCTTTTGCCTGGACCGCCCTTTCGGGTTTCAGTCCACCGGGATACCCTTTTTTGCCCAAGTTGCCCTTGTGGGGTTTTCAACTTGCCGGGTGTACAGTTTTCTTTTCTTTTCTTATCCCTAACTTTTGCCCGAACCTTTTCTCTTTTTTTTCTTGGTTCGCCGGGATGCCCATTTTTGCCTGGACCATTTTTGTTCTTTTCGTCCAGCGGGTCTCTTTTACGAAGTATCTTTTAACTGCATCCGCATTCACAAGGGATGGAAAATCTTCGTCACCCGTGGTCGTTGACAACAAGGCCATGTCAGAGAAACCTTTTTGACCACGAATGAGATCCATAATTATATATCCACTTGCCCCTACGATCGTCTTGAGGAGGAAGGATCCTTTTCAAACAACACGTCTCCCATCGGATACGCCCGAGGTCGCACTTTCCGGTCAACCACACACTTCATTTACTGGGTACAACTGCCCCATGACAAATAACCGTCAGCCTCTTTTCCTCAGTCAGGCTACATGCGTCATACCGAGTCCTTATCACCTCAGCCTTCTCTAATTTTATATCCACCAGGACTCTCCATAATGGGATCTAGACTTCAGTAGGTAGTACCACTTCTATCCCATACACGAGCGAGCGCGGCGCTTCCCCAATAGACATACGCACCGAAGATGGATACCCAGGATACAAGCTTCGTGCTCAGCCACCATTATTGGTGCATTCAAATGTTATCGGGGAAGCACTAACTCATTCACTTTAAACTCTCCCCATCAGACATCAGAATCCATTCGGATTCAGGGTCAGGCCCCTCCTCCGGGATCGGTTCCTCATAATCTTTCGATTTGAGCACCTCGAGATGTCCTCATCAGGGAACTCAAACGTCCTTGGTTGATAATCCTCCATGGGTTGCGAGGAGATGTAATCGGACAATACACTCCCCTCGATTGCTTTCTGAGAGGTGTACCGTATATCACAAATCAGTCAAACTCACTTCTTTACCATCTCGCAACCCGTCCGGTCCATGCTGACTTCCCAAACATATATTTGATCAGATCCATCTTGGAAATCTACAAAGTGGTATGAACCAGCATATACTGTCTCAGTCGGCGAGCAGCCTATGCCAAAGTACAACAAGTTTTCTCGAGCAGTGAGTGTATTGTTTCACAGTCGATAAACTTTTTGCTTAGGTAAATTGCATGCTCTTTTCGACAAGACTCGTCATGCTGACCCAGTACACACCTCATAGACCCCTCGAGGGCTGTCAAGTACCAGATTAACAGTTGTTCCTTCCACGGGAGGCATCAGAATCAGAGGTTCCTGCAACTTATTCTTTTATTTCTCAATGCCCCTTGGCAATATCCACCTGACCGTTTGATCTCTTTTTGTTTTCGGTTCAGACATTTCTTATTTTGCATTGTTTTTTTCTTTTCTTTTTTTTTCTTTCTTTCCTTTTTTTTTCGCAGGATCGACCTCGATTCCTCTTTCGTTCACAATAAGCTTCGGCAACTTACCGGACAGCACTCCACAAGTGCACTGATTCAGACTCAACCTCAGTCTGAGTTGTCTCAACCCGGTCAAACGACTTGCCCCGGATTCACTAAATGCCCTTCTTCTGCTTGGGACTTTGCTATCATGTCATCAACATAGCATTTGATTCCACGATGAATCATATCATGAAACAAAGTCACTCTGATACGTGGCATCAGCATTCCTGAGACCGATTGGCATCGCCTTCGCTCTTGACACTTGCCTCCAGGCGGAACCAACTTTCGCTTCCTTTCCGACCTCGGCGGTACCTGGATTATCAATCTTGAATCGCTCCTCGTGCGGCTGAATCACCTTCTCCTCTTGTCTTAACAACCTGGCTAATTCCAGCAGATCACAATCTTCTTCGCCTTATTCTTCGGCATGATAGATCGGATTGTCGAAGTCATACAGAGGTGTAACCGAATTGTTATCAATGAGATCAGGAGAAAAGTCACTTTTGAGGTCGGAACCAAATAAATCAAAGGGAAAGAGAAAATAAAACATTGCCATTTTATTTTTAAAACTGCAAAAATAATTGAAAAACAGGGAACACCGCTTTTAATCACAAAAACATCCATTTATTACTGATGCAAAATGTTGCACACTGAAACACATGAGATGGCCCTTACAATGGACCATTACGTTTCGGGAAAAACGTATGGCTTTCATGCAAACAAAATTGAAACACAGAAATACTACTCTTCTGAATGAGTGACGGTGGCGATCTTGAAGGCTTTCCAATTGCCTGGTACGCACGACTTTATCCACAACTCGAGCTCGTGGTCACAGTCGATTTCTTCACTCACTGAACAAGCATGGCTAGGATCCAGCATTCCTGCACTGACGAAAGTGTACTGTGGACGGCATCCTCTGCTCTGTCTAGATGACTCTTGATCTGGCTGATAGCCGACCCCAAACATGTCTGCTTTTACCACAATGTCGATGATCCTTCCCCAACCTTGGGCCTCTCTGTTCTTTACCACTTCCAGGGCTTGTTTATAAGAAGAAATGGACAGCTTCTTCTCTTTCTCAGCAACAAAGGCGTTTTCCACCTGGACTGTTTCCACTGCCTGACTTGGTGTTTCAAATTTTCCACCGTCCATTTCTACTTCCGACATCTTCTGAGTCGTCTCCCTCATCATTGCACACTCACTTGTGGCGACAGCCGCACAACAATTATCAATACTAGGGAAAGCTCCATCCTTCATCAGATGTTTTGAGACCACAGACACTGAGGTTTTTAAATGATCCCCCTCAGTCACCTTTGTTCCTCTCTTGTCCTTTGACACCACTTTCACCCCCACGGAACCTGGCACGGGGTTAGGGTTAACATTTAGTATTGGCGCCAAACTGATGGCCTTAGAATCCACCATGTCTTGGATGACGTGCTTGAAAGCTCTACAACCCTCAATGTTATGTCCGGGCGCCTCAGAATGGAACTCACACCTGGCATTCTCATCGTAACTTGCAGGCCTCCGATGCGGTTCTAGAGGAATCAATACTCTCGGCCGGACTAACCCCAGATCTCTCAACCTTTTGAATAGAAGGGTATAAGTCACAGGTGGCTCCTCAAACTGACGATCCTCCTTCCCCTTCTTGACTTGGCTCTTAGCTTTCGGTGCTTTCTGTTGAGGTGGAGGTTGTTGCGGTGGTACAGGTGGATTACCAACAGGAATGGTCACGGTGGCAGCATAAGGATGATAACGATCCTTACCACGTTCTTTCTTTGCTGGCACACCACTTGACTCACCCTCCTTTTTGAGCAGACCACCGCCAGATGGTCTCTTTACTATAGTGCCAGAGGGATTTGTTACTTCGGAGGACGGATCCTTTTCCTGAACTCTCTCCACCATCAGCCATTTCTCAATCTTTTCCAATCTCTCAGCCATGGCTTTCTGCCCCAAGGCAAGCCCTTGCACAACACTGAGTAACTCTCTCATCATCTTTTTCAGTTCACAAATGTCGGCGTTGGGAGGATCCATCAGTTTGGATTTGTTGCCCCCAGCAGGATATCTGAGCAGGCGAGCTATGCGCACCGGTTGATACCTACAAAACAGCAAATGGGTTCATATGACTCACGCATGCAATGTCTATCCGTATGAGGAATTGTCCTTTGATTCTGGTTTCACAGAGACAGATACTTTTCATCGGTACATTTTGACATCTGGTCATCTCTCAACGAGAATCTTAATAAATAAAAAATGGACCCTGAGTACGGACAGGCATGGGTTGAATCCAGATGAATGCGAAATGGGATGATGCAAATGCATGAATGCAGGTCACTGTGTCACCAAGTCATCTGAAGACCCGACAAGTCTCTGGACCAGTCACAGTCAACTGAGTCACCATAAATCCGACTTAGGGAGTTCCGAAATAAACGGAACCGAAGGTTACATCATTACCACAGAAACATCCACTGAACGGATGACAGCCAGATCCTCTGAACAGGTACTCTCAAATTCAACCCAAGGATCCGAAATAAACGGAACTCGCTGATAAACCACGGACAGAACTCCGGCGTCCCAGAAATAAATGTCCATAATTCACAGTCACCATCAGTACCAAGAGTCACTAACAAGTCACCACGGTACCTGTAATGATCATTCCCTCCCCACTCACGGGTGTCATCTAGGCCAGGGTAAAGTCAAGAGAAACGCAGCATAAATAACCTTTCGCAGAATACCATCATATACACACCCGAAGTATGTAACGATAATATCCCACCAGGGTCTGAACTGCTCGTGATATCAATGTTCCGCTAAGTGGCGCATACCACCCGCTTCCCATGAATCACTTTATTCCTAGGTTTCCTAGATTTCACTCATAGCCTGGGTATTGGGCCTTTTACCTCAAGTAACTCCCATCCCAACAGAGAGACAACACAGCATAGCCAGCACAGATGAATATGAATGAATGCAAACATAACTGCAAACAGTAAATAAATGAATGCAATAAATAACAGCAAACAGCAACCAAAAACCCTAACCAAGAGAGCGCTAGGAGAGACTCGCTTAGGGAAGATGGACCAGCAAAAGGTCAACTTCTCGTGTCCCCAACAGAGTCGCCAGCTGGCGCATTACGCGAAAAACCGGCGGGAAACGAAAACAACAGAGCCGCCACCGTGCGTTATTTATCCCAAAAGAGGGAAAGGAAACGCTCGAAGTAAACCTGGAAAAAAGCATGGTCTCGCGACCAAAGAGAATGGGATCGGGAGTCGGTTATGCGAAAGGAAGGTATTAGCACCCCTACGCATCCGTCGTACTCGACGGGATCCACGCACAAAAGGAAGGAATATGGTTGCTAAAACACTGCTCAAAAACAAACAAACACTGGCTGAAAGAGACACAAGAAAACAAACAAGACTGACTCGGTAGGATATCGCATCCTGGGCCTACTTAGTCTATCAAGCATAGACATCAGAGTCGAAGTAGTTCGGACTGGGGGAAAACACATGCTCGCTAGGATGTCGCATCCTATGCCTACGTATCTTCTTGGACTAAGAAGAATCAGAGCATTCGTAGCTCGGCTCACGCACACAAACAAAACAGACACAGGCAAACGTGGAATCCGAATGCCAATCGCTGGGCTTACATCAGACTCCGAACCAAACACACCCACACTGGAAACCAGATGCCACTTGATGGACTTATACCGGACTCCAAGCACACAACAAGAGGATACGAAATGCCAATAGTTGGGCTTATATCCATCTCCTGACACACACAAGACAAAACAAAAACGGGCGCCCGGAGAGATCTGCTCATCTCCTGCCTACGTACCTCATCTGGTATGAGGATCAGGGCGACGTAGTTCCCCTTAACAGGGACACAGGACTAGCCTAACCAGATAACAGAGGGAGACACAACTAGGGAGACTATGACTCGAGCCTAGATGTTATCATGCAAATCATCCCTAAGTTAAGGTTGCTATCTAACTTGCACAGGAAGCAAGCTAACCTAAACATGACTTGCACAGGGAGCAAGCCAAACTAACCCTAACTTGCACTAGAAGCAAGCTAAACTAAAAAAAACACAAACACACAAGCACAAATAGCACGCACTATATGCAATCAGTTGGCTCAATCAAGGTTAGGTTTTAGTCGAGGGGTCATATCAACCTCGACAAACAAACCACTGTAACAGGGTAATGTTAGCTCTTAACCCTAACATTGAGAGTTAGGGTGAAGCTGAGGAAAGGTGAGTGAAGATGAGACTTCACAGCTCTTATCCCTGGCCTGGGAGAGCTTCCGACAATGAAGTGTGGGTTCAGAAAGTGGGAACCCTTCTACACTTATGACACTGACTCAACTGTACAACTGTACAAGGATCTTGGGTTAATGTCCACAATGCATCAACACTAGTTGTGTGAGCAAAGGGACGACTCAACAGAAGAGCAGGAGATGGATTGCACATCTCTTGTGTCTGCCAATTGCCTTATCAAAGGTCTTTTCCTGCTTGGGGACAAAAATAAACAAGCACAAACATTGCCTCTAAAGGAGGACTTCAGACGGGTGCCTGGCCAAGTAACAGGCCAGGTCTTCCAGACTACATGGAGAAGAGATCATTATACCTCAATGCTCAAGCTAGCAAGCAAAGCACAATCAAGTTCACAAAGGAACTATAGCAACTAAGGTACCTGAAATCAATCCAATATAATCAGTACTCAGCTCAAACAATAAGCAAACAGGCAATGGTCAACAGTTAACTATACAGTCAAACAACAGTCAATGCACAAAGGTGCAAGCCACAAAGCATAAGCATAAGTCTCAATGCCTACAAAACAAACTCAAAGTTAGTCATAAAAAAGCAACAAGCCAACTCCAATTGAGTGCACATCATCAAGCATAAGCAATTGTTCTTTTAACCTGAAACAAAGCTCAAATGTGAGAGCACAAACCACTAGTACAAGACTAGGGTCAAAATGAGAGCAAAAAACCAAAACAGAACATGAAACTTATCAAAAATCAAGATCAAACAATCAAGAATCAAATCCAAGTTGTCTCACATTCATATCATTCATCATTATCATTTCATGAAGCAAAGAGTACAAAACATGCAATTTGGAACCTCATAGATGCAAACAGAATGATTCAATTCAAATTAATTCACAAACATTTCAATAAATCACCAAAAAAAATCATGATCAAACAGAATTCATAACATGACCTACACACCAAATTTCAAGCCATTTGGACCAAGGGAAGCAAGTCAATGAAATTCAACAAGTCAAAGCATACTCAAACAAGCCCATACAAAGCATCAAAACATGCATCCACTTCAAACAATCATAAAACAGAGACCAAGCATGATAAATGAATGAAATCAAAGCCATGACAAACTTCAAGATGTCTATAATACACATGCCAAATTTCAAGTCCATCCAATAAACACCAAGAATTTCACAAATCAAATGAAATCATGACTCACAAAAAGTCCACATTTGGTCAAACAGGGGAGAAATTATCAAACAAATAGGAAATGCATTCAAAAATTCCAGGAAAATTCACAAGCATTCTCAACATTCATAAGTATCAACATGCAAAAATCCAGCTCAATTCAGGTTCATATGGCATGGTAACAAAAATCATCAGATTGGACAAGAATGGTGTGACACAAATTGTCACACCTCTATTCAAAAAATCATATCTCACAATCCATAAACTCAAAAATCACAAACCACATATCAAAATGCTCCTCAAGGTGTCTAGAATAAGCACAAACAATTTCAGCCTCATCCAATTAAGCATCATTATTTCACAAGCAAAATGGCATGGAAGGTACAAATTGGATACACATGAACAAACCCTAGGCAAAACAGAAATCCACACATGCATAAATTCTGGAAAAATCATCATAAAAAACTAGAGATTATGAGGAACATTTCATAAAAAATTCCACATTATTTGGATAAGTATTGAATGACTTATGATTTTTCTAAGATTGAAGATGAAAATGAAATTAAAATTTGAAATGAAAATGAATTAAATGAATTAAATGGAGAAAATGGCAAAAGCGTAAATAAGGAGCAGCAATGGTGAAACGCTGCGTTTCATTTTATGCGGTGGCACGCTGTGATTCGCTACATGGCTCAAAAACACGGAAAACATGCAATTTCATGGGAACATGGATCAAACACAATCTGGACGGTGTTCTTGAGCATATTCATCACGTTCTTCACAAAAATCCCAGGCCATGAACATTTCTCACAGAAATTAACAAATGATATACCAATAGATTCGTCTCATCATGCACAACAACAATCCTAACATGATTTTTCCTAATTCAAGCTAACAAGTCCAGATCGAGCAAGGAAAGTTTTGAACATCAAACTTTAAATCAAGATAACTCAATCAATTCTCAATGAAATTCGATTCTACAAAGTGCAGCATGTTCAGCATGGAAAGATCTATCAGATACATAGCACAATTTCATGAATCTCGATCATCGAAAACTAACCTTAATCAAAGTGCAGTAAGGGAATCGTGATCTTCAAGGCTTGGAATGTGCAAACAGAAGTTCTATAGTGCTCCAGTTGATGAATGAGTGAAAGACTTTAGCTCAATGATGCTTGAGGATGCTCTAATCAACACTTGCCATTGAAGATGCTCAATGTAACAGTCCAAGAAAACAGCACGAAAATGGTGATCCCTGGCTTCAATTCACTTCCAAAAGGCTTGTGTATGTTGGAACAATGAAGAATCAGGCAAGGTTTATGGAAATTTTTGCAGAAAAATTGAGAGCAAAAGTTGAGAGAATTTTCACTTTTGGATCTAGATCTGAGTAGAAATGAATGCTAATGTGTTTTCTGTTACAATTAAGACTATATACCACCTCTTAATCCAGTTAGCTAAACATGATTAGCAAAATGGAAATGGATTAGTGAATGCTCATGTCATGTAACTTGGCCAAAATGCCCTTTTTCAAATGCAACCAATGGAACAGTGTAATTCTTCTTGCATCAAGTCACAAATCCTGTTTTGAAGCAATTGCAATTGGTTTGGCATGAAAATAGTATGTAGTTTTCAAAATGACCTTTTTTCTCACCAAAATTCAAATTGGTTCACTTGAAAAATGGACTTTTTATATGATGATTTTTGATGAAATGTAATGATGGATTATGATAGTGCATGTCAAATGGAGTTTGCTCAAAAAAGAATCACTCAAATTGGCCTTTTGGTTCAAGAGTTATGCCTCCTTGAAGTTCAACTTTTCTTGACAATGATTTGATCATAACTTGCCAACCATAAATGAGAAATGGATGTCCTTGGACTTTTTGGAAAGGTGAGAGCAAGATCTTCAACTTTCATGTTGAACAAAATTTCATTTGAAGCTTGTATGATGATGTAAATTTGAGGAGAAGACCTTTCCATTTTTGGCAGTTTGAAATTACAGGTCACTTACTATTTTTGGAAACTTTTCATCTGACCTCAAATTCTTCAATCTTGATCTTTGAAATTGCAAATGAGACTTGTATGGACATGAATGAAGCCTTTCAAACCATCTCCCACCTTCAAATCCATGAATTCAGGCACAGTTGACCACAGTTGACTTTCTAGGGTTTCAGATGAAATCCAGCTTGACTGATGACTTCTGAACATCCAATCTTTGGCCAAACCACTTCAAAATGATCCCTAGATCACATGAACATGTTGAACCAACCCTAGGGCTTAGCTTCAATAGGATATGCACTTGCTTGCTTGCTTGACTGATCCTCCTAACCAGTCTTGACTTAATAAACTTGCACTCGGGCAAATGGACAATGCAATGTTATGCAGTGGACAATGTTATGTTAATGACCTAATATGAAATGAATGTACAAAATGGGAGGTGCAAATTTGAGGTGCTACACCATCCCATGAACAACCTTCACAAATACCAATCACTTCATATCACATTCATTCATTCCCAGTATGGTGAAATTTTGGATATTTTTATTTATTTAATCCTCTCTTACCTTGGATGTGTGAAAGTCGTTGCTATCTAAACATTCAGGTTCAAGAAGATTAAATAGGGGCAGTTGTCATACCCCAAAATTCATCCTACCCCGATACAATTTTCATCTGATCCATGACCCTACTACACATGCATACATTCATTATTTTAAAAAAATAATAAATAAAATAAAATAAAATTTGGGTAACCGGTTACCCTGATTAGGGTAACCGATTACCCAGACAAAAAACTAAATTTTTGGCCCTTTTGCCACTGTGAAACCGATTACCCTAATCAGGGTAACTGATTACACCTGCGCAGACAACAAAAAAAACTCTGTTTTTTACCCAGGGGACCTTTTATTTCACCCACTTCAACCTCTTTGCTTCCCCTATAAATAGAGCACTATCCCCACTCATTTTTCAAGCTTGAAAGCCTTAAAACCTCTATCTAAATCACATTCAAGCTCCCTCTTTTTAACCTAAACCCTAACTCACCCAAACCCTATTCTCTCCTTTGAAACCACTCAACCTCCATGTAAAAATCCACAACCTCCACACAACAAAAACAATAGCAAACCTGTGACATTCACTTACATATTCATTCACCACCACCACATAAACATACAACTTTATTCCCTTCCATTTTTCTACCACAACAACCATAACCACCCTCTTCCAAGCCTTTTGCTTCATTCTCAAACTCAAACACAACAACAACCTAGTTTTGACACCACAATCTTGGTAATATTTTGGACTCAAACTCCTTGACTTTTTTGGTTTTGTTTTGTGTTTGAAAATGGAATTTTACCCTTGGGTTGTGTTTTGAGAGTGATTTGAGTCAACTTTGAGACAAGTGTTTTTGGTGGGTTTACACCCTTTTGAGGATTTTTTTTGCTCTTACTACTTTTTATCCACAATTTTCAAACAAACTTTGTTTCTTGTTATCATTTATATTTATTGGTTGATGAGATCTATTAAATCATGGTTATGGTTGTATAGAGTTGATAAAACCTTCAATGTTTCAAACCTATTAATGATTGATCAATAGATCCTTCATGATACTTTGAGACATTGATAGGTTGCCTCTATTTCAACCATGTTTGGGTCATTTGATACATAGATGAAACCATTTCCTTTACATTGTTTCTTGTTATCATTTAATATTTATTGTTGACTTGTTGTTACATTTATTTGGTTGATGAGTTCTATTAGATCATGACCATGGTTGTTTAGAGTTGATTAAATCTTCAATACTTTAAACCTATTAATGGTTGATCAATAGATCATTCATGATACTTTGAGGCATTGATAGATTGCCTCTATTTCAACCATACTTGGGTCATTTGATACATAGATGAAACCATTTTCTTTCCATTAACTTGTTATTCTATTTGCTTATTGTTATTCTACTAACCACTAACCACTAATTCCTAACTCCTAACATTTATATTATTGCACTTGAATTCCTTGCAATTTATTTTATTGTTACTAACCACTAATTATACTTCACTAACCATTATTATTGTGATATTGTCACACTTTATCTTGTGATTTACTTTTATGTCATTACCTTGTAATTTACACTCAAGTACTCATTATCATCATCATTGTACAAACTCATCATGCATGTTTATTTAGTTGTTATTTATTTTATTGTCATCATCCATTAAAAAAATAACAAAAACATGATAAAATGGAAAGACCAAAAATATTCATTCCACTCTTAATCAACTTGGACTTAGAGGATTTCATCTTAGGACCTTTGCTTGGAAGCCTTCCTTTACTCTTTGCGATACTTTGTAAACACTTGGATTTTCATCCGTAACTTACATGCATGTTGTAAGAATGGCATCATGGCACCAACTTAGGGGGACATGTTTATAACACCATTATCCTTTGTTTAGCTTAGGTCACTTTTGCACACAAAAGGCTTTCTCTTGGGCTACCTTACAATGAGACTCTTTAATTTCTTGTTGGTTACTTTCCATTCATGTTGCATAAGCCGAATTTCATAATCAAAATAAAATAAACCCTTGATTCAACGTCAAGTGGCATTTTCATAATCAAATTCAAAACACTTAATAATTACGATTGTTATTGTGTGCCACGAGCCTTAAGTGGTCGAGAATGAGTGAGAATGGAGCATTCTTACCCTTACTCTGATTATTTTGGACGCAAGACGCTTGGCTTGTTGTCTAGAATAATCACCTCCGCCCATAGACTTTAGTACAATATAATCATAAACATTCATTTCATAAAACCCTTATTCAAGGTAAAAATAATACAACTCATCAAACTCCTTTTTGTGCCTTAGGGCATCATCCCGAAAACCCTTTTGTCAAAGGTAAAATCAACCAACACACAAATATTTTCTACTCCGAACTACGGAGCTCTGATTCCTCATTCCCGAATGAGTGATACGTAGGCACAAGGGCCCCAATCCTTGGCGAACACTATAATAACAAAAACACCCCCTTCTTTTCACACATTCTTTCGAAAAATAAAATAATAATAGATAAATACCATGTATGTAAAACAACCCAAATGGTTCCCATGGAGTACCATGGACGTAAGGGGTGCTAATACCTTCCCCTTACGTAACCGGCTTCCGAAGCCAAATCTCGGTTGCGAGACCGATTCCTTATTCTCTTTTAGCGCTTCCCGTGCGCGTCTCTTTTCCGAGGGTTTTATCGACTATTTCCCCTCTCCTCTCTGATAGAGGTAAACTAAAGAAAATTTGGTGACGACTCTTCTGACTTTGCCTCTCTTTGGCATTTCTTTAGTCCCGGTTTCGTTATCGTGAAATCCCGGTAGCGACAAGTCCAAGTGGACAAAGTGAAAATGACATTAACATAAACAATTAGAATGATATGAATAATGGCAAATGAATAATGCTAAAAAATTAAATTGCATTAAAAGTAAATGACTTGAAATTAAATGTTAGTTGTTAATGAGTTAGAAGTTAGTATTGCTTTTGCTTTTCTTTTGTTTAAGTCATTCTTTGGAGAACATGCAACCCACTTATCACAAGCATGGATCCTTGAACCAAGACATCTTCCAAAGGAAGGAAAAAATGTCAAGTTTCCACACAATACCATGAAAGAGGGGAGACTTACAATCTCACTAACTAGAATGCTATGCATTTTCGGTCAAAATTTAGCGCTATGTTAAGCAATCGTAATTGGACTTATGTAGAAGTCACAACTACTTGAGGTCAGGCAATAGAATTTTGGTGTTAATGCATGTTAGAGACATAGTATGATGAACTATGCTCATGAAACATACCACACACAAAAAGAATATGAAAAGTGAGGGACCTAATCTCATCCATACTTATGTTGATTTTGCAATCAACTAGCCTTAGGATATAGAGATATTATAGGTTCATGACATGAATGTATAAAGGGGAATGAGATGAAGAGGGAGGGGAAATGGATCAAACTTAAATTGGACAAAGGAGGACTTTTACCAAGTTAAGATCATTCATTCATTTTGGGAGATGGAATGTACATTCCATCAATCCCCTAAGTCCAATGATCTTAACCTAACAAAGTCAAATCAACCTTGACCAAGGCCCAACATAACAAGTTAAACTCAAAAAGTCAATTAAAATGGCTCTACATAATTAATTTGGCACTTAAATAATTAAAAATATTAAAAATAATGCATAAAATTAAATATGGTTGGACAAATTACTAAAACCTCATCAAAACACCAAAGAAATGGCCATGAGATTTATCATAGGTCAAACAAGGTCAAAGGACCTTGGAGAAATTTTTTTAGAATTTTTGAAAACTTAAAAGTATTTTTAAACAATTAAAAATAATCACAAAATCAATTAAATCATGAAAATATTAATAATGATCCAAAAAATGACTTTAATTCAGAAAATGAAAGAGAAATTTATTTAAATTTTTTTGGTGAAACTCTCATATTTTTTGGATCAATATTAAAATTAATATGAATTAATGAAAATCAAAGGAATAAAAAATAAAAATCAGATAATCAAAAAAACGTGGACCACTTGATCTCCCTCATTAATTGAGGTGGCAGATCAAGTGGTGGAGAGCGCGCGTTCCATGATGCGCTTGAGTCAACTGATCACACGCTGGGTAATCACAATGTAAGCTCCTGATTAAAACATTTTAAACTCATCTAATGGCTCTGAACACTTTCAGCGCATCGCCGGAGCCAAAGGTCGGTCATCTTCTCTGATGACCCTGGCCAGACTGGTTCAATCATCACCATATCATAAATGAAAAAAGAGGACATGATCTTAAATAAAAAATGACATAGATCACAAATATCACCTCAATTTTAACTAACTCCAAATATATAGAGAGATACGTGGAATTGAATTTTGAGAGATTCAAACTCAAATTTCAATTGAAATTTCTCAGGTTTTCCTTTGAATTGAGAGGGTTTGGAAGGTTGAGGGCATTGGACCTCTATTTATAGTAATGAGAAGTGTTATTTGCACACTTGAAAATTTCTCCAAAAATGGCAATGCAATGCACATGCTTGCATGGGCGTGTGCAGGCCCATGAAGCAATCCAATTAGGTCCACAATAAACTAAAATGAGGTCTGCATGAAGCTTGGATGGCAAGGCAAAGTTGTTTGAACATTTGAATCATGAATCTTGCCAACTGATACAAGCCTGTTTAATCCATGTGCGGACCCATCAAACTTTGTCTAAAATGAATGAATTAGGACTCTTTCGAAAGCTTAGATCAAGAGGAACAACTCTTATGTTGAACACTTTTCCATTTGGAACTTGTATCCTGGTGAATTTTGAGGTGGAAGTTTGGAAATTTTAACATGTCAAAATATTTTCTAAGTGTCAAGTCATATATTCAATTATTCCACCTTGCCTAACTTTTTATGTGAGCTCCAAATGAGAAACATGTCTTCATAAAAGTTGTAGCTCTTTCAAAAACCTTCAAAATGGTTAGCAATTTGACATCATTTGGATTTAGGATGAGATTTATTCATTTTTGAAGTTGAAGAAAATCACTTGTTCAATGGTATTGGTCCAAAATGACCTATAATGTATCCACATATTATATGCTCATAAAAGTTGATTTATCTCTCACTACAAACAACAAAGTTGAAGTAGACACCGTGAATTTGATTGTGCAACTTGGAAGTATTTCATCTCATAAAAATTGAGCAAGTTATGGCCTTGGGAAGTTGACTTTCAAATTAGGGTTTAAACAAAATGACCTATAATGTTTCAACATAGAAAATGACTTTCCAAGAGAAATTAGCTCTAGATATCAACATTAAAGTTGTTTGGAATGTCATTTATAGTAACTTTTTTCTTGGAATAATTTTCATATGATGAAAAGTGTAAGAGATAGGGTCTAGGGAGACCCAATTTTGATCAGATGAATCCATCTGGCCAACTATCACCAACCAACTTGCAAACTTGCAATTATCTTGACTTTTTAGGCTCATGGTAGATAATATATGTTGGTGTAAGCCCTAGAGGCCAATACTTTTGGTACTTGTATCGAATTATTTATTAATAATAAAAGGCTTTTTCTTTATTATGTTTGTTTAATAAAGTCCCTAGAATAGCTAGTCCGTTTAATGTATCAAGCATGACTTAATCATGAGATCACATTAAACATAAGGACACTATTCTTAAAGTATCCGTAGTCGAGCTTTATTGTGAAGTGGGATAACATTAAAGCATTAAGACTATTATGTATATAGACTGATGATCACATCTCATGGATCATGGATAAGGAGTTATCAAGTCTTAAACATAGGTATGAATATTAAGAGTAATATTTATACTGGATTGACCCACTATGAGAATACTATATAGAATGTTATGCAAAGTGTCATAAGTTATTCTCATGGTGATAATGGTGTATACCACCCTTCGACCTGAAACCACTATGGACCGTAGATGCAGAGCCGAGTACTTTATTGCTGATCAAACATTGTCCGTAACTGGATGACCATAAAGACAGTTGATGGGTACTCCACGAAGCATGCTAAGGGACATGAGTGTGACCTAGATGGAATTTGCCCATCCTGCGTAACAGGATAAATGTCTATGGGCCCAATATTGAACTGGACAAGGATGACACGGTCTATGCCTTGTGTTCAATATAGACATAAGGGCAAAAAGGTAATTATACACATGAGTATTATCACAGAAGGATTTGTAAGATCACATGACATTTTAGTGTCTTGGGTAGCAGTGATGTGTTGCTAGATACTGCTCACTGTTTATTATGTTAAATACGTGATTTAATATAATTTCCAATGCCGCGAAAACCTACAGGGTCACACACAAAGGACATATTGATGAGAGATAGAGTAACTAAGGAACACCGTAAGGTACGATGCACTTAAGTGAATTGTAGAACATCGTAAGGTACGGTGTACTTAAGTATAATACGAAATATGGTAAGGTACCACGCGCTTAAGTGATTTTTGACATATTATAAAATATGGGCCACATACACTTAAGTGGACTTTTTAGCTTGTGGCCCACACAAGTGGTTCTATAAATGGAACCCTTGTGTAGAAGCATCCATTGCAGTTGCAATTTCGTTTTCTCTCTCTCTCTCTCTCTCTCTCACTCAAAGCCTTCATTCGTAGCAGCTAGCACTGAGATTGAAGGAATCCGTTCGTGTGGACTAAGTAGAGGCGTTGTCATCATTCAACGTTCGTGATCGCTCCGTAGATTTGCATCAAAGGTTTCAATCGTCACAAGAAGTAACGATTCTATCATTGATCATGCCCATTCGTAAGGATCACTAAAGGAGAAAATTTTAAATTCCGTTGCATTTTGGATCGCCCTTCTCCTTCAGTGGTATCAGAGCCACTTACGAAACCATGCATCAGATAGTTCTTTATTTTCTGTATTAATAAGATTAAAAGACAGAATGAATCAAAGAATAAACGAGTAATTAAATTTGGCATCATGTGTGTACAATTTGGATGATTGATGTTGACAATGCTTCGGAACCGACATTAGTATGGTGAAGCAGCAATACATCGATCGTCCATAGGTTACGCAATTGAGATCGATCAAGTTTCATATATGATATAAGTAATCCTAATGCAAAATACGGTATATATGATATACTGTTTCTGTTTCGTTCATTCCAACACTTAATGGTTGTTTTCCTTTGAGCGATCAATGGTCATTTGCTTCGGAATCCGACATTAGTATGGTGAAGCAATGACCTGTTGATCAATCATACTGAATCAACAATCGAGGTGTGTTTGATGGTCTGAAATCGAGGCATTAGGGTTAGTGACGGCACAAGGGTTGTACCGTCAAAGAGTTGTGAATTGAGGGCTTGTTGGATCACGTCTGTTAACTGTCTCAAAAGCGCTGATTTTGGCCGCGTGACGTTCGTCATGGGCCTATGACGATCGTCACAAGCTGGCAGCGGACCCCCGGCTAACTCTGTGTAGTGTGATCGGTCGCCGAAATTTAATTTGGTTTTAATTAATTAAAAGAATTAAAATTAATAATAATAATGTGTTTATTATTATTGTCTTGTGGTGATCAGTTATGGCCTTAGTTTTCCTATATTTTGTTTTGGGTTTTAAAATACGACCTGCGTGTCGTGCCTCTCCTTTTAATCTCTTAATGTAACTTGTTTTCTCATCTCAATCCCTCGTATGTAAAACGAGTTTCTTTTATGTAATGTAATGTTATGGAGAAAGAGAAGAATTCAATATCAAAGGAGGACAACCTTGAAGATCTTGCTTGGAGAAGCTTAGATCGTTATTACGTTAGCTTAGGTTCTCTCATTGGCTTTGGAGAACAATTGCGCTAGGGGCCATAACTGTTTCATTATGTATGTTGATGCATGTGAATGTATGTTGATGCATGTGAATGTATGTTGATGCATGTGAGAGACGATTTATATGATAAATAAGCCGCTGAGATCAGAATAATTGCAATTCCCTCAAATTAAATATTAAGTTTATGCTTTCCAAGTTTTAGCACTCATCAAGACTAGTATCGGATAATGTAGGTTTCGCCTACGCGAGGTGCATGTTCTATATTAGTAAGGTGTGATGGGATAATTGTAATATCCAATTGCTAAAACAATGGGTCAAACTTAACTAAACAAATTATAATAAGATTATATATGTTTAGAAGCAAGAGTTGGACACGATCCATGTGATGGATTGGAATAAGGAGTTATTCACCCAACTAAAATATTCGAGAGTTGTATTAGATACAATTGGAATGAGTTCCTACCTAAATAACCTAGTTTTGCGTAATCCGCCTACGCGGACTTAGAACAAAGTGAAATATGGATCTCGACCCACTAGAAAATCTTCCAACGGGATTTTCCGAATCAAATGATGAGGCTCATTTGTTTTGAGTAAAATAGTGGGAGCATATTTAATTAAAGGCCTAATTAAATATGTTATTGATAATTATATTTTCATTAATTTCACGTAGATTACCATGACAACAAACACCTCTAACAACATTTTGCGATCAATCCTTGACAAGGAAAAATTGTCTGGGACAAATTTTATGGATTGGCACCGAAACCTGAGGATTGTTCTCAAACATGATAGAAAGTTGTATGTCTTGGAGAAACCTGTTCTTGAAGAGGAACCTCCTAGTTATGTACCTAAGGCAGAAAGATATGCTTATAAGAAGCATGTCGATGATGCCAATGAAACTGCTTGTCTCATGCTAGCTACCATGAACTCAGAATTGCAAAAGCAACATGAGAACATGGCAGCGTTCGATATGATCGAACACCTGAAGATGCTCTATCAAGAGAAAGCAAGGAATGAAAGGTTTGAAGTTTCAAAAGCTCTTTTTCAAGGCAAGTTAACTGAGGGAGCCCCTGTAGGTCCCCATGTGCTCAAGATGATTGGGTATGTGGAAAACCTTGAAAGGTTGGGTTTTCCCCTCGGAAAGGAACTTGCAACTGATTTGATCTTGCAATCGTTGCTAGATAGATTCAGTCAATTTTTCCTAAATTTCAATATGAATGATATGGACAAATCACTTCCTGAACTGCTAGCCATGTTAAAGACTGTTGAGAAGAACCTGAAGTCAAAAGGGAAGTCCATTCTGTTGATCGGAAATGGAAATAGACAGAACAAAAGACCCACCAAGCAGGGTGATATAGGGAAAGGCAAGGAAGTTGCCAAACCCAGACCCATTGTTGCTGCTTTGAAGCCTAGTGGAGGCATAGAAAAGGCAGGCACCTGCTTCCATTGCGGTAAGACCGGACACTGGAAGAGAAACTGCCCAAAGTACCTAGAAGATACGAAGAATGGAGTAGAGACTTCAACTTTAGGTATTTTTGTTATTGAAATAAATTTATCTACTTCTGCATCATGGATATTAGATACTGGACGCGGTTCTCACATTTGTACAAACGTGTAGGGGCTAAAAGGAAGTAGAGATTTGACAAAAGGTGAAGTTGACCTACGAGTTGGCAATGGAGCAAAGGTTGTTGCTTTAGCCGTAGGAACTTATGTATTGACTTTACCTAGTGGTTTAATAATTCAGTTAGAGAACTATTATTATGTACCTGCAATTACTAGGAATATTATTTCCATTTCTTGTTTGGACAAGTTTGGTTTTTCATTTATAATAAAGAACAATTGTTGCTCAGTTTATTTGAATGATATATTCTATGCTACTGCACAAATGACCAATGGACTATATGTCCTTGATCTCGAAATGCCTATTTATAACATTAATACCAAAAGGATGAAACCTAACGAGTTAAGTCCAACTTACCTTTGGCATTGTCAATTAGGCCACATAAATGAGAAACGCATTTCCAAACTCCATAAAGATGGACTCTTGGACTCTTTTGATTATGAATCATATGAGACATGCAGATCTTGTTTAATTAGAAAGATGACAAAGTCTCCATTCACAGGAAAAGGTGAAAGAGCGAATGATCTTTTGGGCCTCATACATACTGATGTATGTGGACCACTGAACATACCAGCCAGAGGAGGTTTTCAGTACTTCATCACATTCACTAATGATTTCAGTAGATATGGTTATGTGTATTTAATGAAACACAAATCAGAGTCCTTTGAAAAGTTCAAGGAATTCAAGAATGAAGTACAGAACCAACTAGGTAAGAATATTAAAACTCTTCAATCAGATCGAGGTGGTGAGTATTTAAGCCTAGAGTTTGATGACCATCTGAAACAGTGTGGGATCCTATCTCAACTTACTCCTCCTGGAACACCCCAGTGGAATGGTGTATCTGAGAGAAGAAATCGAACCCTGTAAGACATGGTACGATCCATGATGAGTCACGCCGATCTTCGAAACTCCTTTTGGAGACATGCACTATTGACAACAGCTTACACACTTAACTGTGTTCCATCCAAAAAGGTGGAGAAGACACCATATGAGATATGGAGTGATAAGAAACCACATATGTCTTACATGAATATTTGGGGTTGCGAGGTTTATGTGAAACGACAAATTTCAACTAAGCTTGAGCCCAAATCTGACAAATGCTTATTTGTGGGGTATCCTAAAGAAACAAGAGGGTATTACTTCTACAATCCTTCTGAGGGCAAAGTGTTTGTCGCTCGAACTGGAGTTTTCCTAGAAAAGGATTTTATTTCCAAAGGAATCAGTGGGAGGAAAGTAGAGCTTGAAGAAATTCAAGAATTACAAAACATTGATACACCTATGGAGGAATTAGAGCAGGAAACACAAGTAGTTGTGGAAGAGCAACCTGCTCAAGTAGAACAAGACCAACGTAGGTCAGACCTACCTGAGAGATATGGATATCTCATAACTGATCAAGGTGACCTACCAAGAGGCCATAACTGGTCCCGAGCCTGAGAAGTGGCTAGAAGCCATGAAATCTGAAATGGATTCCATGTACACAAACCAAGTTTGGACCTTGGTAGAGCCTCCTGTAGAGTTAACCCTATAGGATGCAAGTGGGTCTTCAAGAAGAAGACTGACATGGATGGTAAGGTACATACCTATAAGGCAAGACTGGTCGCAAAAGGATATAAACAAATTCATGGGGTTGACTATGATGAAACCTTTTCACCAGTTGCAATGCTTAAATCTGTTCGGATTTTACTTGCTATCGCTGCATATCATGATTATGAAATATGGTAGATGAATGTCAAAACTGTTTTCCTTAATGGGAATCTTCTTGAGGATGTGTGCATGACATAGCTTGAAGGATTTGACATACCAGAAGAAGCCCAAAAGATATGTAAGTTACAAAGATCAATCTATGGATTGAAGCAAGCTTCTAGAAGCTGGAATGTTCGTTTTGATAAAACAGTAAAACAATATGGATTCATCAAGAACGAAGATGAGCCTTGTGTCTACAAGAAGGTTAGTGGGAGCATGATCGTTTTCCTGGTATTTTATGTAGATGACATATTACTCATTGGAAACGATGTCCCTACCCTACAACAAGTAAAGTCTTGGTTGGGGAAATTCTTTTCTATGATGGACCTAGGTGAAGCAGCCTATATATAAGGAATCAGAATATATAGAGACAGATCATAAAAACTGCTTGGTCTAAGTCAGAGTACATACATAGACAAAGTGCTGAGACGCTTTAATATGCATGATTCAAAGAAAGGATTCATACCTATGCAACATGTCATGTGTCTATCAAAAACACAATCCCCTTCAACTAAGGAAGAAAGGGATCGCATGAATAAGATTCCATATGCATCTGCAATAGGATCTATCATGTATGCCATGTTATGTACTCGATTAGATGTCTCGTATGCTTTGAGTGCAACGAGTAGGTACCAATCTGATCCTGGTGATGCTCATTGGGTAGCTGTCAAGAATATCCTTAAGTATTTGAGAAGGACTAAGGACTCATTCTTGATATATGGAGGTCAAGAAGAGCTGGCTGTAATTGGATACACAGATGCTAGCTTCCAGATAGATAAGGATGACTTTAGATCGCAATCTGGTTATGTGTTTTGCTTAAACAGTGACGCTGTGAGCTGGAAAAATTCAAAGCAAGATACAATTGCTGATTCTACAACCGAGGCCGAGTATATTGCTGCCTCAAGGGCATCAAAGGAAGTTGTTTGGATAAAAAAGTTCATTAGTGAACTTGGCATAGTTCCTAGCATTGTGGATCCCATTGGTCTCTATTGTGATAACTATGGTGCTATCGCATAAGCTAAGGAACCTAGATCTCACCAACGATCCAAACAATACTTAGGCGTTATCACCTCATTCGAGAGATAATAGATAGAGGAGATGTGAAAATATGCAGAGTACCTACACTGGACAATATCGCTGATCCACTGACAAAGCCTCTTGCACAGCAGGAGCATGATGGCCATACTAGATCTATGGGCATTAGGGGTATGCCTGATTGGCTCTAGTGCTAGTGGGAGATTGTTGGTGTAAGCCCTAGAGGCCAATACTTTTGGTACTTGTATCGAATTATTTATTAATAATAAAAGGTTTTTTCTTTATTATGTTTGTTTAATAAAGTCCCTAGAATAGCTAGTCCGTTTAATGTATCAAGTATGACTTAATCATGAGATCACATTAAACATAAGGACAATATTCTTAAAGTATCCTTAGTCGAGCTTTATTGTGAAGTTGGATAACATTAAAGCATTAAGACTATTACGTATATAGTCTGATGATCACATCTCATGGATCATGGATAAGGAGTTATCAAGTCTTAAACATAGGTATGAATATTAAGAGTAATATTTATACTGGATTGACCCACTATGAGAATAATATATAGAATGTTATGCAAAGTGTCATAAGTTATTCTCATGGTGATAATGGTGTATACCACCCTTCGACCTAAAACCACTATGGAACCTAAATGTAGAGTCGAGTGCTTTATTGTTGATCAAACGTTATCCGTAACTGGATGACCATAAAGACAGTTGATGGATACTCCACGAAGCATGCTAAGGGACATGAGTGTGACCTAGATGGAATTTTCCCATCCTGCGTAACAGGATAAATATCTATGGGCCCAATATTGAACTGGACAAGGATGACACGGTCTATGCCTTGTGTTCAATATAGACATAAGGGCAAAAGGGTAATTATACACATAAGTATTATCACAGAAGGATTTGTCAGATCACATGAAATTTTCATGTCTTGGGTAGCAGTGATGTGTTACTAGATACTATTCACTGTTAATATAATTGACAATGCCGCGAAAACCTACAGTGTCACACACAAAGGACGGATTAATGAGAGATACAGTAACTAAGGAACACCGTAAGGTACGATGCACTTAAGTAAATTGTAGAACATCGTAAGGTACGGTGTACTTAAGTAGAATACGAAATATGGTAAGGTACCACGCGCTTAAGTGATTTTTGGCATATTATAAAATATGGGCCACATACACTTAAGTGGGCTTTTTAGCTTGTAGCCCACACAAGTGGTTCTATAAATAGAACCCTTGCGCAGAAGCATTCATTGCAGTTGCAATTTTGTTTTCTCTCTCTCTCTCTCTCTCTCTCTCTCTCTCTCTCTCACTCACTCACTCACTCAAAGCCTTCATTCATAGCAGCTAGCACTGAGATTGAAGGAATCTGTTCGTGTGGACTGAGTAGAGGCGTTGTCATCGTTCAAAGTTCATGATCGCTCTGTAGATCTGCATCAAAGGTTTCAATCGTCACAAGAGGTAACGATTCTATCACTGATCATGCCCATTCGTAAGGATCACTAAAGGAGAAAATTTTAAATTCCGCTGCATTTTGGATCACCATTCTCCTTCAATATATGCATAAGATGATGAATTTTGAAGTGTCCCTTGAGAAATTTGATCAATTGGTGAAGAAGCTTGTTGAAGAAGTTACTTAAGATACCCAGATGAACTAGGGTTTCCAAGGCAAACCAACTCCAAACTCTTGAAGAATGCTTGACCAAAATAACATGTAGAGATAATTGGGACTCATATATGATGCCTAGAGCCAATACAGATCATTCCTTGGTTGTGCTCTTAGCAATGAGGGTCTTAAACGCTAGATGTGAACTTGATAGATCAAAGGGGATCATGCCCTACCTACAAAAGAGTTAGGCAAATGCAAAGACATATTTCTGGTATTTTGGTTAGTAAAAATGATAATATACAAGTATGATACAATCACATGGTGCTTGGTGATCTCTCCCAAAACAAACCCAATGAAAGAGGGGTAAGGAGAATGCCA
Organism: Lathyrus oleraceus; assembly: GCF_024323335.1. Lineage (NCBI taxonomy): Eukaryota > Viridiplantae > Streptophyta > Magnoliopsida > Fabales > Fabaceae > Lathyrus > Lathyrus oleraceus. Next base: position 333,731,905 of record NC_066581.1, read on the forward strand.
AGGTATGATCCCAATGCTAATGCATATGATGAGATTGCATGAGAGATCTTAGGGTCAAAATTGGAGTTTTACATACGAGATCTCCAAAGTTGACACATCTTCAGTAGAGGACAAATGCTCCACTAATAAGATTCCTTGGTCAATTAATCCTTGAATGACAGTCTTTAAAACTTCACATTCTTGAGGGTTGATTAAATAGTGCTCACAGTTGTTATTGCAGGTTTCTTGAAATCTTTCGCAAAAAGAACAAAGAATTAAACTTCAGGAGCATGTTTAAAATCTTCTAACCCAGGGACGCCAAGGAGAAGCGAATACAATCTATAATCACCTACTTTGTTGTGTCTTCCAACTGGTCAAAATGAAGCCAAAAGAAAGGAGAAAGAAAAGCATGTTGAAATGTCTACTTAGAATGTCAAATTTAATGATTTTCAAGATGGTTTCTAAAAAAAATATGAATTGATGTCAGCGTTTGCACATACTTATGCAAATATTGAGGGAGAAAATACCGAGATATAGAGAAAAAATTGTCGATGTTGAGGTGCAAAAGACTGAGAATGATAGAGATAGGTTGAAGATCAATGATTTAAAAATACTCGTAAAGGAAACATCATATAATCATAAATGACTACAAGCCCATGAAATATTGTGCGACCTGATTAGAGAAAACTATGGAATTAACTAATATGATTATGTAATTCGGAATTAGTTTTTATGATTATGTATGTTGGAATTAGCTTTTATGATTATGTATGTTGGAATTTATTTTTCTTATTATATATGTTATTCAAACTAGCCATTATTTAAACTAGTTGTTATTCAAACTATCTCAATTAATACTTTTAATATGCACAATAACCATCACAACCTCCCCCTCTTTATAATTTTGTTAACATCTTATATTCAATATTATTGAGAAGTTAAAATTGAAGTTTGATTTGCGGAGAGGGAGATTTCTTTCTTTATGAGGAAGAATTATACTTATCAATTTGGTTTTTCCTAGTCTCTCAATCTTCTTATTTTCGTTCTATAAAGCTCTGGTGAAATTTTGGCGGAACATCGATAAAATTCGTCAGAGATTTTTGTAGGGTGGTTTGCATGTGAAATCGAAGATTCATTGGGTTAGATGGGAAGTTGTATGCAAACCAAAGGAATTAGAAGGTCTTGGCATTAAGAGTTTAAAAGAGTTCAATTTGGCCCTATTGACAAAATGGAAGTCGAGGATTTTAGATGAAAATAAAGTTGTATGGAAGAATGTTTTAAAGGCTCCAGGGAATGTGAGCACCAATCTTTAACGAATCAAACTGGCAGCAGAAGGAGTTCATCATCAACTTGGTGGAAAGACATGGAGAGAAAAAGAGTTTTAACGACTAACTTGGGTTTTGATTTTGCAGGTTCGGTGGTTTTTAAACTGGGTGACAGAACAAATATCCCATTTTGGTTGGAAAATTAGACTGGTGAAAATCCACTTGCGGTTTCGTTTCCTGATCTTTTCGAACTCAACACTGAGAAGGGTGCTTGGGTGGTTAATATGGAATCTTGTCATAACGGTGTGTGGGCTTGGGGGAGTTGGGAATCCTCTGCAACATCAACTTGAGGTTTCTCAAAGAGTCCACCAGTTGTAGATTTTTCTGTCTCATTTATGTCTGGTAGTAGGTGTAACAAATTCATTGATTTGGAATTCTGCTGAAGGCTCAATTTACTCGGCAAAAGTTGATTATGATTATATCATGAATTCAAGGAACCAATTCCTTATGGAGGATGACCCAGGTCGTGCTTTTTGCTTGCTTTGGTCGACTTAGATTCCGGCTAGGATTAAAGCATTCAGTTGGAGTTTTTTTTTGGATAGATTGTCGATGAAAGCTCAACTGCAAATTAGAGGTTTGTGTCTATAATACAACGAAGGTTTGTGTGTTTTTTTGTTCCCAAATGATGGAACACTTGAATCATCTTTTTTTCGATTGCCCATTTTTGTTGAAAGTTTGGGATTTAGTGGGAAATTGGATCGGTTTCTTTGATGTGTTCATAGGCCCCGCTTGAAAGCGTTATTTAGATTGGTGCAAATTATCCAAAAATTATTCGAAAAGTGGAAAAATCGGAAGCATTTGGGAGACGGTTGTTTGGAGCATATGGAAAGAGAGAAATGACTTTATTTTCAAAACATTGGTTTGTAACTTCAATGATATTATTTGGTCAATTAAAATATTAGTTTGGAGGTGGTCTTTTATAGGTGAAATTCCTTATTCCAACTTTAGTTTTTTAAATTGAAACATCTGGTTTTTGTTGGTTTGGAATTTCCCGCTCTCTTTATTGTCTTGTTTATGGTAAGAGTACCCCTTGCACTCTAGTTCAAATGATAAGAAGAAAAAAACACTCTCTCTTCTTTCCATTCTCACTCTCTATCACAATATTTAACATAATGTAAACTATAGTACATTTTCGTATACGATAAAAAAAATTCTCTTCTAAATTTGCAATATACCATTTTGTCTAGTCCTTATTCTCTTGTAAACTAACCAATATAAGTTCATTATTAGTGGTAATTGAATTTGACTTCTTTAACCAAGTAGCAAAACTTTTGTATTTTGACTATTGCAAATGGAAATAAAATATGATGGAGAACACTTGTTAAGTACATGAACATATTGTCTGTGTATGTTTTTCTTCATGATGTATGATACATGTATAATTTTTTTAAGCACTACATATATTAGCTAAAGCCACAACCATCAAAACAATAAATGCATGATCATTCATATTTAATGATGGATGATCTCACCATACCAATAGACCTACAAATTGGCATAAATTATTAAAATGGCTAACAACCTAAAAGCACGAGCTTCTAAATTGTAAGGCAAAAGACATGAATGCAGCAAATAATGCCCCCAGAAAAACAAGGCAAGAACGTAAGCCACCTTATGGGTGCGATTCCTTTTGCTCTTATTTTGTTATTTGTTTAGTTATTTTTGGACTATATGCTTGTTGTTGGTGGCCTTTTTGAATTTCCTTTGTCTTTTTGCACCAACTCCTCCCCCTCCAAAAGCCAAACACATTTCTAAATGCTTAATATTTAATGTTTTTTATAATAAAAAAAGTTGTTGTCTACTCGTATAAATTTATACCCTCCATGGTCTTGTACCTGAGAGAAAAAATAAATTTAGTGCATTTACTATGTTAAAGAGCTTTTAAGCGCTGAAACATAAAAAAAAATAAAAAAAATAAAGCTTTTAAGCGCTATTTAAAATACATGGAAGAAAAATCAATTCTTTAAATATTATTATTTAAATAAAAATATATATTTTTAACAGAGTTACATTGTATTACATAAAAAGCATTTTATATCGGTTAAATTTTTTATTATTTTAACATATTTCAACAACTCTTTTTACTAACAAAAAATATTTTTTACACTAAGATTATTTCAAAGGTCACACGAAGAAAAACGATACATCATTTTAAAAGTGGTGTCGATTTTCTTGATAATTTTTTTTAATAATTCTCTTTTTACATATTTTTGAGATTCTTCATAGTTCTCATTTAACGTATTTTTAATTTCTCTCTTTTTTTAGTGCCCCCATTTATTATATACACATGTATACTATTAATAATATAAATTAATAAAACCTATTATTATTATTATGCAAAACAACATTCATGACCCCATTTATTATCATTATGCTTATTGCCTACACTTCTAAAAGTTAAATGACCGTTTCACTTTCTAAGCGAGGAAGAACACGACTGATTTAGTTTTTTAAGTGCATGCTCCTTAAAATTAATTAAATATATTTAGTTTTTTTCGAAAAGCTTTGAAATGATATGAGATGTTATGTCTTGTTGGGGATATGAACATGCGAAACACACTCTTTGGGATTATCGAGATCTGTTGGGTGTTAAATGAGGTAGGTGTAAAAGACTCATTAGGGAAATCAAAGACATGTTCTGGAAATACGTCAAAACGACAGACATATTTGAAAATACTTTGGAAAAAAGAGACAAGTTCTAGAAATACATCAGAATGACAAACAACATCCTGAAATACTTCAGATAAGTTTCGGAAATACATCAGAACACAATACTTACTCGAGAATACATCAGAGAGATAAAGGAAACATCCAGAAATACATCAGATAAGTTCTAGAAGTACATTAGAACACAATACTCATCTAGGAATACACCCGCTTGACAAAGGAACACTTGGAAATACATCGAGTAAGTTCTAGAAATACATCAGAACACAAAAGGAAACATTCAGGAATACATTAGGGAGATGATGTTGAGTAAATCAAAATAAGTATTTTGTTATCGTATCCACAGAGACTGGAGCGATATTACCAACGTTTTAGATTACTTATATAGTTTAAGTTCAAGTTTTTGGAAAGTTTAAAGTTTAAATCGAAATTGATAGTGAAACGTAAGATAAATGGAATAAAATAAGCGGATATGTAATATGACAAATTATATTACAGGGATTGGATTTCTTCTACCGTTTACGTATGCAATGTACCGATTAATTTTGGCATAACCATGTATTCATTCATACTTCCACATACTTTTCAAAACAACATGTATGTCTACATGAAAGTTTCAAGATTCTAATCGGCTTGTTGAATCGATGATGTCTGAACCGATTAAACAATCTGATTGTATGAAGATCAATTATTTTGAGGTGGATATTAAAACTAATTCTATGTCTAGCAATTAGAATTTAATCAATTTGTTATCTTTGATTCATGAGTTCGAAATCAATTTTCATTAACAAATCGAATTCATAAAATTTGACGATAATAACAAGATAGAATCAATAATCATGAAATCATGTTTATATTAAGAATATAATTGATAAATATACATATGATTGCGGAAGATTCTTCCAATCCCAGCAAGAGAGGGAGATTAGCTAGTCATTTTCATGGTGGCTTGTACAAAAAGGAAGAATTGGAGATGAATGGGCATCAATGATGATTCCTCAATCCTTGATGCGTATCCAGCTCGATTCTTTGATTCCCTTCCCTAAGTGTATATTACAACCCTTTTTGACAGAATATAATAACTATTACAAATTGTTATCAAAACATAGGATGATTGCTTCTGCATTGCTCTTGGTCCCTTTTTATAATGATTATGTCCACCTGAGTTCGCTTAGCGAGATGAAGTTTCGCTAAGAGAACTATCATATCTTCTCCACTAAGTTTTGAGGTGTCAAACCGCCTTCCAGGAGCCGTCAAACTTCGCTAATCAAAGTATAGTTCGCTAAGAGAACCTCCTTCACTGCTAGCGAACTGGGATGTTTTACCTCTGACTTGGTTTCGCTAAGCGAACCAGAGCTCGCTTAGCGAATCAGGCCTTCTCTGCCTCTTCGCTGCTACTCGCTACTAGCGAACCTGGATGCTTTGTGTCTAACTTGGTTTCACTAAGCGAACCAGAATTCTCGTAGAAAAATAGGACATGCTTTTTGCTTTTCTTTTTCCTTCCTTTGATTTATTCCTGTAATAATTAACCACACCATTAGAAGTATCACTTTCTTGACAAAGTGTGTATAATTTCATGAATAAGTGTTTCCTTAATTCGATCAATGTTATTTTTCATAAGTAAATATTATCCATTTTTGAGCATTTATCAAGAGACAAAGGAACATCCAGAAATACATCAGATAAGTTATGGAAATACCTAAGAACATAATACTCATCTCAGAATATATTAGAGAGACAAAGAAACATATGTAAATACATCAAATAAGTTATGAAAATACATCATAACACAATACTCATCTGAGAAAACATTAGAGAGACAAAGAGACATAAATTCTAGAAATGCATCAGAATGTAAGGACATATCTAGAAATACATTGGATAAAAGGAAAAATAGGGTTTTGGAAATGCATCAGAAGAAAATGAGACATCCAGGAATACATCGGATAAAAGGGAAAGATTTTGGAAATTTGTTAGATAAAATGAAAAAAGTTTTGGAAATACATCAGAACTAAAGAAACATTCGGAATCACTTTGGAGAAAGAAATAACTAAATTATGTAAATGCATTAGAGTAGGAGGGCATGTTCAGAAACACATCAAAACGTAAAACTCGTCCAAGAATACATCGGTAATAATGGTAAATAACATCTGGAAAATACATAAGAAATAATTATTGAAATACTTCTGATAAAAAATACTCATCCGAGAATACATCAGAAATTAATTCTTGAAATACATCAAAAATAATTCTTGGCTCTATATTTGAAGTGTTCAGTGATCATAAGAGTTTGAAGTACCCATTCGACCGAATGAGTTAAGTATATGGCAGATGAGGTGGCTTGAATTGTTAAAGGATTATGATTTTGGTTTGAATTACCATCCTGGTAAAGCCAGTGTAATGAATGATGCACTGAGTCGGAAGACGTTGCATATGTCGACATTGATGGCTAGAGAATTAGAGTTAATCAAAGAATTTAGAGATTTGAGTTTGGTTTGTGAAGTCATGTCGTAGAGTGTGAAACTAGGTATTTTAAAACTTACCAATAGTGTTTTGGAATGGATTAGAGAAAGTTAAAGGATGGATTTGGAATTGGTAGATCGTTTGGATTTAACCAATCAAGGTCGAGGTGGTGATTTTAAGATTGATGATAACGGTGTTATAAATTTTTGTGATAAAATCTATGTTCCTAATGTGCCTAAACTCAAGAAGAATATTCTAGAAGGACACTAAGGTGGTCTGAGTATTCATCCGGGTTCTACAAGTATGTATCAGGATTTGGGAAAGATGTCTTGGTGGCCTGGAATGAAGAAAGAGGTTGTAAAGTTTATGTATGCACGCCTGACTTGACCGAAGTCAAAGATTGAATATTAAAAGTCAGTGGGTTTGATGTAAATGTTGTCTATTCCTGAGTGGAAATGGGACAACGTTTAGATGCATTTTGTGTCTAGATGGTCGAGGGATGTAAAGAATTATGATACTATCTAGGTAATTATTGATAGGTTGAAGAAGTCTGCTCATTTTATTCCGACGAGACTGGAGTGTTCATCAAAGAGGTTGGATAAGCTATACATAAATAGGATAGTCAGTTTGCACGGTATTTCGTCCAGTATTGTATCTGATAAAGTTGTGAAGTTTACGTCGAGGTTCTTGGAGAGTTTGCAGATGGCTTTGGGTAGGAAGTTTCATATGGGTTCTTCTTATCATCCGCAAACAGATGGTCAGAATGAGAGGACTATTTAGTTGCTAGAGGACTTGTTGAGGGTTTGTGTACTTGAAACATGAGGTGTTTGTGATAAATTTTTTATCATTGATTGAGTTTACATACAACAATAGTTTACATTCAAGTATTCGAATGGAACCGTTTGAGGCATTGTAAGGTAGAAGGTGTAATATGCCTTTATGTTGGTATGAGTCATGAGAGGGTGTTATGATTAGACCTAAGATTGTCTAACAGACCACAGAGAAGATCAAAGTGAATCAGGAGAAGATGAAAGCTTCTCAGAGTCACCAAAAGAGTTATCATGATAGACGAAGGAAAGCACTTGAGTTCCAATAGGGAGATCACGTGTTTCTGAGGGTTACTCTGATAGCTGGTGTTGGTCAAGCTTTTAAGTCTTGAAAGCTCACTCCGCGTTTCATCGGTCTTTACCATATTTTGCAAAGAACAAGAGAAGTTACCTATCAGATTTCTTTGCCACCGCCGCTTACTAATCTTTATTATGTGTTTCATGTGTCTCAGTTGAGGAGAGACATTCCAGATCCTTCTCATGTGATCCAAGTTGATGATGTGCATGTCCTGACTATTGAGGCATCATCTATGCAGATAAAGGATCGTGAAGTAAATCAGTTGCATGGTAAAGAGATTACCTTGGTGAAGGTAGCTTGGGGAGGACCAGTTGGTGGAAACGTAACTTGGGGGCTTGAGAGCCATATAAGGGATTCATATCCGAATCTACTCACTTGAGATGATTTTCAAGGAGAAAATTATTTAAGTGGTTGAGAGTTGTAACGCCCCATTTTTATAGAAATTATTTATATTAATTAATTATAATTTTATGTGTGTATCTAATTATTATTTGTGTGATGGTTGAGATGTTTTCGGGAAACAAGAGTGGGTGACCCTAGGTAGAGAGTGTGGAGAGTAATTAGAGGTTGGTAGATTTATTTAGAATTATTTAATTGATTAAAATAATGTTTTAGTGTTATTATTTAAATGAAATAATAAAATAAAAGGAAATAATGATTTTGAGGTGGAAAATGAGAATTACGGAGAATTAAAATAAATAATGTAAGTTAATAATAAGTTATGCCTTAGTGGAATATTAGAAAGATAAAAATTAGGTTTTTGATTTATAAGGAGAGATGTGAGGGAAAAAGTTCACAGTACATGAAACTTTTGGAATTGGAGAAAAAGAGGCAAAATAAGAGAAAAGCAAGGAAAACCTTAGGACATCTATTGGGAAGAGAAACCATACCCAAAAGGTTGGATTTTCTGGAATTACAAGGTAAGCGTGGAAATTTGGTTCAACAATAGGAACATGAATGGAAGGGTAGAGGAAGGTTTAATTTCTTTTGGATTGATGATGAATATTGATATTTGTTGAATGAAATTTATGTTTTAAAGTGTTTATGTATATTCATCATTGATGATGTTTGAAGGCTTTAGGGATTGATATAGTATATAGATTCATGATTATATGAAAATAAGTAGTGATTGATATAGGTATGTCTATGACTTTTGTCATACCCCAAAATTTGCCCATTAATCTTGCAAAACATTTTTCGAAGCACTCCGACTTGTTATGCAAGACACTGACCTTAAAGGAACAAAAGCCCAGCTCACAAATGGCCCAATTCAGAAAATGGCCCAAACTAGCCTGCTCGCTAGGCGAGTAATTCCTTCACCTAGCGAACACTTCGTTATGACACTCGCCCCAGCGAAGCATCAGATCCAGTAAAAGCCCAAACTAGCTTGCTCGCTAGCCGAGCAACTCCTTCGCCTAGCGAAGCTGGCAGATAACAGAAAATTCTGGGCTTCACTCTGAGCCCATTAGGTCATGGAAAAAGGCATTATAAATACCACAACTCCAGTCAGGAAAAGGGAGGAGGAAAGACACAGACAAGGACAGACGGAAACCCTGGCACAGAAACCCTGGAGGCTACCTTAGAGAGTTCCGAATAAAGAAACCCTGAAGGTCGCTCCTCCGCTCCTCCGCTCCGAAGCTACCGCCGCCCAACTCCATCTGATACCAAAAGTGATCAGTCTCTCCAATATAGCAGCTTAGTTGCAAACAGGTTTGCGCATCACTATTGTTTTATGCTTTTAATCGGTAATCTCTATATACATGAAGCATCATGATTGAAGTTTCGAATATGTAATTTGATTTCACATGCAAATTTAAATATGCTTGAATATCATGAATGTTTGTCCATGCTATTCCTGTAATCAAATGCCATAAAAGTTCAGGTTTTCGGAGGTCATGCTGCTGTCAAACTCCAAACCCGTGGCCGCTCGCTAGCACATCGCTAAGCGAGCCTGTAGCGAGCATTCGCTGAGCCTTCGCTAGGCGAAGCAGAGGCGAACGGGACAGTGGCTGCTTTGTTTCTTTTCTATTCTGCCTTATGTCTATCTAACCAAGACTTATTATAATTCTGCATCATTTGGCCTGAGATTATGACTGTTGTGTTGTAGTGCAATTTTCAATTATACTTTACTTTGATGCTCTAACCCGTGTGCTGAATTGTGTAAAGGCTTACATATTCCCGAGGAAATGGCCGGCTAGGTATTCCACTTTATGTGTGGGATACCCTTATGGAGATTCACCCTGAATTACTCAATTGATTTTAATGTATTAATTTCATGTTAAAGATCCACCCTAATGGCGTAATTGATCTTAATGTACTGATTTTAATATGGACCTAATTACTTAATCGACTACGGCTATCTAATTAATTGTAAAACTTTGCCTTTTAATATGCGATCTTGGACCTCTCTTTTGTTACCCTACGATTACGGTGTTATGGTCATGTCCCGCGAATATGGGGATACACTTAGCAAAGACCCTTCGGTTAAATCATCATAGTCCCTCAAATGTTGCCTTTGTCCCTCGATGACCCTTCGGTGTAGCCTACGGTTAAATGATGATCGTCCCTTCGAATGCTAAGGTATCCTCACAACTGTTGCCTTCAATGATCAATCGATGACCAATCGATGACCCTTCGATGACCCTTCTACATCCAAAGGATAAAACTGCTTACTTCTCAATAGTAAGGACAGTTTTACCCTCATAAGGATAGGAAATGCCCGGAAAGACCTCGGATAGGTATAACTCTTAATTGCTTATTCACAATTTAAAACTACTTTTCACACCTTACACCTTTCAAAACCTCCATTAGAAAATCACCACTTGGCATACATTCGCACTAGAATCATTGCCGAGTTATATTTTTCTAAACTATTTTCAAAACTAAACGAGATAACCACTTTGTATACATTCATTCAAGAATCATTACAAAGTTAAATTCTCCTTTTTCAAAACATTTCCTACACATTTCTCAACCACTTTTTCAAACTAGAAGAACATAAATGATTGAGCAATTAAGAGCCCATGGATAACCATGGATACAAAGGGTGCTAACACCTTCCCTTTGTATAATGTACCTCCCGAACCTAAGAATCTAAATTAAGGTCTTTCCTGTTCTTTTCCACCTTTCCTTATTGGATAAAAGAAAAGTCGGTGGCGACTCTTGCTAACCGCGACATTGCGATTAAAAAAACACAAAAAGTCAGTTCACCGTATGACAACTTTGTTTAAAACCATGAAATATTTATGGTAATGATTTCATGAACGTTTTTGGGGTTGGAGAAAATGAAAATCATCTTGAAAATTTCAGAAAATTAGCAACTTTTTGGTAACGCCTTCGTGCATGTTTTTTTATCATAATTTTCAACTTGTAAATTAGTTTTGGACGAGCTTTGAAGTGTTGGATAACTGAAATAGATGGCTATAACTTTGTTTCATGTGCAAAATATTTTTGGTGATGATTTTATGGACATTTTCGGGTTTGGAGAAAATGAAAATCATGCATGAAATTTCAAAAAAACAACAACTTTTTGGTAACGCCTTCGTGCACGGTTTTGATCATAACTTTCAACTTGTAAATTATTTTTGGATGAAGTTTGAAGTGTTAGGTATTTAAAATAGAGGGCTATAAATTTGTTTCAGTGGTAAAATATATTTGGTGAAGATTTCATAGACAATTTTGGGGTTGGAGAAGATGACAATCATTGTCGAAATTTCAGAAAAAACAACAACTTTTTGGTAACGCCTTTGTGCACGGTTTTGATCATAACTTTCAACTCGTAAATCATTTCGGGAGGGGGTTTGAAGTGTTGGGTAGTGGAATAAGAGAGATATAACTTTATTTCAGGGGTAAAATATTTTTGGTGGTAATTTCATTGGTTTTTTTGGGGTTGCCGAAGATGAAAATCATGCTGGAAATTTCAGAGAAAAAACAACAACTCTTTGGTAACGCCTTTGTGCCAGATTTTGGATCATAACTTTCAACTTGTAAATCAGTTTGGGGTGGGGTTCAAAGTGTTGGATAGATGAAACATAAGGCTCTAACTTTGTTTCAGGAATAAAATATTTTTAACGAATTTATAAGAGGTTGTTACCAAGTGGAAATGTAGTGTATGATGTAACGAATATGGACGAGTTCTGTGTTGACAAATTATTTGATGTGTTGTGAATGATTGGTATAATGCGTTTGATTATATTAGTGGTATTCCAGAAGGGTGGATTATGTTACGTATGGTTTCAATTGTGTAATCGATTGTGGATCACTAAATATTATTATAATTGTTGTGTTAGTTGCATTATTACCATATCATACATTCATTGTTGATATGTTGAAGGAGATGAGTCATAGGTCCGAATGAGAAAGAAAGACTTATCCATAACTCATAAGGGGGAGTTCGGGATTCGTAAGGGGGAATCGAGTTTGTAAGAAGAATCAAATGTTAAATTGGCACCACATGCATATGAGTCGTTGTCATTGTCGTGAGTCGCATAACATGAATGAAATATATCCGTGAAATATGATTGTATGGGATGATGGTGTTGTTATATGTGATGCTGATGATAATTTGGGTGTGAGAATGTAATATGTTGTTATGCATGATTGTGTAGATTTTGTACTCTATTTTACATTCTATGTTGTTATTATTGAAATGATTCCCATCCCTTCTGTTTGAATGTTGCCTTTACATGGGCATCGTGCAGATACTCAAGAGTAAAGACGTTGTTGTGAGTGGAAGTTAGCTTCTGGAGCTATTTATTTTAGTTTATTCTTCTTAGCTTTGGTTATGCTCAGATATGTAACACTGCGGATCAATTTATTTATTTGGTGTTGAAATTTCCTTAGAGATAATGTATGCTCTCATATTTGTTTTATATTTTGATATGATAGCACTAGGAGAAGACTCATGAGTCGGTGCTTTTAATTTTGTTATGAAAACTATTATGAGATTTTAAATTGGTATATTTTCTATTATGATTCCACTGCGAAGATATTCAGATAAGTTGGATGTTGTGTAAACATCCTAAGTGCCAATGTATGCAGTAAAATGTTTTGTTGCAACCCGTGTTACGGAACAAGCTATGATTATTGTGAGTGACATCCTAAGTGATTGTATTTTATTAATTAAATTCTTTGATAATTACGCGCGGGTTTTTAGGATGTTATATTTTTTTATAAAGACCAACACGTTCTTTTTTTTTTACTGTATTTGCCCTTTCAAAATAAAAAATTAGAGAAAGTATTCTCTCAGTATGTGTTGTGTGGGTGTGTCCTTGTGGTCTCCCTCTCAAAACATTAGTCACTACTAAATATATATATGGACATGCTAGGGTTACACAATTATTCTATTTCCACAAATACCCCTTTTAATATTTTTAAGAGATAATATGGTTTAGAACTAAATAACCAAAAATAAATCCACCATTTTAAAATAAACGAGATAACATTGAATTGAAAACATAGATAATCCTAATTATATTTTATGAACATTTTGACAAATAAATAAAAATAAAAGGACGTAAAATGAATTAAAAAATGGGTGCAAAAATGCTCGAAAAATTAAACTTAATGCACCAAAATGATCAGCGAGGAATAAACTCCTAGAAAACAGACAGGTTTTGATCAAATTTTGAAGTAAAAAATGTCCGGTTGAAAAAATAAAATGAGCATGCAAAGTTAAAATACGTGAACCGTAGATTAACAAAACTGACATATTCAAGCTCGATTTTGAAATTTTCCGCCGGCTAATTTAATGTGCATTTGAGAATTAGTTCAACTAGTCTGCCTGTAGATCCAAAAATTTACTTCGGTCGATATTTTAGGCATTATACGATATGAAAGCATGCTATTCTATAAAGGTGATGCGAATGTCATGATGAATGTATCAATTTATTGAATGAGGGGCACAATTAGAGTGTGAGACACACACCGCAAGTTATTTTGATGGCTACGTGACCCCTTATTCGCACATGCTCGCTTGATAAGCCCACCAACAATCCTTTTAACGCATGGATCTTACTGGGATAGAGTTTATGCAAAGTTAAATTCCAAAAGTCCTTGAAAACATTTCATACATTGCATAGCATAACATTGCATAACAGGTGTTCTAAAGGGATCAATGTTCTCACGGTTTTCATGCAAACAGAAAAATGGACCTCGGACAGACTGTCAAAGATCTCCATGCTCAGAATGCTCAACTCCAGGAGATGATCTTGAACTTATACAAGGGGCAGGAGGAACTGAAGGCTCTCTTGCTTTAGAAGAAAAAAGACAAGAAACCTGTGAGTCACATTAACCCGGGAAGAAGGCAGTTTACGAAGATCAATATGACTTTAGCACAAGCACTGCAGGGTATGCTAAAAGCAAATTTAATTACCCTCAGAGATCCTCCTGCAAGACCCAACACTACTTCTCCTAGTTATAATCCCAACGCCAGGTGTGCGTATCACTCCGATAGCCCCGGGCATAATACAAACGATTGTTGGTCGTTGAAGAATAAAATTCAGGATATGATCGACGCCGGAGAATTTGAATTGGATCCGCCTGAGACTCCTAAGGTCATCGCTGCCCCCCTGCCTAATCATGACAAGACTGTCAATGATGTGGAAGATGCTGATAACGATTGTGACTGGGATAGCTGGATTTTCCCAACAATTGGTGACGGACTCAATAATTGGAAGGCTGAAGACACTATCCCGATTTCCTTTAGTCAGGAGTAATGGTTATTGCCTATTTTAGTGTTGCAACTTTTTAGTTTTACAATTGAACTTCTTAAAGCATTGTGTCTATGCCCGGGGCACAGTAGCTAATTTGTTAAGGGTTTTGTCATTTCATAAGCATATTCACATTCAATAAATCAATGGACCTTTTTGCATTCAAATATTGCGCTCTTTATCTTTCCTGTCATCTTTTAAACAAGCTATGTTTTCTTGCACACACTCACGTAACAAATTGCAGATCCATAGCCACTCTGGATCCTGTTGATAATAATTCTGCTACTGTTCATTATGACTTTGAAAATCCGATCTACCAAGCCGAAGATGGAAGCGAGGAAGATTGTGAAGTCCCTGGAGAACTTGCCCGACTACTGCAAGAAGAAAAGACTATACAGCCGCATGAGGAATCAATTGAAATTGTAAATCTGGGTACTGAAATAAACAAGAAAGAAGTCAGAGGTTCCTTGGGGCACTCGAATTACATTGCCCGATTCATTCCACACTTGACTGCTACCTGCAAACCCATCTTCAAATTATTAAAAAAGAAAAATCAAGAGATGGTATGGAATGATGAATGACAAAATCAAGAAGTATCTCCAAGAACCTCCAATTCTGATACCACCAGTTGAAGAAAGACCTCTCATCATGTATTTGACCGTGTTAGAAAATTCAATGAGGTGTGTGTTGGGGCAACATGACGAGTCTGGTCGAGAAGAGCATGCCATATACTGCCTTAGCAAAAGGTACCGACTGTGAAACAAGATACTCACAGCTCGAGAAAGCTTGCTGTGCTTTGGCTTGGGCTGCTCGCCGACTAAGACAGTATATGTTGAATCATACCACTTTATTGACTTCTAAGATGGATTCTATCAAATATCTATTTGAGAAACCTGCTGTCTCCTGAAAGAGTTATCACTGACAATGGTACCAATTTGAACAACAAGATGATTACTGAACTCTGCACGCAGTTCAAAATAAAACACCATAACTCTTCTCCATACCGGCCAAAGATGAACGGCGCCGTGGAGGCTGCTAATAAGAATATCAAGAAGATCATACAAAAGATGACAGTAACGTACAAAGACTGGCATGAGATGTTACCATTCGCTCTCCACGGTTATCGCACTTCAGTGCGCACTTCGACAGGGGCAACTCCGTTCTCTTTAGTCTATGGAATGGAAGCCATCTTACCAGTGGAAGTTCAGATTCCCTCTCTAAGAATCATGAAAGAGGCGGGCTTAGATGAAGATGAACGGATTCAGACTCGACTCGATCAGATAAATTTGATTGAAGAAACTCGCGGCTGTTTGTCATAGGCAGATATATCAGAAGCGCATGATCCAGGCATTTAACAAAAAGGTCAAGAGACAGGTATATCAAATTGGCGACTTGGTGATCAAGCGTATCATTCTACCGCAAGGTGATCCCAGAGGTAAATGGACTCCCACATACGAAGGGCTATTTATGGTTAAGAAGATATTCTCTGGTGGAGCCAGGATACTTGCTACAATGGACGGCGAAGATTTCCCGCATCCTGTGAACGCGGACATAGTTAAAAAAATACTACGCATAAAAGAGACCCGCTAGGTCGACGTATCTAGGCAAAAGTAAGGGCATCCCGGCGAACCAAGAGGGTTCGGGCAAAAATTAGGGATAAACATATAAAAACGTACACCCGGCAAGTCGAAAACCTGAAAAGGCGGCTTGGGCAAAAAAGGGTATCCTGGTGGACTGAAAACCTGAAAAGGCAGTCCAGGAAAAAATTAGGGATTAAAGCGTAAGACTATGTCCCGTTCTCAGTCAGCTTCAACCAAGTTCCAAGGATTGAACAAGCCAATCACTTCTATCCGACAACAGGAGATGAGACGCTTGAAGACATAATGACAGTAGTGGAATTAAAATCAATAGGACCTTTTCTGCATAGCTTTCTCTTTGTTTTCTTGACGATTTCCTCTTACTAGGATTTCTGTCTCCTTGTACACAAATTGCCTGTTTACAGACCCTCTTTCAAAATCAATACAATTTCATTTCCAAAAAGATGCTTTTGTTTTACCTTTTCTGTTTTGTTTGCGTAAACGTCCATTGATTTACTTTGAATTGATTTATGCATTTGAATATGATCAATGTTTACCAAAAATGCATGCCCAGAATAGTAATAGCAATTACTACACGACTTCAGGATCGAGGAGAAGGTCTAATCACGCTTCCCAATGAATCCGTTGCTAATTCGATTCCCCGGCAACGCCAGTGATTCCCCATAAGAAATTGGCATCACTAGACTGGTCATCTCTTCTACCCCCAGCCAGGCTTTGTTGAATATCTCTGCCATCAGATAAAAGTCAAATACCCCGAGCTAAGGAAGGGTCATCAATACAAATATCTCCGACCAGAAGACTGAGATTTATTTCCCCAGTAGAGTCCTCTGGAAGAACGTTTCAGACACATAGTGCATCCATTACATCATTTCACATCACATACCTACATACGATTTTCATTCCGCATCATATACATTACATCATTTCATAACATATACATGTATACAATGCTCTCATTTATTCCAGACGCATAATTCACTCATTACATCATTTCACAGCACACGCATGCATACAACATTTGCATCTCATGCATCATGACATGGCATGAAGCTAACTTTATTTTTCAGGTTAATTATCCTCTTGATACAATCAAAACAAAGGTCCATTCAGATGGACAGCTTTATCAATTACATTCAGGATTCAACTACATCTTTCAGATATACTCCATGTCAACATTCATTCTGACATCCTCCTAACGATGGCATCTATAAGCTCATCCCAGACATTTATCGCAAATACAGCATACACAAATACTATCAGATTCAGCCTAACGTACGGTTCGTTCTGATTCAGCTCAACATATGACTCCTTCAACTCAGATACGATCTAGCGTACGACCCATTCTGACCTTCAATAACTCAGATGCGGTTTAATGTACGACCCAGTTAGACCTTCATCTCCTCAGATGCTACCTAGTGTACGGTACATTTCTGAAGTGTAGTCTAGCATATGACTACCCCCTTTTATGATCAGATTCAGCCTAATGGACGGCTCATTCTGCTCAAATGCGGTTTAATATACGACCCAGTTAGACCTTCATCTCCTCAGATGCTACCTAGTGTACGGTACATTTCTGAAGTGTAGTCTAGCATATGACTACCCCCTTTTATGATCAGATTCAGCCTAATGGACGGTTCATTCTGCTCAGATGCGGTTTAATGTACGACCCAGTTAGACCTTCATCTCCTCAGATGCTACCTAGTGTACGGTACACTTCTGAAGTGTAGTCTAGCATATGACTACCCCCTTTTATGATCAGATTCAGCCTAATGGACGGCTCATTCTGCTCAGATGCGGTTTAATGTACGACCCAATTAGACCTTCATCTCCTCATATGCTACCTAGTGTACGGTACATTTCTGAAGTGTAGTCTAGCATATGACTACCCCCTTTTATGATCAGATTCAGCCTAATGGACGGCTCATTCTGCTCAGATGCGGTTTAATGTACGACCCAGTTAGACCTTCATCTCCTCAGATGCTACCTAGTGTACGGTACATTTCTGAAGTGTAGTCTAGCATATGACTACCCCCTTTTATGATCAGATTCAGCCTAATGGACGGCTCATTCTGCTCAGATGCGGTTTAATGTACGACCCAGTTAGACCTTCATCTCCTCAGATGCTACCTAGTATACGGTACATTTCTGAAGTGCAGTCTAGCATATGACTACCCCCTTTTATGATCAGATTCAGCCTAATGGACGGCTCATTCTGCTCAGATGGGGTTTAATGTACGACCCAGTTAGACCTTCATCTCCTTAGATGCTACCTAGTATAAGGTACATTTCTGAAGTGCAGTCTAGCATATGACTACCCCCTTTTATAATCAGATTCAGCCTAATGGACGGCTCATTCTGCTCAGATACGGTTTAATGTACGACCCAGTTAGACCTTCATCTGCTCAGATGCTACCTAGTGTACGGTACATTTCTGAAGTGTAGTCTAGCATACGACTACCCCTTTCATCGTCAGATTCAGCCTAATGGACGGCTCATTCTGCTCAGATACGGTTTAATGTACGACCCAGTTAGACCTTCCTCCACTCAGATGCTACCTAGTGTACGGTACATTTCTGAAGTGTAGTCTAGCATACGACTACCCCTTTCATCGTCAGATTCCGCCTATTGGACGGCTCATTCTGCTCAGATACGGTTTAATGTACGACCCAGTTAGACCTTCATCTGCTCAGATGCTACCTAGTGTACGGTACATTTCTGAAGTGTAGTCTAGCATACGACTACCCCTTTCATCGTCAGATTCAGCCTAACGGACGACTCATCCTGCAACTCCAATACGGTCTAGCATAAGACCCATTTGGATCTTCAACTCAGATACGACCTAGCATACGATCCGGTCTGATCTTCTATCCCCAGCGAAATCACCCGCTTAATGGAGGTTTCGTTCTGCAACTCAGAGGCGATCTAGCGTACGATCCATTCTGATTTTTCATCCTCAGCGAAGTCATCCGCCCAATGAACAACTCACTCTGGTATTCAGATGCGGTCTAGCGTATGATCCATTCTGATCCCTTATCCCCAGCAGCGTATAACACACTCTGACTCCCCAACGAAGTCGACAGCATAATGGATAACTCACTATACGGGCTAGCGTATGACCCGGTACGACATCCATGTCTTCAGATATCGTCTAATGTACGACGCACTCTAAAGCTCTCATCATCAAATTCCCTGGATGGTATCTTTAAGCCCATCTTCATCAAGACGAACGGTTGATTAACAAGTGGAAATTTTGGGGCATTCTAAGTGTTCAATAATTTTTCACCTCCAGACCACGAACGACGCACATACCATTCTGACTCTCTCGGTTCAAGAATATTGAACAGGGGCAGCTGTCATACCCCAAAATTTGCCCATTAATCTTGCAAAACATTTCTCGAAGCACTCCGACTTGTTCTGCAAGACACTGACCTTAAAGGAACAAAAGCCCAGCTCACAAATGGCCCAATTCAGAAAATGGCCCAAACTAGCCTGCTCGCTAGGCGAGTAATTCCTTCGCCTAGCGAACACTTCGTTATGACACTCACCCCAGCGAAGCATCAGATCCAGTAAAAGCCCAAACTAGCTTGCTCGCTAGGCGAGCAACTCCTTCGCCTAGCGAAGCTGGCAGATAACAGAAAATTCTGGGCTTCACTCTGAGCCCATTAGGTCATGGAAAAAGGCATTATAAATACCACAACTCCAGTCAGGAAAAGGGAGGAGGAAAGACACAGACAAGGACAGACGGAAACCCTGGCACAGAAACCCTGGAGGCTACCTTAGAGAGTTCCGAATAAAGAAACCCTGAAGGCCGCTCCTCCGCTCCTCCGCTCCGAAGCTACCGCCGCCCAACTCCATCCGATACCAAAAGTGATCAGTCTCTCCAATATAGCAGCTTAGTTGCAAACAGGTTTGCGCATCACTATTGTTTTATGTTTTTAATCGGTAATCTCTATATACATGAAGCATCATGATTGAAGTTTCGAATATGTAATTTGATTTCACATGCAAATTTAAATATGCTTGAATATCATGAATGTTTGTCCATGCTATTCCTGTAATCAAATGCCATAAAAGTTCAGGTTTTCGGAGGTCATGCTGCTGTCAAACTCCAAACCCGTGGCCGCTCGCTAGCACATCGCTAAGCGAGCCTGTAGCGAGCATTCGCTGAGCCTTCGCTAGGCGAAGCAGAGGCGAACGGGACAGTGGCTGCTTTGTTTCTTTTCTATTCTGCCTTATGTCTATCTAACCAAGACTTATTATAATTCTGCATCATTTGGCCTGAGATTATGACTGTTGTGTTGTAGTGCAATTTTCAATTATACTTTACTTTGATGCTCTAACCCGTGTGCTGAATTGTGTAAAGGTTTACATATTCCCGAGGAAATGGCCGGCTAGGTATTCCACTTTATGTGTGGGATACCCTTATGGAGATTCACCCTGAATTACTCAATTGATTTTAATGTATTAATTTCATGGTAAAGATCCACCCTAATGGCGTAATTGATCTTAATGTACTGATTTTAATATGGACCTAATTACTTAATCGACTACGGCTATCTAATTAATTGTAAAACTTTGCCTTTTAATATGCGATCTTGGACCTCTCTTTTGTTACCCTACGATTACGGTGTTATGGTCATGTCCCGCGAATATGGGGATACACTTAGCAAAGACCCTTCGGTTAAATCATCATAGTCCCTCGAATGTTGCCTTTGTCCCTCGATGACCCTTCGGTGTAGCCTGCGGTTAAATGATGATCGTCCCTTCGAATGCTAAGGTATCCTCACAACTGTTGCCTTCAATGATCAATCGATGACCAATCGATGACCCTTCGATGACCCTTCTACATCCAAAGGATAAAACTGCTTACTTCTCAATAGTAAGGACAGTTTTACCCTCATAAGGATAGGAAATGCCCGGAAAGACCTCGGATAGGTATAACTCTTAATTGCTTATTCACAATTTAAAACTACTTTTCACACCTTACACCTTTCAAAACCTCCATTAGAAAATCACCACTTGGCATACATTCGCACTAGAATCATTGCCGAGTTATATTTTTCTAAACTATTTTCAAAACTAAACGAGATAACCACTTTGTATACATTCATTCAAGAATCATTACAAAGTTAAATTCTCCTTTTTCAAAACATTTCCTACACATTTCTCAACCACTTTTTCAAACTAGAAGAACATAAATGATTGAGCAATTAAGAGCCCATGGATAACCATGGATACAAAGGGTGCTAACACCTTCCCTTTGTATAATGTACCTCCCGAACCTAAGAATCTAAATTAAGGTCTTTCCTGTTCTTTTCCACCTTTCCTTATTGGATAAAAGAAAAGTCGGTGGCGACTCTTGCTAACCGCGACATTGCGATTAAAAAAACACAAAAAGTCAGTTCACCGTATGACAACTTTGTTTAAAACCATGAAATATTTATGGTAATGATTTCATGAACGTTTTTGGGGTTGGAGAAAATGAAAATCATCTTGAAAATTTCAGAAAATTAGCAACTTTTTGGTAACGCCTTCGTGCATGTTTTTTTATCATAATTTTCAACTTGTAAATTAGTTTTGGACGAGCTTTGAAGTGTTGGATAACTGAAATAGATGGCTATAACTTTGTTTCATGTGCAAAATATTTTTGGTGATGATTTTATGGACATTTTCGGGTTTGGAGAAAATGAAAATCATGCATGAAATTTCAAAAAAACAACAACTTTTTGGTAACGCCTTCGTGCACGGTTTTGATCATAACTTTCAACTTGTAAATTATTTTTGGATGAAGTTTGAAGTGTTAGGTATTTAAAATAGAGGGCTATAAATTTGTTTCAGTGGTAAAATATATTTGGTGAAGATTTCATAGACAATTTTGGGGTTGGAGAAGATGACAATCATTGTCGAAATTTCAGAAAAAACAATAACTTTTTGGTAACGCCTTTGTGCACGGTTTTGATCATAACTTTCAACTCGTAAATCATTTCGGGAGGGGGTTTGAAGTGTTGGGTAGTGGAATAAGAGAGATATAACTTTATTTCAGGGGTAAAATATTTTTGGTGGTAATTTCATTGGTTTTTTTGGGGTTGCCGAAGATGAAAATCATGCTGGAAATTTCAGAGAAAAAACAACAACTCTTTGGTAACGCCTTTGTGCCAGATTTTGGATCATAACTTTCAACTTGTAAATCAGTTTGGGGTGGGGTTCAAAGTGTTGGATAGATGAAACATAAGGCTCTAACTTTGTTTCAGGAATAAAATATTTTTAACGAATTTATAAGAGGTTGTTACCAAGTGGAAATGTAGTGTATGATGTAACGAATATGGACGAGTTATGTGTTGACAAATTATTTGATGTGTTGTGAATGATTGGTATAATGCGTTTGATTATATTAGTGGTATTCCAGAAGGGTGGATTATGTTACGTATGGTTTCAATTGTGTAATCGATTGTGGATCACTAAATATTATTATAATTGTTGTGTTAGTTGCATTATTACCATATCATACATTCATTGTTGATATGTTGAAGGAGATGAGTCATAGGTCCGAATGAGAAAGAAAGACTTATCCATAACTCATAAGGGGGAGTTCGGGATTCGTAAGGGGGAATCGAGTTTGTAAGAAGAATCAAATGTTAAATTGGCACCACATGCATATGAGTCGTTGTCATTGTCGTGAGTCGCATAACATGAATGAAATATATCCGTGAAATATGATTGTATGGGATGATGGTGTTGTTATATGTGATGCTGATGATAATTTGGGTGTGAGAATGTAATATGTTGTTATGCATGATTGTGTAGATTTTGTACTCTATTTTACATTCTATGTTGTTATTATTGAAATGATTCCCATCCCTTCTGTTTGAATGTTGCCTTTACATGGGCATCGTGCAGATACTCAAGAGTAAAGACGTTGTTGTGAGTGGAAGTTAGCTTCTGGAGCTATTTATTTTAGTTTATTCTTCTTAGCTTTGGTTATGCTCAGATATGTAACACTGCGGATCAATTTATTTATTTGGTGTTGAAATTTTCTTAGAGATAATGTATGCTCTCATATTTGTTTTATATTTTGATATGATAGCACTAGGAGAAGACTCATGAGTCGGTGCTTTTAATTTTGTTATGAAAACTATTATGAGATTTTAAATTGGTATATTTTCTATTATGATTCCACTGCGAAGATATTCAGATAAGTTGGATGTTGTGTAAACATCCTAAGTGCCAATGTATGCAGTAAAATGTTTTGTTGCAACCCGTGTTACGGAACAAGCTATGATTATTGTGAGTGACATCCTAAGTGATTGTATTTTATTAATTAAATTCTTTGATAATTACGCGCGGGTTTTTAGGATGTTATATTTTTTTATAAAGACCAACACGTTCTTTTTTTTTTACTGTATTTGCCCTTTCAAAATAAAAAATTAGAGAAAGTATTCTCTCAGTATGTGTTGTGTGGGTGTGTCCTTGTGGTCTCCCTCTCAAAACATTAGTCACTACTAAATATATATATGGACATGCTAGGGTTACACAATTATTCTATTTCCACAAATACCCCTTTTAATATTTTTAAGAGATAATATGGTTTAGAACTAAATAACCAAAAATAAATCCACCATTTTAAAATAAACGAGATAACATTGAATTGAAAACATAGATAATCCTAATTATATTTTATGAACATTTTGACAAATAAATAAAAATAAAAGGACGTAAAATGAATTAAAAAATGGGTGCAAAAATGCTCGAAAAATTAAACTTAATGCACCAAAATGATCAGCGAGGAATAAACTCCTAGAAAACAGACAGGTTTTGATCAAATTTTGAAGTAAAAAATGTCCGGTTGAAAAAATAAAATGAGCATGCAAAGTTAAAATACGTGAACCGTAGATTAACAAAACTGACATATTCAAGCTCGATTTTGAAATTTTCCGCCGGCTAATTTAATGTGCATTTG
The DNA here is from genome assembly GCF_024323335.1 of Lathyrus oleraceus. Taxonomy (NCBI): domain Eukaryota; kingdom Viridiplantae; phylum Streptophyta; class Magnoliopsida; order Fabales; family Fabaceae; genus Lathyrus; species Lathyrus oleraceus. Next base: position 333,755,729 of record NC_066581.1, read on the forward strand.
AGAATTAGTTCAACTAGTCTGCCTGTAGATCCAAAAATTTACTTCGGTCGATATTTTAGGCATTATACGATATGAAAGCATGCTATTCTATAAAGGTGATGCGAATGTCATGATGAATGTATCAATTTATTGAATGAGGGGCACAATTAGAGTGTGAGACACACACCGCAAGTTATTTTGATGGCTACGTGACCCCTTATTCGCACATGCTCGCTTGATAAGCCCACCAACAATCCTTTTAACGCATGGATCTTACTGGGATAGAGTTTATGCAAAGTTAAATTCCAAAAGTCCTTGAAAACATTTCATACATTGCATAGCATAACATTGCATAACAGGTGTTCTAAAGGGATCAATGTTCTCACGGTTTTCATGCAAACAGAAAAATGGACCTCGGACAGACTGTCAAAGATCTCCATGCTCAGAATGCTCAACTCCAGGAGATGATCTTGAACTTATACAAGGGGCAGGAGGAACTGAAGGCTCTCTTGCTTTAGAAGAAAAAAGACAAGAAACCTGTGAGTCACATTAACCCGGGAAGAAGGCAGTTTACGAAGATCAATATGACTTTAGCACAAGCACTGCAGGGTATGCTAAAAGCAAATTTAATTACCCTCAGAGATCCTCCTGCAAGACCCAACACTACTTCTCCTAGTTATAATCCCAACGCCAGGTGTGCGTATCACTCCGATAGCCCCGGGCATAATACAAACGATTGTTGGTCGTTGAAGAATAAAATTCAGGATATGATCGACGCCGGAGAATTTGAATTGGATCCGCCTGAGACTCCTAAGGTCATCGCTGCCCCCCTGCCTAATCATGACAAGACTGTCAATGATGTGGAAGATGCTGATAACGATTGTGATTGGGATAGCTGGATTTTCCCAACAATTGGTGACAGACTCAATAATTGGAAGGCTGAAGACACTATCCCGATTTCCTTTAGTCAGGAGTAATGGTTATTGCCTATTTTAGTGTTGCAACTTTTTAGTTTTACAATTGAACTTCTTAAAGCATTGTGTCTATGCCCGGGGCACAGTAGCTAATTTGTTAAGGGTTTTGTCATTTCATAAGCATATTCACATTCAATAAATCAATGGACCTTTTTGCATTCAAATATTGCGCTCTTTATCTTTCCTGTCATCTTTTAAACAAGCTATGTTTTCTTGCACACACTCACGTAACAAATTGCAGATCCATAGCCACTCTGGATCCTGTTGATAATAATTCTGCTACTGTTCATTATGACTTTGAAAATCCGATCTACCAAGCCGAAGATGGAAGCGAGGAAGATTGTGAAGTCCCTGGAGAACTTGCCCGACTACTGCAAGAAGAAAAGACTATACAGATAGTGATAGTTCTAAACGACATTGATATCAGTACAAATGTTCCTTTTCTGAATTATTTTCTTCCTCAAAGACATCCTTCTCATATTATGATGAATCTTGTTCAATATTTTTTCCTTAAGTGCCCATTCTTTCTTCAGTAATCTCCATCTGTACTCAAAAGTATGACTAAACCTCCTTGCAATTCTAAAAACACGATCTCTAAAAGAGTGTAACATTAATACATTAGAAAATACCAATCTCATATCATTAGCAAATTCATCTGGTGTTGAATACAATGTCAATTTAGCTTGAATGTCTCCCAAACCAATTGAATAAATCGACTTATAATCATTCAAAGCCTGTCCATCTCTTCCTTCTATCATCTTCTTTAAAATTGCCCAACATTGCATTCTCTTGTAACGTTCCATTGGCTTAGGAGATTCATTACTCTTTGATGAAGAACACATTTTGCATAAACTGATTTTCAAGAATAATATAGGGTTTGGTGAAGGTTTATGGGAATGTGGTTGTCTTTTTATAGATAAAAAAATCAAATAAAATCTACATAGTTAAATCTTTTTAAATCATCATTTAATAATAATGAATTTCTTTTAAAATTAAAATCGTATAACTATAATATAGGATATTTTTACGGGAGCATATCTATTAGTTAAGATCAGACTTTAAACTTTTTTATGCAATCTATTGGTTAATATCCAATTTCACAACTAAACATTTTATAATCAGTATTTAATAATATTTTCTACATATAACTATTATATACATTAATTAAGAACTTGTTAATGTATATCTATTAGTTAACATATTTTTTCACTAAATCTTTTTTTATAAATGTTTAATAATATCTCATTAAAAAATCCTTATATATATATTATATAGTTTTTTTTATACATCAATTGTTTATTTTAGAGATTTGTTAAAGAGTTAGTTAGAATAGTTATGTGTGGCAATTAAAAGCTAGTTACAAAAGGTGAAGTTAGTTAGAATAGAAAAAAGTTGATAAATTTGAGTGCTATGTTGTTTTTATGATATTTTGAAAATTTAATCTAGTTAAGAGTTTTCATTAAAAAATTTCACATATGAAAGAAAGTTGTGCAAGAAAAAATTTTGGTCAATATTTTATTGACGCTTAAAGCAGATGAAAAATATTCATGAAAAAGATAAATTTTTACTGTCAAATGATTCTGCTGTTTATACATCACAAGACACATTTTTTAAAAGACTTGCGATGCTTGAAAATAATTAAAAATAATTTTCAATACTACAAGAAAATGATTCATAAAAAAATGCTATGAGGAGCTAGCATTGATTCAGAAATTTTCCAAAAGTTACAAATGACAATCGATTGTCGTACCATGTTAATAGACTGTTGAAACTTCAAAGTTCAAAAACATAGAAAATTTCAAAGCACTACGCCAAATAAGGGAAAAGAGGGCGCTTTTTTTGGCCTATAACAGCGCTTTAAAGCGCCCTCTAATCTGGCGCTGGCATAGGTAAAGACATCACTTTTTTTCCTGGTGAAAGCGCTGTCTAAAGTGGCTCTTTAAGCCCTTTAAGGGCCACTTTAGAGGGCGCTTTTTAAAAAAAGCACCCTCTAAAGTGGAAACTTTTAAGGGTTTAGAGGGGGCTTTTACTGGAAAGCGCCCTCTAAAGTGGAAACATTTAAGGGTTTAGAGGGCGCTTTTACTGGAAAGCGCCCTCTAAAGTGGAAACTTTTAAGGGTTTAGAGGGCGCTTTTACTGGAAAGCGCCCTCTAAAGTGGAAATTTAAAGGGTTTAGAGGGCGCTTATTTTGGGAAGCGCCCTCTAAAGTGGGTGGTTATTTAAATTATTTTTTTTAAAAAGCGCTATATTTATTTATTTATTTTAGACAACCTGTATATTGAAGCAGTACACCCAAAACTGTATAATTTGAAGCCCTTTTTCACACATTGCATTCAACAAGCCTTATATACAACAATCCATACATATACAACAATCCACTGATATATAATCGTTTAACTTCTAAAGATTCTAAATATACAACCAATTCATAACTTAAAAAGAAATAAAACTAAGTAGCAAAAGCATCTCTGAGATGTATGTTTTTTTGCTAGCAGCAGTCTTCTTAGCAACAACCTCCTTTTGTTCAATATCAATAGCATGAACCTAAAATATCATAAAATTAGTTAGGTGAAGTATAAGATCAAGAATTAACATTTTCTATGCATAAATATCATATAATTGTGTTTATACCTTTTTTTTTATGCAACTGACTCGATTTGCTGCGTAATCCCCTTATATTTTTGGTCCCTTATCTTTTGAAGATAGAATTGATATTTGTTTAGATGGACATGTTCCATTGTCGTAGAAGGATACTTTCAAATATCCAGCATCATCATCTACGTGAATGAGGCTTGACGACAATGGAACATCTCCATCTAAACAAATATCAATTGATACTTTCAAGTATCCCTTGCCCCTTGCACGAATGATTGACTTCATAATAGCCATTTTACCTGTAATAAAGAAAACAATTAAAATCAGATGACAAATGTAAAAACAATTAAAATCATAAAAGTCATTTTACCTGTAATAAAGAAAACAATTAAAATCATTTGACCTGTACCTTTTTCACTAAGTTCTCTTTCTTTTCTTGGTTGGAATATGTTCTACATGTCTCTTAACAACACGGACGGTTGGATTGATCCAAATACCCTCATTATGATCATTTCTAATATATGAATCATTTGATATAATATTCTCATCTTGATCATTTCTGGTAAACGATTCAATCTCAACATCAATATCACCTTGATCTCCAGTGTTTTCATCAATTACTTTGTTGGAAAAAAGACCTATAGACCATTTCATACTTTTCGGATCATTGACATAGAACACTTGTCTAGCTTGAGAGGCTAGAATAAAAGACTCATCTTTGTATCCCACCCTATTAAGATCCACTTGCAAAAATCCTGACTTATCCATTCGAATGCCGTTATTATTTTCAACCCACTTGCAACCAAATATAGGAATCTGAAACTTCTCATAATCAAACACCCAAATGCGCTCGATAACACCAAAATACGACAGATTTGCAAATTTGGGGTTTAAGTCCTTCACACTTGATATGTGCATTGCTTCAGCTACCACGGTGACACCACTATTCTGCATAGTACTTTTATCATCTTGTTCTTTGGTATAAAATGTGTATCCATTAATCGCATATGCGCTATAAGAAAAAACATGGAAACTTGGACCATATGCTAAGCATCTCAACCTTTCTGTTATTGAAGCGGGATTTGAATAATACTTTGAATAAATATGATCCTTAAACCAAGGTATAAAACATCGATTGTGCTCTCGTACTATCCAATTTTCATTTCTATTGGGATTTAAACCTCGGAGAACATCCTTGTGAATTTCAACATACGGCTCAACCTCATTCTCATTGTGCAGAACATACAAGTGCACTTGATCCCGTTCGACCCTTGATACTGCCACGATTTTATTTCCAATTAGATTTTTTCCTTCTTTCTTTTCGACAAGCTGAGACTTGGGGAGTCCGATTGACTGAACATTAGACAAATATTCAGTACAAAACTCAATCGCTTCTTCAACAATGTATCTTTCAACCATACAACCTTCTGGTCGACTTCGGTTCTTCACGTACCCTTTTAATATTTTCATATAACGTTCAACAGGGTACATCCATCTCATATAAGCTGGTCCACACAATTGTGTCTCTTTCACAAGATGAACAACTAGATGTACCATTATGTCAAAAAATGATGGAGGAAAAAACATTTCAAGCTCACACAAAGTAATAACGATTTCTTTTTGCAACATTGGTAAGATCGCAGGATTGATCACCTTACTGCAAATTGACTTGAAGAAAGAACACAACTTAGTTATAGAGCTTCTTACTTTTTCTGGAAGAATAGAACGTATACCTATTGGGAGAAAATGTTCCATTATAACATGGCAATCATGGGTCTTTAAACTCTTTAACTTGAGGTCTTTCATAGACACAAGTCTTCTAATATCTGAAGAGTACCCTTCTGGAACTTTAACTTCACTTAGAAACTTACACAATGTTTTTTTCTCCTTTCTAGATAGAGTATAAGCAGCAGGCGGTAGATATGTTCGTTTTCCTTTCTTCAAGGGTCCTAATTCAGTTCTTATTCCCATCGCTATCAAGTCCTTTCTTGCCTTAAGGCCATCCTTAGACTTTCCTTGTATATTGAGTAACGTGCCAATAACACTTTCAAATACATTTTTTTCAATATGCATAACATCAAGAAAATGTCTCACATACAAGGACTTCCAATACGGCAATTCAAAAAAAACTGACCTCTTCTTCCACCCACTTTTGACAAGTGTGTGGGCAAAAGGCTTGCCAAACTGAGTATCCAAATCTTTCACCTTTTCAAAAATTTGATCACCCGTCAATATAGGTGGAGCTCTGCCTTGTTCTGTCTCTCCATTGAACGCCTTTCTCCATCCACGGTAGTGATGATTTGAATTTAAGAATCTCCGATGACCGAGAAAGACATTCTTCTGACCAAACTCCAAGCGCTTCCAATCTGTTTTATCTTCACAAATAGGACACGCACATTGACCTTTTATGCTATACCCTGATAGATTTCCGTATGCTGGAAAATCATTAATTGTGCCAAACAACATCGCCCTCAAGTTGAAACTTTCTTTCCTATATCCATCATAAACCTCCACACCGGTCTCCCACAAAATCTTTAAATCTTCTATTAAGGGCTTCAAGTACACGTCTATGTCATTCCCTGGTTGTTTAGGTCCAGAAATCAACATAGACAACATCATGTACTTACGCTTCATACATAGCCATGGAGGTAGGTTATAAATCATAATAATCACAGGCCATGTACTGTGTGAGATACTCTCGATACCGTGTGGGTTCATTCCATCAGTAGATAATGCCAAGCGAAGGTTTCTTGATTCTTCTCCAAATTCAGGATAATCATTATCAATTTTCAACCACTGTGGTGAATCTGCCGGATGTCGATACTTTCCATCTATAATTCTTTCATCTGCATGCCAGGTCAAGTGTCTTGAATCGGTTTCACTACGAAACATGCGTCTAAATCTCGGAATAACAGGAAAATACCACAAGACTTTTGTTGGAGACAACTTGTTCTTATATCGCGAGACACCACATTTAGGACACTCATTTAACGATGCATACTCATTTCGAAACAAAACGCAATCGTTTGGACATGCAAGTATCTTATCATAGCTCATGCCAATAGAGCACAACATCTTTTTGGTCTCATATGTTCGATTGGGAAGAACATTATCCTCAGGAAGCATATCTTTCAAAAGGGCTAATAACTCTGTGAAACTTTTATCCGACCATCCATTGCCCGCCTTTAAGTTGTACAACTTTAATACCGCAGACAATCTTGTGAATTTAGTGCAACCATCATACAAAGGTTTCTCTGCATCACTTACCAACCTCTCAAACATTTCGGGACAATCCTTAAGATCTCCTTCAAGTGCTTCTGCAATCTCTTCAACTCGATCACAATCGTATGTATCTACGCCACTATAGTTTGAGGCATAGGTCGTACTATCCCCCGGTTCAACATTCTCGTTACTTTTCTCACCATGCAAATTCCAACATGTATAACTTTGATCAATTCCATGCCTCATTAGATGCGATGTCAACTGAACTGCGTCACCCCGTTTCCCATAACAACAACCCAAGCAAGGACATATCATTCTACTGGGGTCTTCGGCGTGCGCAACGACAAACTTAACGAATTCTGATACCCCATTCTCGTACTCTCTCGACAATCGATTGGAAGACATCCATGTATTATCCATTACTAATTAGAATAAACAAAAAACAATTTCAGAAGAGAAACCAAAAATGGGATGAGACAAAACAATTTCGCTTTATTGAGTTAGTCTCTGTGCAGGGCATTCATGTCTCCATTTACTCTATCAAATAACATTCATACCTAAACTTCTTAAGTTACTAGCTACGCTATGTACGCTAAGTTACTAGAATCAAAGGTTTCTAATGTCTCTATAATGCAACCATAACCGAACCCTAACAACAGTCTTTGAATGTGATTCATAGCGATATCAAATTCAGCAATTTAAAAACCAACTGTCAATTGCCTAATAAACCCAAACTATTTAAATGACTATGAATATTGAAACTTTACAGGTCGAAACAAACGTAGCATAGACAACAATAACATAAAACTGAAATGGGGCAAAGCTAAAACAAAGCAATAGTGCAAGTAATAATGTATGCATCGTGTACCTTTGATTGGTAGAAGGAGGAAACTTCGTAGATCTAACAGAGGTGGAAGGAGAACGCCTTAGAACCCTAACGTGAAAAAGAACGAAAATAACAGAGAGTGAAATAACAAAACGCGCAGTATGTTATAATTTTAATGTTTACTAAAGGGGACCTTAGAGGGCGCTTGTGGAAAAAAAGCGCCCTCTAAAGGGGGCCTAAGAGGGCGCTGATGGAAGCGCTCTCTAAGGCTTTCCATAAGCGCTTTATAAACTGGAAATGCACATGGACTTATAACAGCGCTTTATTAAAAGCGCCCTCTAAGGGTAACCTTAGAGGGCGCTTTCTAAAAAGCGCCATGTATTGTTGTCCCTCTATCTCCTCCTTATTTTTTCGCTTCACCTTAGAGGGCGCTTTATTACAAAAGCGCCCTCTAAAGTGCGCTGTCTATTGCTCCTTATTTTTTCGCTTCACTTTAGAGAGCGCTTTTGTAATAAAGCGCCCTCTAAGGTGCGCTGTCTATTCCAGTTTTTGGCGTAGTGAAGTGACGATCGAAGGCATATACCCTAACAATCGATTATCTAAGGCAAATTTATGAAATTTTTGGAATCATCAACCGATTGCAGCAATGATGTCAATTGATTGATGCCTTTAAGAATTTCAATATTTCACTTGGCAAAGAAATTGAAGAATCGATTGTTTCCATAGAGCAATCGATTGCTTTAATGAAAGTTTTGAAAATTTTCTAAGTTCATTACTACGTAAAAGTCATTTCACAAAGGTTGAAAAAGCGATACCACCACATGTGACCAACTGTTGTGAAGTATGTGGTGGTTTTATGTATGGTGTTTCCCACCATGGTCGTGCTCCCGTGATTATACTATATCTAGCTCACTACATATCACAACACTTACTTTAAACAACCTTTGTGATAATCTTAGTGCGTAACATTTAACAACAGTTGGTATAAACAACTGTTGTGATATATACACTGAGTTTATTATAAATCGTGCGGAATGCTTATTTCGCCAATGCTAACTAAATATATAATCTTTCAATATGATCTAGACCATTATAATATGACAAATTAAGTTATATTAGAAGAACATGTTCACGTTCAATGCTTGACAAGAGTTCTTCAACTAAGTTATCCGCATTTTACTCTTTAACAAATAAAACTTTTTTTAATGCTCCTAGTTTTTTCACCTCCCCTTCCTTCAACTCTAGTTCATTTTGTCAAATATTATTTACTTTTCAAACAAAAGTAGGGGTGGAGAAAGGGGCGGTAGAAGAACTACATGCATTAAATTCTAGAAATGCATCAGAATGTAAGGACATATCTAGAAATACATCGGATAAAAGGAAAAGTAGGGTTCTGGAAATGCATTAGAAGAAAAGGAGACATCGAGGAATACATCGGATAAAAGGGAATGATACTGGAACTTCGATAGATAAAAGGAAAAAAGTTATGGAAATACATCAGAATAAAAGAAACATTCGGAAATCACTTTGGAGAAAGAAATAATTAAATTATGTAAATGCATCAAAGTAGGAGGGACTGTTCAGAAATACATCGGGACGTAAAACTCGTCCAAGAATACATCGGTGAGAATGGTAAATAACATTTGGAAAATACATCAGAGATAATTCTTGAAATACGTCTGATAAAAAATACTCACCCGAGAATACATCGGAAATTAATTCTTGAAATACATCAGAAATAATTCTTGGCTCTATAGTTGAAGTGTTCAGTGATCATAAGAGCTTGAAGTACGTATTAGATCGAATGAGTTAAATATGGGGGAGATGAGGTGGCTTGAATTGTTAAAGGATTATGAGTTTGGTTTGAATTTCTATCCAAGTAAAGCCAGTGTAGTGACTGACGCACTGAGTCGGAAGTCGTTGCATATGTCGACATTGATGGCTAGAGAGTTAGAGCTAATCAAAGAAATTAGAGACTTGTGTTTAGTTTGTGAAGTCATGCTGTAGAGTATGAAGCTAGGTATTTTACAACTTACCAATGGTGTTTTGGAAGAGATTAGAGAAAGTTAGAGGACGAATTTGGAATTGGTAGATCATTTGGATTTAATCAATCAAAGTCAAGGTGGTGATTTCAAGATTGATGATAAAAATGGTGTTATAAAATTTTGTGACAAAATTTGTTTTCCTGATGTGCTTAAACTCAAGAAGAATATTCTAGAAGGACACTAAAGTGGTCTGAGTATCCATCCGGGTTCTACAAAGATGTAACATGATTTGAGAAAGATGTTTTGGTGGCCTGGAATGAAGAAAGAGATTGTAAAGTTTGTGTATGCACGCCTGACTTGACAGAAGTCAAAGATTGAGTATCAAAAGTCATTGGGTTTGATGCAACTATTGTCTATTCCTGAGTGGAAATGGGACATCATTTAGATGGATTTTGTGCCTGGATGACCGAGGGTTGTAAATAATTGTGACAATATCTGGGTAATTGTGGATAGGTTGATGAAGTCTGCTCATTTTATTCCGATGAGACTGGATTATTCATCGGAGAGGTTGGATAAGTTGTATATAAATAAATAAGATTGTCAGTTTGCACGGTATGGTCGGACTAGGAGCACTATCCAGTTGCTAGAGGACTTGTTAATGGCATGTGTACTTGAACAAGAAGGTGTTTGGGATAACCTTTTTTTAACTTTGATTGAGTTTACATACAACAACAGTTTCCATTCGAGTCTTCGAATGGAACCATTTGAGGCATTGTAAGGTAGAAGGTGTAAGATGCCTTTATGTTGGTATGAGTCATGAGAGGGTGTTGTGATTGGACCTGAGATTATCTAACAAACCACAGCGAAGATCAAAGTGAATCTGGAGAAGATGAAAGCTTCTCAGAGTCACCAAAAGAGTTATCATGATAGACGAAGGAAAGCACTTGAGTTCCAAGAGGGAGATCATGTGTTTCTAAGGGTTACTCTGATAATTGGTGTTGGCCGAGCTTTGAATTCTAGAAAGCGCACTCTGTGTTTCATCGGTCCTTACCATATTTTGCAAAGAATAAGAGAAGTGACCTATCAGATTACTTTTCCACCGCCGCTTTCTAATCTTTATGATGTGTTTCATGTGTCTAAATTGAGGAGATATATTCCAGATCTTTTTCATATGATCCAAGTGGATGATGTGGAGGTGAGAGATAACTTGACTGTTGAGGCATGTAGCGGGGTATTCGTTACCATTAGAGATATTGACTAAATCCAAGGTAAACCATACAAGTCGAGTCGGCACCGCACTTCTATTTATCCAAAGGAATGGTTAGAAAGCGAACAAAAACCTAAAAGTTTTATCGAATAAAAAACTAGTAAAAATGTCAGAGATCTGGGTAAGGGGGTTGGTTATGCAATGGGAAGGTTTTAAGCACCCAAAACATCCTAGGTACTCCTAGGGAGCCCTTTTCATAAGTGTTGTTCTAGTCTAAAGGGTGTAGGTATATCTAAAGTACTATTTACTAAAAGGAAGGTTAAAAGAAAATGACTCGCAAGGATGTCACATCCACTGCCTACGTATCTCATCTGAGTATGAGAATCAGAGTCTTCGTAGCTCGGCTACCTATGGGTTAAAGAGAAGTGTGCTCGGTAAGACGTCGCATCTTATGCCTACGTATCTCATCTGGAATGAGAATCAGAGAAAAACGTAGTTCGGCTAACTAGGGGTTAAGGATTGCCATCTGAACATGGACTTACAAAAGAGGACACCAACTGTGTCAAAGGAGGGTGGGCAGTGTGTTCAACGTCCTAGCAATAGGTGTCGCAGCTCGCTGAATCGAGTCTTAGGTAGTTACCTCTTTGCAATAGAACGGACTGACATGCCACAAGATCGGAGACGCACGGAAGGTCTAAAAGTGGGGAAGCTCTGCTCTAGAGTTGTCATGCAATATGGACCTATGTGTTAGGATTTACAAAGGGGAACATCTTCCTAATGTTAGCATGCAAAGAATAGGGGAATTCTACCTATGTTATCATACAAAGGGTTCTACTTAATGGGTGCTACCTAAACGGAACAAGAGTTGACGGATGGAGCGCGGAGAGGAGTTACGGATAAGGGTAGATGGCGATTCCGGAGGCAATCGACTTACAGGTAGATGGCGATGCCTGAGGCAATCGACTTACAAGAGGATGGATGAATGCGTGTTGGTTCTGTTAAGTTTTGAAAATGATTACTCGACATTGGATCGAGCTTTTGATCTTATTTTGAAATGGTTATCGGATGTTCGTTTTAATTCTTGTATTAACAGGTGACTAAAGAAATAAAGAAATAAATATTATACACTTTATGGGAGAGGGGTATATTTGTTATGAATGGGGTTTGTTCATGGCAAACAAACAATAAGAATATATGCCTCATACATCATACAAGTAGGCAACAGTTATCAATCAGATCAGATAAATAAACAATATATAATCAAACCAAAGAATCAAATAATGGAGCATTTAAACAATGCATGGGAGTATGAACATGTTAAATAATCAAGCAATAGAAAGCATGAATGAGAGAAACAAGTATAAAAGATAACAGATGAATCAAACGGATGAAAATATGCACACGAAGGGTCCACTGAATAATTTAATCAGGAAATGAGGTAAGGACCAAATAAAATCAAGTTAAAAGGCCTCTAATACATGGCATATGAGATGAACAAGGGAGGATCAAAAGATCTCTTCAATTGCCATAAGCAATCCCTAAGTCAAACATCGATCATAAAGAAGTCAACTGAAAATTCAAGTCAGCTTAAAAAATAACAAATAAATAGCAAATTAATCAAGAAAATTATGAAAAATTAAACTAAATAAAGTGGGGTCAGGACATCATCATCCCTCAAAAATATTTTTAAAATAATGAAAATTGGCACGTGAATTAATTAAAACAAAACATAGGTCAAACCAAAAGTCAATTATTAAGACTAGGTTAGAAATAAATCAAGAATAAATAAGAAAATTAATCAAGAAAATTATGAAAAATTAAACTAAATAAGGTGTGGTCAACACATCATCATCCCCCAAAAATATGTTAAAAATAATGAAAATTGGTATGTGAATTAATTAAAATAAAACAGAAGTCAAATTAAAAGTCAACCAACCAAACTAGGTCAAAAATAAATCCAAAATAAATTAAAAATGTGAAATAAAATTCCAAGAAAAGGTCAGGTTGATCATGAGACAGTGGTCAACCTTCATCCCAAAAATAAAATGCTAACAATAGTTTTAAGTCATAAAAATAAAATCAATAAAAAAAAGTGTGTTAAAATGGACCATTTAGAATAAATAATTAAAATAAAATATTAATATTAAAAAAATACGAAAATAAAAATGATATAAAATTAAATAAAACGTTAAGAAAAGTGAAAAATATTTTTGGGTAATTTTATGGACAAAGAAAATATTTTAAATAAGAAAAAGAAATATGAAAATGGAAGGATTAATGGTGATGAACATGGTAAGCAAGCGTAGATATATCAAAACATGGCCATGGAAGAGATGATTACCTAATGGAAAATAGAAGTGGAATGGAATCTGATATGTGATGAAGCTTTGCCTTCTTTCCAAGAAATTCCAATGCTCCTTTAGGGTTAGGGTTTCAGCTTCTTAAATAGGATGGATTAGGTGTTCTCATGGGCTTTTTAATAAGTGATTTATCCATAAGAATAAAAGTGTGAAGTGAGGTGTAAAATGTTGTTATTTTGGGCCAAACTTAAGTGAATGGATGTCCACTGCATGGCCAAAAGAGGTAAAAAAACGTGACTGGTTTGTGCAGCATGCTTAGAAAATCTGATTGGGCTAGCCAGACCCAAAATCTGCCTAGAAAATCAAGTCATGATGCCCACTTTAAATGAATGTATCTCTCAAACCATGGATCCAAATGAGATGATTCCAAAAGGATGTGAAAGACGACATGGCAAGGTACAATTGTTATGAAGAAAGTATTTTCAAATAATGCCTTGAAGTGCAAGAAAACTGGCCAAGAATGCTTGACAAGTTTTGAAGATTTTGGACTTAGACATTTTTCTAAGTGTCCTAAAAAAATGTCTCACTTTGACTAAGCATAACTTTCTCAATTCTAATCCAAATGGAGCAAACTTTATATCTCTAGAAATCATGGAACAAGAGGAACAACTTTCATGTTGGAGAAATTTTCAAATGGAGCTTTTATCTTGATGTAAAATGGGCTTAAAGTGAGTACAACGATCATGAAAACTTGCCCTAAATGGAAAGTCAACCATATCCAAATTAAGTAACTTTTCCAATTCCTGATTAAATGATGAATCCATGATCCAACCTTGATCAAATTTCACATGTAGGATCCCCTAGGCATGGATTTTGAGATTCCACTCTCAAAATGTCAGGAGTTGACTTTTCTGGCCCCACAGTTGACTTTTCCCAAACTGTTTGATTCCCGATTCCATTGATCAATTGAAGCACTTCTAGCTCAAATAAAGAGCTGATTTTTTTGTACGTAGACCCTTGTGGAGATATGGAGGGCCATGGAAAAGAGTTTCACCCAAAGAATCAGAAATAAATTGATTTTATACCAAACCCTAGTTTTAGGCAAAATGATCAGGAACTGATTGCACTGATTGCCAATGGATCTTTCTGAGATAATTGTGAATCTTCCTAGGCCAAGATGCCTCTCTAATCATGACATGGATGAGCTCCTCTACTTCCAACCAACCATTTCCTGTTGCAGGTAGCCATGAAACCCTAATTTCTGATTAAATCCAAATGAACACTTTAATAGCTTTGAATCCTTCACTGATGAACTGAGGACCATAATAAGATACTTGGACCCCCCTGAGACCCTTGAGACTTGTATACTTAGAAAATGAAGTCCAATTCTCAATCTTGCTTTGTGTGAGCTCCTTCCTTAAGGAGTGATCGATCAAAACCTGATCTCCATATCACTAATGCAGTATGCAATGAGTATGACCTAATATGATGCTAATGAATTGTAAAACATAATCCCATGCTTCCAGGAAAAATGAAGGGTAAATTTTGGGGTATTACAAGGCATCATCTATGTAGATAAAGAATTGAGAAGTGAATCAGTTACATGGTAAAGAGATTACCTTGGTGAAGGTAGCTTGTGGAGGACCAGTTGGTGGAAACGTAACTTGGGGGCTTGAGAGCCATATAAGGGATTCATATCCGAATCTATTCACTTGAGGTGATTTTCGAGGGCGGAAATTCTTTAAGTGGGGGAGAGTTGCAACACCGTATTTTTCTAGAAATTATTTATATTAATCATTTATAATTTTATGTGTGTGTATCTAATTATTATTTGTGTGATGATTGAGATGTTTTGGGGAAACACGGGTGGATGACCCTTAGGTAGAGAGTATGGAGAGTAATTAGAGGTTGTTAGATTTATTTAGAATTATTTAATTGATTAAAATAATATTTTTGTGTTATTATTTAAATGAAATAATAAAGTAAAAGGAAATAATGAGTTTGAGGTGGAAAATGAGAATTATGGAGAATTAAAATAAATAATGTAAGTTAATAATAAGTTATGCCTTGGTGAAATATTAGAAAGATAAAAATTAGGTTTTTGATTTATGAGGAGAGAAGTGAGGGAAAAAGTTCACAGTACGTGAAACTTTTGGACTTGGAGAAAAAGAGGCAAGAGAAGAGAAAATCAAGGAAAACCTAAGGAGAGCTATAGGAAAGAGAAACCATAGCCAAAATGTTGGATTTTCTGGAATTACAAGGTAAATGTGGAAATTTGGTTCAACAATAGGGACATGAATGGAAGGGTAGAGGCAAGTTTTTTTTTGGATTAATGATGAATATTGATATTTGTTGAATGAAATTTATGTTTTAAATTGTTCATGTATGTTCATCATTGATGATGTTTGAAGGTTTTAGGGATTGATATAGTATATAAACCCATGGTTATATGAAAATAAGTAGTGATTGATATATGTATGTTTATGACTGAGTTTAAAACCATGAAATATTTAAGGTAATGATTTCATGGACATTTTTGTGGTTGGAGAAAATGAAAATCGTCTTGAAAATTTCAAAAAAATAACTTTTTGGTAACGCCTTCGTGCACGTTTTTTATCATAACTTTCAACTTGTAAATTAGTTTGGGACGAGGTTTGAAGTGTTGTATAAATGAAATAGGTGACTATAACTTTGTTTCATGTGTAACATATTTTGGTGATGATTTTATGGACATTTTTGGGTTTGGAGAAGATGAAAATCATGCAGGAAATTTCAAAAAAATAACAACTTTTTGGTAACGCCTTCGCACACGGTTTTGTTCATAACTTTCAACTTGTAAATTACTTTGGGACGGAGTTTGAAGTGTTAGGAATTTAAAATAGATGGATATAAATTTGTTTCAGGGGTAAAATATATTTGGTGAAGATTTCATAGATGCTTTTGGGGTTGGAGAAGATAAAAATCGTGCTGGAAATTTCAGAAAAAACAACAATTTTTTGGTAATGCCTTTGTGCATGATTTTGATCATAACTTTCAACTCGTAAATCATTTCGGGATGGGGTTTGAAGCGTTGGCTAGTGGAAGAAGAGAGATATAACTTTATTTCAGTGGTAAATTACTTTTGGTGGTGATTTCATTGATGTTTTTGGGGTTGTAGAAGATGAAATTCATGTTGGAAATTTCAGAAGAAAAAAAAAAGCAACTCTTTGGTAACGCCTTCGTGCCTGATTTTGATCATAACTTTCAACTTGTAAATCATTTTGGGATGGGATTCAAAGTGTTGAGTATCTGAAACATAAGGCTCTAACTTTGTTTCAGAAATAAATAAAAAATTAACGAATTTATAAGAGGTTGGTACCAGGTGGAAATGTAGTGTATGATGTAACGAATATGGATGAGGTCCGTGTTGACAAATTATTTGATGTATTGTGAATGATTGGTATAATGTGTTTGATTATATTGGTGGTATTCCAGAAGGGTGGATTATGTTACGTATGGTTTCAATTGCGTGATCAATTGTGGATCAGTAAATGTTATTATAATTATTGTGTTAATTGCATTATTACCATGTCATACGTTCATTGTTGATATGTTAAAGGAGATGAGTCATAAGTATGAATGAGGAGGAAAGGCTTATCCACAACTCAGAAGGAGGGAGTTCGGGATTCTTAAGGGGGAATCGAGTTCGTAAGAAGAACCAAATGTTGAATTGGTACCACATGCATATGAGTCGTTGTCATTTTTGTGAGTCGCATAACATGGATGAAATATATCTGTGAAATATGACTGTATGGGATGATGGTGTTCTTATATGTGATGCTGATGATAAATTGGGTGTGAGAATGTGATATGTTGCTATGCATGATATGTAGATGTTGTACTTTATTTTATATTCTATGTTGTTATTATTGAAATGAATTCTCATACCCTCTGTTTGAATGTTGCCTTTACATGGGCATCGTGTAGATACTCAAGAGTAAAGACGTTGTTGTGAGTGGAAGTTAGCTCCTAGAGCTATTTATTTTAGTTTATTCTTCTTAGCTTTGGTTATGCTCAAATATATAAGCTTGGGGAGCAAATTATTTGTTTGGCGTTGAAATTTCTTTAGAGATAATGCATGTTCTCTTATTTGCTTTATATTTTGACGTGATAACACTAGGAGAAGACTCACGCGTCGATGATTTTAATTTTCTTATGAAAACTTTTATGAGATTTTAAATTGGTATGTTTTTTTTATTATTCCACTGCGAAGATATTTAAATTAGTTGGATGTCGTGTAAACAACCTAAGTGCAAATGTATGCAGTAAAATACTTTATTGCAACCCGTGTTACGGAGCAGGCTATGATTATTGTGAGTGACATCCTAAGTGATTGTATTTCATTAATTAAATTCTTTGATAATTACGCGCTAGTTTTTAGGGTGTTACATTTTTTTATAAAGACCAACACTTTTTTTTACTGTATTTTCCCTTTCAAAATAAAAAATTAGAGAAAGTTTTCTCTCGGTATGCGCTGCGTGTGTGTGTCCTTGTGGCCTCCCTCTCAAAACTTTAGCCACTACTAAATATATATATGGACATGCTAGGGTTACACAATTATTCTTATACCACTGATCCGCTGTCGCACGCGGATCAAAACGAGTAATAAAATATAGTAAACGGGAAGCGACACCTCGAGTATCGTATCACAAGGATTCTTGTATTATTCTTAACCTAATGAAATCGATTTAAGGGTGGGGGGGTTTATGTTTTAGTGGTCGATTTAGAAAACAAAGCAAAAAAAATGATTAATATAAGCGATTATAAAATAAGTCAATCTACTGTTTTTGGTTTCCGGCTAATCATTGGTTTTTACCTACCAATTCCCTAAGCGGCTTCGATCTCTATTCGATTCAAATTTGATTGAAAAGCGTAATAGATATATGACAGATTTATATTCCTATATTCTAAATTGAGCAAACGGATAAATACAATCGTGAATTAAGCAAACACGATTTACAAACGCAATTTAACGACAAAGCGACGAAAACGGCGATTAATAGTTAGGAATGCAATCATACGAATTTAATCAAAATCATTCCACAAAATACAAATTAAGCAAATGAAATTTCATAGAATAGAATTGAAAGAGAACGAAATTAAATTGATAGAATAAAAACCTCAAAGCCTTGGAAATTCAGTTACAGCAGATTGACTCTAGGAGATTAGTTCCTCTTCATGATCGTACAAAAGCAAAAAGTTATCGTCAATAAGGTCTATCTCTACAGTACCACGGCTGCCCCCTTTTAAACAGAATAAGGGTTTCACTAATAATTCAAACTGGGCCGGAAAACCTAAATTCGGCCCAACAAATGGCCCAAACAAAATATAAAAATAATGTAGCATCTTCAACGAAATTTATGGCTCTGCTACAGTCTGATTTAGCTCTCGACTTCTGAACAAAAGTTGTAGATCTTTTTCTTAGCTTTCCATCGACTGGTAGCACGTCTCAATCCGATACTCCTAGCTCAAGATATGATTTTTCTCACGAAAGCTGCTAATGCTGAAAATTAAATACGAAAATTAAATAAGTGCAAAAATAAAATAAATTATGAAAACACATTAAAACATAAAAATAATCAAAGCAAACCAAAGAAATGCTTAAGTACAAACATGGAAGAACGTGCATCAAAATGCACTGATCAAATTCCCCCACACTTGAACTTTTGCACTCCGAGCAAAATGAAAAACAAAACAAAACACAGACACATCAACGGTTACTCATTCTAGGCTACAAATCATCTTCGGTTAAGTTTGCTTCGATAGGTACTAATCTTGCACACTAAGGACACTGTAAGAACACTAATCCACAGTTATGCAGACATAAACCTCCTGAATACACAAATCAACTCGAATCATGTTATTATATTAAAGCCTAACTTACTCATCCTTGTTTGGCTCTTTTTCATTCATGCGCAATCACATTAAGCCCGTTATCTCCACACACTCATAGCAAGGAGACCGGTTAGTGACTCTGATCCTTTTCTGCACGGGGTTCTGTTACTTAAGTGGCATAACCCTTTGCTTACTCAATTGTAGTTGCGGGGGATCAGACCGTAATCCGCCCTACCAACTACAAAAGAGTCTTATTTCCAACTTTTTTTGAAGGTTCCACAACCGTTGGGTTAAGTGACCGGGTGAGGGTCACCAAATTTAGAAGGTGCATTCCTTTCTTTTTTTTTCTTTTTTTTTTCGGAACACTCACTTATATTCATCGACTTCCCTGCGTAGAGTGTGTGTGAGATGGTGCTGACTGCTGAAATAAACTACTCAAGAGATGTCAGAGGATGAGAATGTAAGGCTAAAACATAATAAAAATTCAACTCAATTTCCATATGCAGGAGACTTACGGTGTTAAAACAATACCGATCTTGTGAATTTTTCCCAAGTCTCCGCAAACTAATCTCAAATTAGTCAGTCTATAGCCTAAAACTTTCAAGAAGATGCATTTTTTTTTATTTTAAATTTGAACCAAAAACATAGAAAAATAAAACAAAGAAAACAAACAAATAAATGGTTCCCTCCCCCACACTTAAAACATACATTGTCCTCAATGAAAGAGCATAAATATAAAATAAGAGTGAGAGAAAGGAAAGAACACACCCGAGGAGTCAAGGCGGATAAGTGATTGCATAAGCAGCCTTTCCCAAAGAGATCTCTTCTACAGTCTCTTCTTCCAAAGTCGGGTTCTTATGGAGTAGCTTTGGGGAGTGTCCATTGACCTTGAAATTTTGATTAATGCATTTGTCTTGTATTCCAAGATCAAAGAAGTATCTTCGATAAGTAAAAGTGTTGAATGGACACGTGAAAGTGATCTCCTTTTTTACAACATCAAGAATTAAAGGATTATGGGGCTGCCTCACTACTTTTGTTTCATCTTTAAATGAGATCCTATGCATACATATGGATGAGCTAATATCACGAGTGCCATCCAAGGTCCATCCAATTGCCTTCTTATATTTCTGATTAAGTTGAAGCTTTGATGAATAATATGAATCCTCGGGAAGTGGTTTAGGCTCTAAAGAATGTGGTTGTTCAATGCATGGTATGTTTGGGGCAGCCGGAATGTCAAGAGCTTCATCCAAATAAACAACTACGTTTATACTATCACCCTGCAAGGCAACATCAATCTTAGCACAAACAACACAAAGGTTAGTGTTAGTACAATCATCACATGAATAAATATCATCAAACTCAGATAGAGATGGAAAATCAAGTGAAAATAATTCAGAAAAGGTGTCATCAACCAACTCAGAGATCAATTCAATATGAAAAATAGAATTCTCCTCCAAGGGATGTTTCATGGCATCAAAAATGTTAAATTTTGCGACAATGTCACCAAATTCCATGGACATTGTTCCATCGTCAACATCAATTTTTGTCTTCGCCGTTTTCATGAACGGTCTTCCTAAAATGATGGGAGCTCTGCTTGTCTTGGTTTCTCCTTCCATGTCTAGAATATAGAAATCTGCAGGAAAAATCAAATCGTTAACTTGAACAAGAACATCTTCGACTACCCCGGCGGGTCGAGCGTTGCTCCTGTTTGCCAATTGAATGATTAAACCTGTATGCTGCAAAGGACCAAGACAAAGGTTATTATAAACAAAATTAGGCATAACATTAATGCTGCTCCCAAATCAAGCATGCAATTCTCAAATTTACTATCCCCGATGGTACAAGGAATATCAAATGTTCCCAGATCCTTCTGCTTTTGTGGCAGAACCTGAGTAGTGAGGGCTGAAACATTTTGCTCGCCTACAATCTGTTTGGATGATTGTTTGGGCTGAATAAAGGCAGAAATATTTCATCCTAAGTTTACTCTTTCACTTCCCTTAATCCTCCTCTTGTTGGTACACAAATCTTTCAGAAACTTTGCATACTTAGGAACCTGCTTAATAATATAAAGTAGCAGAATGTTTACCGCAACCTTTCGGAAAACATCCAGTATCTCTCTTTCTTTGTCTCCCTCCTCAATTCTTTTATTTTTCAGAACTCTATGTGGGAAGGGGACTGGTGGCCCATACTCCTTTTCTTTAATTTTTTCAGTTTCGACCACAACAGAAGAAGGAGAAGAAAGATCAGCTGGGTGAGGCTCAGAAGGAGAAAGTTTAGAAGTTACCTCAATGATTTTTTTATTTTTTCAGGGGCTGGTTCTGTAACTTTTCCGGATCTCAAAGAAATTGCGTTCACATTAGCATTAGGACCATTCGGATTGACAACTGTCTGGGCTGGAAGTTGGTTCGAACCTTGAGCTTGCATGTTATTTATTTGAGTAGCAAGCTGTCCCATCTGTGTGTTCAAGGTCTGAATGCTAGCATCGGTCCTTTGTTGGAACTGGAGGTTGTTCACGGCCATTTGCTTAAAAAGATCCTCCAAGGATGGTCCGGAAGGTGCAGGGGCAACCACTTGAGGTGAGTTCTGTTGTTGGCTGGTTTGCGGGTTTCCATATCGAAGGTTGGGATGGTTCCTCCAATTGGGATGCACTACGCCAAATAAGGGAAAAGATGGCGCTTTTTTTGGCCTATAACAGCGCTTTAAAGCGCCCTCTAATCTGGCGCTGGCATAGGTAAAGACAACGCTTTTTTCCCTGGTGAAAGCGCTGTCTAAAGTGGCTCTTTAAGCCCTTTAAGGGCCACTTTAGAGGGCACTTTTTAAAGAAAGCGCCCTCTAAAGTGGAAACATTTAAGGGTTTAGAGGGCGCTTTTACTGGAAAGCGCCCTCTAAAGTGGAAACTTTTAAGGGTTTAGAGGGCGTTTTTACTGGAAAGCGCCCTCTAAAGTGGAAATTTAAAGGGTTTAGAGGGCGCTTATTTTGGGAAGCGCCCTCTAAAGTGGGTGGTTATTTAATTTTTTTTTTTTAAAAAGCGCTATATTTTTTTATTTATTTTAGACAACTTGTATATTGAAGCAGTACACCCAAAACTGTATAATTTGAAGCCCTTTTTCACACATTGCATTCAACAAGCCTTATATACAACAATCCATACATATACAACAATCCACTGATATATAATCGTTTAACTTCTAAAGATTCTAAATATACAACCAATTCATAACTTAAAAAGAAATAAAACTAAGTAGCAAAAGCATCTCTGAGATGTATGTTTTTTTTGCTAGCAGCAGTCTTCTTAGCAACAACCTCTTTTTGTTCAATATCAATAGCATGAACCTAAAATATCATAAAATTAGTTAGGTGATGTATAAGATCAAGAATTAACATTTTCTATGCATAAATATCATATAATTGTGTTTATACCTTTTTTTTTATGCAACTGACTCGATTTGCTGCGTAATCCCCTTATATTTTTGGTCTCTTATCTTTTGAAGATAGAATTGATATTTGTTTAGATGGACATGTTCCATTGTCGTAGAGGGATACTTTCAAATATCCAACATCATCATCTACGCGAATGAGGCTTGACGACAATGGAACATCTCCATCTAAAAAAATATCAATTGATACTTTCGAGTATCCCTTGCCCCTTGCACGAATGATTGACTTCATAATAGCCATTTTACCTGTAATAAAGAAAACAATTAAAATCAGATGACAAATGTAAAAACAATTAAAATCATAAAAGTCATTTTACCTGTAATAAAGAAAACAATTAAAATCATTTGACCTGTACCTTTTTCACTAAGTTCTCTTTCTTTTCTTGGTTGGAATATGTTCTACATGTCTCTTAACAACACGGACGGTTGGATTGATCCAAATACCCTCATTATGATCATTTCTAATATATGAATCATTTGATATAATATTCTCATCTTGATCATTTCTGGTAAACGATTCAATCTCAACATCAATATCACCTTGATCTCCAGTGTTTTCATCAATTACTTTGTTGGAAAAAAGAACTATAGACCATTTCGTACTTTTCGGACCATTGACATAGAACACTTGTCTAGCTTGAGAGGCTAGAATAAAAGACTCATCTTTGTATCCCACCCTATTAAGATCCACTTGCAAAAATCCTGACTTATCCATTCGAATGCCGTTATTATTTTCAACCCAATTGCAACCAAATATAGGAATCTGAAACTTCTCATAATCAAACACCCAAATGCGCTCGATAACACCAAAATACGACAGATTTGCGAATTTGGGGTTTAAGTCCTTCACACTTGATATGTGCATTGCTTCAGCTACCACGGTGACACCACTATTCTGCATAGTACTTTTATCATCTTGTTCTTTGGTATAAAATGTGTATCCATTAATCGCGTATGCGCTATAAGAAAAAACATGGAAACTTGGACCATATGCTAAGCATCTCAACCTTTCTGTTATTGAAGCGGGATCTGAATAATACTTTGAATAAATATGATCCTTAAACCAAGGTATAAAACATCGATTGTGCTCTCGTACTATCCAATTTTCATTTCTATTGGGATTTAAACCTCGGAGAACATCCTTGTGAATTTCAACATACGGCTCAACCTCATTCTCATTGTGCAGAACATACAAATGCACTTGATCCCGTTCGACCCTTGATACTGCCACGATTTTATTTCCAATTAGATTTTTTCCTTCTTTCTTTTCGACAAGCTGAGACTTGGGGAGTCCGATTGACTGAACATTAGACAAATATTCAGTACAAAACTCAATCGCTTCTTCAACAATGTATCTTTCAACCATACAACCTTCTGGTCGACTTCGGTTCTTCACGTACCCTTTTAATATTTTCATATAACGTTCAACAGGGTACATCCATCTCATATAAGCTGGTCCACACAATTGTGTCTCTTTCACAAGATGAACAACTAGATGTACCATTATGTCAAAAAATGATGGAGGAAAAAACATTTCAAGCTCACACAAAGTAATAACGATTTCTTTTTGCAACATTGGTAAGATCGCAGGATTGATCACCTTACTGCAAATTGACTTGAAGAAAGAACACAACTTAGTTATAGAGCTTCTTACTTTTTCTGGAAGAATAGAACGTATACCTATTGGGAGAAAATGTTCCATTATAACATGGCAATCATGGGTCTTTAAACTCTTTAACTTGAGGTCTTTCATAGACACAAGTCTTCTAATATCTGAAGAGTACCCTTCTGGAACTTTAACTTCACTTAGAAACTTACACAATGTTTTTTTCTCCTTTCTAGATAGAGTATAAGCAGCAGGCGGTAGATATGTTCGTTTTCCTTTCTTCAAGGGTCCTAATTCAGTTCTTATTCCCATCGCTATCAAGTCCTTTCTTGCCTTAAGGCCATCCTTAGACTTTCCTTGTATATTGAGTAACGTGCCAATAACACTTTCAAATACATTTTTTTCAATATGCATAACATCAAGAAAATGTCTCACATACAAGGACTTCCAATACGGCAATTCAAAAAAAACTGACCTCTTCTTCCACCCACTTTTGACAAGTGTGTGGGCAAAAGGCTTGCCAAACTGAGTATCCAAATCTTTCACCTTTTCAAAAATTTGATCACCCGTCAATATAGGTGGAGCTCTGCCTTGTTCTGTCTCTCCATTGAACGCCTTTCTCCATCCACGGTAGTGATGATTTGAATTTAAGAATCTCCGATGACCGAGAAAGACATTCTTCTGACCAAACTCCAAGCGCTTCCAATCTGTTTTATCTTCACAAATAGGACACGCACATTGACCTTTTATGCTATACCCTGATAGATTTCCGTATGCTGGAAAATCATTAATTGTGCCAAACAACATCGCCCTCAAGTTGAAACTTTCTTTCCTATATCCATCATAAACCTCCACACCGGTCTCCCACAAAATCTTTAAATCTTCGATTAAGGGCTTCAAGTACACGTCTATGTCATTCCCTGGTTGTTTAGGTCCAGAAATCAACATAGACAACATCATGTACTTACGCTTCATACATAGCCATGGAGGTAGGTTATAAATCATAATAATCACAGGCCATGTACTGTGTGAGATACTCTGGATACCGTGTGGGTTCATTCCATCAGTAGATAATGCCAAGCGAAGGTTTCTTGATTCTTCTCCAAATTCAGGATAATCATTATCAATTTTCAACCACTGTGGTGAATCTGCCGGATGTCGATACTTTCCATCTATAATTCTTTCATCTGCATGCCAGGTCAAGTGTCTTGAATCGGTTTCACTACGAAACATGCGTCTAAATCTCGGAATAACAGGAAAATACCACAAGACTTTTGCTGGAGACAACTTGTTCTTATATCGTGAGACACCGCATTTAGGACACTCATTTAACGATGCATACTCATTTCGAAACAAAACGCAATCGTTTGGACATGCATGTATCTTATCATAGCTCATGCCAATAGAGCACAACATATTTTTGGTCTCATATGTTCGATTGGGAAGAACATTATCCTCAAGAAGCATATCTTTCAAAAGGGCTAATAACTCTGTGAAACTTTTATCCGACCATCCATTGCCCGCCTTTAAGTTGTACAACTTTAATACCGCAGACAATCTTGTGAATTTAGTGCAACCATCATACAAAGGTTTCTCTGCATGACTTACCAACCTCTCAAACATTTCGGGACAATCCTTAAGATCTCCTTCAAGTGCTTCTGCAATCTCTTCAACTCGATCATAATCGTATGTATCTGCGCCACTATAGTTTGAGGCATAGGTCGTACTATCCCCCAGTTCAACATTCTCGTTACTTTTCTCACCATGAAAATTCCAACATGTATAACTTCGATCAATTCCATGCCTCATTAGATGCGATGTCAACTGAACTGCGTCACCCCGTTTCCCATAACAACAACCCAAGCAAGGACATATCATTCTACTGGGGTCTTCGGCGTGCGCAACGGCAAACTTAACGAATTCTTATACCCCATTCTCGTACTCTCTCGACAATCGATTGGAAGACATCCATGTATTATCCATTACTAATTAGAATAAACAAAAAACAATTTCAGAAGAGAAACCAAAAATGGGATGAGACAAAACAATTTCGCTTTATTGAGTTAGTCTCTGTGCAGGGCATTCATGTCTCCATTTACTCTATCAAATAACATTCATACCTAAACTTCTTAAGTTACTAGCTACGCTATGTACGCTAAGTTACTAGAATCAAAGGTTTCTAATGTCTCTATAATGCAACCATAACCGAACCCTAACAACAGTCTTTGAATGTGATTCATAGCGATATCAAATTCAGCAATTTAAAAACCAACTGTCAATTGCCTAATAAACCCAAACTATTTAAATGACTATGAATATTGAAACTTTACAGGTCGAAACAAACGTAGCATAGACAACAATAACATAAAACTGAAATGGGGCAAAGCTAAAACAAAGCAATAGTGCAAGTAATAATGTATGCATCGTGTACCTTTGATTGGTAGAAGGAGGAAACTTCGTAGATCTAACAGAGGTGGAAGGAGAACGCCTTAGAACCCTAACGTGAAAAAGAACGAAAATAACAGAGAGTGAAATAACAAAACGCGCAGTATGTTATAATTTTAATGTTTACTAAAGGGGACCTTAGAGGGCGCTTGTGGAAAAAAAGCGCCCTCTAAAGTGGGCCTAAGAGGGCGCTTATGGAAGCGCTCTCTAAGGCTTTCCATAAGCGCTTTATAAACTGGAAATGCACATGGACTTATAACAGCGCTTTATTAAAAGCGCCCTCTAAGGGTAACCTTAGAGGGCGCTTTCTAAAAAGCGCCATGTATTGTTGTCCCTCTATCTCCTCCTTATTTTTTCGCTTCACCTTAGAGGGCGCTTTATTACAAAAGCGCCCTCTAAAGTGCGCTGTCTATTGCTCCTTATTTTTTCGCTTCACTTTAGAGAGCGCTTTTGTAATAAAGCGCCCTCTAAGGTGCGCTGTCTATTCCAGTTTTTGGCGTAGTGAAGTGACGATCGAAGGCATATACCCTAACAATCGATTATCTAAGGCAAATTTATGAAATTTTTGGAATCATCAACCGATTGCAGCAATGATGTCAATTGATTGATGCCTTTAAGAATTTCAATATTTCACTTGGCAAAGAAATTGAAGAATCGATTGTTTCCATAGAGCAATCGATTGCTTTAATGAAAGTTTTGAAAATTTTCTAAGTTCATTACTACGTAAAAGTCATTTCACAAAGGTTGAAAAAGCGATACCACCACATGTGACCAACTGTTGTGAAGTATGTGGTGGTTTTATGTATGGTGTTTCCCACCATGGTCGTGCTCCCGTGATTATACTATATCTAGCTCACTACATATCACAACACTTACTTTAAACAACCTTTGTGATAATCTTAGTGCGTAACATTTAACAACAGTTGGTATAAACAACTGTTGTGATATATACACTGAGTTTATTATAAATCGTGCGGAATGCTTATTTCGCCAATGCTAACTAAATATATAATCTTTCAATATGATCTAGACCATTATAATATGACAAATTAAGTTATATTAGAAGAACATGTTCACGTTCAATGCTTGACAAGAGTTCTTCAACTAAGTTATCCGCATTTTACTCTTTAACAAATAAAACTTTTTTTAATGCTCCTAGTTTTTTCACCTCCCCTTCCTTCAACTCTAGTTCATTTTGTCAAATATTATTTACTTTTCAAACAAAAGTAGGGGTGGAGAAAGGGGCGGTAGAAGAACTACATGCATTAAATTCTAGAAATGCATCAGAATGTAAGGACATATCTAGAAATACATCGGATAAAAGGAAAAGTTGGGTTCTGGAAATGCATTAGAAGAAAAGGAGACATCGAGGAATACATCGGATAAAAGGGAATGATACTGGAACTTCGATAGATAAAAGGAAAAAAGTTATGGAAATACATCAGAATAAAAGAAACATTCGGAAATCACTTTGGAGAAAGAAATAATTAAATTATGTAAATGCATCAAAGTAGGAGGGACTGTTCAGAAATACATCGGGACGTAAAACTCGTCCAAGAATACATCGGTGAGAATGGTAAATAACATTTGGAAAATACATCAGAGATAATTCTTGAAATACGTCTGATAAAAAATACTCACCCGAGAATACATCGGAAATTAATTCTTGAAATACATCAGAAATAATTCTTGGCTCTATAGTTGAAGTGTTCAGTGATCATAAGAGCTTGAAGTACGTATTAGATCGAATGAGTTAAATATGGGGGAGATGAGGTGGCTTGAATTGTTAAAGGATTATGAGTTTGGTTTGAATTTCTATCCAAGTAAAGCCAGTGTAGTGACTGACGCACTGAGTCGGAAGTCGTTGCATATGTCGACATTGATGGCTAGAGAGTTAGAGCTAATCAAAGAAATTAGAGACTTGTGTTTAGTTTGTGAAGTCATGCTGTAGAGTATGAAGCTAGGTATTTTACAACTTACCAATGGTGTTTTGGAAGAGATTAGAGAAAGTTAGAGGATGAATTTGGAATTGGTAGATCATTTGGATTTAATCAATCAAAGTCAAGGTGGTGATTTCAAGATTGATGATAAAAATGGTGTTATAAAATTTTGTGACAAAATTTGTTTTCCTGATGTGCTTAAACTCAAGAAGAATATTCTAGAAGGACACTAAAGTGGTCTGAGTATCCATCCGGGTTCTACAAAGATGTAACATGATTTGAGAAAGATGTTTTGGTGGCCTGGAATGAAGAAAGAGATTGTAAAGTTTGTGTATGCACGCCTGACTTGACAGAAGTCAAAGATTGAGTATCAAAAGTCATTGGGTTTGATGCAACTATTGTCTATTCCTGAGTGGAAATGGGACATCATTTAGATGGATTTTGTGCCTGGATGACCGAGGGTTGTAAATAATTGTGACAATATCTGGGTAATTGTGGATAGGTTGATGAAGTCTGCTCATTTTATTCCGATGAGACTGGATTATTCATCGGAGAGGTTGGATAAGTTGTATATAAATAAATAAGATTGTCAGTTTGCACGGTATGGTCGGACTAGGAGCACTATCCAGTTGCTAGAGGACTTGTTAAGGGCATGTGTACTTGAACAAGAAGGTGTTTGGGATAACCTTTTTTTAACTTTGATTGAGTTTACATACAACAACAGTTTCCATTCGAGTCTTCGAATGGAACCATTTGAGGCATTGTAAGGTAGAAGGTGTAAGATGCCTTTATGTTGGTATGAGTCATGAGAGGGTGTTGTGATTGGACCTGAGATTATCTAACAAACCACAACGAAGATCAAAGTGAATCTGGAGAAGATGAAAGCTTCTCAGAGTCACCAAAAGAGTTATCATGATAGACGAAGGAAAGCACTTGAGTTCCAAGAGGGAGATCATGTGTTTCTAAGGGTTACTCTGATAATTGGTGTTGGCCGAGCTTTGAATTCTAGAAAGCGCACTCTGTGTTTCATCGGTCCTTACCATATTTTGCAAAGAATAAGAGAAGTGACCTATCAGATTACTTTTCCACCGCCGCTTTCTAATCTTTATGATGTGTTTCATGTGTCTAAATTGAGGAGATATATTCCAGATCTTTTTCATATGATCCAAGTGGATGATGTGGAGGTGAGAGATAACTTGACTGTTGAGGCATGTAGCGGGGTATTCGTTACCATTAGAGATATTGACTAAATCCAAGGTAAACCATACAAGTCGAGTCGGCACCGCACTTCTATTTATCCAAAGGAATGGTTAGAAAGCGAACAAAAACCTAAAAGTTTTATCGAATAAAAAACTAGTAAAAATGTCAGAGATCTGGGTAAGGGGGTTGGTTATGCAATGGGAAGGTTTTAAGCACCCAAAACATCCTAGGTACTCCTAGGGAGCCCTTTTCATAAGTGTTGTTCTAGTCTAAAGGGTGTAGGTATATCTAAAGTACTATTTACTAAAAGGAAGGTTAAAAGAAAATGACTCGCAAGGATGTCACATCCACTGCCTACGTATCTCATCTGAGTATGAGAATCAGAGTCTTCGTAGCTCGACTACCTATGGGTTAAAGAGAAGTGTGCTCGGTAAGACGTCGCATCTTATGCCTACGTATCTCATCTGGAATGAGAATCAGAGAAAAACGTAGTTCGGCTAACTAGGGATTAAGGATTGCCATCTGAACATGGACTTACAAAAGAGGACACCAACTGTGTCAAAGGAGGGTGGGCAGTGTGTTCAACGCCCTAGCAATAGGTGTCGCAGCTCGCTGAATCGAGTCTTAGGTAGTTACCTCTTTGCAATAGAACGGACTGACATGCCACAAGATCGGAGACGCACGGAAGGTCTAAAAGTGGGGAAGCTCTGCTCTAGAGTTGTCATGCAATATGGACCTATGTGTTAGGATTTACAAAGGGGAACATCTTCCTAATGTTAGCATGCAAAGAATAGGGGAATTCTACCTATGTTATCATACAAAGGGTTCTACTTAATGGGTGCTACCTAAACGGAACAAGAGTTGACGGATGGAGCGCGGAGAGGAGTTACGGATAAGGGTAGATGGCGATTCCGGAGGCAATCGACTTACAGGTAGATGGCGATGCCTGAGGCAATCGACTTACAAGAGGATGGATGAATGCGTGTTGGTTCTGTTAAGTTTTGAAAATGATTACTCGACATTGGATCGAGCTTTTGATCTTATTTTGAAATGGTTATCGGATGTTCGTTTTAATTCTTGTATTAACAGGTGACTAAAGAAATAAAGAAATAAATATTATACACTTTATGGGAGAGGGGTATATTTGTTATGAATGGGGATTGTTCATGGCAAACAAACAATAAGAATATATGCCTCATACATCATACAAGTAGGCAACAGTTATCAATCAGATCAGATAAATAAACAATATATAATCAAACCAAAGAATCAAATAATGGAGCATTTAAACAATGCATGGGAGTATGAACATGTTAAATAATCAAGCAATAGAAAGCATGAATGAGAGAAACAAGTATAAAAGATAACAGATGAATCAAACGGATGAAAATATGCACACGAAGGGTCCACTGAATAATTTAATCAGGAAATGAGGTAAGGACCAAATAAAATCAAGTTAAAAGGCCTCTAATACATGGCATATGAGATGAACAAGGGAGGATCAAAAGATCTCTTCAATTGCCATAAGCAATCCCTAAGTCAAACATCGATCATAAAGAAGTCAACTGAAAATTCAAGTCAGCTTAAAAAATAACAAATAAATAGCAAATTAATCAAGAAAATTATGAAAAATTAAACTAAATAAAGTGGGGTCAGGACATCATCATCCCTCAAAAATATTTTTAAAATAATGAAAATTGGCACGTGAATTAATTAAAACAAAACATAGGTCAAACCAAAAGTCAATTATTAAGACTAGGTTAGAAATAAATCAAGAATAAATAAGAAAATTAATCAAGAAAATTATGAAAAATTAAACTAAATAAGGTGTGGTCAACACATCATCATCCCCCAAAAATATGTTAAAAATAATGAAAATTGGTATGTGAATTAATTAAAATAAAACAGAAGTCAAATTAAAAGTCAACCAACCAAACTAGGTCAAAAATAAATCCAAAATAAATTAAAAATGTGAAATAAAATTCCAAGAAAAGGTCAGGTTGATCATGAGACAGTGGTCAACCTTCATCCCAAAAATAAAATGCTAACAATAGTTTTAAGTCATAAAAATAAAATCAATAAAAAAAAGTGTGTTAAAATGGACCATTTAGAATAAATAATTAAAATAAAATATTAATATTAAAAAAATACGAAAATAAAAATGATATAAAATTAAATAAAACGTTAAGAAAAGTGAAAAATATTTTTGGGTAATTTTATGGACAAAGAAAATATTTTAAATAAGAAAAAGAAATATGAAAATGGAAGGATTAATGGTGATGAACATGGTAAGCAAGCGTAGATATATCAAAACATGGCCATGGAAGAGATGATTACCTAATGGAAAATAGAAGTGGAATGGAATCTGATATGTGATGAAGCTTTGCCTTCTTTCCAAGAAATTCCAATGCTCCTTTAGGGTTAGGGTTTCAGCTTCTTAAATAGGATGGATTAGGTGTTCTCATGGGCTTTTTAATAAGTGATTTATCCATAAGAATAAAAGTGTGAAGTGAGGTGTAAAATGTTGTTATTTTGGGCCAAACTTAAGTGAATGGATGTCCACTGCATGGCCAAAAGAGGTAAAAAAACGTGACTGGTTTGTGCAGCATGCTTAGAAAATCTGATTGGGCTAGCCAGACCCAAAATCTGCCTAGAAAATCAAGTCATGATGCCCACTTTAAATGAATGTATCTCTCAAACCATGGATCCAAATGAGATGATTCCAAAAGGATGTGAAAGAGGACATGGCAAGGTACAATTGTTATAAAGAAAGTATTTTCAAATAATGCCTTGAAGTGCAAGAAAACTGGCCAAGAATGCTTGACAAGTTTTGAAGATTTTGGACTTAGACATTTTTCTAAGTGTCCTAAAAAAATGTCTCACTTTGACTAAGCATAACTTTCTCAATTCTAATCCAAATGGAGCAAACTTTATATCTCTAGAAATCATGGAACAAGAGGAACAACTTTCATGTTGGAGAAATTTTCAAATGGAGCTTTTATCTTGATGTAAAATGGGCTTAAAGTGAGTACAACGATCATGAAAACTTGCCCTAAATGGAAAGTCAACCATATCCAAATTAAGTAACTTTTCCAATTCCTGATTAAATGATGAATCCATGAACCAACCTTGATCAAATTTCACATGTAGGATCCCCTAGGCATGGATTTTGAGATTCCACTCTCAAAATGTCAGGAGTTGACTTTTCTGGCCCTGTAACACCCTTCTAAAATACCCCAAATATTTAATTAAAATCACAAAGGTAAATCAGAGTAAACATGCAATCAAGGGTGTCACACAATTATTTCACACCATTCACCATAATATTTGGTCATGCTCATTATTTAACTCAAAACATAAAATATTGCACAATACGCAGCGGATAGAGATCAAATCGATCATTCAAAACATGTAACATACTACATGTAAACTGGTTCAACAAACATCAACAACACAATTAAAATGTTCCCTCCCGATGTTACATCTATCAGAGCATGACCCACTAAGGAGACTACACTAGACTCCAAGCATTAGCTTCTACTCAATCACTGCTCGTTACCTGAAAAATAGTTGTAAGGGTGAGTTCCTCAATCGATATAATAAGCATTATAGAATATAATGTCATGTTAAGTAATTTAACACATTAATCACCCTAATCGTATCACACATTCAGTAACGACACATCAACTCAAATATCATACTCAATATCAACACAATTCATACTCATGCTCAATGCCAACACAACACACGTATAACATTGGAATACATCCATTCATATTATACTCTACACATATATTATGCAATGAGACTCCATGCATGCGGTACCGACTATTCGTGAACATATAGTTCACCTCACCGATCAAATCCAGATACGGCTACCAAGCCCACTAGTCCCACTCATTTGAGACCTAGTGACTCACTCACTAATTCCTCACCACGGAAATTAGCTACCACCAACTCACTAATTCCTCACTATGGGAATTAGCTACCACCATACAGACTACAATGTGCATGCTAAATCACCTCGCAATGCAAAATCATCAACAATAATCCACAATGATTTACTCACTAATTCCTCACCACGGGAATTAGCTACCACCATAAAGGCCACAATATGCATGCTAATCACCTAGCAATGCAACATCACAACAATAATCCACGATGGACCGATGCTCACTCTCTAAGCCATAAAACAGTCCATTCACAACACATGCATAACATACACATTCACAACATTATGCATACTATCATACATTATCAACACATGTATCAACACATCATATCATGTCAAATAATTAAACACAGTATTAGCACACTCTACTAATACCTATACTGCTCAAAATAGCGGGAATTAATCCCTATTACATCATACGCCACTATAGGCCAAACATCAATTATGTACACAACATCAAAATGTCAATTTTCTCACTTTTCAACAGTGTTAACCGGTTAACGCCCTGGGTTAACCGGTTAACGCAGCACAAACACGCTTCCTGCCCAAAACTTAACAGTGTTAACCGGTTAACGCCCTGGGTTAACCGGTTAACGCAGGCAAAACAACACTAATTTCACAATTCGCAACAGTGTTAACCGGTTAACACCCTGGGTTAACCGGTTAATGCAGACCAAACAGCAGTTCCTGCGCTAACACAAAGCAGAATGCAGAATTCTCCGCATTTTCCGCCGTTGGAGGACTTCCGGACCTCCGATTCCAATTCCGTAAAAAAGCTATACGTTCGGGAAAACACGACTCACACAGTTACGGATTCAATAACAGTTTTTAACACAGTTTATCCAACGAAATTTTCAGCATTTCCAATCCCAATTAGGGTCAATTCAACGGTTTATCACTACCCATTACATGCTAACCCATAATACCCATTAAACGACGATAAACCCCCCTTACCTGAGTTAATCCGGCAAACTCTAAGCTCCAAGTTCTTCTCTTCTCCAACCTTTGCTCTCTGGTTCTTCCTCTTTGCCCTTTCTCCACTTTCTCAATCGCTTCTCTGTTTCACGTGAAAACTTTCTTTTCCAAATGAGACTCTTTTTCCTTATTTCACACTTATATATATTTTCCAATTTATATTATTATTCCAATAATAATAATAATTCAATAATTCCAAAAAATAATAATAATAATAATCCAATGATCTAATTAAATTAATAAACATATTATTAACTTAATTTAAATAATTATCATATTATTATCGGGGTGTTACAACTCTCCCCCACTAAAAGAGTTTTCGTCCTCGAAAACATACCTCAAGCGAATAACTCCGGATAAGACTCCTTCATCTGACTCTCAAGTTCCCAAGTCACATTGCCACCTGCTGGTCCTCCCCAAGCTACCTTCACCAAGGCAATCTCTTTACCCCGCAACTGCTTCAACTCTCGATCCTCAATCCTCATAGGTGATGTTTCAACAGTCAGGTTATCTCTCACCTGTACATCATCTACTTGGACTACATGCGACGGATCATGAATGTACCTCCTCAACTGAGACACATGAAACACCTCATGCAAATTCGCAAGCGACGACGGTAAAGCGATACGATAGGCTACTTCCCCTATCCTCTCCAAAATCTGATAAGGACCAATAAATCGAGGTGTCAACTTCTTCGACTTCAAAGCTCGACCAACCCCAGTTATAGGAGTAACACGAAGAAACACATGATCTCTCTCTTGGAACTCAAGTGACTTCCTCCTCTTGTCATGATAACTCTTCTGACGACTCTGAGCAATTCTCATCTTCTCCTGAATCATCTTAATCTTTTCCGTAGTCTGTTGAACAATCTCCGGTCCAACCACAGCACTCTCACCGGACTCATACCAACATAAAGGTGTCCGACATCTCCTACCATACAAAGCTTCAAACGGTGCCATACCAATGCTCGAATGAAAACTATTGTTGTAGGTAAACTCAATCAAAGGTAAATAACAATCCCAAGCACCTCCCTTTTCCAAAACACAAGCCCTCAAAAGATCCTCCAGTGACTGAATCGTCCTCTCAGTCTGACCATCAGTCTGCGGATGATATGCAGAACTCAATCTCAGCTTAGTTCCCAAAGCCCTCTGCAAACCTTCCCAGAACTTCGATGTAAATCTAGGATCTCTGTCCGAAACAATACTCGACGGAATACCATGCAAACTTACAATCTTCTCAATATACAACTCGGCTAATCTCTCTAACGGATAATCCATTCTGATCGGAATGAAATGAGCCGATTTCGTCAATCTATCAACAATCACCCAAATAGCTTCAAAATTCTTACTTGTCCTCGGTAAACCAGAAACAAAATCCATACTGATACTATCCCACTTCCATTCTGGAATAGTCAACGGTTGCATTACCCCAGACGGCTTCTGATGCTCAATCTTTGACTTCTGACACGTCAAACAAGAATAAACAAAACTCGCAATTTCTCTTTTCATTCCCGGCCACCAAAATAACTTTTTCAAATCATGATACATTTTCGAAGCTCCAGGATGAATACTCAGGCCACTACGATGTCCTTATTTCACACTTATATATATTTTCCAATTTATATTATTATTCCAATAATAATAATAATTTAATAATTCCAAAAAATAATAATAATAATAATCCAATGATCTAATTAAATTAATAAACATATTATTAACTTAATTTAAATAATTATCATATTATTATCGGGGTGTTACAGGCCCCACAGTTGACTTTTCCCAAACTGTTTGATTCCTGATTCCATTGATCAATTGAAGCACTTCTAGCTCAAATAAAGAGCTGATTTTTTGTACGTAGACCCTTGTGGAGATATGGAGGGCCATGGAAAAGAGTTTCACCCAAAGAATCAGAAATAAACTGATTTTATACCAAACCCTAGTTTTAGGCAAAATGATCAGGAACTGATTGCACTGATTGCCAATGGATCTTTCTGAGATAATTGTGAATCTTCCTAGGCCAAGATGCCTCTCTAATCATGACATGGATGAGCTCCTCTACTTCCAACCAACCATTTCCTGTTGCAGGTAGCCATGAAACCCTAATTTCTGATTAAATCCAAATGAACACTTTAATAGCTTTGAATCCTTCACTGATGAACTGAGGACCATAATAAGATACTTGGACCCCCCTGAGACCCTTGAGACTTGTATACTTAGAAAATGAAGTCCAATTCTCAATCTTGCTTTGTGTGAGCTCCTTCCTTAAGGAGTGATCGATCAAAACCTGATCTCCATATCACTAATGCAGTATGCAATGAGTATGACCTAATATGATGCTAATGAATTGTAAAACATAATCCCATGCTTCCAGGAAAAATGAAGGGTAAATTTTGGGGTATTACAAGGCATCATCTATGTAGATAAAGAATTGAGAAGTGAATCAGTTACATGGTAAAGAGATTACCTTGGTGAAGGTAGCTTGTGGAGGACCAGTTGGTGGAAACGTAACTTGGGGGCTTGAGAGCCATATAAGGGATTCATATCCGAATCTATTCACTTGAGGTGATTTTCGAGGGCGGAAATTCTTTAAGTGGGGGAGAGTTGCAACACCGTATTTTTCTAGAAATTATTTATATTAATCATTTATAATTTTATGTGTGTGTATCTAATTATTATTTGTGTGATGATTGAGATGTTTTGGGGAAACACGGGTGGATGACCCTTAGGTAGAGAGTATGGAGAGTAATTAGAGGTTGTTAGATTTATTTAGAATTATTTAATTGATTAAAATAATATTTTTGTGTTATTATTTAAATGAAATAATAAAGTAAAAGGAAATAATGAGTTTGAGGTGGAAAATGAGAATTATGGAGAATTAAAATAAATAATGTAAGTTAATAATAAGTTATGCCTTGGTGAAATATTAGAAAGATAAAAATTAGGTTTTTGATTTATGAGGAGAGAAGTGAGGGAAAAAGTTCACAGTACGTGAAACTTTTGGACTTGGAGAAAAAGAGGCAAGAGAAGAGAAAATCAAGGAAAACCTAAGGAGAGCTATAGGAAAGAGAAACCATAGCCAAAATGTTGGATTTTCTGGAATTACAAGGTAAATGTGGAAATTTGGTTCAACAATAGGGACATGAATGGAAGGGTAGAGGCAAGTTTTTTTTTTGGATTAATGATGAATATTGATATTTGTTGAATGAAATTTATGTTTTAAATTGTTCATGTATGTTCATCATTGATGATGTTTGAAGGTTTTAGGGATTGATATAGTATATAAACCCATGGTTATATGAAAATAAGTAGTGATTGATATATGTATGTTTATGACTGAGTTTAAAACCATGAAATATTTAAGGTAATGATTTCATGGACATTTTTGTGGTTGGAGAAAATGAAAATCGTCTTGAAAATTTCAAAAAAATAACTTTTTGGTAACGCCTTCGTGCACGTTTTTTATCATAACTTTCAACTTGTAAATTAGTTTGGGACGAGGTTTGAAGTGTTGTATAAATGAAATAGGTGACTATAACTTTGTTTCATGTGTAACATATTTTGGTGATGATTTTATGGACATTTTTGGGTTTGGAGAAGATGAAAATCATGCAGGAAATTTCAAAAAAATAACAACTTTTTGGTAACGCCTTCGCACACGGTTTTGTTCATAACTTTCAACTTGTAAATTACTTTGGGACGGAGTTTGAAGTGTTAGGAATTTAAAATAGATGGATATAAATTTGTTTCAGGGGTAAAATATATTTGGTGAAGATTTCATAGATGCTTTTGGGGTTGGAGAAGATAAAAATCGTGCTGGAAATTTCAGAAAAAACAACAATTTTTTGGTAATGCCTTTGTGCATGACTTTGATCATAACTTTCAACTCGTAAATCATTTCGGGATGGGGTTTGAAGCGTTGGCTAGTGGAAGAAGAGAGATATAACTTTATTTCAGTGGTAAAATACTTTTGGTGGTGATTTCATTGATGTTT
The DNA here is from genome assembly GCF_024323335.1 of Lathyrus oleraceus. Lineage (NCBI taxonomy): Eukaryota > Viridiplantae > Streptophyta > Magnoliopsida > Fabales > Fabaceae > Lathyrus > Lathyrus oleraceus. Next base: position 333,794,235 of record NC_066581.1, read on the forward strand.
TTGGGGTTGTAGAAGATGAAATTCATGTTGGAAATTTCAGAAGAAGAAAAAAAAGCAACTCTTTGGTAACGCCTTCGTGTCTGATTTTGATCATAACTTTCAACTTGTAAATCATTTTGGGATGGGATTCAAAGTGTTGAGTATCTGAAACATAAGGCTCTAACTTTGTTTCAGAAATAAATAAAAAATTAACGAATTTATAAGAGGTTGGTACCAGGTGGAAATGTAGTGTATGATGTAACGAATATGGATGAGGTCCGTGTTGACAAATTATTTGATGTGTTGTGAATGATTGGTATAATGTGTTTGATTATATTGGTGGTATTCCAGAAGGGTGGATTATGTTACGTATGGTTTCAATTGTGTGATCAATTGTGGATCAGTAAATGTTATTATAATTATTGTGTTAATTGCATTATTACCATGTCATACATTCATTGTTGATATGTTAAAGGAGATGAGTCATAAGTATGAATGAGGAGGAAAGGCTTATCCACAACTCAGAAGGAGGGAGTTCGGGATTCTTAAGGGGGAATCGAGTTCGTAAGAAGAACCAAATGTTGAATTGGTACCACATGCATATGAGTCGTTGTCATTTTTGTGAGTCGCATAACATGGATGAAATATATCTGTGAAATATGACTGTATGGGATGATGGTGTTCTTATATGTGATGCTGATGATAAATTGGGTGTGAGAATGTGATATGTTGCTATGCATGATATGTAGATGTTGTACTTTATTTTATATTCTATGTTGTTATTATTGAAATGAATTCTCATACCCTCTGTTTGAATGTTGCCTTTACATGGGCATCGTGCAGATACTCAAGAGTAAAGACGTTGTTGTGAGTGGAAGTTAGCTCCTAGAGCTATTTATTTTAGTTTATTCTTCTTAGCTTTGGTTATGCTCAAATATATAAGCTTGGGGAGCAAATTATTTGTTTGGCGTTGAAATTTCTTTAGAGATAATGCATGTTCTCTTATTTGCTTTATATTTTGACGTGATAACACTAGGAGAAGACTCACGCGTCGATGATTTTAATTTTCTTATGAAAACTTTTATGAGATTTTAAATTGGTATGTTTTTTTTATTATTCCACTGCGAAGATATTTAAATTAGTTGGATGTCGTGTAAACAACCTAAGTGCAAATGTATGCAGTAAAATACTTTATTGCAACCCGTGTTACGGAGCAGGCTATGATTATTGTGAGTGACATCCTAAGTGATTGTATTTCATTAATTAAATTCTTTGATAATTACGCGCTAGTTTTTAGGGTGTTACATTTTTTTATAAAGACCAACACTTTTTTTTACTGTATTTTCCCTTTCAAAATAAAAAATTAGAGAAAGTTTTCTCTCGGTATGCGCTGCGTGTGTGTGTCCTTGTGGCCTCCCTCTCAAAACTTTAGCCACTACTAAATATATATATGGACATGCTAGGGTTACACAATTATTCTTATACCACTGATCCGCTGTCGCACGCGGATCAAAACGAGTAATAAAATATAGTAAACGGGAAGCGACACCTCGAGTATCGTATCACAAGGATTCTTGTATTATTCTTAACCTAATGAAATCGATTTAAGGGGGGGGGGTTATGTTTTAGTGGTCGATTTAGAAAACAAAGCAAAAAAAATGATTAAAATAAGCGATTATAAAATAAGTCAATCTACTGTTTTTGGTTTCCGGCTAATCATTGGTTTTTACCTACCAATTCCCTAAGCGGCTTCGATCTCTATTCGATTCAAATTTGATTGACAAGCGCAATAGATATATGACAGATTTATATTCCTATATTCTAAATTAAGCAAACGGATAAATACAATCGTGAATTAAGCAAACACGATTTACAAACGCAATTTAACGACAAAGCGACGAAAACGGCGATTAATAGTTAGGAATGCAATCATACGAATTTAATCAAAATCATTCCACAAAATACAAATTAAGCAAATGAAATTTCATAGAATAGAATTGAAAGAGAACGAAATTAAATTGATAGAATAAAAACCTCAAAGCCTTGGAAATTCAGTTACAGCAGATTGACTCTAGGAGATTAGTTCCTCTTCATGATCGTAAAAAAAGTAAAAAGTTATCGTCAATAAGGTCTATCTCTACAGTACCACGGCTGCCCCCTTTTAAACAGAATAAGGGTTTCACTAATAATTCAAACTGGGCCGGAAAACCTAAATTCGGCCCAACAAATGGCCCAAACAAAATATAAAAATAATGTAGCATCTTCAACGAAATTTATGGCTCTGCTACAGTCTGATTTAGCTCTCGACTTCTGAACAAAAGTTGTAGATCTTTTTCTTAGCTTTCCATCGACTGGTAGCACGTCTCAATCCGATACTCCTAGCTCAAGATATGATTTTTCTCACGAAAGCTGCTAATGCTGAAAATTAAATACGAAAATTAAATAAGTGCAAAAATAAAATAAATTATGAAAACACATTAAAACATAAAAATAATCAAAGCAAACCAAAGAAATGCTTAAGTACAAACATGGAAGAACGTGCATCAAAATGCACTGATCAAATTCCCCCACACTTGAACTTTTGCACTCCGAGCAAAATGAAAAACAAAACAAAACACAGACACATCAACGGTTACTCATTCTAGGCTACAAATCATCTTCGGTTAAGTTTGCTTCGATAGGTACTAATCTTGCACACTAAGGACACTGTAAGAACACTAATCCACAGTTATGCAGACATAAACCTCCTGAATACACAAATCAACTCGAATCATGTTATTATATTAAAGCCTAACTTACTCATCCTTGTTTGGCTCTTTTTCATTCATGCGCAATCACATTAAGCCCGTTATCTCCACACACTCATAGCAAGGAGACCGGTTAGTGACTCTGATCCTTTTCGGCACGGGGTTCTGTTACTTAAGTGGCATAACCCTTTGCTTACTCAATTGTAGTTGCAGGGGATCAGACCGTAATCCGCCCTACCAACTACAAAAGAGTCTTATTTGCAACTTTTTTTGAAGGTTCCACAACCGTTGGGTTAAGTGACCGGGTGAGGGTCACCAAATTTAGAAGGTGCATCCCTTTCTTTTTTTTCTTTTTTTTTTCGGAACACTCACTTATATTCATCGACTTCCCTGCGTAGAGTGTGTGTGAGATGGTGCTGACTGCTGAAATAAACTACTCAAGAGATGTCAGAGGATGAGAATGTAAGGCTAAAACATAATAAAAATTCAACTCAATTTCCATATGCAGGAGACTTACGGTGTTAAAACAATACCGATCTTGTGAGTTTTTCCCAAGTCTCCGCAAACTAATCTCAAATTAGTCAGTCTATAGCCTAAAACTTTCAAGAAGATGCATTTTTTTTTATTTTAAATTTGAACCAAAAATAGAGAAAAATAAAACAAAGAAAACAAACAAATAAATGGTTCCCTCCCCCACACTTAAAACATACATTGTCCTCAATGAAAGAGCATAAATATAAAATAAGAGTGAGAGAAAGGAAAGAACACACCCGAGGAGTCAAGGCGGATAAGTGATTGCATAAGCAGCCTTTCCCAAAGAGATCTCTTCTACAGTCTCTTCTTCCAAAGTCGGGTTCTTATGGAGTAGCTTTGGGGAGTGTCCATTGACCTTGAAATTTTGATTAATGCATTTGTCTTGTATTCCAAGATCAAAGAAGTATCTTCGATAAGTAAAAGTGTTGAATGGACACGTGAAAGTGATCTCCTTTTTTACAACATCAAGAATTAAAGGATTATGGGGCTGCCTCACTACTTTTGTTTCATCTTTAAATGAGATCCTATGCATACATATGGATGAGCTAATATCACGAGTGCCATCCAAGGTCCATCCAATTCCCTTCTTATATTTCTGATTAAGTTGAAGCTTTGATGAATAATATGAATCCTCGGGAAGTGGTTTAGGCTCTAAAGAATGTGGTTGTTCAATGCATGGTATGTTTGGGGCAGCCGGAATGTCAAGAGCTTCATCCAAATAAACAACTACGTTTATACTATCACCCTGCAAGGCAACATCAATCTTAGCACAAACAACACAAAGGTTAGTGTTAGTACAATCATCACATGAATAAATATCATCAAACTCAGATAGAGATGGAAAATCAAGTGAAAATAATTCAGAAAAGGTGTCATCAACCAACTCAGAGATCAATTCAATATGAAAAATAGAATTCTCCTCCAAGGGATGTTTCATGGCATCAAAAATGTTAAATTTTGCGACAATGTCACCAAATTCCATGGACATTGTTCCATCGTCAACATCAATTTTTGTCTTCGCCGTTTTCATGAACGGTCTTCCTAAAATGATGGGAGCTCTGCTTGTCTTGGTTTCTCCTTCCATGTCTAGAATATAGAAATCTGCAGGAAAAATCAAATCGTTAACTTGAACAAGAACATCTTCGACTACCCCGGCGGGTCGAGCGTTGCTCCTGTTTGCCAATTGAATGATTAAACCTGTATGCTGCAAAGGACCAAGACAAAGGTTATTATAAACAAATTAGGCATAACATTAATGCTGCTCCCAAATCAAGCATGCAATTCTCAAATTTACTATCCCCGATGGTACAAGGAATAGCAAATGTTCCCAGATCCTTCTGCTTTTGTGGCAGAACCTGAGTAGTGAGGGCTGAAACATTTTGCTCGCCTACAATCTGTTTGGATGATTGTTTGGGCTGAATAAAGGCAGATATATTTCATCCTAAGTTTACTCTTTCACTTCCCTTAATCCTCCTCTTGTTGGTACACAAATCTTTCAAAAACTTTGCATACTTAGGAACCTGCTTAATAATATAAAGTAGCAGAATGTTTACCGCAACCTTTCGGAAAACATCCAGTATCTCTCTTTCTTTGTCTCCCTCCTCAATTCTTTTATTTTTCAGAACTCTATGTGGGAAGGGGACTGGTGGCCCATACTCCTTTTCTTTAATTTTTTCAGTTTCGACCACAACAGAAGAAGGAGAAGAAAGATCAGCTGGGTGAGGCTCAGAAGGAGAAAGTTTAGAAGTTACCTCAATGATTTTTTTATTTTTTCAGGGGCTGGTTCTGTAACTTTTCCGGATCTCAAAGAAATTGCGTTCACATTAGCATTAGGACCATTCGGATTGACAACTGTCTGGGCTGGAAGTTGGTTCGAACCTTGAGCTTGCATGTTATTTATTTGAGTAGCAAGCTGTCCCATCTGTGTGTTCAAGGTCTGAATGCTAGCATCGGTCCTTTGTTGGAACTGGAGGTTGTTCACGGCCATTTGCTTAAAAAGATCCTCCAAGGATGGTCCGGAAGGTGCAGGGGCAACCACTTGAGGTGAGTTCTGTTGTTGGCTGGTTTGCGGGTTTCCATATCGAAGGTTGGGATGGTTCCTCCAATTGGGATGCACTACGCCAAATAAGGGAAAAGATGGCGCTTTTTTTGGCCTATAACAGCGCTTTAAAGCGCCCTCTAATCTGGCGCTGGCATAGGTAAAGACAACGCTTTTTTCCCTGGTGAAAGCGCTGTCTAAAGTGGCTCTTTAAGCCCTTTAAGGGCCACTTTAGAGGGCACTTTTTAAAGAAAGCGCCCTCTAAAGTGGAAACATTTAAGGGTTTAGAGGGCGCTTTTACTGGAAAGCGCCCTCTAAAGTGGAAACTTTTAAGGGTTTAGAGGGCGCTTTTACTGGAAAGCGCCCTCTAAAGTGGAAATTTAAAGGGTTTAGAGGGCGCTTATTTTGGGAAGCGCCCTCTAAAGTGGGTGGTTATTTAATTTTTTTTTTTAAAAAGCGCTATATTTTTTTATTTATTTTAGACAACCTGTATATTGAAGCAGTACACCCAAAACTGTATAATTTGAAGCCCTTTTTCACACATTGCATTCAACAAGCCTTATATACAACAATCCATACATATACAACAATCCACTGATATATAATCGTTTAACTTCTAAAGATTCTAAATATACAACCAATTCATAACTTAAAAAGAAATAAAAGTAAGTAGCAAAAGCATCTCTGAGATGTATGTTTTTTTTGCTAGCAGCAGTCTTCTTAGCAACAACCTCTTTTTGTTCAATATCAATAGCATGAACCTAAAATATCATAAAATTAGTTAGGTGATGTATAAGATCAAGAATTAACATTTTCTATGCATAAATATCATATAATTGTGTTTATACCTTTTTTTTTGATGCAACTGACTCGATTTGCTGCGTAATCCCCTTATATTTTTGGTCTCTTATCTTTTGAAGATAGAATTGATATTTGTTTAGATGGACATGTTCCATTGTCGTAGAGGGATACTTTCAAATATCCAACATCATCATCTACGCGAATGAGGCTTGACGACAATGGAACATCTCCATCTAAAAAAATATCAATTGATACTTTCGAGTATCCCTTGCCCCTTGCACGAATGATTGACTTCATAATAGCCATTTTACCTGTAATAAAGAAAACAATTAAAATCAGATGACAAATGTAAAAACAATTAAAATCATAAAAGTCATTTTACCTGTAATAAAGAAAACAATTAAAATCATTTGACCTGTACCTTTTTCACTAAGTTCTCTTTCTTTTCTTGGTTGGAATATGTTCTACATGTCTCTTAACAACACGAACGGTTGGATTGATCCAAATACCCTCATTATGATCATTTCTAATATATGAATCATTTGATATAATATTCTCATCTTGATCATTTCTGGTAAACGATTCAATCTCAACATCAATATCACCTTGATCTCTAGTGTTTTCATCAATTACTTTGTTGGAAAAAAGAACTATAGACCATTTCGTACTTTTCGGACCATTGACATAGAACACTTGTCTAGCTTGAGAGGCTAGAATAAAAGACTCATCTTTGTATCCCACCCTATTAAGATCCACTTGCAAAAATCCTGACTTATCCATTCGAATGCCGTTATTATTTTCAACCCAATTGCAACCAAATATAGGAATCTGAAACTTCTCATAATCAAACACCCAAATGCGCTCGATAACACCAAAATACGACAGATTTGCAAATTTGGGGTTTAAGTCCTTCACACTTGATATGTGCATTGCTTCAGCTACCACGGTGACACCACTATTCTGCATAGTACTTTTATCATCTTGTTCTTTGGTATAAAATGTGTATCCATTAATCGCGTATGCGCTATAAGAAAAAACATGGAAACTTGGACCATATGCTAAGCATCTCAACCTTTCTGTTATTGAAGCGGGATTTGAATAATACTTTGAATAAATATGATCCTTAAACCAAGGTATAAAACATCGATTGTGCTCTCGTACTATCCAATTTTCATTTCTATTGGGATTTAAACCTCGGAGAACATCCTTGTGAATTTCAACATACGGCTCAACCTCATTCTCATTGTGCAGAACATACAAATGCACTTGATCCCGTTCGACCCTTGATACTGCCACAATTTTATTTCCAATTAGATTTTTTCCTTCTTTCTTTTCGACAAGCTGAGACTTGGGGAGTCCGATTGACTGAACATTAGACAAATATTCAGTACAAAACTCAATCGCTTCTTCAACAATGTATCTTTCAACCATACAACCTTCTGGTCGACTTCGGTTCTTCACGTACCCTTTTAATATTTTCATATAACGTTCAACAGGGTACATCCATCTCATATAAGCTGGTCCACACAATTGTGTCTCTTTCACAAGATGAACAACTAGATGTACCATTATGTCAAAAAATGATGGAGGAAAAAACATTTCAAGCTCACACAAAGTAATAACGATTTCTTTTTGCAACATTGGTAAGATCGCAGGATTGATCACCTTACTGCAAATTGACTTGAAGAAAGAACACAACTTAGTTATAGAGCTTCTTACTTTTTCTGGAAGAATAGAACGTATACCTATTGGGAGAAAATGTTCCATTATAACATGGCAATCATGGGTCTTTAAACTCTTTAACTTGAGGTCTTTCATAGACACAAGTCTTCTAATATCTGAAGAGTACCCTTCTGGAACTTTAACTTCACTTAGAAACTTACACAATGTTTTTTTCTCCTTTCTAGATAGAGTATAAGCAGCAGGAGGTAGATATGTTCGTTTTCCTTTCTTCAAGGGTCCTAATTCAGTTCTTATTCCCATCGCTATCAAGTCCTTTCTTGCCTTAAGGCCATCCTTAGACTTTCCTTGTATATTGAGTAACGTGCCAATAACACTTTCAAATACATTTTTTTCAATATGCATAACATCAAGAAAATGTCTCACATACAAGGACTTCTAATACGGTAATTCAAAAAAAACTGACCTCTTCTTCCACCCACTTTTGACAAGTGTGTGGGCAAAAGGCTTGCCAAACTGAGTATCCAAATCTTTCACCTTTTCAAAAATTTGATCACCCGTCAATATAGGTGCAGCTCTGCCTTGTTCTGTCTCTTCATTGAACGCCTTTCTCCATCCACGGTAGTGATGATTTGAATTTAAGAATCTCCGATGACCGAGAAAGACATTCTTCTGACCAAACTCCAAGCGCTTCCAATCTGTTTTATCTTCACAAATAGGACACGCACATTGACCTTTTATGCTATACCCTGATAGATTTCCGTATGCTGGAAAATCATTAATTGTGCCAAACAACATCGCCCTCAAGTTGAAACTTTCTTTCCTATATCCATCATAAACCTCCACACCGGTCTCCCACAAAATCTTTAAATCTTCGATTAAGGGCTTCAAGTACACGTCTATGTCATTCCCTGGTTGTTTAGGTCCAGAAATCAACATAGACAACATCATGTACTTACGCTTCATACATAGCCATGGAGGTAGGTTATAAATCATAATAATCACAGGCCATGTACTGTGTGAGATACTCTGGATACCGTGTGGGTTCATTCCATCAGTAGATAATGCCAAGCGAAGGTTTCTTGATTCTTCTCCAAATTCAGGATAATCATTATCAATTTTCAACCACTGTGGTGAATCTGCCGGATGTCGATACTTTCCATCTATAATTCTTTCATCTGCATGCCAGGTCAAGTGTCTTGAATCGGTTTCACTACGAAACATGCGTCTAAATCTCGGAATAACAGGAAAATACCACAAGACTTTTGCTGGAGACAACTTGTTCTTATATCGCGAGACACCGCATTTAGGACACTCATTTAACGATGCATACTCATTTCGAAACAAAACGCAATCGTTTGGACATGCATGTATCTTATCATAGCTCATGCCAATAGAGCACAACATCATTTTGGTCTCATATGTTCGATTGGGAAGAACATTATCCTTAGGAAGCATATCTTTCAAAAGGGCTAATAACTCTATGAAACTTTTATCCGACCATCCATTGCCCGCCTTTAAGTTGTACAACTTTAATACCGCAGACAATCTTGTGAATTTAGTGCAACCATCATACAAAGGTTTCTCTGCATCACTTACCAACCTCTCAAACATTTCGGGACAATCCTTAAGATCTCCTTCAAGTGCTTCTGCAATCTCTTCAACTCGATCACAATCGTATGTATCTGCGCCACTATAGTTTGAGGCATAGGTCGTACTATCCCCCAGTTCAACATTCTCGTTACTTTTCTCACCATGCAAATTCCAACATGTATAACTTCGATCAATTCCATGCCTCATTAGATGCGATGTCAACTGAACTGCGTCAACCTGTTTCCCATAACAACAATCCAAGCAAGGACATATCATTCTACTGGGGTCTTCGGCGTGCGCAACGGCAAACTTAACGAATTCTGATACCCCATTCTCGTACTCTCTCGACAATCGATTGGAAGACATCCATGTATTATCCATTACTAATTAGAATAAACAAAAAACAATTTCAGAAGAGTTCAAACACATTCGGACCTAGGTTTCTAATGATACTTGTGTTGACACAAAATCATATGTTCATAGGTCGTATAACCCTAACTACTGGGTAATGTAGTCCCATTGCATGCGCTATCATGGTCACTAAAAACCAACCGTCAATTTCCTAATAAACCCAAACTATTTAAATGACTATGAATATTGAAACTTTACAGGTCGAAACAAACGTAGCATAGACAACAATAACATAAAACTGAAATTGGGCAAAGCTAAAACAAAGTAATAGTGCAAGTAATAATGTATGCATCGTGTACCTTTGATTGGTAGAAGGAGGAAACGCGCAGTAATAATGTAGATCTAACAGAGGTGGAAGGAAAACGCCTTAGAACCCTAACGTGAAAAAGAACGAAAATAACAGATAGTGAAATAACAAAACGCGCAGTATGTTATAATTTTAATGTTTACTAAAGGGGACATTAGAGGGCGCTTGTGGAAAAAAAGCGCCCTCTAAAGGGGGCCTAAGAGGGCGCTTATGGAAGCGCTCTCTAAGGCTTTCCAAAAGCGCTTTATAAGCTGGAAATGCACATGGACTTATAACAGCGCTTTATTAAAAGCGCCCTCTAAGGGTAACCTTAGAGGGCGCTTTCTAAAAAGCGCCATGTATTGTTGTCCCTCTATCTCCTCCTTATTTTTTCGTTTCACCTTAGAGGGCGCTTGTGGAAAAAAAGCGCCCTCTAAAGGGGGCCTAAGAGGGCGCTTATGGAAGCGCTCTCTAAGGCTTTCCAGAAGCGCTTTATAAGCTGGAAATGCACATGGACTTATAACAGCGCTTTAGTAAAAGCGCCCTCTAAGGATAACCTTAGAGGGCGCTTTCTAAAAAGCGCCATGTATTGTTGTCCCTCTATCTCCTCCTTATTTTTTCGCTTCACCTTAGAGGGCGCTTTATTACAAAAGCGCCCTCTAAAGTGCGCTGTCTATTGCTCCTTATTTTTCGCTTCACTTTAGAGAGCGCTTTTGTAATAAAGCGCCCTCTAAGGTGCGCTGTCTATTCTAGTTTTTGGCGTAGTGATGGTATTTGTTGGTGGACAGGTCAGGAGTGTTGTTGTACCTGTTTTGATTGTAAAGGTTGGCTGCATAAGCTTGTGGCAGCTCAGTAATGGACTCGTCTCTCAGAATAGGACAAGTATCGGTCGGGTGCTCAGGAGAAGTACAAATGCCACACAAAGTTGCTGTTTGAGGTTTTGCTACTGCCAGCTGTTTGACTAAGGCAGTGAGTTCGTCAATTCTGGTCTCTAAAGCTTTGTTGGAAGAAACTTGAATTTGACTCACGCCTTTGCTTTGCACAAAATTGTCTCTAGTGGTGAACTGTTGAGAATCAAGAGACATATTTTCAATAAGGGCTTTGGCAGCAGTTGGAGTTTTATCGACTAATGCTCCACCACTAGTAGCATCAAGAATGTTCCTGTCCATCGGTAACAACCCCTCATAAAAGTATTGGATGAGGAGTTGCTCAGTGATCTGGTGTTGAGGGCAGCTAGATACCAAGTGCTTGAATCTCTCCCAATACTCGGTCAGCGACTCATTGCCTTGTCCAATACCACAAATCTCTTTTTTGATCGAGGCTGCTCTGGAGGCAGGAAAATATCTTTCCAAGAACACTTTTTTCAGGGCTGTCCAACTTGCAATTGAGTTTGGCTCGAGATAATAAATCCAATCCTTTGCTGCACCCTGTAATGAAAAAGGAAAAGCTCGAAGTTTGATGTGGTCTTCAGTTATTCCTTCAGGCCTCAACGGTGTAGAGCACACAACTTGGAATTCTTTGAGATGTTTATGTTGATTCTCACCTGCAAGACCATTAAACTTTGGCAACAAGTGTATCAAACCAGATTTTAGTTCAAAAGGAGTGTCAGCTTCAGGATATTCAATACACATGTCATTATAATTCACATCAGGGACAGCTAACTGCCTTAAAGTTCTTTGGTCAGCCATAGTAAAAAACAAACACAATGAAGGAAAACGATTAAAATAAATTTAGAAAAATAAACTAACACCGAAATTAATCTAATGACGTCAATTAAAATTTTTGAGAATTTTTTCGGAATTTTTTAAAACTATCAAAACAGAAAAAAAAAACATAAAAAATAGAAAAATAAGGAATATCGGGTTTTTAGGATGTCGACCACTATTTAGTCCCTAAATAGAGACTTTTGATCCTTGATTTTTTCCTAATAAAACGACAAAAAATCGGAATAATCTGAGACGATTTTCTTTAAAATAGATTTTTTTTCTTTCCTAAACCGCAAAAAGACCCGAACGCAAGAAAGTTAAGGCAAAAAATGCTAAAAAAACAACATCTATGACTCTAAAAACGATTAATATAATCAAGAATCCCCGGCACCGGCGCCAATTTGATTCGCTGTCGCACGCAGATCAAAACGAGTAATAAAATATAGTAAATGGGAAGCGACACCTCGAGTATCGTATCACAAGGATTCTTGTATTATTCTTAACCTAATGAAATACATTTAAGGGGGGTTTATGTTTTAGTGGTCGATTTAGAAAACAAAGTAAAAAAAATGATTAAAATAAGCGATTATAAAATAAGTCAATCTACTGTTTTCGGTTTCCGGCTAATCATTGGTTTTTACTTACCAATTCCCTAAGCGGCTTCATCTCTATTCGATTCAAATTCGATTGACAAGCGCAATAGATATATGACAGATTTATATTCCTATATTCCGAATTAAGCAAACGGATAAATACAATCGTGAATTAAGCAAACATGATTTACAAATGCAATTTAACGACAAAGCGACGAAAACGGCGATTAATAGTTAGGAATGCAATCATACGAATTTAATCAAAACCATTCCACAAAATACAAATTAAGTAAATGAAATTTCATAGAATAGAATTGAAAGAGAACGAAATTAAATTGATAGAATAAAAATCTCAAAGCCTTGGAAATTCGGTTACAACAGATTGACTCTAGGAGATTAGTTCCTCTTCATGATCGTACAAAAGCAAAACATTATCGTCAATAAGGTCTATCTCTACAGTACCACGGTTGCCCCCTTTTAAACAAAATAAGGATTTCACTAATAATTCAAACTAGGCCGGAAAACCTAAATTCGGCCCAATAAATGGCCCAAACAAAATATAAAAATAATGCAGCAGCTTCAACGAAATTTCTGGCCCTGCTACAGTCTGATTCAGCTATCGACTTCTAACAAAAGTTGTAGATCTTTTTCTTAGCTTTCCATCGACTGGTAGCACGTCTCAATCCGATACTCCTAGCTCAAGATATGATTTTTCTCGCGAAAGTTGTTAATGCTGAAAATTAAATACGAAAATTAAATAAGTGCAAAAATAAAATAAATTATGAAAACACATTAAAACATAAAAATAATCATAGAAAACCGAAGAAATGCTTAAGTACAAACATGGAAGAACGTGCATCAAAATGCACTGATCAACCACAAATAGCCCTTTTAATATTTTTAAGAGATACTATGGTTTAGAACTAAGTAAACAAAAATAAATCAACCATTTTAAAATAACCGAGATAAAATTGAATTGAAAACATAGATATACCTAATTATATTTTATGAACATTTTGACAAAGAAATAAAAATAAAAGGACGTAAAATGAATAAAAAATGGGTGCAAAAATGCTCGAAAAATTAAACTGAATGCACCAAAATGATCAGGGAGGAATAAACTCCTGGAAACACAGACAGATTTTGATCAAATTTTGAAGTAAAAAATATCCGGTAGAAAAGGTTCAAACAAGTCAAAATGCAACCTCAAAAGGAGTTGAAAAAATAAAACGAGCATGCAAGGTTAAAATACGCGAACCGTAGATTAACAAAATGGACATATTCAAGCTCGAATTTGAAATTTTCCGCCCGCTAATTTAATGTGCATTTGAGAATCAGTTCAACAAGTCTGTCTGTAGATCCAAAAATTTACTCCGGTAGATATTTTAGGCACTATACAATATGAAAGCATGCTATGCTATAAAGATGATGTGAATGTCATGATGAATGTATCAATTTATTGAATGAGGGGCACAATTAGAGTGTGAGACACACACCGCAAGTTATTTTGATGGCTACGTGACCCCTTATTTGCACATGCTCGCTTGATAAGCCCACCAACAATCCTTTGAACGCATGAATCTTACTGGGATATAGTTGGAGTTTATGGAAATAATCCTATAATAGGATATCAGTTGGACTCCAAGGGTTTGGCAAGACTCCTTTGATATCCCACATGGTTGTTGGCGTGATTGAGGATTCCAACAACGTCATTTCTAAAGAATGTAACGTTGGCTCATGAATCTCCTTGGCTAGCTTCAAGAAGTACCGAGGATATCACGTTTGCATCTAGTACTTGCCATGCATAGCTTCTCTGCAAAGAGTTAGAGCTTCCTCCAAAAGCAAAACCCTCGACTAAGGTGTTAGCCACTGAGTGTGGAGCTTTGTTGGCCATCTTCAAGGGAAGATGGTGAGAATGGTAATGATGAAGGTGCGATCCAGGTTAGTTTTACCAGGGCTCCATAGTAGATGCCATTGTACTATTCAAAATGTACAAAAGTGTGTGGTATCCATAAACTAGTGGGGGTAACTAGAGAACTTAGTAGTTTTCTAATGGTTAGGGTTTGCCCATAGTGGCTAGATGCCCTGTTTGGTGGTATTTATGGTGGTCAAAAAGGGACAACTCACGTGAGGTGAGACGCTCAATGTTTATGTGTTATGCAATGTAAGTTATGATTTGTCTTCTCAATCCTAAGATGGGGGTATTTATATAGGCACTTTTTGGACCTATGGTTTCCTTGGGAATGATAACCATCCATTCAGTCAAAGATAGGCTGTTGAGTCCTTATTTCTAGGGAGATGAGGGTTCATCTATTGTCCTGACTTCTCTTTGATCGAGAAACATCTTTTGCCACGTTTCCCAAGACTAGGCAAGTAGGGAGCACTCGAGGCGAGGCGGTGTCTAATGGCGGACGACATATAGGAGTAATCCCTTAAGGGAAATTAACACTCTCCCACCCTTAATAGGTCTTTTACAAATATATCTCGACAATAGATCATCAACCTATGAGTCATAGGCCTGATGTGTCAGAAAGGAAATGCGACAAAGACTATTAAAATCTCATACATTATAATAGAAAAAAGTAAAGAAACTAAAAGACCAAGATGGATTCCAAATTAAATTCTCCCCCCAAAAAATTCAAATTTAAGAGTGTGAAGATCGACATGTGTGTGGAAAATAATTTGAATTGAAAAGCCACGTCCCAATTACCCCACTCTGGACTTGGGAGACAATATTGTTCTAACTTTAAATACTCTCATCATCGGTTGTCATTGACTTTGACTTTGACGTTAAAGTGTTTGCTTAAACTCTCCCTGAAAACCCGAATGAAGCTGAGAGCCATTAAGATTTTCATAGGAACAAACTGTTAGATCTTAGATCTCAGTTCATATCGGTTTGCTTAAGACCATGTTTCATTAATAAGTTAATGTATTTTTGTGTAAGGAGTTGAGAAGTGAATTTGATTCTATCCTAATGAACTCTAAGAATTCAATTCACCAACACGTTTTTGCTACCAATTTTTCAATGCATTCTTTAAAATATTCTAGTTTTAACCAATTAAGTGGACTAAGTAGTTAATGACCTCCACTTAAACACCAAATAGAACCCAAATTCAAAATTTAAATGAAATAATTTTTTATTATATTTTACTTACTTCTCAATTGAATTTTAGATTATCAAAACCTTTTTTTTAGAGAATTAGAGGATTAATGCCCAAAAAAATATGTAATTCAGTTTTGCTAAATAAATTAAATATTAATAATAATATATGTTATACAAATTGATTGTAAAGAGAGAGAAGCAAACATTGCAAATAAAGAGAAATTAAGTTTACATGGATATAAATTAATTTAATAGTTTTATTTTTTATAAATTATTTTGCAAAAGAAATAGCTATTATGCTATATATCCAAAATAAATAGAGGTGTTAACCTAAAGAGTATATTCATATTAAAACTCAATAAAATAACTGAAACAATAAAGAATAAAATAAAAAAGCACACTAATTAAATAGAACATCATATCATATATATCAAGAAAAATTGATATGATTAAACTTGTTGCAAAAGATAGTGATAGTTCTAAACGACATTGATATCAGTACAAATGTTCCTTTTCTGAATTATTTTCTTCCTCAAAGACATCCTTCTCATATTATGATGAATCTTGTTCAATATTTTTTCCTTAAGTGCCCATTCTTTCTTCAGTAATCTCCATCTGTACTCAAAAGTATGACTAAACCTCCTTGCAATTCTAAAAACACGATCTCTAAAAGAGTGTAACATTAATACATTAGAAAATACCAATCTCATATCATTAGCAAATTCATCTGGTGTTGAATACAATGTCAATTTAGCTTGAATGTCTCCCAAACCAATTGAATAAATCGACTTATAATCATTCAAAGCCTGTCCATCTCTTCCTTCTATCATCTTCTTTAAAATTGCCCAACATTGCATTCTCTTGTAACGTTCCATTGGCTTAGGAGATTCATTACTCTTTGATGAAGAACACATTTTGCATAAACTGATTTTCAAGAATAATATAGGGTTTGGTGAAGGTTTATGGGAATGTGGTTGTCTTTTTATAGATAAAAAAATCAAATAAAATCTACATAGTTAAATCTTTTTAAATCATCATTTAATAATAATGAATTTCTTTTAAAATTAAAATCGTATAACTATAATATAGGATATTTTTACGGGAGCATATCTATTAGTTAAGATCAGACTTTAAAAGCTAAATGCTTTTTAATCATCATTAAATAACACCTATTTAAACTTAAAACTGTATAACTATAATATATAACTTTTTTATGCATATTTATTCGTTAATATCCAATTTAACAACTATACCTTTTATAATCATTATTTAATAATATTTTCTACATATAACTATTATATACATTAATTAAGAACTTGTTAATGTATATCTATTAGTTAACATATTTTTTCACTAAATCTTTTTTTATAAATGTTTAATAATATCTCATTAAAAAATCCTTATATATATTATATAGGTTTGTTTTATACATCAATTGTTTATTTTAGAGATATGTTAAAGAGTTAGTCAGAATAGTTATGTGTGGCAATTAAAAGCTAGTTACAAAAGGTGAAGTTAGTTAGAATAGAAAAAAGTTGATAAATTTGAGTGCTATGTTGTTTTTATGATATTTTGAAAATTTAATCTTTTCAATCAATAAACAATTCAAGATTATAAAAATATTTAAGTAGTTAAGAGTTTTCATTAAAAAATTTCACATATGAAAGAAAGTTGTGCAAGAAAAAATTTTGGTCAATATTTTATTGACGCTTAAAGCAGATGAAAAATATTCATGAAAAAGATAAATTTTACTGTCAAATGATTCTACTGTTTATATATCACAAGACACATTTTTTAAAAGACTTGCGATGCTTGAAAATAATTAAAAATAATTTTCAATACTACAAGAAAATGATTCATAAAAAAATGCTATGAGGAGCTAGCATTGATTCAGAAATTTTCCAAAAGTTACAAATGATAATCGATTGTCGTACCATGTTAATAGACTGTTGAAACTTCAAAGTTCAAAAACATAGAAAATTTCAAAGTGACGATCGATGGCATATACCCCAACAATCGATTATCTAAGGCAAATTTTGGAAATTTTTGGAATCATCAACCGATTGCAGCAATGATGTCAATTGATTGATGCCTTTAAGAATTTCAATATTTCACTTGGCAAAGAAATTGAAGAATCGATTGTTTCCATAGAGCAATGATTGCTTTAATGAAAGTTTTGAAAATTTTCTAAGTTCATTACTACGTAAAAGTCATTTCACAATGGTTGAAAAAGCGATACCACCACATGTGACCAACTTTTGTGAAGTATTTGGTGGTTGTATGTATGGTGTTTCCCACCATGGTCGTGCTCCCGTGATTATACTATATCTAGCTCACTACATATCACAACAGTTACTTTAAACAACCTTTGTGATAATCTTAGCGCGTAACATTTAACAACAGTTGGTATAAACAATTGTTGTGATATATACACTGAGTTAATTATAAATCGTGCGGAATGCTTATTTCGCCAATGCTAACTAAATATATAATCTTTCAATATGATCTAGACCATTATAATATGACAAATTAAGTTATATTAGAAGAACATGTTCACGTTCAATGCTTGACAAGAGTTCTTCAACTAAGTTATCCGCATTTTACTCTTTAACAATTAAAACTTTTTTTAATGCTCCTAGTTTTTTCACCTCCCCTTCCTTCAACTCTAGTTCATTTTGTCAAATATTATTTACTTTGCAAACAAAAGTAGAGGTGGAGAAAGGGGCGGTAGAAGAACTACATGCATTAAATTCTAGAAATGCATCAGAATGTAAGGACATATCTAGAAATACATCGGATAAAAGGAAAAGTAGGGTTCTTGAAATGCATTAGAAGAAAAGGAGACATCGAGGAATACATCGGATAAAAGGGAATGATTCTGGAACTTCGATAGATAAAAGGAAAAAAAGTTATGGAAATACATCAGAACAAAAGAAACATTCGGAAATCACTTTGGAGAAAGAAATAATTAAATTATGTAAATGCATCAAAGTAGGAGGGACTATTCAGAAATACATCGGGACGTAAAACTCGTCCAAGAATACATCGGTGAGAATGGTAAATAACATCTGGAAAATACATCAGAAATAATTCTTGAAATACGTCTGATAAAAAATACTCAGCCGAGAATACATCAGAAATTAATTCTTGAAATACATCAGAAATGATTCTTGGCTCTATATTTGAAGTGTTCAGTGATCATAAGAGCTTGAAGTACATATTCGATCGAATGAGTTAAGTATGGGGGAGATGAGGTGGCTTGAATTGTTAAAGGATTATGATTTTGGTTTGAATTTCTATCCTGGAGAAGCCAGTGTAGTGACTGACGCACTGAGTCGGAAGTCGTTGCATATGTCAACATTGATGGCTAGAGAGTTAGAGCTAATCAAAGAAATTAGAGATTTGTGTTTAGTTTGTGAAGTCATGCTGTAGAGTATGAAGCTAGGTATTTTAAAACTTACCAATGGTGTTTTGGAAGAGATTAGAGAAAGTTAGAGGACGAATTTGGAATTGGTAGATTATTTGGATTTAATCAATCAAAGTCAAGGTGGTGATTTCAAGATTGATGATAAAAATGGTGTTATAAAATTTTGTGAAAAAATCAGTGTTCCTGATGTGCCTAAACTCAAGAAGAATATTCTAGAAGGACACCAAAGTGGTCCGAGTATCCATCCGGGTTCTACAAAGATGTAACAGGATTTGAGAAAGATGTTTTGGTGGCCTGGAATGAAGAAAGAGATTGTAAAGTTTGTGTATGCACGCCTGACTTGACAGAAGTCAAAGATTGAGTATCAAAAGTCATTGGATTTGATGCAACTGTTGTCTATTCCTGAGTTGAAATGGGACATCATTTAGATGGATTTTGCGTCTGGATGACCGAGGGTTGTAAATAATTGTGACAATATTTGGGTAATTGTGGATAGGTTGATGAAGTCTGCTCATTTTATTCCGATGAGACTGGATTATTCATCGGAGAGGTTGGATAAGTTGTATATAAATAAATAAGATTGTCAGTTTGCACGGTATGGTCAGACTAGGAGCACTACCCAGTTGTTAGAGGACTTGTTAAGGGCATGTGTACTTGAACAAGGAGGTGTTTGGGATAACTTTTTTTTAACTTTGATTGAGTTTACATACAACAACAGTTTCCATTCGAGTATTCGAATGGAACCATTTGAGGCATTGTAAGGTAGAAGGTGTAGGATGCCTTTATGTTGGTATGAGACATGAGAGGGTGTTGTGATTGGACCTGAGATTATCTAACAGACCACAGAGAAGATCAAAGTGAATCTGGAGAAGATGAAAGCTTCTCAGAGTCACCAAAAGAGTTATCATGATAGACGAAGGAAAGCACTTGAGTTCCAAGAGGGAGATCATGTAAGGGTTACTCTGATAATTGGTGTTGGTCGAGCTTTGAATTCTAGAAAGCGCATTCCGCGTTGCATCGGTCCTTACCATATTTTGCAAAGAATAAGAGAAGTGACCTATCAGATTACTTTTCCACCGCCGCTTTCTAATCTTTATGATGTGTTTCATGTGTCTAAATTGAGGATATACATTCCAGATCCTTCTCATGTGGTCCAAGTGGATGATGTGCAGGTGAGAGATAACTTGACTATTGAGGCATCATCTATGTAGATAAAGAATTGAGAACTGAATCAGTTACATGGTAAAGAGATTACCTTGGTGAAGGTAGCTTGTGGAGGACCAGTTGGTGGAAACGTAAATTGGGGGCTTGAGAGCCATATAAGGGATTCATATCTGAATCTATTCACTTGAGGTGATTTTCGAGGGCGGAAATTCTTTAAGTGAGGGAGAGTTGCAACCCCGTATTTTTCTAGAAATTATTTATATTAATCATTTTTAATTTTATGTGTGTATCTAATTATTATTTGTGTGATGATTGAGATGTTTTGGGGAAACACGGGTGGATGACCCTTAGATAGAGAGTATGGAGAGTAATTAGAGGTTGGTAGATTTATTTAGAATTATTTAATTGATTAAAATAATGTTTTTTGTGTTATTATTTAAATGAAATAATAAAGTAAAAGGAAATAATAAGTTTGAGGTTGAAAATGAGAATTATGGAGAATTAAAATAAATAATGTAAGTTAATAACAAGTTAGGCCTTGGTGGAATATTAGAAAGATAAAAATTAGGTTTTTGATTTATGAGGAGAGAAGTGAGGGAAAAAGTTCACAGTACGTGAAACTTTTGGACTTGGAGAAAAAGAGGCAAGAGAAGAGAAAGTCAAGGAAAACCTAAGGAGAGCTATAGGAAAGAGAAACCATAGCCAAAATGTTGGATTTTCTGGAATTACAAGGTAAGAGTGGAAATTTGGTTCAACAATAGGGACATGAATGGAAGGGTAGAGAAAAGTTTTTTTTTTGGATTAATGATGAATATTGATATTTGTTGAATGAAATTTATGTTTTAAATTGTTCATGTATGTTCATCATTGATGATGTTTGAAGGTTTTAGGGATTAATATAGTATATAGACCCATGGTTATATGAAAATAAGTAGTGATTGATATATGTATGTTTATGACTGAGTTTAAAACCATGAAATATTTAAGGTAATGATTTCATGGACATTTTTGTGGTTGGAGAAAATGAAAATCATCTTGAAAATTTCAATAAAACAACAACTTTTTGGTAACGCCTTCGTGCACGTTTTTTATCATAACTTTAAACTTGTAAATTAATTTGGGACGAGGTTTGAAGTGTTGGATAAATGAAATAGGTGACTATAACTTTGTTTCATGTGTAACATATTTTGGTGATGACTTTATGGACATTTTTGGGTTTGGAGAAGATGAAAATCATGCAGGAAATTTCAAAAAAACAACAACTTTTTGGTAACGCCTTCGCACACGGTTTTGTTCATAACTTTCAACTTGTAAATTACTTTGGGACGGAGTTTGAAGTGTTAGGTATCTAAAATAGATGGATATAAATTTGTTTCAGGGGTAAAATATATTTGGTGAAGATTTCATAGATGTTTTTGGGGTTGGAGGAGATGAAAATCGTGCTCGAAATTTCAGAAAAAACATTAATTTTTTGGTAATGCCTTTGTGCACTTTGGTTGAAGTCCATTTTTGAAAATATGGATTTGAGTCATCTCATCAAATCCATGCCCTTTACATTTCTGAAGCATGGATTTGAATCTTTCCCACGCTTCATTTAAGGATTCATTGATTCCTTGTGCAAACACTGAGATGGCCGTATTGGATTCCATGAACCGATTATGGGAGAAGAATCTTTCGATGAACTTCTCTTCTAACACGTTCTAGTCTGTCATGACGGCTGGTGTTTGATCTAGGTACCAATCTTTTGCTTTGCCGAGCAAAGCGTGTGGAAATAATCTTCTAAATAACGGTAGCTCCTGAGCCTGATCCACTCCGGCCGCCAATGCTATCTCATAAAATTTTGTGAGGAAAGCAAAGGGATTTTCATGGTCCATTCCGGTGAATGGACTTCCATATAATAAATTGAGAGTTCCCGTTTTCATCTCAGCTTGCCTTCCCGTGTGGTTGGCAAACTGAGCAGTGTTTCTTGGACTGTTTATGCATGGAGTAGAAATAGGTGGTGGTGGTGGCTCCATGTTAGGTATGAATGGTGGTGGATTTGTGGTAGAAGAACTTTCTCCTTGCTCTTGATGGTGTCTAGCTTGTTGCCTCCTACGTCTCGTTTTGCTATTAAGCCTCCTTGCGGTTCTCTCGATCTCAGGATCAAAAAGAAGTTCGTCCACAGGGATTTGCCCTTGCATAAAACGTAAGCTGCACACTAAACCACACAAATTACAAGCACAAGTCAAAAATTCGAAAGCTAAAACTTAAACAACTATTGCGATGCTCGCAATATCAATTCACAATCCCCGGCAACGGCGCCATTTTGTTGATTGTATTTTTAAGTGTCGGGTTTTTGTTATCGTATCCACAGGGATTGTGAGATATCACCGCCTTTCGACAGTTGTATTAATTCTTAGCTTAAGGTAACAATGGGGTTTTGGTATTTGTCACGGTATCTTGCATAAAAGTATAATAAATTGCGGTAAAAGTTTTGGTTTGAATATTTGAGAAATATTGCCAAAGTTAGGGTTCGACGATCACTTTGCATGTATATGTCCGATCAACAAAACTTATAAACTCCTTTAGATGATAAACTATTTCACAAAGTCCTCCCAATGTGTTTATCTCTAACACACATTGTGAGTTTTCCCATTTTGATCCATTGTTTATCTCTAACACAATCTATCAAAATGACAACTTTTTGGTTCAACCTTATGGTGAACAAAATCATTCATTACTATCTCTAGCTAACAAACAAGATTGGATGAAAACCTAGGTTAAGAGTTGGTAAACATCTCTCGATCATAAACCAACACAAAGAGTTTTCAATAAGAACAAAGTTTTCACCATATATTCACCATTAAAGAGTTTACAAATGAAGATCCTTACATTTACACACAAAGCTAATGATCATCTACATCTAACCTTGACAAAATGAAGGACTTAGCTACTCATTTTCATGGTAGCTTGGTCAACAAGTTTCGGAAGAAGGTTGATCAACATCCGAGTCGAATAATCGAGATTGGATGGGAATCCACCTTCTTTTTGTGAAAGATGGTTAAGAGATGAAGAGAAAATGGTTTTTAGGTCACAAAAGATCCTTGGAACAATGCTGTAAAATATCTAGAAAAAGTACAAAAGTATGGAAAAATAAGGTATGGCTCCAAAAAGTGGCACTTGCTACTTATAGAGCTGCTACTGGGCTGTCATGCTCGCTAGGCGAGCAGAATGGCTCGCCTAGCGAGCCCCTAACTGAGGCACCTGAGGCACCTGCGCCCAGAGAAACAGCCTTTCCCAGACTGTCATGTTCGCTGAGCGAACAAAACCTTCGCCTAGCGAAGGGCACGCTCCAACCTTCGCTCCAGCGAGCTTGAGAGGTTTTGCTACTGGAACGCTCGCTGGGAGCTCGCTAATGGATCGCCTAGCGAGTGAGTGCTGGCTGCGCTTTTCACCAAGTCTGGACGTGTTCGCCACACTC
Source organism: Lathyrus oleraceus (assembly GCF_024323335.1). Lineage (NCBI taxonomy): Eukaryota > Viridiplantae > Streptophyta > Magnoliopsida > Fabales > Fabaceae > Lathyrus > Lathyrus oleraceus. The sequence goes on from NC_066581.1 coordinate 333,817,757, forward strand.
CTCGCTGGAAGCTCGCCTAGCGAGTGTGGTGATGTTTGCCTCTGTTAAATACTGGAGCTTTTCGCTGGACGCTCGCCTAGCGAGTCCTTCGCCACAGTCCTCGCCTAGCGAGGAAGCTGATGAATGCTTGTTTTATTTGATTCCTTTGCCACATTTCTTGTGTATTCATTTTCTATTATTTCATGCCTACTTCCTGCATAATAACACACAAATCAAAGGTACCAAGATAAATTATCATTATATTGCATTTCATCTGAAACAAAGGTGGTTTCGACATTTTAGCAAGGAAATGGAGTGAAAGATGCCCACATTTGATAGCTCAAATAAGCACTTTTGGGCATCTAACAACTCTCCCCAACTAGATTCTTGCTTGTCCTCAAGCAAAGTATGCCCCTTGAAGGACAAGAGGATTTGCTTTAAGAAAAAGGTTTCTCCGAAGTCGGATAAAACGGCTCAAACACAAGCGAATCAGCAGATACAAGTTTCCAACGGTTCGAATAAAATAATACACAAGAACTAAAACTTAATAGCAATGCGAAATATGTATCTATCTACAACAATATTATCTTGAATGAATCATCCTATCTCTCCTCTTCGAATAAGGATTGAAGAATTTACGCGTTTGCAACCGCGGGAATAATCTCACTCTCTAACAAATAATGAAGAAATCAATTCGATTCATACAATGTCTAACAATTATAAATGGTAATGTGGAAGCACGAAGATCACTAAGGGCTTTTCGGTTGAAGCTTGGTTAGGTTAACAAACAAGGGTCATTTCTAAGGCCATTGAAAACGAAATTGCCGATGCAAAAGAGACATTCACTGTACATTATTCACACATCTCGACTTCGTTCCATTTGTTTCTCATTTGAAACCTTCACAACTCTTATTTCACAACTCAATTTTTATTTTTCATTATTTTTCTTCCAAGCAAGCATTAATTTTCATTCTTTCTATTTTTGTTCTTTTCTTTCACATCATATTTACAAAACAGATGTTTCTTTTCTATATTTTCTATATATATATATATATATATATATATATATATATATATATATATATATATATATATATATATATATATATATATATATATATATATATATATATATATATATATATATATATATATATATATATATATATATATATATATATATATATTTTTATTTTTATGCTTGCTTGGTTTTTCAAGAGTTGTGGTACTTACCGATTCTCATTTTCGTTCTCCCCAACTGATTTCTTACTCACCCTAAGTGAATGCTCTTAACTTTTTACGGCAAAAGAACAATAATCAAGATTTTCCGGGTTATGAAAAAAAAGATTTTTGAAATCTCGCTTTATTTCAAGCTGAGATTCAACTGTTTAAGCTCAAAGGGGTTAACGAATACTCTCTCTGCTCACAGGTAAGTTGTATTTGGAACTGGTTGTGCTCGATAGAAAACAAGTGCCTTGATCATTTCTAATTGCTTCCACATATTCACAATAATAAAAGACAAAGCATGAATCAAATGAATCAACAAAACTTATTAGAATCCAACATTTTAAGTGTACAATAGAGGTTTCCTCACAATTTGTGGTTTTAAGTCCTAGATGAAACATTCATTCAATTATGTTGAAAAAAGACAATACTCAATTACAAAAAAGAGTAAAGTTCTTAGTGCATTTTAAAATTCTAGCCGGAGGTAACCATGTACCTTAGCCTTATTCACTTGTTTATTCTTATCATTGCCATCCAAGCTCGGATGCACCTTCATTGGATACTTCTTTGAGGAGCAACCAATCTAGAAGGTTTGCCACTTAACCAACCAAAATTTTATTAAAACAAACAAAATTTAAAGCATAAATAATAATATTAACTTCAAAATTTAAATTTGTTCATGGGGGACGAAACACCCCAAAAGTACAAAGTCAAAATCAAAATACAGAATTCTGGAAATACAATCAAAATAAAACATAACATAAAAAAAATAAAAACCTAGCCCTCTACGGACTCATAACCCTCCTCACTACCGGCTTCAGAACCGGTAGCCTCATCATCATCATCATCACCATCAGCAACACCACCAGAAGACGCACCAGCACCCGCCCCCTCACCAAACACAGGCCTGTCCACAGGCCAGTTAGCGTTAAGCACAAACTGCTCACGCGTTATCAATGAGTGATCACCGGTGGGGTCACTTCCCCGCAGCTGTAACCGCTGCATAGAATCGTGCATGTCGAGCATGGCACGCTGAGTAGCCGCCATCCAGTCCCAATTGTAATTGCAGACAGCCTGCTGGTAAGGATCTGGTCCGGGAGTAGAAGTACCAGGACCATCAGAAGCCCGGGGTACCCTCAGCAGCTGCACTACCTCTAACATTCTTCGCCCTGCAATACTTGGCCACGTACCTGTCATCAATGGGCGACGGGATCCTTACCTGACCCCTAGAGGGTAGCCTCACCCTCGCCTGAATGCACAAACTCATGATTAGGCAGGGGAAAGCCAGGGGACAATTCACACGAGCCCCCGACTTTAGCCCGCTTTCGATCACGGACTTAAGCTCATAAGCAATAATCCTCGCCACATCGATCTGGATGTTAGTGAGGATAAAGTGTACCAAGTGTGCCACTGGGATCGGCACTGTAGAAGTGTAGGACTTGGGTTGGATGTTTGTCAGAACCAATAGCAGGATCAGTTGAGCCAAGGGAGTCATGTCCTCCCTGTGATATCTCATAGGAACCCCAGATGGGTTCAGCTCAACTGATTTCCCTCTTAACAGCAGGGCCGCAGAGATCGCATCAATATCCCGGTGAAGCCGTAAGTCTGTGTGGTAGGTGTCTCGCTCCTCGGCTCCCAGTTGGAGCGGTTCACCAAGGACGCGGTTAATAGCATCCCGATCAAAAGCAACTGGACGACCGGCCACTCTAGGTGTCCAAGTAAATGGCTCGTCATCATCTGGAAGTGCGTTCGCATAGAACTCACGCACCGTTGCAATATCATAATGCTCAAGTGGGGAAATTAACCAATCCCACTTCTTTGTATCAATCAACCCGACGAATGCTCTGTTCGTGCCTTGAGGGTTGATGATGAATCTCTTCTCCGGTAGAATTTTCCGCTTCTCCAAAGCAATGTACCTTGCGGCCTGCTTCGCCCCGACAAATTTGTCGGTATCAAATTGGATTGTTACGGGACGGGAAGTGTTCCCTCCCTTTCTCTTCTTTGAAGCGTCGGATCTAGATTCCATCTGCAAAACATAAAGAGGAAGCAACACACACAAAACAGATTAGACAGCAAAACCAGAATTCACAGTACTGTCATGCTCGCTGCTGCTTCGCCTAGCGAAGTGGCAGCGAATGCTCGCCTCTGGTTCGCCTAGCGAGCTGCTAGCAAACCTTACTGGTTTTTGGGTTCTGCAGGTTTTTCAGTAAAGTTTTCCCAAAACCCACATTCTAATGGTTTCAATTTCAGAACCTAATGATATATCAAGAAAAGAAACGTTCTATGCTATTGGTAATTACAAACTCACATGCAAAACCTAAAATTCCCAATTGAAAAACCTAAAATCCCCACATGCAAACCTAAAGTTTCCCATACCAACAACTTCATCCTAAATGACATTCAAATCAGAAATAAACAAAGCTTAAACATAAAGAAATGGTATAGGGCAAACCTTAGCAAAATAGAGTGATTGGATATGAAATGCAGTGAGGTTCACAATCCTCCAATTTAGGGTTTGAGTGTTTGTGAGAGAGATGAAAATGAGAGAGTGAGGTGAGTGTTCGTGCAAATGCCTCAGCAGAGTTGTCAAACAGAAAATTGTGTTTGGGCCCCAAATGAGTGGCCTGCTGAGAATTTAAATAACTGTTGTCACGCAGCGCTCGCTGCTGCCTCGCCTAGCGAGCAGCTAACGAATCTGTTCGCTACTGCTTCGCCTAGCTAGCATCAAGCGAGCATGACAGCATTTGCCTTTTCAAAGGCAGCATTCCAGGTACATTCAGCATGGTTTTAACAATTGGAAACCCAATACAACAGAACAGGAAAACAGTAAATACTTACAATGTTGGGGTGCCTCCCAACAAGCGCTTGTTTAACGTCGGCTAAGCTCGACGGTGTGATGCTCACAGAGGAGCATCCAACGGAATAGCACGGCTCTCGCGATCCACATGACCGCCAAGATAAACCTTCAAACGTTGGCCATTAACGATCCAACTGTCCTTCTTTTCCAGGTCCTCAATGACAATAGCTCCGTACTCCTTAACTTCTTTGACCCGAAATGGCCCGGACCATTTTGATTTCAACTTTCCGGGGAACAACTTCAACCTGGAATTGAACAAGAGGACCAATTGTCCGGGAACAAATTCGTTCTTTCGGAGCTTTTTGTCATGGTATTTTTTTACCTTCTCTTTGTACAACCAGCTTGAGTGGTATGCGACATTGCGCATCTCTTCCAACTCAAGCAGTTGCACCTTCCTTTTCTCACCGGCCAAATCATTTTCAAAATTTAAGAATTTTAGAGCCCACAAGGCTTTGTGCTCCAATTCAACCGGCAAATGGCAAGTTTTACCAAACACCAATTGAAAAGGAGTTAGGCCAATTGGAGCTTTGAAGGCGGTACGGTATGCCCATAACGCTTCATCCAATTTTTGGGACCACTCTTTTTTCGAATTTGACACAGTTTTTTCGAGGATTCTCTTAATCTCACGATTAGAGACCTCAGCTTGCCCATTAGCCTGCGGGTGATACGGAGTTGCCACTCTATGTGATACACCGTAATGTTTTAAAATGCTTTCCAACGGTGCATTACAAAAGTGTGACCCTCCGTCACTTATCAACACTCGGGGGGTTCCAAAACGGGAAAATATGTTTTTCTTCAAAAAATTTATCACCGTTTTCGCATCCGCCCGAGGTGAGGCAATCGCCTCAACCCACTTAGAAACGTAATCAACTGCGACAAGCATATACTCGTTCCCATAAGAGGGTGGGAATGGTCCTACAAAATCAATGCCCCAACAATCAAATACTTCGACCTCTTGGATGTTTTGGAGAGGCATCTCGTATCTCTTACCAATCCCACCGCTTCTTTGGCAACTATCACAACTTTGCGCATGGGTATGTGCGTCTTTGAAAATAGTGGGCCAATAAAATCCTGATTGAAGGATTTTAGTGGCCGTTCTCACCCCATTATAGTGTCCGCCGTAAGGCGAGTTGTGACAATGCCAAAGGATGCTCTGCGCTTCATCGCCAGTAACGCATCTCCTTAAAAGGTTATCACTACCCAACTTAAACAAGTACGGGTCATCCCATACGTAATACTTGGCATCCGAAAGAAACTTCCTTTTTTGGTTCGAAGTTAGGTCGGGAGGCACAAAACCACTAGCCTTGTGGTTCGCAAAGTCTACAAACCACGTCCTAACTTGAACTTTGAACAGTTTTTCATCAGGAAATTCTTCCCGGATTTCCTTCTCCGACGCGGTAACCTCCACATTCACTAAGCGGGATAAATGATCCGCCACCAAATTTTCCGATCCTTTCTTGTCTTTGATTTCAACATCAAATTCTTGCAACAAGAGGATCCAACGGATGAGCCTTTGCTTCGAATCCGGTTTGGTGAGCAAATATTTAATCGCCGCATGGTCGGTATACACAACGACTTTAGACCCTATAAGATAATATCTAAACTTTTCAAGCGCATACACTATCGCAAGTAATTCTTTTTCAGTTGTGGCATAGTTAATTTGAGCCTCATTAAGAACTTTACTTGCGTAATGTATCGCATGAAAATTTTTCTCTTTTCTTTGGCCAAGTACCGCTCCAATTGCATAGTCGCTTGCATCGCACATTAGTTCAAAATTTGAATTCCAATTTGGAGCGACTATAATCGGAGCGGTAACCAATTTTTCTTTTAAAGTTTCAAAAGCTTGCAAACATTCATCGGTTAAGAGAAATACCTGGTCCTTAGCTAGCAAATTGCTCAAAGGCTTAGCCACCTTTGAGAAGTCCTTGATAAAGCGCCGATAGAACCCGGCGTGCCCCAAAAAGCTTCGGATTCCCTTCACATTCACCGGAGGAGGTAACTTTTCAATCACTTCAACCTTAGCTCGATCCACTTCAAGCCCCCTTGAAGAGACTTTATGGCCAAGCACGATCCCCTCGGTCACCATGAAGTGACAGTTCTCCCAATTAAGCACAAGATTGGTCTTTACACATTGTTCAAGCACCGTTTTCAAGTTTGCCAAGCATAGACTAAAGGATCCACCAAATACCGAGAAGTCATCCATGAAGACTTCCATTGTTTTCTCAATAAGGTCGGCAAAAATGGCTTGCACACATCGTTGGAAAGTCGCTGGTGCATTGCACAACCCAAAGGGCATTTTTCGGTATGCGAACACTCCAAACGGACAAGTGAAAGCCGTCTTTTCATGATCGGCCGGGTCAACCGCAATTTGGTTATACCCGGAGTAGCCATCCAAGAAACAATATTATTGTTGGCCCGAGAGTCTTTCGAGCATTTGATCCATGAACGGGAGTGGAAAATGGTCCTTTCGAGTTACGGTATTCAACCGCCTATAATCAATACACATTCGCCACCCCGTTGCGACTTTAGTAGGGATCAATTCATCCTTGTCATTCCGGATCACGGTAATTCCACCTTTCTTCGGAACCACATGCACGGGACTAACCCATGGACTATCCGAGATCGGGTAAATCATTCCTGCATCCAACGGATTTACAACTTCCTTTTGAACAACCTCCTTCATGGTAGGATTTAAGCGGCGTTGTGGTTGAGCTACCGGCTTAAAATCCTCTTCCATCAAGATCTTGTGCATGCAATAGGAAGGGCTAATTCCTTTTAGATCGGAAAGAGTCCAACCCATGGCTTCTTGATTTTTTTTTAGCACATGGATCAAGCGGGCTTCTTCATCATTTGTCAAAAGGTTGCTTATGATGACCGGCTTTGCTTCGGTCTCATCTAGGAATACATACTTCAAAGTAGAAGGTAGTATTTTCAATTCAATAGGCGTTTTTTCGTCAGTAACCTCCTTCTTCAAGTCTTCTTCCGCAACTTCCCACGGTTGTAGTTCGTCTAAACTATCAAGTTCCTTTAAGCATTCCTCAAGAGCTTGCTCTTCTTCAACGGTGAAAACCTCCAATGAGTCGTCAAGAGCTAACTCAATAGGAGATATCTTATGAATATGCTTAGAAACCTCGAAAACTGCTTCTTCAATCACATCGATGCGAAAGCTATCATTTCTATCTTTTGAATGCTTCATTGCTTCGAATAGATCGAATGTTACTTCCTCATTTTGAACTCTCACCTTCATTAAACCGTCATCAACGTCAATCATCATTCGCGCGGTTTTCATGAACGGTCGGCCCAAGATGAGCGGAGCATCATCATCTTCTTCCATATCAATAACAATAAAATCGACCGGGAAAAAGAATTTGTCGACTTTAACCAAAACATCTTGGGCTACGCCATGAGGATGGGTTGTCGACTTATCCGCCAATTGCAACGTCATTCGGATGGACTTAATTTCTATGTTGCCAAGCCTCTTTATAATAGACAAAGGTATAAGATTAATGCTTGACCCCAAGTCAATTAGTCCCTTCCCGACATAGATATCACCAATTTTAACTGGCAAAGTAACTCTTCCCGGATCAACCTCTTTTTTGGAAGCGTCCTTTGAATAATGGCACTACAGCTCGCATCTAGGACGATGGTCTCCGGTTCCGTATACCTCCGCTTTTTTGTAAGTATGTCCTTCATGAATTTGGCATACTTGGGCATTTGCTCCAAGGCTTCGGCAAACAGAATGTTTATTTGTAGTTGTTTAAAAATATCCATGAACCGGGCGTAATGCCGTTCATTCTCCCTTTTGGACGGGGCATGAGGATAAGGAAGGTTTTGGATTGGAGTAGTGCTCACTACCTCCTTTCCCTTTGCAACTCTAGAACTCCTCCATCTAGGCTTTTTCACTTCCTCCCCCACTACTTCATCACTCGTATTTTTCTCAATCTCCACACTTTTTTTCTTTTCAACTTCACCATTCTTTTCGTTATTTTCAACTTCTTCCTCCTCACTCCACTCCCCCACTTCTCCATCAATATTTTCCTCCACTATTTCCTCCTCATTTTCTTTCTTTTTCTCTCTTTGTTCACTCTCAACTCTTTTGTTATTCTCACTCATCAACTCCTTCCCACTCCTCGTCATGATCGCTTTACAATGCTCCTTAGGATTTATTTGTGTGTTTGCCGAAAAGGAAGGACCGGTTTGTTGTTCCGCGAGTTGCTTAGCAAGTTGCCCAACTTGAGTCTCGAGATTTTTTATAGCCGCGTCGTTGCTTTTTTGATTTGCCATTGACATTTGCATGAATTGCGTCAATGTCTCTTCCAACTTAGAAGTTACGACCGGCGGTTGTTGAGATTGATAAGGATTTTGGGGAGGGTTTTGACGGCTAGAAGAACCACCTCCATAACCTTGGTTATGGTAATAGTTACTCCTAGGTTGGAACCCTTGGTTCCCTTGGAAATTTGGTTGTTGATTTTGAGGGTTTGGTTAATAAGATTATTGTTGTTGTTGTTGTCTCGGTTGGTAGTCCCTTTGGTTTGCCATGTAGTTTACATCTTCGAACCCCGGAGGTGGACAGAATCCGGTGTCGTGCTCACCTTTGCAAAGCTCACAACAAGCTATTTGTTTAGCTTTAGAAGGTTCCCTCAACTCTTTAATTTGTTTCGTTAAGAGTTCCACTTGTTGTGAGATGAGTTTGTTTTGGGCAAGGATGGCATCGTTCGTCCCTAGTTCAAGCACTCCCGGCTTTTTCAAAGAGTTGCCTCGACTTTGACTCTGAAGATCATTTAGAGCCATTCGATTTATGATATTTGTAGCTTCTTCGGCACTTTTAGACAATAAAGAGCCACCCGAGGTAGCATCCAACAACGTCTTGCAATTTGGTTGAAGTCCATTTTTGAAAATATGGATTTGAGTCATCTCATCAAATCCATGCCCTTTACATTTCCGAAGCATGGATTTGAATCTTTCCCACGCTTCATTTAAGGATTCATTGATTCCTTGTGCAAACACTGAGATGGCCGTATTGGATTCCATGAACCGATTATGGGAGAAGAATCTTTCGATGAACTTCTCTTCTAACACGTTCTAGTCTGTCATGACGGCTGGTGTTTGATCTAGGTACCAATCTTTTGCTTTGCCGAGCAAAGCGTGTGGAAATAATCTTCTGAATAACGGTAGCTCCTGAGCCTGATCCACTCCGGCCGCCAATGCTATCTCATAAAATTTTGTGAGGAAAGCAAAGGGATTTTCATGGTCCATTCCGGTGAATGGACTTCCATATAATAAATTGAGAGTTCCCGTTTTCATCTCAGCTTGCCTTCTCGTGTGGTTGGCAAACTGAGCAGTGTTTCTTGGACTGTTTATGCATGGAGTAGAAATAGGTGGTGGTGGTGGCTCCATGTTAGGTATGAATGGTGGTGGATTTGTGGTAGAAGAACTTTCTCCTTGCTCTTGATGTTGTCTAGCTTGTTGCCTCCTACGTCTCGTTTTGCTATTAAGCCTCCTTGCGGTTCTCTCGATCTCAGGATCAAAAAGAAGTTCGTCCACAGGGATTTGCCCTTGCATAAAACGTAAGCTGCACACTAAACCACACAAATTACAAGCACAAGTCAAAAATTCGAAAGCTAAAACTTAAACAACTATTGCGATGCTCGCAATATCAATTCACAATCCCCGGCAACGGCGCCATTTTGTTGATTGTATTTTTAAGTGTCGGGTTTTTGTTATCGTATCCACAGGGATTGTGAGATATCACCGCCTTTCGACAGTTGTATTAATTCTTAGCTTAAGGTAACAATGGGGTTTTGGTATTTGTCACGGTATCTTGCATAAAAGTATAATAAATTGCGGTAAAAGTTTTGGTTTGAATATTTGAGAAATATTGCCAAAGTTAGGGTTCGACGATCACTTTGCATGTATATGTCCGATCAACAAAACTTATAAACTCCTTTAGATGATAAACTATTTCACAAAGTCCTCCCAATGTGTTTATCTCTAACACACATTGTGAGTTTTCCCATTTTGATCCATTGTTTATCTCTAACACAATCTATCAAAATGACAACTTTTTGGTTCAACCTTATGGTGAACAAAATCATTCATTACTATCTCTAGCTAACAAACAAGATTGGATGAAAACCTAGGTTAAGAGTTGGTAAACATCTCTCGATCATAAACCAACACAAAGAGTTTTCAATAAGAACAAAGTTTTCACCATATATTCACCATTAAAGAGTTTACAAATGAAGATCCTTACATTTACACACAAAGCTAATGATCATCTACATCTAACCTTGACAAAATGAAGGACTTAGCTACTCATTTTCATGGTAGCTTGGTCAACAAGTTTCGGAAGAAGGTTGATCAACATCCGAGTCGAATAATCGAGATTGGATGGGAATCCACCTTCTTTTTGTGAAAGATGGTTAAGAGATGAAGAGAAAATGGTTTTTAGGTCACAAAAGATCCTTGGAACAATGCTGTAAAATATCTAGAAAAAGTACAAAAGTATGGAAAAATAAGGTATGGCTCCAAAAAGTGGCACTTGCTACTTATAGAGCTGCTCCTGGGCTGTCATGCTCGCTAGGCGAGCAGAATGGCTCGCCTAGCGAGCCCCTAATTGAGGCACCTGAGGCACCTGCGCCCAGAGAAACAGCCTTTCCCAGACTGTCATGTTCGCTGAGCGAACAAAACCTTCGCCTAGCGAAGGGCACGCTCCAACCTTCGCTCCAGCGAGCTTGAGAGGTTTTGCTACTGGAATGCTCGCTGGGAGCTCGCTAATGGCTCGCCTAGCGAGTGAGTGCTGACTGCGCTTTTCACCAAGTCTGGACGTGTTCGCCACACTCCTCGCTGGAAGCTCGCCTAGCGAGTGTGGTGATGTTTGCCTCTGTTAAATACTGGAGCTTTTCGCTGGACGCTCGCCTAGCGAGTCCTTCGCCACAGCCCTCGCCTAGTGAGGAAGCTGATGAATGCTTGTTTTATTTGATTCCTTTGCCACATTTCTTGTGTCTTCATTTTCTATTATTTCATGCCTACTTCCTGCATAATAACACACAAATCAAAGGTACCAAGATAAATTATCATTGTATTGCATTTCATCTGAAACAAAGGTGGTTTCGACATTTTAGCAAGGAAATGGAGTGAAAGATGCCCACATTTGATAGCTCAAATAAGCACTTTTGGGCATCTAACAACTCTCCCCAACTAGATTCTTGCTTGTCCTCAAGCAAAGTATGCCCCTTGAAGGACAAGAGGATTTGCTTTAAGAAAAAGGTTTCTCCGAAGTCGGATAAAACGGCTCAAACACAAGCGAATCAGCAGATACAAGTTTCCAACGGTTCGAATAAAATAATACACAAGAACTAAAACTTAATAGCAATGCGAAATATGTATCTATCTACAACAATATTATCTTGAATGAATCATCCTATCTCTCCTCTTCGAATAAGGATTGAAGAATTTACGCGTTTGCAACCGCGGGAATAATCTCACTCTCTAACAAATAATGAAGAAATCAATTCGATTCATACAATGTCTAACAATTATAAATGGTAATGTGGAAGCACGAAGATCACTAAGGGCTTTTCGGTTGAAGCTTGGTTAGGTTAACAAACAAGGGTCATTTCTAAGGCCATGTTTCATTAAGATTTTCATAGGAACAAACTGTTAGATCTTAGATCTCAGTTCATATCGGTTTGCTTAAGACCATGTTTCATTAATAAGTTAATGTATTTTTGTGTAAGGAGTTGAGAAGTGAATTTGATTCTATCCTAATGAACTCTAAGAATTCAATTCACCAACACGTTTTTGCTACCAATTTTTCAATGCATTCTTTAAAATATTCTAGTTTTAACCAATTAATTGGACTAAGTGGTTAATGAGCTCCACTTAAACACCAAATAGAACCCAAATTCAAACTTTAAATGAAAATATTTTTTATTATATTTTACTTACTTCTCAATTGAATTTTAGATTATCAAAACCTTTTTTTTAGAGAATTAGAGGATTAATGCCCAAAAAAATATGTAATTCAGTTTTGCTAAATAAATTAAATATTAATAATAATATATGTTATACAAATTGATTGTAAAGAGAGAGAAGCAAACATTGCAAATAAAGAGAAATTAAGTTTACATGGATATAAATTAATTTAATAGTTTTATTTTTTATAAATTATTTTGCAAAAGAAATAGCTATTATGCTATATATCCAAAATAAATAGAGGTGTTAACCTAAAGAGTATATTCATATTAAAACTCAATAAAATAACTGAAACAATAAAGAATAAAATAAAAAAGCACACTAATTAAATAGAACATCATATCATATATATCAAGAAAAATTGATATGATTAAACTTGTTGCAAAAGATAGTGATAGTTCTAAACGACATTGATATCAGTACAAATGTTCCTTTTCTGAATTATTTTCTTCCTCAAAGACATCCTTCTCATATTATGATGAATCTTGTTCAATATTTTTTCCTTAAGTGCCCATTCTTTCTTCAGTAATCTCCATCTGTACTCAAAAGTATGACTAAACCTCCTTGCAATTCTAAAAACACGATCTCTAAAAGAGTGTAACATTAATACATTAGAAAATACCAATCTCATATCATTAGCAAATTCATCTGGTGTTGAATACAATGTCAATTTAGCTTGAATGTCTCCCAAACCAATTGAATAAATCGACTTATAATCATTCAAAGCCTGTCCATCTCTTCCTTCTATCATCTTCTTTAAAATTGCCCAACATTGCATTCTCTTGTAACGTTCCATTGGCTTAGGAGATTCATTACTCTTTGATGAAGAACACATTTTGCATAAACTGATTTTCAAGAATAATATAGGGTTTGGTGAAGGTTTATGGGAATGTGGTTGTCTTTTTATAGATAAAAAAATCAAATAAAATCTACATAGTTAAATCTTTTTAAATCATCATTTAATAATAATGAATTTCTTTTAAAATTAAAATCGTATAACTATAATATAGGATATTTTTACGGGAGCATATCTATTAGTTAAGATCAGACTTTAAACTTTTTTATGCAATCTAATGGTTAATATCCAATTTCACAACTAAACATTTTATAATCAGTATTTAATAATATTTTCTACATATAACTATTATATACATTAATTAAGAACTTGTTAATGTATATCTATTAGTTAACATATTTTTTCACTAAATCTTTTTTTATAAATGTTTAATAATATCTCATTAAAAAATCCTTATATATATTATATAGGTTTGTTTTATACATCAATTGTTTATTTTAGAGATATGTTAAAGAGTTAGTCAGAATAGTTATGTGTGGCAATTAAAAGCTAGTTACAAAAGGTGAAGTTAGTTAGAATAGAAAAAAGTTGATAAATTTGAGTGCTATGTTGTTTTTATGATATTTTGAAAATTTAATCTTTTCAATCAATAAACAATTCAAGATTATAAAAATATTTAAGTAGTTAAGAGTTTTCATTAAAAAATTTCACATATGAAAGAAAGTTGTGCAAGAAAAAATTTTGGTCAATATTTTATTGACGCTTAAAGCAGATGAAAAATATTCATGAAAAAGATAAATTTTACTGTCAAATGATTCTACTGTTTATATATCACAAGACACATTTTTTAAAAGACTTGCGATGCTTGAAAATAATTAAAAATAATTTTCAATACTACAAGAAAATGATTCATAAAAAAATGCTATGAGGAGCTAGCATTGATTCAGAAATTTTCCAAAAGTTACAAATGATAATCGATTGTCGTACCATGTTAATAGACTGTTGAAACTTCAAAGTTCAAAAACATAGAAAATTTCAAAGTGACGATCGATGGCATATACCCCAACAATCGATTATCTAAGGCAAATTTTGGAAATTTTTGGAATCATCAACCAATTGCAGCAATGATGTCAATTGATTAATGCCTTTAAGAATTTCAATATTTCACTTGGCAAAGAAATTGAAGAATCGATTGTTTCCATAGAGCAATCGATTGCTCTAGTGAAAGTTTTGAAAATTTTCTAAGTTCATTACTACGTAAAAGTCATTTCACAAAGGTTGAAAAAGCGATACCACCACATGTGACCAACTGTTGTGAAATATGTGGTGGTTGTATGTATGGTGTTTCAAAAATAACTAAATTTTCAAAAAAAATTCAAAAATGGCCATTTTTGGCCCTAAATTGCACCTAGGCGCCACCCTAGTTGGCGCCTACCCTTTAGGGTAGGGCAAGTCGCCACTAGGAGTGGCGCCTACACTCAAATTTATTTATTTATTATTTTATTTTTTTTAATATGTTTTTTATTTTATTTATTTTTAATATTTTTTAATGTATTAATTTATATTTATTATAAATTATATTAATTTATATTAATATATATATATATATATATATATATATATATATATATATATATATAAATAAAATTATTTACAAGATATATATATATATATATATATATATATATATATATATATATATATGTGTGTGTGTGTGTGTGTGGTGTGTGTGTGTATATATATATATATATATATATATATATATATATATATATATATATATATATATATATATATATATATATTAATTTATATAAATATTAATCTAATTTATAAGTAATTAATATTATTTATAAATTTTTGAAAAAAATAATAATTTATATACGTGTAAATAAAAATTTATATACATGTAAATTAATATATATATATATATATATATATATATATATTATATATATATATATATATATATATATATATATATATATATATATATATATATATATATATATATATATATATATATATAAAGATATGATACACAATATCTTTAAAGATAAAGATAAAGATATAAAGATAATAATACACAAGACAAATATTATAAAGATATGATTAAAATGCATTATTAATTTGGGATTTATCACATATGATGCGGTCCCTGGTACGATCCGCACGGGGGAGCTCTAACTACTCGCCTAGACAGTTCACGTGGTGGTGGTGCTTCCCTATTACCACCCCTAGTCCTAACGCGTCCCCTTGCCGTTTGCCGTTGTGGTTGGGTCGAAGTCCCTTCAGTGCTGTAGGAAAGACGGGTCCCCTCTGCGCCCTCAAAGCTTTGTCTCGGTGGGACAAACTGACTACTGTTGTGTGCGCCCTCGAAATGTGGTCTTTGGTAGTTTAGGGTTGAATCGGGTTGGCCAAAGAACAATGTTTGTTGTGGTGTGTAGTAGTCTTGTTGGTAATCCTCTTGTATACCCGTGTCGGGGCTAGGTGGAGGACTGGAAGAGCTCGGGACATTGTCGTGATGGAAGTGTTGGGATTGGTGGATGTGGGGGTTTGATATTGTGGTAGGTGTTGGGACTGTTGATGGTGGTGGGAATGTTAAGGTTGGTGTTGGTAATCTTCATGGTATTGGGGTTGAGTTTGTGGTATGTAGTGTTGATTTGGTTGGGGGTGGACATGTGTTGTGGTGGTTGTTGTTGGTAATACGGTGGTGGTGGTGGTTGTTGGTAATAAGGTGTTGGTGGTTGTTGTTGGTAAAATGGTGGTGGTGGTTGTTGTTGGTAATACTGTGGTGGTTGTTGTTGTTGGGAATATTGTGGTGGTTGTTGTTGTTGGAAATATGGTTGTTGCATCCGGGGATCGTCCAAATAGAACGGGTAAGACACAATCATTTCTGGATTTGTATTTGATCTATACCAATCCACATATTCCCTTGTCGGCTTCATTTCGTTGGGCGCCACCGGAAATTGTAGAACATAGTGGGCACGGTCTTTCCACATTTTACGAAACTCCTTAGCAAATTCCTTCCAATGTTGGGCATACCACTGGTGGCTGACTTTTTTTAGATGCCAAGGTTCCAAAGACATTGGGGGGCCTGGGATTTCTTGATGCATTCCGAATTGCAGCTTGACACGGTCACTTTGGTGCATCTCCACAGTGGTGAACCGCATTATGGTCGTTTTTGCTGTCCAAACAGCTGCATCTTCGGGGTTGGGTTGATGTTCCAATCCCAAATATGGCCTCCAAATAAACTGCAAAAAAAAAAGCAAATATGTTATTTATCGAGAATGCATGATATTAATAAATTAGTTAGAAGATGAGTGATTTAGTGGTAATACATCTTGTGCTCGGAGACGATCCGAGAGTTGACGATAAAATATAATTTTATTTTTGGGGGTAAGACTGTAATCCAGTCCGGTTGTAATGAACCTAAACAAAAAAAGATAAATAATATTATTTACAAATATTTATAGAATAAATATACAAAATGAAATAACATCATAAATTTACCTAGTTGCGTAGGGGAAGGAGTAGACGTTAGGATTTTCTGGGGCTAGCCTCGGCAATCTCCACCACCCCCATGTTTGGAGCAAAAAAGCACATCCAGAAAATGTACAGTGGTCATTTTGTGCATTTTTACACAAAGAGCTATATAGGAATGTGTTGAGCTGTATTTTTCGTGTCGGGTTTTTGTTATCGTATCCACAGGGATTGTAAGATATCACCGCCGTTCGATGGTTGTATTAATCTTAGCTCAATGTAACAATAGGGTTTTGGTTTTAATCAAGTTATCTTGCATAAAAAGTAATAAATTGCGGTAAAAGTTATGGTTTGATTAAATGAGAAATATTGTCAAAGTTAGGTTTCAATGATCACTTTGCATGTATTTGCTCGGTCAACAATCTTATAAACTCCTTTAGATGATAAATCATTTCACAAAGTCCTCTCAATATGTTTCTCTCGAACACATATTGTGAGTTTTGCCATTTTGATCCATTGTTTCTCTCGAACACAATCTATCAAAATGACAACTTTTTGGTTCAACCTTATGGTGAACAAAATCATTCGTTACTATCTCTAGCTAACAAACAAGTTTGGATGAAAACCTAGGTCAAGAGTCGGTAAACATCTCTCGATCATAAACCAACACAAAGAGTTTTAAATAGAAATAAAGTTTTCATCATATATTTACCGTTAAAGAGTTTACATATGAGGATCCTTACATTTACACACAAAGCTAGTAATCACCTACATCTAACCTTGACAAATGGATGACTTAGCTACTCATTTTCATGGTAGCTTGGTCGGCAAGTAAGGAAAGAAGGTTGATCAACATCCAAGTCGGATAATCGATGTTGGATGGGAATCCACCTTCTTTTTGTAGAAGATGGTTCTAAGATGAAGAGAAAATGAAAACTAGGGCATAAAGATCCCAAGAACAATGCTGCAAAAATATCTAGAAGAAAGTACAAAAGTGGAAAAAGTTGGTAAAAATGAGGTATGGTGCTCAAAAGTGGCACCTGCTACTTATAGACCTCTGCTGGGCTGTCATGTTCGCTAGGCGAGCAGAATGGCTCGCCTAGTGAGGGTCTAATATGGGCACACAAGGCCCCTGCGCCCAGAGAAAACAGGGCCTGCTGAACTGTCATGTTCGCCTAGCGAACATACCTTCGCCTAGCGAAGGACACGCTTCAACCTTCGCCCCAGCGAGGTTGAGAGGTTTTGCTACTGGAATGCTCGCTGGGGACTCGCTAGAGCTTCGCCTAGCGAGTGAGTGCTGGCTGCGTTTTTCACCAAAACAGAATGAACTCGCTACCACCTTCGCCTTCAGCTCGCCTAGCGAATTAATTTGACAATTTACTGGAGTTGTTCGCCTGGAACTCGCCTAGCGAACCAATGCTTCGCCACAGCCTCGCCTAGCGAGCAGGCTGATGAAATGCTTGTATTCTTTGGTTCCTTTGCCAATTTTCTTGTGTCTTCATTTTCAATTAGTTCATGTCTTTCCTGCACAATAACACACAAATCAAAGGCACCAAGCTTGTTTATCAATGTAATGCATTCCATGTAAAACAAATGTGGTTTTGACAGTTTTAGCAAGGAAAAAGAGTGAAAGATGCCCACATATGATAGCTCTAATAAGCATTTTTGGGCATCTAACAGAATGCCAATACAGCAGAACCCCAACTATACGTGCTTATTCTATCAATGTCCTCGAGCAAACTCAAGTACATAAAGTTTATGCTATTTCCCGTGCCTTCGGGAAATAGCAAGTTCCCAAACAATAACATAATGTAAAACCGAGTTTTATGACTTTTTCTTGTTCGGACGATTCCTCAGTCAAAGTTATGGAGTCATGGTATAATTGAAGGCTCGATAGTTTAATACCCTGACCCCTTGCTTTTGCAGATCCCTCACCCTCGACCAGATCTACCCCCAACATTTGAACACATATTTCGTTGGGCTGTTGAACATTTCCAGTCACAGGCTTACCATCTATTCTAAGACCCAAAATCATGTATACGTCCTCTAGTGTGACGGTACATTCACCAGTTGGTAGGTGAAAAGTGTGTGTCTCTGGTCTCCAACGTTCACACAGAGCAAGAATAAATTTGACATCAATTGTGGCATTTACGACATGCATAACATGACCGAAACCCGCACGCTCTATGTAAGGTACGCACCATGGGTCTGGATAAGGCATAGGGTGTGAACGTTGACGAAATTTCTTGGGATCCTTTAAAAACAAACAATATAAACAATCATTAGATTGGACTTTTAAAAAACAAATTACAAACATACGAAAGAGGCAATGTTCAAGAAAAACTTACGAATGAGGCAATGTTTGCCCTAGTGCCTCTGTGTTCTTGGCCCATGGTAAGAAGAGACATGATTGCAATGTAGAACGAAGCTTGGTGGATGAGAAGTTTCGCCGGAGTTCTCTGAATAAAAGTGTTAGTGGTTGATGAAAACATGCAAGAATGACCTTCTATTTATACTCGTTTTCAAGTAGATTGAATATGCAAAAATGTGACAAGTGTAAGGCATGCGTGGGAATCTTGTAGCTAGGTGGATAGGTTGGCATGCATTGGTACAGATTAGGTTGCACTTGTCTTGTCTTGGGGAAGCCTTGGTGGAACCTGATGATGCAAAGGTGTGACACGTGGAAGGCATGCGTGGGAATCTTGCAGAATAGGTGCAGGCTAGGTGGATAGGTTGGCATGCATTGGTACAGATTATGTTGCACTTGTCTTGTCTTGGGGAAGACTTGGTGGAACCTGATGATGCAAAGGTGTGACACGTGGAAGGCATGCGTGGGAATCTTGCAGAATAGGTGCAGGCTAGGTGGATAGGTTGGCATGCATTGGTACAGATTAGGTTGCACTTTTCTTGTCTTGGGGAAGACTTGGTGGAACCTGATGATGCAAAGGTGTGACACGTGGAAGGCATGCGTGGGAATCTTGCAGAATAGGTGCAGGCTAGGTGGATAGGTTGGCATGCATTGGTACAGATTAGGTTGCACTTGTCTTGTCTTGGGGAAGCCTTGGTGGAACCTGATGATGCAAAGGTGTGACACGTGGAAGGCATGCGTGGGAATCTTGCAGAATAGGTGCAGGCTAGGTGGATAGGTTGGCATGCATTGGTACAGATTATGTTGCACTTGTCTTGTCTTGGGGAAGACTTGGTGGAACCTGATGATGCAAAGGTGTGACACGTGGAAGGCATGCGTGGGAATCTTGCAGAATAGGTGCAGGCTAGGTGGATAGGTTGGCATGCATTGGTACAGATTAGGTTGCACTTGTCTTGTCTTGGGGAAGACTTGGTGGAACCTGATGATGCAAAGGTGTGACACGTGGAAGACGTTATTGATCCTGTGGTTGATGACGAATAAGACGTTGAACACCCCGTTGAAGACGATGTCATTGATGATGCAGAAGACGTGGTTGATGACTTGGTGAACCGTGATTCCGAAGACGAAGACAAAGTACAAATACCTATTGCGCAACGGTACTCACCGCCTTCCCACTACACAACCCTTAACTTGGGCGAGGATGAGCCCTCATCAGATATGTTCTACAACCCATATATGAGGGCTGATGAGGAGTTAAAGAAGGGTGACCAATTTCGGACCAAGGAAGAGTGCCTGTTAGCAATAAAAAATTGGCACTTAAAAAACTGTGTTGACTACGATGTTAACAAATCAAACCCGGAAAGATACGTTATTTTATGCAAAAATCCGGAGTGTGGGTTTAGGTTGATGGCATCGTACAAGAAGAAATATAACGCGTGGGTGATAGGGTCCATTTCTCAAGCTCACACTTGCGTCAACACAAACATGGCACAGGATCATCGCAAACTTAGCCATGATATGATCTGCCATTCCATAATACCTCTTGTTGAAGCTGACCCGTCACTCAAGGTCAAAACCATTATCTCCCATTGTGTTGTTGTTTTCAAATATACACCGTCGTACAGAAAGGCTTGGTTAGCGAAAACCAAGGCTATTGAACTGGTATACGGTAATTGGGAGGAATCATACAAACAACTTTCGCGCTACCTGGCTGCACTAAATTTGTATTCACCTGGGACGGTTTCTATAATGGAGACCTTGCCGGCACAATCCCCTGAAGGAACTTGTCTAGAAGGTAATGGAATATTCCATAGACTTTTCTGGGCATTCCGTACCTGCATCATAGGTTTCACATTCTGCAAGCCGCTTATTCAAGTCGATGGAACTTGGCTGTATGGGAAATACAAAGGATCGTTACTAATGGCGGTCGCACAAGATGGAAATTCTAATATTTTCCCAATAGCCTTTGCATTGGTAGAAGGAGAAACGACTGCTGCTTGGAGTTTCTTCCTTAAGAATCTCCGAACGCACGTGACTCCACAAGCTGGCATCTGTGTGATGTCTGACAGGCACGCTTCAATAGACAGTGCATACAATAATCCAGAAAATGGTTGGCATGACCCCCCGTCTACCCATGTCTACTGCATCAGGCATATTGCTCAAAATTTTATGCGGGAGTTCAAGGATAACTTCTTGAAGCAAAATTTGATAAACGCGGGGTATGCATTAAACCAACCTGGATTCCAATACTACCGCCGGTAAATAGTGTTGGCAAATTCTGATGCAGGGAGGTGGATCGATAACATTGACAGAGCAAAGTGGACTAGGTCATACGACGATGGGGTGAGGTGGGGCCACGTGACAACAAATCTTGTGGAATCAATGAACGGCGTCTTTAAGGGCATACGTAACCTCCCGGTAACCGCATTGGTGAGTGCGACCTATTTTCGGGGGGCAACGCTGTTCGTAACAAGAAGCAGGCGCTGGCATGAAGTGTTGCAGACGAGTCAAGTATATAGTGATGCCTGCATGAAGTTTATGAGGCAGGAATCTGCCAAAGCCAGCAACCATCGGGTTACGGAATTCGACCGCCATGGCCACACTTTTAGTGTCAAGGAAACAATTGACCACAACCAAGGGCTGCCCAGACAAGAGTATAGGGTCCTAATACCAGACCGTTGGTGCGACTGTGGTTAATTTCAGGCCTATCGTATGCCTTGTTCCCATGTCATTGCAGCGTGTTCACACAACCACTTCGATGCATTATCGCTAGTGTCTCCCATCTACAAAGTTCCAACATTGCTCAATGTATACGACAATCCCTTTCCGGTGGTAGCATTGGAGGCATATTGGCCAGAGTATGACGGGGAAATTGTTTGGCACAACGAATCGATGCGGCGGAATAAAAGTGGTCGCCCAAACAGCAGGCGCATTAGAACTGAAATGGATGTCGCAGAGAAAATGCAGAGGAAGTGTAGCATATGTCGACAACTGGGGCATAATAGGAACAAATGTCCATATCGTGGATCTACTTCGACTACATAGTTGTATTAGTTCATAACTCTGCGTACCAATGCTATTTATCAATAAAGTTTACTTTTTATTCCAAATAGAAGATGACATTGGAACAACAAACACAAACATCTAACATTACAACAACAATTACTAAAACAAAAACAAATACTGGAACAAGAACAAGTACTAAAACAACAACAAGTACTATAACAATAGCAAATACACAAACAACATCACAAACAACCCTAAAAATCTAGGAAATTACAACAGTTAACACTATGTCGTCTGATCCATGCATCATTTGGATGCAATCAATGTCGCTTTCAACTTCAACCCACGAACATACCGTTTCTCCAGTTTCAAATGACATACTTCTTCTAAGCCTCTGAATCCTTCTGATGACTTCACCAGGTTCGTAATCTCCCTCTAACCAAGACATCAAGGATCTTTTTAGTTGGTCCAACGAACGGATGTTCCAAAATTTCATCTCCATTGGGGGTTTCACACGCGAGAAAATAACATGTCCGTCCCTTTTTAAGATTACTGGTTCTGGATCCGGGCGCCTTGATGATGTCCGCTCCCATGATGACGGTCTGGGGGATCCCATGAACTCAACCTGATAGAGAAAGTGATAGGAAATAGTGGTGAAGAAAATGCAAGGAAATAACACTTTATTTATAGGACAAGATCTAGGTTGTACACCAATGTATTTAACCCTAATTAGTGTCGCACTTGATTAATTAGTCTTAGAGGGAATTAGGGTTTGAATTAGGTCATACCTACCTAACATGATTAACCCTAATTTTCCCAAAAATTTATAAATAATATTAATTACTTATAAATTAAATTAATATATATAAATTAATATATATATATATATATATATATATATATATATATATATATATATATATATATCTTGTAAATAATTTTATTTATATATATATTAATATAAATTAATATAATTTATAATAAATATAAATTAATACATTAAAAAATATTTAAAAAAATTAAAAAAAAACATATTAAAAAATAAAATAAAATAAAAAATAATAATAATAATTTGAGTGTAGGCGCCACTCCTAGTGGCGACTTGCCCTACCCTAAAGGGTAGGCGCCAACTAGGGTGGCGTCTAGGTGCAATTTAGGGCCAAAAATGGCCATTTTTGGAATTTTTTTTGAAAATTTAATAATTTTTGAATTTTTTTTTAAAAATCTGGATAATTAAAAAAAATATTCACTTTTTTATGCATATTTATTCGTTAATATCCAATTTAACAACTATACCTTTTATAATCATTATTTAATAATATTTTCTACATATAACTATTATATACATTAATTAAGAACATGTTAATGTATATCTATTAGTTAACATATTTTTTCACTAAATCTTTTTTTTATAAATGTTTAATAATATCTCATTAAAAAATCCTTATATATATTATATAGGTTTGTTTTATACATCAATTGTTTATTTTAGAGATATGTTAAAGAGCTAGTTAGAATAGTTATGTGTGGCAATTAAAAGCTAGTTACAAAAGGTGAAGTTAGTTAGAATAGAAAAAAGTTGATAAATTTGAGTGCTCTGTTGTTTTTATGATATTTTGAAAATTTAATTTTTTCAATCAATAAACAATTCAAGATTATAAAAATATTTAAGTAGTTAAGAGCTTTCATTGAAAAAATTCACATATGAAAGAAAGTTGTGCAAGAAAAAATTTTGGTCAATATTTTATTGACGCTTAAAGCAGATGAAAAATATTCATGAAAAAGATAAATTTTACTGTCAAATGATTCTGCTGTTTATACATCACAAGACACATTTTTTAAAAGACTTGTGATGCTTGAAAATAAATAAAAATAATTTTCAATACTACAAGAAAATGATTCATAAAAAAATGCTATAAGGAGCTAGCATTGATTCAGAAATTTTCCAAAAGTTACCAATGACAATCGATTGTCGTACCATGTTAATAGACTGTTGAAACTTCAAAGTTCAAAAACATAGAAAATTTCAAAGTGACGATCGATGGCATATACCCCAACAATCGATTATCTAAGGCAAATTTTGGAAATTTTTGGAATCATCAACCAATTGCAGCAATGATGTCAATTAATTAATGCCTTTAAGAATTTCAATATTTCACTTGGCAAAGAAATTGAAGAATCAATTGTTTCCATAGAGCAATCGATTGCTCTAATGAAAGTTTTGAAAATTTTCTAAGTTCATTACTACGTAAAAGTCATTTCACAAAGGTTGAAAAAACGATACCACCACATGTGACCAACTGTTGTGAAGTATGTGGTGGTTGTATATATGGTGTTTCCCACCATGGTCGTGCTCCTGTGATTATACTATATCTAGCTCACTACATATCACAACACTTACTTTAAACAACCTTTGTGATAATCTTAGCGCATAACATTTAACAACAGTTGGTATAAACAACTGTTGTGATATATATACTGAGTTTATTATAAATCGTGTGGAATGCTTATTTCGCCAATGCTAACTAAATATATAATCTTTCAATATGATCTAGACCATTATAATATCACAAATTAAGTTATATTAGAAGAACATGTTCACGTTCAATGCTTGATAAGATGTTAATACCTTAGGATTGGCATTAATTTTGTAAAACAAATAATGTAATCATCTCTGTTGTTTTAATATGTTGGGTTGAAGAATTTCAACATCTGGACCAACATGTCATGTACGATGTCACGACATCATGTCTGTGACATCGCACATGTGTAGAAAACTGAATTAATTAATTCAGTATATATTCTGGGATTAGTGAGGATATTTGGTGAATATCCTAACTCCCATGTGGAGGTCTTAAAGACTCAATCAGAATATATATATAAGGAGATATATATGGAGAGATTTTAGGATTGAAGACCTTGATTGTAGCAGAACGTTTCTGCTGACTTTGTAACAGCAAAGAACAAGTTTGCTGCGATTTCTGAAGGCCCAAATCCAGTTGGGTGATTAGGTTATAAATAGCATATTGTAACCTAGTTTTTGTAAGCCTCTTAGAATGAAAAATTAGGGGTGTGTGTGAGGTAAACCTCCCAACTTGTGGGAATGTTACCATGTGTTTCTCAGTGTTCAAAGCTGAGAGTATTTGTAACTCAAAGCCTGTAGGCAAGAGTGATTATGTGCTTGAACAAAGCTGTGAAGTAAGTTTAAGTTATTTAACATTACATTGGTTTGTAGTGATAGGAATGGAAACTGGAGGTTTCTATCTAGGAGTTCCTAGGTATAGATTGCATTGGGTAGGGATTAAGTGAAGAGTTGTAAACGGGGGAGTTTAACTCTGAATTAATACTGCTGATAGTGGATCTTCTTCCTGGCTTGGTAGCCCCCAGATGTAGGTCATGTTGGACCGAACTGGGTAAACAATTTTCTGTGTTTGTTTTCCTTCTGCATGTTATAATCCTGTCTGCCATAACTCAGGTTGTAATTCAGTCTGCTTATCAAGTGAATAACAGACCTGATACATAGCCTTCTGTTTGAATGTCAATCAGAATGTTTTGACATTCATCATTAACAACACATACTGAATAATAGGCATGTTGATCTCAGTTCAGTATTTAGTTAAGTCTGGTCTTCAAGAGGATAACAGACCTGGCCAACGGATCATAGTGAAACTGTCAAACTGGATGTCTTGACAGTTGTACGTGTAGACTGATACTGAAGTAGAGACTGATTAGTCTTTCACAGTATAGTAAAGTTAGCACAGTCTGTTTTCAGGAACATAACAGAATCAGCATGAGGTATATGTTCTGAATGTCAAACTAAATGTTGTGACATTCACACCTGACAGTTGGTGCTAAATTGGAGGATAATTAGTTTTTCTGTTTCAGCATTTTTCTCAGGCTAATTTAAGGAATCCAACAGCTGAGCTAAAATCCAGGAAAATAACAACTAACCTACAATTAATGAACCTAAAAAATAGCCTATTTGTCAGCTCCCTAATGTGTGGAAATTAGGTTACCTTGTTTGACTTTTAGTTTAGGAAACACGAGTACTAAGCCAGCAAATTGAAATACAGTAACAGGTGATGTGCAAATCAGTATTGATATATCATGCTGATAATTGTCCACACACAACAGAAGTAAGTATGGTGTTTGATCTCTGTTGTGTCTTTGTACAAGAAGGACAGAACTAGGTGTTCTTCCATTCTAGGGTAATACAGTAGCAGAAGTTGTGACTACTGTGAAAGCGTGCTTGAATACAGGGTTTTAATTTGTATAACTGTCTTGTTGTATTAGTTACAATGTTGGATCAAATGTCATGACTTGGAGTAGAACATCTGAATTCTGACTACGCCAGAATTTCAATTGGTATCAGAGCAGGCATCCTGTCTGTTTCTGGATGAGATCCATGGGTGATACTTTCTGGTATCTTGCAAGGAGTTATGTTAGTACTGATGCTGGAACCTGTGAAAGGTTCTGTAATCTCCCTGAATGGTCCCTTGAAGTAGGTGGATGGACTGTTCATGACGGGAATGGTGTGTACCTGTCTCTGGAGGTTGGCAATTGGCCTTTGTGTGGGACAGTTGTGCCAGTATTGAATCACATTCAAACTTGGTATGGTCTTGGAGGCTGATCTGGTGAAGTGTGTGTTCATAGGTTGAGTTGTATTATGATTTCCGCTGCATAATACCTGGCAAAACTCAAACTCTGATGTAGTTTCCCCCCATGTGGATGAAAGGCTGCTGTATTCAAGAGTTCATCATAATCTATTGAAGATGTCAAAGAGACTCGTGTCTCCTCGAGACCACTCGTCATGACGCTCTCACTTCAGGATGGTAAGAATCAACTGATCACTGATTCCTTTACTCTTTTGGGTAATGTATATGAAGACCTTGAAGAATTTCAAGGAAAGTTTGTTCCAAGGAGGTGGAACTAATGTTCTATGTGATGTTAGAACATGTTGTTCAACACGTATGCAACTACTGGTTGAAGAGCAGATGTTTTTAGGTGTCAAACAACAGGAGACCTTGTTTGGAACCTACTCCTGACCTGGAAGAGGAGACATCTGTGTGTTCTAAGTTGACAAGGGTAGGGTCAACTGTGTGTATGCTCAAGAAGGTCACATGTAGAGGTCTGGTCTCTAGAAGTAGAGCTGGCTGAGATGTGACATTGTGCAATTTCCTGCTGCTTGCCTTATTCCTGTAGATTGATCAGGGTTGGATAGTTGTTCCCTGAAGTACTATGTTGTGTTGGAAGACAAGTCCCCTGGATGTTAGAAGTCAATAATGGGATAACCTGACTGCTATTTCATTTAAGAGGATTGGGACCATGAATCTTGTTATTCAAACACCACGCTCAGAAGTGGCAGTTCTTTCAAGGAGTGAGAATATGAAGATTCAGTGGTTGGTTGAGGTATAACTCATAGAGTTAGTTGCCACTGGTAGGGAAGGTGTATGTCATGTTGAGACATTTGTGTATAATGCATGGATATTGGTGTGGAGTGTTCGTGATTGCTAATTTGAGGGGGAGTTTGGCTAACCTCCTCACGTTTGGTCAGCCTAGGGTCTGGTTGGCTGTTGACCTGTGTCACATGGGTTCTGGCTGTTGTGTGACATAGTTGCAAGGAAGGATTCATCTCTCTCATTCCTAAGGCTGAATCTAATCTGGAAAGATTCTCAAAACTGCTGAGGTGCTTGCAAGCAGAAGATCTTGTCACAAGAAGAATATTTTCAAAGTATTCTTATGGTGGAAGTATCTGAAAGGATAATTGGGAATGGATTTAAGATCAATGTCTACTTGTGCCAAGTACAAGTATGTAATTGATTATCCTTGGATCTCCAGATAACTGATGTTCTTAAAGATGTTGGAACATCTCTTCTTCAAGACCCTGTGCAGAATCACAGGAAGGATAGTACATTGGTTTACGATCTATCTCCTTGGTGGCAGCAAGAGCATATGATCTCTGAAAAGGTTTCCTGGCAAGAAACATGTTCAGCCTCGTGGTGTACAAGAAGAATAAGACATCATAGTCTTGATGGTGGTTACTTGGATCAGTTTATTTCTGATCTAGGTAAGGAAGTGCATTGGCTAATGCACACTGTGGAGTTAAGAACAAGTGGCAACATTATTAACATCATGGAAACAGCTTTACCTTAGGAAGTGGAATCCTTGGTATAGCTGAAGGGTTAGTCTCTAACTGGTCCTTCTGAAGACTCATGCATCAGTGTGTCTGATGTCTTTGGAGAAGAAGCAGGAATTCATCAAGGTGTGAGCTTGGATGACTTAACTGCAAACCTGCAGGATGGAGGGTGTTTACTCAAACTTGGTTCCACAATCAAGTCTATGAGAGCATTGAACTCTTGTTCTGTGTAGGGAGGAAGTTCTTTCAAGTGGCAGAAGAAGGAGCTGAATTCAACAGCTAAATGTTGAAACACAATGTTGTGACATTTGGTGTAACATCAGAATCTTAATTGGTGAAGTGGCACATCAACTTAAGATAGAAGGGTCTACAGAGTTGTAGATTGGGTACGTCAAAAAGGCCGTTCTCATTGCAGTTCTTTGGAGTTGCTGGATGGAGAAGATGTTACATGTTCATGTCTTAGAGAATCTAAGTTCTGTTTAACATGTAGCTTGAAGCTCAAGTCTCACTTGGAAGGTCAGCATATCTTTGGGAGAAGTCTGATAAAACTTGGAGAGGTCAAAAAGTGGCATTTGACTTTTTCATATGAGGATTCATGAAGGAGGTAATCAACCAGTGGCATTTGGTCTATCTCAGAAGTGAGTTCGAAGGATCAAGATAATCAACATATGGCAGCTGATTATTCTTGAGGAAAGTCTGATACAAATTACTTTTGAGCAGAAAAGTAGTAAGTTAAAGACAAAAGGAGGTGTTTTCTATTCATCTCTTGGAGCTTGTGGTAGGAGTTCTAAGCTATCTATGGAAGATTATCTCTTGGAATGGGATGAGAATGTATAAGTCCCAATTTGTGTCTGGTTTCTTTTGGATTAAGCTGGTGACTCAGTGATATCTGAAGATTATCAGATGGTGTTCCTTGTTATGTTGTGAGGATGTCCTAACTAATGTTAGAACATTTTGTGAAGTGGTGTTCTGTTTTGGTTAGAAGAGAGATTGACACAGAGTGTGGATGTGTTCAGCCCAGAGGGTTGAACAGAGGGGGTGCTCTTGAAGACATGAAGATGCGTCTTATGTTTTCCATTCATCAAGTGGTCTGAGTTCTCTTTGAATCAAGAAGTATTTGAAGGTCCAACTCTGGGGTGTTGGATAGGTTCCTGTGTGATCACCAAGTATCAAGAGGAGAGTTGGATGTCCATGACAGGGGGAGTTATATCCTTGTGCTGCAAGTAATCATCAAGCGGGTGGTCTATGTGTTCTCAGATAACAAGGCATGGCACCTTGTTAGCTATTGGGATTATGTGGTGCATGTCAATGCTGAGTGAGCACAAGAATGTCTGACCGGATGTCATGACATTGCCTGGGACAATAGTTTTCCTTCTGAAGCTCACAGTAATTAGGAAATATGGATGTGATGTGTCTAATTATGATATATCAGAATAAGCCTGAGTGCTACAGTTGTGTGTTACAGGGGGAGTAACCATCTACTGATGTTTGTGATTTTGGCTTTAGTGGTGCCAGATGTCAAGTCTCTACTGGTGGTATGAAAGTGGTCTTAGGAAATGTTGAGAGGAAGAATACTTGAAGAATGCAGGCAAAAGCCACTTTGAATGTTAAGACATCACGTGCAACGTGACTGACTGCATATAGGGAATAGTCTCCATGCACTGGAACTGCTGTTTTGGAAAAGAAACAGTCAAGAGCTATAAAAGGTATTCAAAGATAGTCTGAGATTTTGTTGGTGATTCTCTGACTGTTTCTTAGCAAATATTAATGAATCTTGACCAAGCATTTATTCCTACCGTTAATTCCTAAGCACGGGCTGGACTATTTAAAGGATGTAATAGCCCTCTTCTTCTCACAAGAGAAACACTCCATTCCCTCTAAATCATGGGGTATGTTAAGGTTTGGGCAAACTGCGCCTGGATCTGGTTTTGTGAGGGGTTCCTTTACAAATGTTTAGCTAAAAAGGGGGAGAGAAATATAGTCCTGAGAATGTACCAGAAGCAAGTAAAATGTGGTAGCAAGCAGAAGTTGGCTTCAGGCACAGAAGTCACTAACTGGGCATATCACTTGTGTCTTGTGATTTGAGTTAAGAGGACAGTTGTGTCTTGTGATCTGAGTTACATTATCTATGTACTCAGCATTACATATTCTTCTGGAAGCTCTACCGGTGAGGGGAAGGGTTCTGATACAACTGATTCTTGTACCTCTACTTCCTCATGTACACCAACCTTGGTGTTTGTGGTGGTGGAGACAATGACAGAGATGAAGAGCATACCCATATTGGGATGTATTGTCCAGTGTAATGTTTATTTGTTTTAGCTAAAATTTCCCAAAGGGGGAGATTGTTAATACCTTAGGATTGGCATTAATTTTGTAAAACAAATAATGTAATCATCTCTGTTGTTTTAATATGTTGGGTTGAAGAATTTCAACATCTGGACCAACATGTCATGTACGATGTCACAACATCATGTCTGTGACATCGCACATGTGTAGAAAACTGAATTAATTAATTCAGTATATATTCTGGGATTAGTGAGGATATTTGGTGAATATCCTAACTCCCATGTGGAGGTCTTAAAGACTCAATCAGAATATATATATAAGGAGATATATATGGAGAGATTTTAGGATTGAAGACCTTGCTTGTAGCAGAAAGTTTCTGCTGACTTTGTAACAGCGAATAACAAGTTTGCTGCGATTTCTGAAGGCCCAAATCCAGTTGGGTGATTAGGTTATAAATAGCATATTGTAACCTAGTTTTTGTAAGCCTCTTAGAATGAAAAATTAGGTGTGTGTGTGTGTGAGGTAAACCTCCCAACTTGTGGGAAGGTTACCATGTGTTTCTCAGTGTTCAAAGCTGAGAGTATTTGTAACTCAAAGCCTGTAGGCAAGAGTGATTATGTGCTTGAACAAAGCTGTGAAGTAAGTTCAAGTTATTTAACATTACATTGGTTTGTAGTGATAGGAATGGAAACTGGAGGTTTCTATCTAGGAGTTCCTAGGTATATATTGCATAGGGTAGGGATTAAGTGAAGAGTTGTAAACGGGGGAGTTTAACTCTGAATTAATACTGCTGATAGTGGATCTTCTTCCTGGCTTGGTAGCCCCTAGATGTAGGTCATGTTGGACCGAACTGGGTAAACAATTTTCTATGTTTGTTTTCCTTCTGCATGTTATAATCCTGTCTGCCATAACTCAGGTTGTAATTCAGTCTGCTTATCAAGTGAATAACAGACCTGATACATAGCCTTCTGTTTGAATGTCAATCAGAATGTTTTGACATTCATCATTAACAACACATACTGAATAATAGGCATGTTGATCTCAGTTCAGTATTTAGTTAAGTCTGGTCTTCAAGAGGATAACAGACCTGGCCAACGGATCATAGTGAAACTGTCAAACTGGATGTCTTGACAGTTGTACGTGTAGACTGATACTGAAGTAGAGACTGATTAGTCTTTCACAGTATAGTAAAGTTAGCACAGTCTGTTTTCAGGAACATAACAGAATCAGCATGAGGTATATGTTCTGAATGTCAAACTAAATGTTGTGACATTCACACCTGACAGTTGGTGCTAAATTGGAGGATAATTAGTTTTTCTGTTTCAGCATTTTTCTCAGGCTAATTTAAGGAATCCAACAGCTGAGCTAAAATCCAGGAAAATAGCAACTAACCTACAATTAATGAACCTAACAAATAGCCTATTTGTCAGCTCCCTAATGTGTGGAAATTAGGTTACCTTGTTTGACTTTTAGTTTAGGAAACACGAGTACTAAGCCAGCAAATTGAAATACAGTAACAAGTGATGTGCAAATCAATATTGATATATCATGCTGATAACTGTCCACACACAACAGAAGTAAGTATGGTGTTTGATCTCTGTTGTGTCTTTGTACAAGAAGGACAGAACTAGGTGTTCTTCCATTCTAAGGTAATATAGTAGCAGAAGTTGTGACTACTGTGAAAGCGTGCTTGAGTACAGGGTTTTAATTTGTATAACTGTCTTGCTGTATTAGTTACAATGTTGGATCAGATGTCATGTCTTGGAGTAGAACATCTGAATTCTGACTACGCCAGAATTTCACAAGAGTTCTTCAACTAAGTTATCCGCATTTTACTCTTTAACAATTAAAACTTTTTTTAATGATCCTAGTTTTTTCACCTCCCCTTCCTTCAACTCTAGTTCATTTTGTCAAATATTATTTACTTTGCAAACAAAAGTAGGGGTGGAGAAAGGGGCGGTAGAAGAACTACATGCATTAAATTCTAGAGATGCATCAGAATGTAAGGACATATCTAGAAATACATCGGAAAAAAGGAAAAGTAGGGGTCTGGAATTGCATTAGAAGAAAAGGAGACATCGAGGAATACATCGGATAAAAGGGAATGATTCTGGAACTTCGATAGATAAAAGGAAAAAAGTTATAGAAACACATCAGAACAAAAGAAACATTCGGAAATCACTTTGGAGAAAGAAATAATTAAATTATGTAAATGCATCAAAGTAGGAGGGGCTGTTCAGAAATACACCGGGACGTAAAACTCGTCCAAGAATACATCGGTGAGAATGGTAAATAACATCTGGAAAATACATCAGAAATAATTCTTGAAATACGTCTGATAAAAAATACTCAGCCAAGAATACATCAGAAAATAATTCTTGAAATACATCAGAAATAATTCTTGGCTCTATATTTGAAGTGTTCAGTGATCATAAGAGCTTGAAGTACGTATTCGATCGAATGAGTTAAATATGGGGGAGATGAGGTGGCTTGAATTGTTAAAGGATTAAGATTTTGGTTTGAATTTCTATCCTGGTAAAGCCAGTGTAGTGACTGACGCACTGAGTCAGAAGTCGTTGCATATGTCGACATTGATGGCTAGAGAGTTAGAGCTAATCAAAGAAATTAGAGATTTGTGTTTAGTCTGTGAAGTCATGCTGTAGAGTATGAAGCTAGGTATTTTAAAACTTACCAATGGTGTTTTGGAAGAGATTAGAGAAAGTTAGAGGACGAATTTGGAATTGGTAGATCATTTAGATTTAATCAATCAAAGTCAAGGTGGTGATTTCAAGATTGATGATAAAAATGGTGTTATAAAATTTTGTGACAAAATCTGTGTTCCTGATGTGCCTAAACTCAAGAAGAATATTCTAGAGGACACCAAAGTGGTCCGAGTATCCATCCGGGTTCTACAAAGATGTAACAGGATTTGAGAAAGATGTTTTGGTGGCCTGGAATGAAGAAAGAGATTGTAACGTTTGTGTATGCATGCCTGACTTGACAGAATTCAAAGATTGAGTATCAAAAGTCATTGGGTTTGATGCAACTGTTGTCTATTCGTGAGTGGAAATGGGACATCATTTAGGTGGATTTTGTGTCTGGATGACCGAGGGTTGTAAATAATTGTGACAATATCTGGGTAATTGTGGATAGGTTGGTGAAGTCTGCTCATTTTATTCCGATGAGACTGGATTATTCATCGGAGAGGTTGGATAAGTTGTATATAAATAAATAAGATTGTCAGTTTGCACGGTATGGTCAGACTAGGAGCACTATCCAGTTGCTAGAGGACTTGTTAAGGGCATGTGTACTTGAACAAGGAGGTGTTTGGGATAACTTTTTTTAACTTTGATTGAGTTTACATACAACAACAGTTTCCATTCGAGTATTCGAATGGAACCATTTGAGGCATTGTAAGGTTGAAGGTGTAGGATGCCTTTATGTTGGTATGAGTCATGAGAGGGTGTTGTGATTGGACCTGAGATTATCTAACAGACCACAGAGAAGATCAAAGTGAATCTGGAGAAGATGAAAGCTTCTCAGAGTCACCAAAAGAGTTATCATGATAGACAAAGGAAAGCACTTGAGTTCCAAGAGGGAGATCATCTGTTTCTAAGGGTTACTCTGATAATTGGTGTTGGCCGAGCTTTGAATTCTAGAAAGTGCACTCCGCGTTTCATCGGTCCTTACCATATTTTGCAAAGAATAAGAGAAGTGACCTATCAGATTACTTTTCCACCGCCGCTTTCTAATCCTTATGATGTGTTTCATGTGTCTAAATTGAGGAGATACATTCCAGATCCTTCTCATGTGATCCAAGTGGATGATGTGCAGGTGAGAGATAACTTGACTATTGAGGCATCATCTATGTAGATAAAGAATTGAGAAGTGAATCAGTTATATGGTAAAGAGATTAACTTGGTGAAGGTAGCTTGTGGAGGACAAGTTGGTGGAAACGTAACTTGGGGGCTTGAGAGCCATATAAGGGATTCATATCTGAATCTATTCACTTGAGGTGATTTTCGAGGGCGGAAATTCCTTAAGTGGGGGGCTTGAGAGCCATATAAGGGATTCATATCTGAATCTATTCACTTGAGGTGATTTTCGAGGGCGGAAATTCTTTAAGTGAAGGAGAGTTGCAACACCGTATTTTTCTAGAAATTATTTATATTAATCATTTATAATTTTATGTGTGTATCTAATTATTATTTGTGTGATGATTGAGATGTTTTGGGGAAACACGGGTGGATGACCCTTAGGTAGAAAGTATGGAGAGTAATTAGAGGTTGGTATATTTTTTTAGAATTATTTAATTGATTAAAATAATGTTTTTGTGTTATTATTTAAATGAAATAATAAAGTAAAAGGAAATAATGAGTTTGAGGTTGAAAATGAGAATTATGGAGAATTAAAATAAATAATGTAAGTTAATAATAAGTTAGGCCTCCTTGGTGGAATATTAGAAAGATAAAAAATAGGTTTTTGATTTATGAGGAGAGAAGTGAGTGAAAAAGTTGACAGTACGTGAAACTTTTGGACTTGAAGAAAAAGAGGCAAGAGAAGAGAAAATCAAGGAAAACCTAAGGAGAGCTATAGGAAAGAGAAATCATAGCCAAAATGTTGGATTTTCTGGTATTACAAGGTAAGAGTGGAAATTTGGTTCAACAATAGGGACATGAATGGAAGGGTAGAGGAAAGTTTTTTTTTGTATTAATGATGAATATTGATATTCGTTGAATGAAATTTATGTTTTAAATTGTTCATGTATGTTCATCATTGATGATGTTTGAAGGTTTTAGGGATTGATATAGTATATAGACCCATGGTTATATGAAAATAAGTAGTGATTGATATATGTATGTTTATGACCGAGTTTAAAACCATGAAATATTTAAGGTAATGATTTCATGGACATTTTTGTGGTTGGAGAAAATGAAAATCGTCTTAAAAATTAGGTTTCAATGATCACTTTGCATGTATTTGCTCGGTCAACAATCTTATAAACTCCTTTAGATGATAAATCATTTCACAAAGTCCTCTCAATATGTTTCTCTCGAACACATATTGTGAGTTTTGCCATTTTGATCCATTGTTTCTCTCGAACACAATCTATCAAAATGACAACTTTTTGGTTCAACCTTATGGTGAACAAAATCATTCGTTACTATCTCTAGCTAACAAACAAGTTTGGATGAAAACCTAGGTCAAGAGTCGGTAAACATCTCTCGATCATAAACCAACACAAAGAGTTTTAAATAGAAATAAAGTTTTCATCATATATTTACCGTTAAAGAGTTTACATATGAGGATCCTTACATTTACACACAAAGCTAGTAATCACCTACATCTAACCTTGACAAATGGATGACTTAGCTACTCATTTTCATGGTAGCTTGGTCGGCAAGTAAGGAAAGAAGGTTGATCAACATCCAAGTCGGATAATCGATGTTGGATGGGAATCCACCTTCTTTTTGTAGAAGATGGTTCTAAGATGAAGAGAAAATGAAAACTAGGGCATAAAGATCCCAAGAACAATGCTGCAAAAATATCTAGAAGAAAGTACAAAAGTGGAAAAAGTTGGTAAAAATGAGGTATGGTGCTCAAAAGTGGCACCTGCTACTTATAGACCTCTGCTGGGCTGTCATGTTCGCTAGGCGAGCAGAATGGCTCGCCTAGTGAGGGTCTAATATGGGCACACAAGGCCCCTGCGCCCAGAGAAAACAGGGCCTGCTGAACTGTCATGTTCGCCTAGCGAACATACCTTCGCCTAGCGAAGGACACGCTTCAACCTTCGCCCCAGCGAGGTTGAGAGGTTTTGCTACTGGAATGCTCGCTGGGGACTCGCTAGAGCTTCGCCTAGCGAGTGAGTGCTGGCTGCGTTTTTCACCAAAACAGAATGAACTCGCTACCACCTTCGCCTTCAGCTCGCCTAGCGAATTAATTTGACAATTTACTGGAGTTGTTCGCCTGGAACTCGCCTAGCGAACCAATGCTTCGCCACAGCCTCGCCTAGCGAGCAGGCTGATGAAATGCTTGTATTCTTTGGTTCCTTTGCCAATTTCTTGTGTCTTCATTTTCAATTAGTTCATGTCTTTCCTGCACAATAACACACAAATCAAAGGCACCAAGCTTGTTTATCAATGTAATGCATTCCATGTAAAACAAATGTGGTTTTGACAGTTTTAGCAAGGAAAAAGAGTGAAAGATGCCCACATATGATAGCTCTAATAAGCATTTTTGGGCATCTAACAGAATGCCAATACAGCAGAACCCCAACTATACGTGCTTATTCTATCAATGTCCTCGAGCAAACTCAAGTACATAAAGTTTATGCTATTTCCCGTGCCTTCGGGAAATAGCAAGTTCCCAAACAATAACATAATGTAAAACCGAGTTTTATGACTTTTTCTTGTTCGGACGATTCCTCAGTCAAAGTTATGGAGTCATGGTATAATTGAAGGCTCGATAGTTTAATACCCTGACCCCTTGCTTTTGCAGATCCCTCACCCTCGACCAGATCTACCCCCAACATTTGAACACATATTTCGTTGGGCTGTTGAACATTTCCAGTCACAGGCTTACCATCTATTCTAAGACCCAAAATCATGTATACGTCCTCTAGTGTGACGGTACATTCACCAGTTGGTAGGTGAAAAGTGTGTGTCTCTGGTCTCCAACGTTCACACAGAGCAAGAATAAATTTGACATCAATTGTGGCATTTACGACATGCATAACATGACCGAAACCCGCACGCTCTATGTAAGGTACGCACCATGGGTCTGGATAAGGCATAGGGTGTGAACGTTGACGAAATTTCTTGGGATCCTTTAAAAACAAACAATATAAACAATCATTAGATTGGACTTTTAAAAAACAAATTACAAACATACGAAAGAGGCAATGTTCAAGAAAAACTTACGAATGAGGCAATGTTTGCCCTAGTGCCTCTGTGTTCTTGGCCCATGGTAAGAAGAGACATGATTGCAATGTAGAACGAAGCTTGGTGGATGAGAAGTTTCGCCGGAGTTCTCTGAATAAAAGTGTTAGTGGTTGATGAAAACATGCAAGAATGACCTTCTATTTATACTCGTTTTCAAGTAGATTGAATATGCAAAAATGTGACAAGTGTAAGGCATGCGTGGGAATCTTGTAGCTAGGTGGATAGGTTGGCATGCATTGGTACAGATTAGGTTGCACTTGTCTTGTCTTGGGGAAGCCTTGGTGGAACCTGATGATGCAAAGGTGTGACACGTGGAAGGCATGCGTGGGAATCTTGCAGAATAGGTGCAGGCTAGGTGGATAGGTTGGCATGCATTGGTACAGATTATGTTGCACTTGTCTTGTCTTGGGGAAGACTTGGTGGAACCTGATGATGCAAAGGTGTGACACGTGGAAGGCATGCGTGGGAATCTTGCAGAATAGGTGCAGGCTAGGTGGATAGGTTGGCATGCATTGGTACAGATTAGGTTGCACTTTTCTTGTCTTGGGGAAGACTTGGTGGAACCTGATGATGCAAAGGTGTGACACGTGGAAGGCATGCGTGGGAATCTTGCAGAATAGGTGCAGGCTAGGTGGATAGGTTGGCATGCATTGGTACAGATTAGGTTGCACTTGTCTTGTCTTGGGGAAGCCTTGGTGGAACCTGATGATGCAAAGGTGTGACACGTGGAAGGCATGCGTGGGAATCTTGCAGAATAGGTGCAGGCTAGGTGGATAGGTTGGCATGCATTGGTACAGATTATGTTGCACTTGTCTTGTCTTGGGGAAGACTTGGTGGAACCTGATGATGCAAAGGTGTGACACGTGGAAGGCATGCGTGGGAATCTTGCAGAATAGGTGCAGGCTAGGTGGATAGGTTGGCATGCATTGGTACAGATTAGGTTGCACTTGTCTTGTCTTGGGGAAGACTTGGTGGAACCTGATGATGCAAAGGTGTGACACGTGGAAGACGTTATTGATCCTGTGGTTGATGACGAATAAGACGTTGAACACCCCGTTGAAGACGATGTCATTGATGATGCAGAAGACGTGGTTGATGACTTGGTGAACCGTGATTCCGAAGACGAAGACAAAGTACAAATACCTATTGCGCAACGGTACTCACCGCCTTCCCACTACACAACCCTTAACTTGGGCGAGGATGAGCCCTCATCAGATATGTTCTACAACCCATATATGAGGGCTGATGAGGAGTTAAAGAAGGGTGACCAATTTCGGACCAAGGAAGAGTGCCTGTTAGCAATAAAAAATTGGCACTTAAAAAACTGTGTTGACTACGATGTTAACAAATCAAACCCGGAAAGATACGTTATTTTATGCAAAAATCCGGAGTGTGGGTTTAGGTTGATGGCATCGTACAAGAAGAAATATAACGCGTGGGTGATAGGGTCCATTTCTCAAGCTCACACTTGCGTCAACACAAACATGGCACAGGATCATCGCAAACTTAGCCATGATATGATCTGCCATTCCATAATACCTCTTGTTGAAGCTGACCCGTCACTCAAGGTCAAAACCATTATCTCCCATTGTGTTGTTGTTTTCAAATATACACCGTCGTACAGAAAGGCTTGGTTAGCGAAAACCAAGGCTATTGAACTGGTATACGGTAATTGGGAGGAATCATACAAACAACTTTCGCGCTACCTGGCTGCACTAAATTTGTATTCACCTGGGACGGTTTCTATAATGGAGACCTTGCCGGCACAATCCCCTGAAGGAACTTGTCTAGAAGGTAATGGAATATTCCATAGACTTTTCTGGGCATTCCGTACCTGCATCATAGGTTTCACATTCTGCAAGCCGCTTATTCAAGTCGATGGAACTTGGCTGTATGGGAAATACAAAGGATCGTTACTAATGGCGGTCGCACAAGATGGAAATTCTAATATTTTCCCAATAGCCTTTGCATTGGTAGAAGGAGAAACGACTGCTGCTTGGAGTTTCTTCCTTAAGAATCTCCGAACGCACGTGACTCCACAAGCTGGCATCTGTGTGATGTCTGACAGGCACGCTTCAATAGACAGTGCATACAATAATCCAGAAAATGGTTGGCATGACCCCCCGTCTACCCATGTCTACTGCATCAGGCATATTGCTCAAAATTTTATGCGGGAGTTCAAGGATAACTTCTTGAAGCAAAATTTGATAAACGCGGGGTATGCATTAAACCAACCTGGATTCCAATACTACCGCCGGTAAATAGTGTTGGCAAATTCTGATGCAGGGAGGTGGATCGATAACATTGACAGAGCAAAGTGGACTAGGTCATACGACGATGGGGTGAGGTGGGGCCACGTGACAACAAATCTTGTGGAATCAATGAACGGCGTCTTTAAGGGCATACGTAACCTCCCGGTAACCGCATTGGTGAGTGCGACCTATTTTCGGGGGGCAACGCTGTTCGTAACAAGAAGCAGGCGCTGGCATGAAGTGTTGCAGACGAGTCAAGTATATAGTGATGCCTGCATGAAGTTTATGAGGCAGGAATCTGCCAAAGCCAGCAACCATCGGGTTACGGAATTCGACCGCCATGGCCACACTTTTAGTGTCAAGGAAACAATTGACCACAACCAAGGGCTGCCCAGACAAGAGTATAGGGTCCTAATACCAGACCGTTGGTGCGACTGTGGTTAATTTCAGGCCTATCGTATGCCTTGTTCCCATGTCATTGCAGCGTGTTCACACAACCACTTCGATGCATTATCGCTAGTGTCTCCCATCTACAAAGTTCCAACATTGCTCAATGTATACGACAATCCCTTTCCGGTGGTAGCATTGGAGGCATATTGGCCAGAGTATGACGGGGAAATTGTTTGGCACAACGAATCGATGCGGCGGAATAAAAGTGGTCGCCCAAACAGCAGGCGCATTAGAACTGAAATGGATGTCGCAGAGAAAATGCAGAGGAAGTGTAGCATATGTCGACAACTGGGGCATAATAGGAACAAATGTCCATATCGTGGATCTACTTCGACTACATAGTTGTATTAGTTCATAACTCTGCGTACCAATGCTATTTATCAATAAAGTTTACTTTTTATTCCAAATAGAAGATGACATTGGAACAACAAACACAAACATCTAACATTACAACAACAATTACTAAAACAAAAACAAATACTGGAACAAGAACAAGTACTAAAACAACAACAAGTACTATAACAATAGCAAATACACAAACAACATCACAAACAACCCTAAAAATCTAGGAAATTACAACAGTTAACACTATGTCGTCTGATCCATGCATCATTTGGATGCAATCAATGTCGCTTTCAACTTCAACCCACGAACATACCGTTTCTCCAGTTTCAAATGACATACTTCTTCTAAGCCTCTGAATCCTTCTGATGACTTCACCAGGTTCGTAATCTCCCTCTAACCAAGACATCAAGGATCTTTTTAGTTGGTCCAACGAACGGATGTTCCAAAATTTCATCTCCATTGGGGGTTTCACACGCGAGAAAATAACATGTCCGTCCCTTTTTAAGATTACTGGTTCTGGATCCGGGCGCCTTGATGATGTCCGCTCCCATGATGACGGTCTGGGGGATCCCATGAACTCAACCTGATAGAGAAAGTGATAGGAAATAGTGGTGAAGAAAATGCAAGGAAATAACACTTTATTTATAGGACAAGATCTAGGTTGTACACCAATGTATTTAACCCTAATTAGTGTCGCACTTGATTAATTAGTCTTAGAGGGAATTAGGGTTTGAATTAGGTCATACCTACCTAACATGATTAACCCTAATTTTCCCAAAAATTTATAAATAATATTAATTACTTATAAATTAAATTAATATATATATAAATTAATATATATATATATATATATATATATATATATATATATATATATATATATATATCTTGTAAATAATTTTATTTATATATATATAATATAAATTAATATAATTTATAATAAATATAAATTAATACATTAAAAAATATTTAAAAAAATTAAAAAAAAACATATTAAAAAATAAATAAAATAAAAAATAATAATAATAATTTGAGTGTAGGCGCCACTCCTAGTGGCGACTTGCCCTACCCTAAAGGGTAGGCGCCAACTAGGGTGGCGTCTAGGTGCAATTTAGGGCCAAAAATGGCCATTTTTGGAATTTTTTTTGAAAATTTAATAATTTTTGAATTTTTTTTTTAAAATCTGGATAATTAAAAAAAATATTCACTTTTTTATGCATATTTATTCGTTAATATCCAATTTAACAACTATACCTTTTATAATCATTATTTAATAATATTTTCTACATATAACTATTATATACATTAATTAAGAACATGTTAATGTATATCTATTAGTTAACATATTTTTTCACTAAATCTTTTTTTATAAATGTTTAATAATATCTCATTAAAAAATCCTTATATATATTATATAGGTTTGTTTTATACATCAATTGTTTATTTTAGAGATATGTTAAAGAGCTAGTTAGAATAGTTATGTGTGGCAATTAAAAGCTAGTTACAAAAGGTGAAGTTAGTTAGAATAGAAAAAAGTTGATAAATTTGAGTGCTCTGTTGTTTTTATGATATTTTGAAAATTTAATTTTTTCAATCAATAAACAATTCAAGATTATAAAAATATTTAAGTAGTTAAGAGCTTTCATTGAAAAAATTCACATATGAAAGAAAGTTGTGCAAGAAAAAATTTTGGTCAATATTTTATTGACGCTTAAAGCAGATGAAAAATATTCATGAAAAAGATAAATTTTACTGTCAAATGATTCTGCTGTTTATACATCACAAGACACATTTTTTAAAAGACTTGTGATGCTTGAAAATAAATAAAAATAATTTTCAATACTACAAGAAAATGATTCATAAAAAAATGCTATAAGGAGCTAGCATTGATTCAGAAATTTTCCAAAAGTTACCAATGACAATCGATTGTCGTACCATGTTAATAGACTGTTGAAACTTCAAAGTTCAAAAACATAGAAAATTTCAAAGTGACGATCGATGGCATATACCCCAACAATCGATTATCTAAGGCAAATTTTGGAAATTTTTGGAATCATCAACCAATTGCAGCAATGATGTCAATTAATTAATGCCTTTAAGAATTTCAATATTTCACTTGGCAAAGAAATTGAAGAATCAATTGTTTCCATAGAGCAATCGATTGCTCTAATGAAAGTTTTGAAAATTTTCTAAGTTCATTACTACGTAAAAGTCATTTCACAAAGGTTGAAAAAACGATACCACCACATGTGACCAACTGTTGTGAAGTATGTGGTGGTTGTATATATGGTGTTTCCCACCATGGTCGTGCTCCTGTGATTATACTATATCTAGCTCACTACATATCACAACACTTACT
Organism: Lathyrus oleraceus; assembly: GCF_024323335.1. Lineage (NCBI taxonomy): Eukaryota > Viridiplantae > Streptophyta > Magnoliopsida > Fabales > Fabaceae > Lathyrus > Lathyrus oleraceus. Next base: position 333,860,216 of record NC_066581.1, read on the forward strand.
TTAAACAACCTTTGTGATAATCTTAGCGCATAACATTTAACAACAGTTGGTATAAACAACTGTTGTGATATATATACTGAGTTTATTATAAATCGTGTGGAATGCTTATTTCGCCAATGCTAACTAAATATATAATCTTTCAATATGATCTAGACCATTATAATATCACAAATTAAGTTATATTAGAAGAACATGTTCACGTTCAATGCTTGATAAGATGTTAATACCTTAGGATTGGCATTAATTTTGTAAAACAAATAATGTAATCATCTCTGTTGTTTTAATATGTTGGGTTGAAGAATTTCAACATCTGGACCAACATGTCATGTACGATGTCACGACATCATGTCTGTGACATCGCACATGTGTAGAAAACTGAATTAATTAATTCAGTATATATTCTGGGATTAGTGAGGATATTTGGTGAATATCCTAACTCCCATGTGGAGGTCTTAAAGACTCAATCAGAATATATATATAAGGAGATATATATGGAGAGATTTTAGGATTGAAGACCTTGATTGTAGCAGAACGTTTCTGCTGACTTTGTAACAGCAAAGAACAAGTTTGCTGCGATTTCTGAAGGCCCAAATCCAGTTGGGTGATTAGGTTATAAATAGCATATTGTAACCTAGTTTTTGTAAGCCTCTTAGAATGAAAAATTAGGGGTGTGTGTGAGGTAAACCTCCCAACTTGTGGGAATGTTACCATGTGTTTCTCAGTGTTCAAAGCTGAGAGTATTTGTAACTCAAAGCCTGTAGGCAAGAGTGATTATGTGCTTGAACAAAGCTGTGAAGTAAGTTTAAGTTATTTAACATTACATTGGTTTGTAGTGATAGGAATGGAAACTGGAGGTTTCTATCTAGGAGTTCCTAGGTATAGATTGCATTGGGTAGGGATTAAGTGAAGAGTTGTAAACGGGGGAGTTTAACTCTGAATTAATACTGCTGATAGTGGATCTTCTTCCTGGCTTGGTAGCCCCCAGATGTAGGTCATGTTGGACCGAACTGGGTAAACAATTTTCTGTGTTTGTTTTCCTTCTGCATGTTATAATCCTGTCTGCCATAACTCAGGTTGTAATTCAGTCTGCTTATCAAGTGAATAACAGACCTGATACATAGCCTTCTGTTTGAATGTCAATCAGAATGTTTTGACATTCATCATTAACAACACATACTGAATAATAGGCATGTTGATCTCAGTTCAGTATTTAGTTAAGTCTGGTCTTCAAGAGGATAACAGACCTGGCCAACGGATCATAGTGAAACTGTCAAACTGGATGTCTTGACAGTTGTACGTGTAGACTGATACTGAAGTAGAGACTGATTAGTCTTTCACAGTATAGTAAAGTTAGCACAGTCTGTTTTCAGGAACATAACAGAATCAGCATGAGGTATATGTTCTGAATGTCAAACTAAATGTTGTGACATTCACACCTGACAGTTGGTGCTAAATTGGAGGATAATTAGTTTTTCTGTTTCAGCATTTTTCTCAGGCTAATTTAAGGAATCCAACAGCTGAGCTAAAATCCAGGAAAATAACAACTAACCTACAATTAATGAACCTAAAAAATAGCCTATTTGTCAGCTCCCTAATGTGTGGAAATTAGGTTACCTTGTTTGACTTTTAGTTTAGGAAACACGAGTACTAAGCCAGCAAATTGAAATACAGTAACAGGTGATGTGCAAATCAGTATTGATATATCATGCTGATAATTGTCCACACACAACAGAAGTAAGTATGGTGTTTGATCTCTGTTGTGTCTTTGTACAAGAAGGACAGAACTAGGTGTTCTTCCATTCTAGGGTAATACAGTAGCAGAAGTTGTGACTACTGTGAAAGCGTGCTTGAATACAGGGTTTTAATTTGTATAACTGTCTTGTTGTATTAGTTACAATGTTGGATCAAATGTCATGACTTGGAGTAGAACATCTGAATTCTGACTACGCCAGAATTTCAATTGGTATCAGAGCAGGCATCCTGTCTGTTTCTGGATGAGATCCATGGGTGATACTTTCTGGTATCTTGCAAGGAGTTATGTTAGTACTGATGCTGGAACCTGTGAAAGGTTCTGTAATCTCCCTGAATGGTCCCTTGAAGTAGGTGGATGGACTGTTCATGACGGGAATGGTGTGTACCTGTCTCTGGAGGTTGGCAATTGGCCTTTGTGTGGGACAGTTGTGCCAGTATTGAATCACATTCAAACTTGGTATGGTCTTGGAGGCTGATCTGGTGAAGTGTGTGTTCATAGGTTGAGTTGTATTATGATTTCCGCTGCATAATACCTGGCAAAACTCAAACTCTGATGTAGTTTCCCCCCATGTGGATGAAAGGCTGCTGTATTCAAGAGTTCATCATAATCTATTGAAGATGTCAAAGAGACTCGTGTCTCCTCGAGACCACTCGTCATGACGCTCTCACTTCAGGATGGTAAGAATCAACTGATCACTGATTCCTTTACTCTTTTGGGTAATGTATATGAAGACCTTGAAGAATTTCAAGGAAAGTTTGTTCCAAGGAGGTGGAACTAATGTTCTATGTGATGTTAGAACATGTTGTTCAACACGTATGCAACTACTGGTTGAAGAGCAGATGTTTTTAGGTGTCAAACAACAGGAGACCTTGTTTGGAACCTACTCCTGACCTGGAAGAGGAGACATCTGTGTGTTCTAAGTTGACAAGGGTAGGGTCAACTGTGTGTATGCTCAAGAAGGTCACATGTAGAGGTCTGGTCTCTAGAAGTAGAGCTGGCTGAGATGTGACATTGTGCAATTTCCTGCTGCTTGCCTTATTCCTGTAGATTGATCAGGGTTGGATAGTTGTTCCCTGAAGTACTATGTTGTGTTGGAAGACAAGTCCCCTGGATGTTAGAAGTCAATAATGGGATAACCTGACTGCTATTTCATTTAAGAGGATTGGGACCATGAATCTTGTTATTCAAACACCACGCTCAGAAGTGGCAGTTCTTTCAAGGAGTGAGAATATGAAGATTCAGTGGTTGGTTGAGGTATAACTCATAGAGTTAGTTGCCACTGGTAGGGAAGGTGTATGTCATGTTGAGACATTTGTGTATAATGCATGGATATTGGTGTGGAGTGTTCGTGATTGCTAATTTGAGGGGGAGTTTGGCTAACCTCCTCACGTTTGGTCAGCCTAGGGTCTGGTTGGCTGTTGACCTGTGTCACATGGGTTCTGGCTGTTGTGTGACATAGTTGCAAGGAAGGATTCATCTCTCTCATTCCTAAGGCTGAATCTAATCTGGAAAGATTCTCAAAACTGCTGAGGTGCTTGCAAGCAGAAGATCTTGTCACAAGAAGAATATTTTCAAAGTATTCTTATGGTGGAAGTATCTGAAAGGATAATTGGGAATGGATTTAAGATCAATGTCTACTTGTGCCAAGTACAAGTATGTAATTGATTATCCTTGGATCTCCAGATAACTGATGTTCTTAAAGATGTTGGAACATCTCTTCTTCAAGACCCTGTGCAGAATCACAGGAAGGATAGTACATTGGTTTACGATCTATCTCCTTGGTGGCAGCAAGAGCATATGATCTCTGAAAAGGTTTCCTGGCAAGAAACATGTTCAGCCTCGTGGTGTACAAGAAGAATAAGACATCATAGTCTTGATGGTGGTTACTTGGATCAGTTTATTTCTGATCTAGGTAAGGAAGTGCATTGGCTAATGCACACTGTGGAGTTAAGAACAAGTGGCAACATTATTAACATCATGGAAACAGCTTTACCTTAGGAAGTGGAATCCTTGGTATAGCTGAAGGGTTAGTCTCTAACTGGTCCTTCTGAAGACTCATGCATCAGTGTGTCTGATGTCTTTGGAGAAGAAGCAGGAATTCATCAAGGTGTGAGCTTGGATGACTTAACTGCAAACCTGCAGGATGGAGGGTGTTTACTCAAACTTGGTTCCACAATCAAGTCTATGAGAGCATTGAACTCTTGTTCTGTGTAGGGAGGAAGTTCTTTCAAGTGGCAGAAGAAGGAGCTGAATTCAACAGCTAAATGTTGAAACACAATGTTGTGACATTTGGTGTAACATCAGAATCTTAATTGGTGAAGTGGCACATCAACTTAAGATAGAAGGGTCTACAGAGTTGTAGATTGGGTACGTCAAAAAGGCCGTTCTCATTGCAGTTCTTTGGAGTTGCTGGATGGAGAAGATGTTACATGTTCATGTCTTAGAGAATCTAAGTTCTGTTTAACATGTAGCTTGAAGCTCAAGTCTCACTTGGAAGGTCAGCATATCTTTGGGAGAAGTCTGATAAAACTTGGAGAGGTCAAAAAGTGGCATTTGACTTTTTCATATGAGGATTCATGAAGGAGGTAATCAACCAGTGGCATTTGGTCTATCTCAGAAGTGAGTTCGAAGGATCAAGATAATCAACATATGGCAGCTGATTATTCTTGAGGAAAGTCTGATACAAATTACTTTTGAGCAGAAAAGTAGTAAGTTAAAGACAAAAGGAGGTGTTTTCTATTCATCTCTTGGAGCTTGTGGTAGGAGTTCTAAGCTATCTATGGAAGATTATCTCTTGGAATGGGATGAGAATGTATAAGTCCCAATTTGTGTCTGGTTTCTTTTGGATTAAGCTGGTGACTCAGTGATATCTGAAGATTATCAGATGGTGTTCCTTGTTATGTTGTGAGGATGTCCTAACTAATGTTAGAACATTTTGTGAAGTGGTGTTCTGTTTTGGTTAGAAGAGAGATTGACACAGAGTGTGGATGTGTTCAGCCCAGAGGGTTGAACAGAGGGGGTGCTCTTGAAGACATGAAGATGCGTCTTATGTTTTCCATTCATCAAGTGGTCTGAGTTCTCTTTGAATCAAGAAGTATTTGAAGGTCCAACTCTGGGGTGTTGGATAGGTTCCTGTGTGATCACCAAGTATCAAGAGGAGAGTTGGATGTCCATGACAGGGGGAGTTATATCCTTGTGCTGCAAGTAATCATCAAGCGGGTGGTCTATGTGTTCTCAGATAACAAGGCATGGCACCTTGTTAGCTATTGGGATTATGTGGTGCATGTCAATGCTGAGTGAGCACAAGAATGTCTGACCGGATGTCATGACATTGCCTGGGACAATAGTTTTCCTTCTGAAGCTCACAGTAATTAGGAAATATGGATGTGATGTGTCTAATTATGATATATCAGAATAAGCCTGAGTGCTACAGTTGTGTGTTACAGGGGGAGTAACCATCTACTGATGTTTGTGATTTTGGCTTTAGTGGTGCCAGATGTCAAGTCTCTACTGGTGGTATGAAAGTGGTCTTAGGAAATGTTGAGAGGAAGAATACTTGAAGAATGCAGGCAAAAGCCACTTTGAATGTTAAGACATCACGTGCAACGTGACTGACTGCATATAGGGAATAGTCTCCATGCACTGGAACTGCTGTTTTGGAAAAGAAACAGTCAAGAGCTATAAAAGGTATTCAAAGATAGTCTGAGATTTTGTTGGTGATTCTCTGACTGTTTCTTAGCAAATATTAATGAATCTTGACCAAGCATTTATTCCTACCGTTAATTCCTAAGCACGGGCTGGACTATTTAAAGGATGTAATAGCCCTCTTCTTCTCACAAGAGAAACACTCCATTCCCTCTAAATCATGGGGTATGTTAAGGTTTGGGCAAACTGCGCCTGGATCTGGTTTTGTGAGGGGTTCCTTTACAAATGTTTAGCTAAAAAGGGGGAGAGAAATATAGTCCTGAGAATGTACCAGAAGCAAGTAAAATGTGGTAGCAAGCAGAAGTTGGCTTCAGGCACAGAAGTCACTAACTGGGCATATCACTTGTGTCTTGTGATTTGAGTTAAGAGGACAGTTGTGTCTTGTGATCTGAGTTACATTATCTATGTACTCAGCATTACATATTCTTCTGGAAGCTCTACCGGTGAGGGGAAGGGTTCTGATACAACTGATTCTTGTACCTCTACTTCCTCATGTACACCAACCTTGGTGTTTGTGGTGGTGGAGACAATGACAGAGATGAAGAGCATACCCATATTGGGATGTATTGTCCAGTGTAATGTTTATTTGTTTTAGCTAAAATTTCCCAAAGGGGGAGATTGTTAATACCTTAGGATTGGCATTAATTTTGTAAAACAAATAATGTAATCATCTCTGTTGTTTTAATATGTTGGGTTGAAGAATTTCAACATCTGGACCAACATGTCATGTACGATGTCACAACATCATGTCTGTGACATCGCACATGTGTAGAAAACTGAATTAATTAATTCAGTATATATTCTGGGATTAGTGAGGATATTTGGTGAATATCCTAACTCCCATGTGGAGGTCTTAAAGACTCAATCAGAATATATATATAAGGAGATATATATGGAGAGATTTTAGGATTGAAGACCTTGCTTGTAGCAGAAAGTTTCTGCTGACTTTGTAACAGCGAATAACAAGTTTGCTGCGATTTCTGAAGGCCCAAATCCAGTTGGGTGATTAGGTTATAAATAGCATATTGTAACCTAGTTTTTGTAAGCCTCTTAGAATGAAAAATTAGGTGTGTGTGTGTGTGAGGTAAACCTCCCAACTTGTGGGAAGGTTACCATGTGTTTCTCAGTGTTCAAAGCTGAGAGTATTTGTAACTCAAAGCCTGTAGGCAAGAGTGATTATGTGCTTGAACAAAGCTGTGAAGTAAGTTCAAGTTATTTAACATTACATTGGTTTGTAGTGATAGGAATGGAAACTGGAGGTTTCTATCTAGGAGTTCCTAGGTATATATTGCATAGGGTAGGGATTAAGTGAAGAGTTGTAAACGGGGGAGTTTAACTCTGAATTAATACTGCTGATAGTGGATCTTCTTCCTGGCTTGGTAGCCCCTAGATGTAGGTCATGTTGGACCGAACTGGGTAAACAATTTTCTATGTTTGTTTTCCTTCTGCATGTTATAATCCTGTCTGCCATAACTCAGGTTGTAATTCAGTCTGCTTATCAAGTGAATAACAGACCTGATACATAGCCTTCTGTTTGAATGTCAATCAGAATGTTTTGACATTCATCATTAACAACACATACTGAATAATAGGCATGTTGATCTCAGTTCAGTATTTAGTTAAGTCTGGTCTTCAAGAGGATAACAGACCTGGCCAACGGATCATAGTGAAACTGTCAAACTGGATGTCTTGACAGTTGTACGTGTAGACTGATACTGAAGTAGAGACTGATTAGTCTTTCACAGTATAGTAAAGTTAGCACAGTCTGTTTTCAGGAACATAACAGAATCAGCATGAGGTATATGTTCTGAATGTCAAACTAAATGTTGTGACATTCACACCTGACAGTTGGTGCTAAATTGGAGGATAATTAGTTTTTCTGTTTCAGCATTTTTCTCAGGCTAATTTAAGGAATCCAACAGCTGAGCTAAAATCCAGGAAAATAGCAACTAACCTACAATTAATGAACCTAACAAATAGCCTATTTGTCAGCTCCCTAATGTGTGGAAATTAGGTTACCTTGTTTGACTTTTAGTTTAGGAAACACGAGTACTAAGCCAGCAAATTGAAATACAGTAACAAGTGATGTGCAAATCAATATTGATATATCATGCTGATAACTGTCCACACACAACAGAAGTAAGTATGGTGTTTGATCTCTGTTGTGTCTTTGTACAAGAAGGACAGAACTAGGTGTTCTTCCATTCTAAGGTAATATAGTAGCAGAAGTTGTGACTACTGTGAAAGCGTGCTTGAGTACAGGGTTTTAATTTGTATAACTGTCTTGCTGTATTAGTTACAATGTTGGATCAGATGTCATGTCTTGGAGTAGAACATCTGAATTCTGACTACGCCAGAATTTCACAAGAGTTCTTCAACTAAGTTATCCGCATTTTACTCTTTAACAATTAAAACTTTTTTTAATGATCCTAGTTTTTTCACCTCCCCTTCCTTCAACTCTAGTTCATTTTGTCAAATATTATTTACTTTGCAAACAAAAGTAGGGGTGGAGAAAGGGGCGGTAGAAGAACTACATGCATTAAATTCTAGAGATGCATCAGAATGTAAGGACATATCTAGAAATACATCGGAAAAAAGGAAAAGTAGGGGTCTGGAATTGCATTAGAAGAAAAGGAGACATCGAGGAATACATCGGATAAAAGGGAATGATTCTGGAACTTCGATAGATAAAAGGAAAAAAGTTATAGAAACACATCAGAACAAAAGAAACATTCGGAAATCACTTTGGAGAAAGAAATAATTAAATTATGTAAATGCATCAAAGTAGGAGGGGCTGTTCAGAAATACACCGGGACGTAAAACTCGTCCAAGAATACATCGGTGAGAATGGTAAATAACATCTGGAAAATACATCAGAAATAATTCTTGAAATACGTCTGATAAAAAATACTCAGCCAAGAATACATCAGAAAATAATTCTTGAAATACATCAGAAATAATTCTTGGCTCTATATTTGAAGTGTTCAGTGATCATAAGAGCTTGAAGTACGTATTCGATCGAATGAGTTAAATATGGGGGAGATGAGGTGGCTTGAATTGTTAAAGGATTAAGATTTTGGTTTGAATTTCTATCCTGGTAAAGCCAGTGTAGTGACTGACGCACTGAGTCAGAAGTCGTTGCATATGTCGACATTGATGGCTAGAGAGTTAGAGCTAATCAAAGAAATTAGAGATTTGTGTTTAGTCTGTGAAGTCATGCTGTAGAGTATGAAGCTAGGTATTTTAAAACTTACCAATGGTGTTTTGGAAGAGATTAGAGAAAGTTAGAGGACGAATTTGGAATTGGTAGATCATTTAGATTTAATCAATCAAAGTCAAGGTGGTGATTTCAAGATTGATGATAAAAATGGTGTTATAAAATTTTGTGACAAAATCTGTGTTCCTGATGTGCCTAAACTCAAGAAGAATATTCTAGAGGACACCAAAGTGGTCCGAGTATCCATCCGGGTTCTACAAAGATGTAACAGGATTTGAGAAAGATGTTTTGGTGGCCTGGAATGAAGAAAGAGATTGTAACGTTTGTGTATGCATGCCTGACTTGACAGAATTCAAAGATTGAGTATCAAAAGTCATTGGGTTTGATGCAACTGTTGTCTATTCGTGAGTGGAAATGGGACATCATTTAGGTGGATTTTGTGTCTGGATGACCGAGGGTTGTAAATAATTGTGACAATATCTGGGTAATTGTGGATAGGTTGGTGAAGTCTGCTCATTTTATTCCGATGAGACTGGATTATTCATCGGAGAGGTTGGATAAGTTGTATATAAATAAATAAGATTGTCAGTTTGCACGGTATGGTCAGACTAGGAGCACTATCCAGTTGCTAGAGGACTTGTTAAGGGCATGTGTACTTGAACAAGGAGGTGTTTGGGATAACTTTTTTTTAACTTTGATTGAGTTTACATACAACAACAGTTTCCATTCGAGTATTCGAATGGAACCATTTGAGGCATTGTAAGGTTGAAGGTGTAGGATGCCTTTATGTTGGTATGAGTCATGAGAGGGTGTTGTGATTGGACCTGAGATTATCTAACAGACCACAGAGAAGATCAAAGTGAATCTGGAGAAGATGAAAGCTTCTCAGAGTCACCAAAAGAGTTATCATGATAGACAAAGGAAAGCACTTGAGTTCCAAGAGGGAGATCATCTGTTTCTAAGGGTTACTCTGATAATTGGTGTTGGCCGAGCTTTGAATTCTAGAAAGTGCACTCCGCGTTTCATCGGTCCTTACCATATTTTGCAAAGAATAAGAGAAGTGACCTATCAGATTACTTTTCCACCGCCGCTTTCTAATCCTTATGATGTGTTTCATGTGTCTAAATTGAGGAGATACATTCCAGATCCTTCTCATGTGATCCAAGTGGATGATGTGCAGGTGAGAGATAACTTGACTATTGAGGCATCATCTATGTAGATAAAGAATTGAGAAGTGAATCAGTTATATGGTAAAGAGATTAACTTGGTGAAGGTAGCTTGTGGAGGACAAGTTGGTGGAAACGTAACTTGGGGGCTTGAGAGCCATATAAGGGATTCATATCTGAATCTATTCACTTGAGGTGATTTTCGAGGGCGGAAATTCCTTAAGTGGGGGGCTTGAGAGCCATATAAGGGATTCATATCTGAATCTATTCACTTGAGGTGATTTTCGAGGGCGGAAATTCTTTAAGTGAAGGAGAGTTGCAACACCGTATTTTTCTAGAAATTATTTATATTAATCATTTATAATTTTATGTGTGTATCTAATTATTATTTGTGTGATGATTGAGATGTTTTGGGGAAACACGGGTGGATGACCCTTAGGTAGAAAGTATGGAGAGTAATTAGAGGTTGGTATATTTTTTTAGAATTATTTAATTGATTAAAATAATGTTTTTGTGTTATTATTTAAATGAAATAATAAAGTAAAAGGAAATAATGAGTTTGAGGTTGAAAATGAGAATTATGGAGAATTAAAATAAATAATGTAAGTTAATAATAAGTTAGGCCTCCTTGGTGGAATATTAGAAAGATAAAAAATAGGTTTTTGATTTATGAGGAGAGAAGTGAGTGAAAAAGTTGACAGTACGTGAAACTTTTGGACTTGAAGAAAAAGAGGCAAGAGAAGAGAAAATCAAGGAAAACCTAAGGAGAGCTATAGGAAAGAGAAATCATAGCCAAAATGTTGGATTTTCTGGTATTACAAGGTAAGAGTGGAAATTTGGTTCAACAATAGGGACATGAATGGAAGGGTAGAGGAAAGTTTTTTTTTGTATTAATGATGAATATTGATATTCGTTGAATGAAATTTATGTTTTAAATTGTTCATGTATGTTCATCATTGATGATGTTTGAAGGTTTTAGGGATTGATATAGTATATAGACCCATGGTTATATGAAAATAAGTAGTGATTGATATATGTATGTTTATGACCGAGTTTAAAACCATGAAATATTTAAGGTAATGATTTCATGGACATTTTTGTGGTTGGAGAAAATGAAAATCGTCTTAAAAATTTCAAAAAAATAACAACTTTTTGGTAACGCCTTCGTGCACGTTTTTTTATCATAACTTTCAACTTGTAAATTAGTCTGGGACGAGGTTTGAAGTGTTGGATAAATGAAATAGGTAACTATAACTTTATTTCATGTGTAACATATTTTGGTGATGATTTTATGGACATTTTTGGGTTTGGAGAAGATGAAAATCATGCAGGAAATTTCAAAAAAATAAGAACTTTTTGGTAACGCCTTCGCACACGGTTTTGTTCATAACTTTCAACTTGTAAATTACTTTGGGACGGAGTTTGAAGTGTTAGGTATCTAAAATGGATGGATATAAATTTGTTTCAGGGGTAAAATATATTTGGTGAAGATTTCTTAGATGATTTTGGGGTTGGAGAAGATGAAAATCGTGCTGGAAATTTCAGAAAAAACAACAATTTTTTGGTAATGCCTTTATGCACGATTTTGATCATAACTTTCAACTCGTAAATCATTTCGGGATGGGGTTTGAAGCTTTGACTAGTGGAAGAAGAGAGATATAACTTTATTTCAGTGGTAAAATATTTTTGGTGGTGATTTCATTGATGTTTTTGGGGTTGTAGAAGATGAAAGTCATGCTGGAAATTTCAGAAAAAAAAACAGCAACTCTTTGGTAACGCCTTTGTGCCTGATTTTGATCAAAACTTTCAACTTGTAAATCATTTTGGGATGGGGTTCAAAGTGTTAAGCATCTGAAACATAAGGCTCTAACTTTGTTTCAGAAAAAAAAAATTCAACGAGTTTATAAGAGGTTGGTACCAGGTGGAAATGTAGTGTATGATGTAACGAATATGGATGAGGTCTGTGTTGACAAATTATTTAATGTGTTGTGAATGATTGGTATAATGTGTTTGATTATATTGGTGGTATTCCAGAAGGGTGGATTATGTTACGTATGGTTTCAATTATGTGATCGATTGTGGATCAGTAAATGTTATTATAATTATTGTGTTAATTGCATTATTACCATGTCATACATTCATTGTTGATATGTTAAAGGAGATGAGTCATAGGTACGAATGAGGAAGAAAGACTTATCCACAACTCAGAAGGGGGGAGTTCGGGATTCTTAAGGGGTACTCGAGTTCGTAAGAAGAACCAAATGTTGAATTGGTACCACATACATATGAGTCGTTGTCATTTTTATGAGTCGCATAACATGAATGAAATATATCTGTGAAATATAACTGTATGGGATGATGGTGTTCTTATATGTGATGTTGATGATAATTTGGGTGTGAGAATGTGATATGTTGCTATGCATGATATGTAGATGTTGTACTCTATTTTATATTCTATGTTGTTATTATTGAAATGAATTCTCATCCCTTCTGTTTGACTGTTGCCTTTACATGGGCATCGTGCAGATACTCAAGAGTAAAGACGTTGTTGTGAGTGGAAGTTAGCTCCTAGAGCTATTTATTTTAGTTTATTCTTCTTAGCTTTGGTTATGCTCAAATATATAACACTGGGGAGCAAATTATTTGTTTGGCGTTGAAATTTCTTTAGAGATAATGCAGGTTCTCATATTTGTTTTATATTTTGACGTGATAGCACTAGGAGAAGACTCACGAGTCGATGATTTTAATTTTCTTATGAAAACTTTTATGAGATTTTAAATTAGTATGTTTTTTTTATTATTCCACTGCGAAGATATTTAAATTAGTTGGATGTCGTGTAAACAACCTAAGTGCAAATGTATGCAGTAAAATGTTTTATTGCAACCCGTGTTACGGAGCAGGCTATGATTATTGTGAGTGACACCCTAAGTGATTGTATTTCATTAATTAAATTCTTTGATAATTACGCGCGAGTTTTTAGGGTGTTACATTTTTTTATAAAGACCAATACTTTTTTTTACCGTATTTTCCCTTTCAAAATAAAAAATTAGAGATAGTTTTCTCTCGGTATGCGCTGCGTGTGTGTGTCCTTGTGGCCTCCCTCTCAAAACTTTAGCCACTACTAAATATATATATGGACATGCTAGGGTTACACAATTATTCTTATACCACAAATAGCCCTTTTAATATTTTTAAGAGATACTATGGTTTAGAACTAAGTAAACAAAAATAAATCAACCATTTTAAAATAAACGAGATAAAATTGAATTGAAAACATAGATAATTCTAATTATATTTTATGAACATTTTGACAAAGAAATAAAAATAAAAGGACGTAAAATGAATAAAAATGGGTGCAAAAATGCTCGAAAAATTAAACTGAATGCAACAAAATGATCAGCGAGGAATAAACTCCTAGAAAACAGACAGGTTTTGATCAAATTTTAAAGTAAAAAATGTCCGGTTGAAAAGGTTCAAACAAGTCAAAATGCGACCACAAAAGGAGTTGAAAAAATAAAACGAGCATGCAATGTTAAACTACGCGAACCATAGAATAACAAAACTGACATATGAAAGCTCGATTTTGAAATTTCCCGCCGCTAATTTAACGTGCATTTGAGAATCGGTTCAACCATTCTGTCTGTAGATCAAAAAATTTATTATGGTCGATATTTTAGGCATTATACAAGATGAAAGCATGCTATTCTATGAAAGTGATGCGAATGTCATGATGAATGTATCAATTTATTGAATGAGAGGCACAATTGGAGTGTGAGACGCACACCACAAGTTATTTTGATGGCTCGTGACCCCTTATTTGCACATGCTCGCTTGATAAGCCCACCAACAATCCTTTGAACGCATGGATCTTACTGGGATAAAGTTGGAGTTTGTGGAAAGAATCCCATAATAGGATATTAACTGAACTCCAGGGGTCTGGCAAGACTCCTTTGATATCCCACATGGTTGTTGGCGTGATTGAGGATACCAACAATGTCATTTCTAAAGAATGTAATGTTGACTCATGAATCTCCTTGGATATCTTCAAGAAGTACCGGGGATATCACGTTTGAGGCTAGTAGTTGCCATGCGTAGCTTCTCTACAAAGAGTTAGAGCGTCCTCTATAAGCAAAACCCTCGACTAAGGTGTTAGCCACTGAGTGTGTAGCTCTGTTGGCCATCTTCAAGGGAACATGGTGGTAATGATAAAGGTGTGACCCAAGTTAGTTTTACTAGGGCTCCATGGCGGATGCCACTAAACTATTCAAAATGTACAGAAGTGTGTGGTACCCATAAACTAGTGCGGGTAACTAGAGACCTTAGTAGTTTTCTGATGGTTAGGGCTTTTCCGCAGTGGCGAGATGCCCTGTTTGTGGGTATTTATGATGGTCAGAGAGGGACAACTCACGTGAGGTGAAAGGCTCAATGTTTATGCGTTATGTAATGTAAGTTTTGATTTGTCTTCTCAACCCTAAGATGGGGGTATTTATATAGGCACTTTTTGGACCTATGGTTTCCTTGGGAATGATAACCACAAATTCAATCAAAGATAGGCCGTTGAGTCCTTATTTCTAGGGAGATGAGGGTTCATCTATTGACCTGACTTCTCTTTGATTGAGAAACATCTTTTGCCACGTTTCCCAAGACTAGGCAAGTAGGGAGCACTCAAGGCGAGGCGGTCTCTAGTGGCGGACGACATATAGGAGTCAACCCTTAAGGGAAATTAACACTCTCCCACCCTTAATAGGTCTCTTACAAATATATCTCAACAATAGATCATCAACCTATGAGTCATAGGCCTGATGTGTCAGAAAAGAAATGCGACAAAGACTATTAAAATCTCATGCATTATAATAGAAAAAAGTAAAGAAAATGGAAGACCAAGATGGATTCCAAATTAAATTCTCCCACAAAAAATTCAAATTTAAGAGTGTGAAGTTCGACATGCATGTGGGAGATAAAGTTGAATTGAAAAGCCACATCCCAATTACCCCACTCTTAACTTGAAAGACTATATTGTTCTAACTTTAAATACCTCTCATCATCGGTCGTCATTGACTTTGACGTCAAAGTGTTTGCTTAAACTCCCCCTGAAAACCCGAATGAAGCCGAGAGCCATTAAGATTTTCATAGGAACTAACTCTTATATTTTAGATCTCAGTTCATATCGGTGTTCTTATAACCATGTTTCATTAATAAGTTAGTGTATTATTGTGTAAAAAAAATAAAATTACCTAACACAAATTCATTCAATTGGTAAGGAGTTGACAAGTGAATTCGATTCCTATCCTAATGAACTCTAAGAATTCAATTCACCAACACGATTTTGCTACCAATTTTTCAATGCATTCTTTAAAATATTCTAGTTTTAACCAATTAATTGGACTAAGTGGTTAATGAGCTCCACTTAAACACCAAATAGAACCCAAATTCAAACTTTAAATGAAAATATTTTTTATTATATTTTACTTACTTCTCAATTGAATTTTAGATTATCAAAACCTTTTTTTTAGAGAATTAGAGGATTAATGCCCAAAAAAATATGTAATTCAGTTTTGCTAAATAAATTAAATATTAATAATAATATATGTTATACAAATTGATTGTAAAGAGAGAGAAGCAAACATTGCAAATAAAGAGAAATTAAGTTTACATGGATATAAATTAATTTAATAGTTTTATTTTTTATAAATTATTTTGCAAAAGAAATAGCTATTATGCTATATATCCAAAATAAATAGAGGTGTTAACCTAAAGAGTATATTCATATTAAAACTCAATAAAATAACTGAAACAATAAAGAATAAAATAAAAAAGCACACTAATTAAATAGAACATCATATCATATATATCAAGAAAAATTGATATGATTAAACTTGTTGCAAAAGATAGTGATAGTTCTAAACGACATTGATATCAGTACAAATGTTCCTTTTCTGAATTATTTTCTTCCTCAAAGACATCCTTCTCATATTATGATGAATCTTGTTCAATATTTTTTCCTTAAGTGCCCATTCTTTCTTCAGTAATCTCCATCTGTACTCAAAAGTATGACTAAACCTCCTTGCAATTCTAAAAACACGATCTCTAAAAGAGTGTAACATTAATACATTAGAAAATACCAATCTCATATCATTAGCAAATTCATCTGGTGTTGAATACAATGTCAATTTAGCTTGAATGTCTCCCAAACCAATTGAATAAATCGACTTATAATCATTCAAAGCCTGTCCATCTCTTCCTTCTATCATCTTCTTTAAAATTGCCCAACATTGCATTCTCTTGTAACGTTCCATTGGCTTAGGAGATTCATTACTCTTTGATGAAGAACACATTTTGCATAAACTGATTTTCAAGAATAATATAGGGTTTGGTGAAGGTTTATGGGAATGTGGTTGTCTTTTTATAGATAAAAAAATCAAATAAAATCTACATAGTTAAATCTTTTTAAATCATCATTTAATAATAATGAATTTCTTTTAAAATTAAAATCGTATAACTATAATATAGGATATTTTTACGGGAGCATATCTATTAGTTAAGATCAGACTTTAAAAGCTAAATGCTTTTTAATCATCATTAAATAACACCTATTTAAACTTAAAACTGTATAACTATAATATATAACTTTTTTATGCATATTTATTCGTTAATATCCAATTTAACAACTATACCTTTTATAATCATTATTTAATAATATTTTCTACATATAACTATTATATACATTAATTAAGAACTTGTTAATGTATATCTATTAGTTAACATATTTTTTCACTAAATCTTTTTTTATAAATGTTTAATAATATCTCATTAAAAAATCCTTATATATATTATATAGGTTTGTTTTATACATCAATTGTTTATTTTAGAGATATGTTAAAGAGTTAGTTAGAATAGTTATGTGTGGCAATTAAAAGCTAGTTACAAAAGGTGAAGTTAGTTAGAATAGAAAAAAGTTGATAAATTTGAGTGCTCTGTTGTTTTTATGATATTTTGAAAATTTAATCTTTTCAATCAATAAACAATTCAAGATTATAAAAATATTTAAGTAGTTAAGAGTTTTCATTAAAAAATTTCACATATGAAAGAAAGTTGTGCAAGAAAAAATTTTGGTCAATATTTTTTTGACGCTTAAAGCAGATGAAAAATATTCATGAAAAAGATAAATTTTACTGTCAAATGATTCTGCTGTTTATATATCACAAGACACATTTTTTAAAAGACTTGCGATGCTTGAAAATAATTAAAAATAATTTTCAATACTACAAGAAAATGATTCATAAAAAAATGCTATGAGGAGCTAGCATTGATTCAGAAATTTTCCAAAAGTTACAAATGATAATCGATTGTCGTACCATGTTAATAGACTGTTGAAACTTCAAAGTTCAAAAACATAGAAAATTTCAAAGTGACGATCGATGGCATATACCCCAACAATCGATTATCTAAGGCAAATTTTGGAAATTTTTGGAATCATCAACCAATTGCAGCAATGATGTCAATTGATTAATGCCTTTAAGAATTTCAATATTTCACTTGGCAAAGAAATTGAAGAATCGATTGTTTCCATAGAGCAATCGATTGCTCTAATGAAAGTTTTGAAAATTTTCTAAGTTCATTACTACGTAAAAGTCATTTCACAAAGGTTGAAAAAGCGATACCACCACATGTGACCAACTGTTGTAAAGTATGTGGTGGTTGTATGTATGGTGTTTCAAAAATAACTAAATTTTCAAAAAAAATTCAAAAATGGCCATTTTTGGCCCTAAATTGCACCTAGGCGCCACCCTAGTTGGCGCCTACACTTTAGGGTAGGGCAAGTCGCCACTAGGAGTGGCGCCTACACTCAAATTTATTTATTTATTATTATTATTTTTTTTAATATGTTTTTTTTTTAATTTTTTTAAATATTTTTTAATGTATTAATTTATATTTATTATAAATTATATTAATTTATATTAATACATATATATAAATAAAATTATTCACAAGATATATATATATATATATATATATATATATATATATATATATATATTAATTTATATAAATATTAATTTAATTTATAAGTAATTAATATTATTTATAAATTTTTGAAAAAAAAATTATTTATATACGTGTAAATAAAAATTTATATACATGTAAATTAATATATATATATATATATATATATATATATATTAATTTATATAAATATTAATTTAATTTATAAGTAATTAATATTATTTATAAATTTTTGAAAAAAAAATAATTTATATACGTGTAAATAAAAATTTATATACATGTAAATTAATATATATATATATATATATATATATATATATATATATATATATATATATAAAGATATGATACACAATATCTTTAAAGATAAAGACAAAGATATAAAGATAATAATACACAAGACAAATATCATAAAGATATGATTAAAATGCATTATTAATTTGGGATTTATCACATATGATGCGGTCCCTGGTACGATCCGCACGGGGGAGCTCTAACTACTCGCCTAGACGGTTCACGTGGTGGTGGTGCTTCCCTATTACCACCCCTAGTCCTAACGCGTCCCCTTGCCGTTTGCCGTTGTGGTTGGGTCGAAGTCCCTTCAGTGCTGTAGGAAAGACGGGTCCCCTCTGCGCCCTCAAAGCTTTGTCTCGGTGGGACAAACTGACTACTGTTGTGTGCGCCCTCGAAATGTGGTCTTTGATAGTTTATGGTTGAATCGGGTTGGCCAAGAAACAATGTTTGTTGTGGTGTGTAGTAGTCTTGTTGGTAATCCTCTTGTATACCCGTGTCGGGGCTAGGTGGAGGACTGGAAGAGCTCGGGACATTGTCGTGATGGAAGTGTTGGGATTGGTGGATGTGGGGGGATTGATATTGTGGTAGGTGTTGGGACTGTTGATGGTGGTGGGAATGTTGAGGTTGGTGTTGATAATCTTGATGGTATTGGGGTTGAGTTTGTGGTATGTAGTGTTGATTTGGTTGGGGGGTGGAAATGTGTTGTGGTGGTCGTTGTTGGTAATACGGTGGTGGTGGTTGTTGTTGGTAATAAGGTGTTGGTGGTTGTTGTTGGTAAAATGGTGGTGGTGGTTGTTGTTGGTAATACTGTGGTGGTTGTTGTTGTTGGGAATATTGTGGTGGTTATTGTTGTTGGAAATATGGTTGTTGCATCCGGGGATCGTCCAAATAGAACGGGTCAGACACAATCATTTCTGGATTTGTATTTGATCTATACCAATCCACATATTCCCTTGTCGGCTTCATTTCGTTGGGCGCCACCGGAAATTGTAGAACATAGTGGGCATGGTCTTTCTACATTTTACGAAACTCCTTAGCAAATTCCTTACAATGTTGGGCATACCACTGGTGGCTGACTTTTTTTAGATGCCAAGGTTCCAAAGACATTGGGGGGCCTGGGATTTCTTGATGCATTCCGAATTGCAGCTTGACACGGTCACTTTGGTGCATCTCCACAGTGGTGAACCGCATTATGGCCGTTTTTGCTGTCCAAACAGCTGCATCTTCGGGGTTGGGTTGATGTTCCAATCCCAAATATGGCCTCCAAATAAATTGCAAAGAAAAAAGCAAATATGTTATTTATCGAGAATGCATGATATTAATAAATTAGTTAGAAGATGAGTGATTTAGTGGTAATACATTTTGTGCTCGGAGACGATCCAAGAGTTGACGATAAAATATAATTTTATTTTTGGGGGTAAGACTGTAATCCAGTCCGATTGTAATGAACCTAAACAAAAAAAGATAAATAATATTATTTATAAATATTTATAGAATAAATATACAAAATGAAATAACATCATAAATTTACCTAGTTGCGTAGGGGAAGGAGTAGACGTTAGGATTTTCTGGGGCTAGCCTCGACAATCTCCACCACCCCCATGTTTGGAGCAAAAAAGCACATCCAGAAAATGTACAGTGGTCATTTTGTGCATTTTTACACAAAGAGCTATATAGGAATGCCAATACAGCAGAACCCCAACTATACGTGCTTATTCTATCAATGTCCTCGAGCAAACTCAAGTACATAATGTTTATGCTATTTCCCGTGCCTTCAGGAAATAGCAAGTTCCCAAACAATAACATAATGTAAACCCGAGTTTTATGACTTTTTCTTGTTCGGACGATTCCTCAGTCAAAGTTATGGAGTCGTGGTACAATTGGAGGCTCGATAGTTTAATACCCTGACCCCTTGCTTTTGCAGATCCCTCACCCTCGACCAGATCTACCCCCAACATTTGAACACATATTTCGTTGGGCTGTTGAACATTTCCAGTCACAGGCTTACCATCTATTCTAAGACCCAAAATCATGTACACGTCCTCTAGTGTGACGGTACATTCACCAGTTGGTAGGTGAAAAGTGTGTGTCTCTGGTCTCCAACATTCACACAGAGCAAGAATAAATTTGACATCAATTGTGGCATTTACGACATGCATAACATGACCGAAACCCGCACGCTCTATGTAAGGTACGCACCATGGGTCTGGATAAGGCATAGGGTGTGAACGTTGACGAAATTTCTTGGGATCCTTTAAAAACAAACAATATAAACAATCATTAGATTGGACTTTTAAAAAACAAATTACAAACATACGAAAGAGGCAATGTTCAAGAAAAACTTACGAATGAGGCAATGTTTGCCCTAGTGCCTCTGTGTTCTTGGCCCATGGTAAAAAGAGACATGATTGCAATGTAGAACGAAGCTTGGTGGATGAGAAGTGTCGCATCCGCTAAAAACAACCGGTGGGCTAAAACAAAACAAACAGAGCCGCCACCGTGCGTTATTTATCCCAAAAGAGGGAAAGGAAACGCTCGAAGTAAACCTGGAAAAGACATGGTCTCGCGACCAAAGAGATGGGATCGGGAGTCGGTTATGCGAAGGGAAGGTATTAGCACCCCTACGCATCCGTCGTACTCGACGGGATCCACGCTCAAAAGAATAGAAGAAAGGTTGCTAAACAAACATCACACACACACACTGGAAACAACACAGGTGGAGAAAAAGGGGAAAGGGCTCGCTAGGATATCGCATCCTATGCCTACGTATCTCATCTGGAATGAGAATCAGAGCTACCCTAGTTTGGCTCACGCATGCCGAAACAAAACACACGCAAACAGGAAAACATGGAAACCGAATGCCAATCGCTGGACTTACATCAGACTCCGAACCAAACAAACCCACACTGGAAACCAAATGCCAATTGCTGGACTTATATCGGACTCCAAGCACACAACAATAGGATACGGAATGCCAATCGCTGGGCTTACATCCATCTCCTAACACACACAAGAAGGATAACAAACAACAAGTTAATAGGGAGTCTGGAACTCGAGCCTAATAACTGTCAAGCAAAGACACACAAAAAGAAAAAGGGTGCCCGGAGAGATCTCGTACGATCTCCTGCCTACGTACCTCATCTGATATGAGGATCAGGGCAACGTAGTTCCCCTTAACAGGGGAGAAACTTTCTCCTAACCAGAGACTGGGAAATGACCAACTAGAAAGGAGACTGACTCGAGCCTAATAGTTATCATGCATTCCACAATGGTCCTAGGTTGAGTTTTCTATCTAACTTGCACAGGCAGCAAGCTATCCTAATCAGGACAAACAAAGCAAGCATGCAAAACAAAGCAAACATACACAATTAGCACACACTATATACAGACAAAGTGGGCTCACACAAGGGTTAGGCTGCAAAAGCAAGCCAACTGTATCAGGGTGATGTTAGCTCTTAACCCTAACATTGAGAGTTAGGGTGAAGCAGATGAAATAGGAAGTGAGGGGTGTGCCTCACAGCTCTTATCCCTGGCCTGGGAGAGCTTTAGACAAATGAAAGTGTGGGTTCAGAAAATGGGAACCCTTCTACACTTATGACTGACTCAACAAGGATCTTGGGTTAATATCCACAATGCATCAACACCAGTTGTGTGAGCAAAGGGATGACTCAACTGAATAGCAGGAGATGGATTGCACATCTCTTGTATCTGCCAATTGCCTTATAAAAGGTCTTTTCCTGCTTGGCACAAAGATAAACATACACAAGCATTGCCTCTTAAGGAGGACTTCAGACAGGTGCCTGACCAAGTAACAGGCCAGGTCTTCCAGACTACATGAAGTCAAAGAATTCTACCTCAACTGGTTAAGCAACCAAGCAACAACAAAAGCAAGTTCAAAATGAACTATAGCAACTAATGTACCTGAAAACAATCTAACTCGGTCAGTACACAACTCAAACAGTCAAACAGACAAACTAAAAGTCAACAGTTAACTGTACACAATCAAACAGACAAGCAAGCTATGCATCAAGGCAAAGTTCAAACTCAACTTAGAAGCCACCTACAAAACAAACTCAAGATTAGTTCAACATTGACCAATTAGTCAACTCAAGCAAGTGAATCATTTCCCTCATAGCCATATGCTCTTTGTCCTGAAAACACAACTCAAACATAAGCAAACCCCTAGGACAAGGCCTAGGGTCAAAGAGGGAGAAATAATTCAAAACAGAACATGAAAATTGACAATAATCAAGTTCAATCAAATTAAAACATCATCCAAAAGATCCCATGTTCATATCATGCACCAAAATTATTTCACAATCCAAATATGGTAAAGCATGCAAGTTCAAAAGCTCATTGGACCAAACAGAATGAATCAATCCAAACTAAATCAAATATAATTCAATAAATCTCCATAAAAATCATGGCTAAACAGCACACATCACATGATCATCATACCAAAATTCAAGTCATTTGGACAAGTGGAAGCAAGGCAATTAAATTCTATAAGGCAAGGTAAGCACAAACAAGCTCAATTAGGGCACAATTTCATGCATCAACTTCACACAAGCCTAAAACATAATCTACACATGATAAATGTCTTAAACCAAATCCAAGATAAACTTCAAAGTGTCTAGAATCAATGTGCAAAATTTCAATTCCATATGATAAACATCAAGCATTTCACAAATCATCTAAGTTCATGACTCTCAAAAAGTCCACAAATGACAAGCCAGCAAAGAAAATCTCAAACAAATCCAAATTACATCCAAAAATTCCACAAATATTCACAAGCAATCCTAACATTTATAAGTAGCATCATGCAGAAATTCACATCATTTGGCATTGAAATGGCATGGCAAATAAAATCCACAAGTCAAGTAAGCAATGGTGTGACACACATTGTCACACCTTCATTAAACACATCATAATTCAACAACTAGAAATGAGAAAAATGCAAACTCTATACCAAAATGTTCATTAAGGTTTCTATTTTAAGCATGCAAAGTTTCAAGAATGTTGGATAAAATCTCATCATTTCTTAATCAAAATGGCAAGGCATGTCAAGAAAACACATGTATACACAATCCCTAGCCAAAATTAAAATCCATGCGTGCACAATTTCTGGAAAAAATACTCAAAAAAACTAGACATCATGAAGATCATTATGCAAAAAATCCCAGGCAATTTGGATTAATAATCATGGAGATATGATTTTTTGGAATGAAGAGAAAAATTAAAAAAACACATGGAAGCATACATGGAACGGCATGGTGAAAATGAATTAAAAATGCACAAGCAATATTGAACTTGTCCCAGCGAGGAATCGAAGCCTGGCCAGTTTTGAAATTGAGTGCGCCTTCACTTAAGCGGATGGACACGTGGTCCAATACATGCCGACTAACACCAAAAACCATGCAAAACGAGCGCTCATGGATCAAAGGCAATTCTGGAAAATATTCCTAGGGTTCATGCAATGTTCTTCACGAATTTCCAGCTCAAGAACAAATTATCACCAAAATGCACAAAACCTATATCATTAGCTTCGTCTTTCCAAGCACATCACTAATCTAACATCAATTCAACCTAACTCTCACTATCATGTCTGGATCGAGTAAAAGAAAATTCACACATCAATCTTATATTCAACATATCTCACTCAAATCTTGATGAAAATTAATGCCACAAAGCTCAGAATACTCATGGATTCAAGATCTACAACATGCATATCCTAATTGCATGAATTGTTAGATTCGAAATCTTACCTTCAAGAGATTGCAGAACTGAATTCGCGACTTTCAAGCCTTGAGAAGCAAAAACAGATGATCTTCAATGCTAGTATGATGATTTGGATGAATGTTGGATGCTCAGTCTTGCTTGATCTTGCTCAAATCTACAGTTGCCATTGATGATGCTAGCTTCAACAGTTCAAGAATCAGCTCAAAATCCTTGCAATCTTGCTTCAATCCAACTCAGTTATGGTTGTAGATGATGATTCAATCGTGGAAACAACAAGGTTTGTGAAGAATTTTGGCGAAAAGTGAGGGAGAACAATTGAAGAGTTTTTTGGACCTAGATCTCAATTTCAGAATTCTGTTATGCTTAGGCCAAAACGGTTATGATTATGGTTATATAGGGTCTGTTAATGATGTTGGTAATCATGATTAGCCAAATGCATGTGTATTAGTGAAGTTGGAGTGTTATGTGCAAATTAGCCAATCCACCCTATGCATACAATGACCAATGTAACAGTGCTCATTTCTGTCTCAATTCACTTGGAAATGTGGTTTGGAGGCAAATGCAAGTGAAACCAAGCGAATGCAATGCCTATTTTTTGAATTGGACTTTTCCCTCCAAAATCCAAATGAAAATTAAAATATTTTTGCAATGGAAATTCATGGATTATGATGCTTGAATTGGATAGAACATTTCAAAACAAGAATGTGGCAAAAAATCCCACTCCATTTAGCCTTTTGGTTCAAAAGTTATGCACTTTTGAAGTTCAAATTATCTTGACCAAGATTGATCCATAACTTGCCAACCACACATGAGAAATTCATGTTCTTGGACTTTTTGGAAAGGTGAGAGCAAGATCTACAACTTTCATGTTGGACAAAATTTCATTTGAAGTATTTTTGGACATGTAATCTTAAGGAGAAAACCTTTCCATTTTTGGCAATTTTGAATTACAAGTCACTTTCTATTTTTGGAAAGTTTTCATCTGACTTTATTTTTTTCAATGTTGATGTTTGAAATGTCAAATGAAACTTGTTTGGACATGAATGAAGTGTTTCTAACCCTCTCCCACCTCCAAATCCAACAGTTGACTTGTGGTTGACTTTTTCAATTGATAGATGAATTTCAGCTTGACTGTTGAGCTTGAGCCTCAATCTCCTGATGAAATGGCTCCAAGGATGAAACCCTAGCCTCCACAAGCTCAATATAACCATATGATGATCCCTCTCTCAATGAAGACCTCATCTCCTTGACAAAACCCTGATTGGCACAATGCAGATGATTAGGGTTGACCAGAGGTCAAAACCCTAATCCCAAGGAACATGATCAGGCACAATGAACCTCTTGGTGATGATAAGACCAGTGATGATGATGATGCACCACTTCAACCAAGATAATATCCAACCTCCTTAAGGCACCAAGAAACCCTAATTTGAAGCACAAACCCTCAGATGGCTAGTGATCAATTCTTGAGACCCTCGGGCTTGAATCTTTTAACCTCTTCATCTTCTGATCAAGACTTGGGAGGATGACTTGCTCAATGTTGCGACATGATATGCAAAGATGCAATGCCTAATGTCCTAAAAAATAAAATGCAATATGTTAAGCTAGTCCCAAGAGAGGAGGGCAAATTTTGAGGTGTTACAGCTGCCCCTATTCAATCCACTATGAACCTGTCGATATGAATAGCCTCGGCTTTCAGATGATCAGGGTGAAGAGTGATTGAATACCAAGAACAGACGAACAATTTGCACTCTGATGGGAAAATAATTAACATTGCCTGCCAGAATTGGCAAAGAAGCAATCTCGAAAGAAGAACCCGTCTGGTACGGAGAGAAGTCGACCTGAATACCGAAACAGAAACTTGACCTGTATACCAAAATAAATGGTAACACAGGGATAACCATGGCCTGAACACCACATCCGCTGGGGATTATTATTACTTCTTCTTTTTTTACTTTTCTTGAACCCCGAAACTTTCTGATGATTTCCTCTTTTTTTCATTTTCTTGAACCCCGAACAAATCTTTTCTTTTGCGCGAATGATCCCGGATCACCGCAGTTGAACCCCGACAACTTCATAGTAGTCTTGTTTGCCAAATAATGAACCCCGCTCTCCATTTGAACCCCAGTCGCCTGACGATAACTTGCGATCGCCATTGTGAACCCCGCTCTCCAGAAAACACCCCATGTCTCCCTTTCTCCATTTGGACCCCGTTCTCCAGAAAATGCCTCAACACTTCCTTTTCTCCATTTGAACCCCGCTCTCCAGAAACTTGTGATAATTCCGCTGGCAACGCCGGCAGTGACACCAATCACCACCCCGATGGCGACATATCAGAGGGTATTCGACCAGACATTTACCAATGACTGGGAAGGAACTCGACGTTTACTGGACATCGAACAATGATGTTTACTGACACCAAAGAAAACTCGACCAGACATTAACCAATGACTGGGAGGGAACTCGACGTTTACTGGACATCGAACAATGATGTTTACTGACACCAAAGAAAACTCGACCAGACATTAACCAATGACTGAGAGGGAACTCGACGTTTACTGGACATCGAACAATGATGTTTACTTGACACCAAAGAAAACTCGACCAGACATTGACCAATGACTGGGAGGGAACTCGACGTTTACTTGACATCGAACAATGATGTTTACTTGACACCAAAGAAAACTCGACCAGACATTGACCAAATGACTGGGAGGGAACTCGACGTTTACCTGACATCGAACAATGATGTTTACTTGACACCAAATAAAACTCACATTACGGGGATCGACACGACACTTACTGGTATCGCAAGGATGACATCCACATATGTCAACACCAGGCAGATGCTTGCCGGGGAATAACTGGGAAATACTGTTTCCCCAAAATCACGATGCTGAACTCCTCAGAGTAACACATTCCAACTTCCATCTCGCACGACAGAAATCTTCCTCCAGTATCGCGCTACTGGGGAATACCGTTGAACCAACGTCACAATGCCAAACTCCTCAGAGTATCATCTTCACTGACCGGCAAAACCCATTCTTGGATGGTAACCACGGCTTGGGTTTAACTTATGCTTGCAATGCTGAGGTTGATCTTCCAACCAGCGAAACCATTTCTCAAAAGGTAACCGCGGCTTGAGTAACATCTTCATTTTGAACCCCCTTTAGCGCTGATCGCGTAACGTCCTTTGATTTTATTTCCATCTCCGCCCGATGGAAAAGTTTCCTCCAGTATCGTATTACTGGGGAACATTGCTGATTTGACGTCATGATGCTAAACTCCTCAGAGTAACATCTCCACCATCCGGCGAAACCCAATCTCAAGCGGTAACCACGGCTCGAGTCGCGCTGATCGCGATCTTCATTTCCATCTCTGTCCGACGGAAAAGTTTCCTCCAGTATCGTACTACTGGGGAACATTGCTGATCTGACGTCATGATGCTAAACTCCTCAGAGTAACATCTTCACCATCCGGCGAAACCCAATCTCAAGCGGTAACCACGGCTCGAGTCGCGCTGATCGCGATCTTCATTTCCATCTCTGTCCGACGGAAAAGTTTCCTCCAGTATCGTACTACTGGGGAACATTGCTGATCTGACGTCATGATGCTAAACTCCTCAGAGTAACATCTTCACCATCCGGCGAAACCAAACCCCAAGCGGTAACCACGACTCGAATAACTGATACTTGCAATGCTGCTGATTTCCCAACTAGCAAAACCACTCCTCAAACGGTAACCACGGCTTGAGCAGCATCTTCACCTTGGTGAAACCAAATCTCAACCGATAACCACGGCTTGAGACTAGCCTATGCTTGCAATGATGATGCATGATTTTTAGCGTAATGCTCCACAATCATGGAAATGCTACGCGATTTATTATGCAATATGCTATGCTTATCTACATGATGAATGCATGAAAAAGTATCCCCCTCCAGGGACTCCTCTGAGGAGCTCGAGGCACTCTGCTGAGGAACTCGACAACACTCCGATCTCCACCCTGCTGGGGAATAGCACTGCTGCTGGGAAATAGGCAATCCTTGTTGGGGAAAACCTCCTCTGCACCCGATCCACTTGGGGACATCACTGGGGAAGGAACCACCAACGCACTCTGTGGGGAGACAACGGTCTCTGACTTGCTGGGGAATACAACAATCCCGACTCTGCTTGGAGAAACCACTACCAACAGATACCTTCGCTGGGAAATAACAACCCTCGGGCCTGGCTGCTGAGGAAACACCGATCTCCAACCTGCCGGGGATGATAACCATTCTGACCCTGCTAGGAAAGACACAGACCTTGGATCTGCTGGGGATGCAACAATCCCGACTCTGCTTGGGGAGATGAGGAATCTTTGGTACTGACCACCCGTCGACTCGTCGAACCAAGCTATTCCATATCCAACTCCAATGACAACTTTCCAATTTTGAGAACTCCCAGACTCGTCTGGACTTTTCTGATTCATCACCTTGTATTCTCGACTGCTCCGTACGCTACGAAGAGCGAATTCCTGGGATTGGATACAAACTTTTTTAATCTTCAGACTTTGAAGAGTCTTCTTGATTAATATCCAGGATCGTCGTACGTCCCTTGTCGTCTTATCACCATTCTTCCATTCATTCGTCCCTGATTGGATTCCATGGGGATCTTTTGTCAAAAGCTTCCACATCACAACCTGCAAGTGAGTGAAAAGATCTAACAACACCTGCAAAAGAGATCGTCAGATAAAACCGTGCCCCAGGCGTGTCAAGATTTCAACACTTGGGTCACTCAACCTTCCGAATAAGATTTCAAATTTCCAATCTTATAAACATGCATTGGAAGGGACCTGTATGTCTTAAAATGAAAAGATTCGTTATCACAAACAATTGGATGTTTTCGCAATCAAAGCGGTAATGAAAACAAAAACAAAATTATTTGACTGAATATGCATTTTATTTAATTGAAAAGGTGTGGCTCAAACTGAGCAATACAAAGGAAGCAATTCCTGACAAGAGGTAATTGCGCACAAAAGGAAAAATCTATCCTAATGGCAATGTGAAACCCGTGATCTCATCGAGTTCCAACTCGGTTACACCCCATATGTCCTCAGACTTTCCGTGCTTTCTGCCTTCTGAATAAGACGATCTCGATTGATCCCTGTCGGGGATTATCCATGTGCCTTAACCAAAGCAAACGATCATGCCAGACACAGTTGTTCGTTTCAATCCCTCTTTTGCCTGGACCGCCCTTTCGAGTTTTCAGTCCACCGGGATACCCTTTTTTGCCCAAGCCGCCTTTTCAGGTTTTCGACTTGCCGGGTGTACAATTTTTTCTTTTTATCCCTAATTTTTGCCCGAACCTTTTCTTTCGGTTTTTTGGTTCGCCGGGATGCCCATTTTTGCCTGGACTATTTTACTTTTTTCGTCTAGCGGGTCTCTTTACACGAAGTATTTTTTAACTGCGTCCGCATTCACCGGGGATGGAAAATCTTCGCCATCCATGGTCGTTAGCAACAAGGCTCCGCTAGAGAAAATCTTCTTGACCACGAATGGACCTTCATAATTGGGTGTCCACTTGCCCCTACGATCATTTTGAAGAGGAAGGATCCTTTTCAGCACCATATCACCCACGTGATACACACGAGGTCGCACCTTTCGGTCAAAAGCACGCTTCATCCTTTGCTGGTATAACTGCCCATGACAGATGGCCGCCATCCTCTTTTCCTCAATCAGGCTTAATTCTTCGTCATACCGGGTCCTTACCCATTCATCCTCTTGCAATTTCACGTCCATCAGGACTCTCAAAGAAGGAATTTGCTCCTCAACTGGTAGCACGACTTCCATTCCATTCCATATACCAACGAGAAAGGTGTTGCCCCAGTAGACGCACTGAGGTTCGGTACCCAGGATACACGCTTCGTACTCAGCCACCCTTGCTGGTGCATTCAAATGTTATCCGGGCAACAAAAGGAATGTGGGATCTCTTCAGCGTAACCAAAACAACACCAACTCCTACCATTCACGTTAACAACCCCATCATACATCAGAACCCGTTCGGATTCGAGGTCAGGCCCCTCCTCCGGGATCGGTTACTCTCAATCTTTTGATTTGAGCACCTCGAGATGTCCTCATCAGGGAACTCAAACCTCATCGGTTGACAATCCTCATTGTGTTGCTGGGCGAGATAATCAGACAATACACCCCTTGATTGCTTTCCGAGAGCATCACAAATCAGTCAATATTCTTTTGCACCCTCCCAACCCGGTCCGGTCAATGCTGGCTTCTCAAACACATACTCGATCGGATCCATCTAGGACATCCACAAAGTGGTATGAACCAGCATATACTGTCTCAGTCGGCGAGCAGCCTATGCCAAAGTACAACAAGTTTTCTCGAACAGTGAATGTATTGTTTCACAGTCAATAAACTTTTTGCTAAGGTAAATTGCATGCTCTTTTCGACAAGACTCGTCAGGCTGACCCAATACACCTCGTAGACCCCTCGAAGGCCGTCAAGTACAGAATTAACAATTGTTCCTTCCCTGGGAGGCATCAGAATCAGAGGTTCCTGCAACTTATGCTTTTATCTTTCAATGCCTCTTGGCAATCATTATTTCACCTGACCTTTTGATCTCTTTTTTTTTCAACATCTTGAATATGGGTTCACACGTGGCCGTTAGATGAGATGTGAACCATGACATGTAGTTCAGTCTACCTAATAGACCACGAACCTCTTTCTTTTTTCTCGGTTCAGGCATTTCTCTTATTTTTCTTTCTTCCTTTCTCTCCTTTTTTTAGCAGGATCAACCTCGATTCCTCTCTTACAATGAACCCCAACAGCTTACCGGACCGCACTCTGAAAGTGCCCTTATTTGAATTCATCCTCAGTTTGAATTGTCTCAACCGGTCGACCAACTTGGCCAGATCCATCAGATGCCCCTCTTCTGTTTGGGACTTTGCTATCATGTCATCAACATAGCATTCAAGTTCATGATGAATCATATCATGAAACAAAGTCACTCTGATACGTGGCACCGGCGTTCTGCTTCTCTAGAGGACAGTCTTCTCTCCATGGTAGCTTGTGCACAACGACATCGGTATCCAACCCTGGCATATCCTAACACGACCAGGCAAAGGTATCCACATGCTCTTTCAACAGGGCTACCATTCTGCTTTCGACTCGCCTCTGAAGCGGCCCCAATTTTCATTTCCTTTCTGACCTCGGCGGTGCCTGGAATAACAATCTCGAATCGCTCCTCGTGCGACTGAATCACCTTCTCCTCTTGTTTCAGCGACCTGGCTAATTCCAGCAGATCACAATCTTCTTCGCCTTCTTCTTCGGCATGATAGATCGGATTGTCGAAGTCATACAGAGGTGTAACCGAATTGTTATCAACGAGATCAGGAGAATTACTTTTCGAAGTTGGAACGAGTCAAATCAAAAATGGGAAAAATGAAAACAAACATTGCCATTTTTATTTATTTTTAAACTGCAAAAATAAATGAAAAACAGGGAACGCCGCTTTTAATGTGAAAAACATCCATTTATTAATGATGCAAAATGTTGCACAATGAAACATGAGGTGGCCCTTACAATGGACCATTACGTTTCGGGCAAAACGCATGGCTTTCATGCAAATAAAACTGAAAACAGAAAACATTACTCTTCCGGATGAGTGACAGTGATGATCTTTTTAGGCCCTCCAGTTCTGGACTTCCATCCCTGGTACGCACGGTTTTATCCAACCATCAAACTCGCAGTCACTGTCAGTCTCTCCACCTACCACACAGGCGTGATCCGAATCTTCAGCAATCGCACCCACCAACGCCTGACCATGCGCCGGCATGGGATTAGCATTAACATTCGGAGATGGTGCAAAATTGATGGCCTTGGAGTCTACCAGATCCTGGACAACATGCTTAAAAGCTCTACAGCCCTCAATGTTATGCCCTGGTGTACCAGAATGGAATTCACACTCGGCGTTCTCATCATAATTAGGAGGCCTCTGATCTGATCTTAACGGAACCATCGTCCTTGGCTGAACCAACCCAAGATCCATCAACTTTTTAAACAGAACAACATATGTCACGGGCGGCTTATCAAACTGACGATCAATCCTTTTTCCCCTCACTTGGTACCCGGCTCTCTGTGCTCTCTGTTGAGGTGGCTGATGTTGCTGTCGTACTGACTGATTACCAGCAGGGGTGGTTACCGCAGCAGTGTGCTGGTAGTAACGATCCCTACCGTGTCCTCTCTGGGCATACACATCACTCGATTCACCCTCATTTTTGCGCTGACCGTTGCCAAATGGCTTCTTTACTCCAGATGACGGAGCATTTCCCTGTATTTTCCCCATTCTCAGCCAACTTTCAATTCTCTCACCAGCCACTACTATGTCTGCAAAGCCAGTGATGGGACAACCCACCATCCTCTCAGCAAAAACCCCCTGCAGGGTACCCATGAACAGATCAGACATCTCCCGATCCACCGGCGGAGGTTGAACTCTGGCAGCCAACTCCCTCCATCTCTGTGCGTATTCTTTAAACCCTTCATTCGGCTTCTGAGACATACCCTGCAACTGGGTACAGCTAGGAGCCATGTCAGCATTGAACTAGTACTGTTTAAAGAATGCATCTCCGAGATCCTGCCAACTCTTGATATCCGAAGACTTCAACTTGGTATACCATTCAAGAGATCCACCAGACAGACTATCTTGGAAGAAGTACATCCAGAGCTTTTGATCTGTTGTATAGGTAGAAATTTTCCGGACAAAGGCCTGGAGATGAGTTTCCGGGCAAGAACTCCCATTATATTTATCAAACGTAGGCGCTTTGAACTTTTGTGGGATCACAATCCCCTCTACCAGCCCCATGTTCGACATATTGACAACCCCCGGAGTAGCATGGCTTTCCAGAGCCCTGATCTTTTCTACCAGCACCTGGATTTCCTTGTTTGGCGGTTGGACACCGTATTGACCAAACGGCTCATTAAGCATAGAGAATTGATCTGCT
Source organism: Lathyrus oleraceus (assembly GCF_024323335.1). Taxonomy (NCBI): domain Eukaryota; kingdom Viridiplantae; phylum Streptophyta; class Magnoliopsida; order Fabales; family Fabaceae; genus Lathyrus; species Lathyrus oleraceus. The sequence continues at coordinate 333,893,089 of NC_066581.1, forward strand.
TCTTTGTCTTCCTCCCTATCCTCCTCAACCCCAAAGAAAGGAGGAAACAAACTGTTCTTCATATTATTGCCTACTGGACCGGGTCCACCACCTGTGGCAGCACCAAACCCACCGACATTGTTAGTCACTACCCCCACAGTTGTCCTCTTTCCACCGTCCCTAGAACCACCAAGACCATGGTTAGAGACACCATCCAGATTGATACCACTATTGGCAGCTGAAGCCCGCTCGAGCTTCTCTACTTTATCAGCAAGTGCTTTCTGCCCGACAGCAAACCCTTGCATGATATTGATCAGTTCATTCATTTTCTCCTTCAGCACGAGAAAATCTGTATTAGGTAGATCCATCAGCCTTGGCGTGTTGCCTCTGGTGAAGTATCTGTGTGGACGGGTTGTGTGCAAGGGAATGATTCGGCGTGCGCGAGCAATGATTCCTGAGTAAACCCAAACATGTTAGAAACTGACACCTGCAAAACAGAAGACAGGTTATTATGACTCATGCATGAATGCAATGTTTATCCATATGGGGAACACTCTTTCCTTCGGTTCTGGCTTCATCGAGACAGATAAAAAATTTGACAATAGTATTCTGACATCAGGATATCTCTCAACCAGAATCTCAATCGAGAATGTACCCTGAGTATGGATAGACATGAGTTAGATGCCGATGAATGCAAAATATGGATGATGCTGATGCGTGAATGCAATGCACTGTGCCATCCTCCAAGTCATCTGAACTTTTACTGCACTGAGTTACGGCCTCTGAATTGATCACAACCATCTGAAGGAATATGTAACCACAAATCCAACTCAGGGTTCCGAAATAAACGGAACTGAAAGATACATCACCATCATCACCAGAGATTCACTGAACAGATAACCATAACGATCTCTGAATCAGCCCGGGGAATCCTGAAATAAACGGATCCCCACTGATAAATATCACGGACAGAACTCCGGCGTCTCGGAAATAAATGTCCATAAATCTGACTTATAAATATGACTCTGATCAACGGAACCATTAGTCACCAACAAAGTCACCATCTGAACATGCATCTGTACGAATCAACCCTCTCCTCACAGGTGAATTCTAATCAGGTCATCCTAAGGCGGATAATGGTCTCGACAATCGGGCAAAGATACTCAACAGGTTTTCCCTTTCGGGTGTGCCGTTGCAGCTCTCTTAAGATCGTCTAAACCAAAGATCCGGGAAAGATCGGTCACCGAAGTCAATAGCTCAGATGAGGTGACTCAACCAGAGTGGAATACCCTACAAAGGAAGAGCACTCTCAAATGAACCTCGTCCGGCTTGTGGTATGTCACGTTGCCCAAAACATGTTGACCTAACATGAAAGGCACATGAGACCACGCTAATCCTAGGTGTATACTCGGGCCTGGGTTTTAGCCTTACTCAGAACACCCCCCCAAACAGAGGAACCAACCTGTACAGAGGACAGCAACAATGATAGTATGATGCATGCAAACATTTATGCAAATATATACACAACATAATAATCATAAATGCAATAAATAGAGCAACACAAGCAACCTAAACTATCCTAGAACGCTAGGAGAGACTCGCTTAGGGAAGATGGACCAGCAAAAGGTCAACTTCTTATTCCCCAGCATAGTCGCCAGCTGTCGCATCCGCGAAAAACAACCGGCGGGCTAAAACAAAACAAATAGAGTCGCCACCATGCGTTATTTATCCCAAAAGAGGGAAAGGAAACGCTCGAAGTAAACCTGGAAAAGACATGGTCTCGCGACCAAAGAGATGGGATCGGGAGTCGGTTATGCGAAGGGAAGGTATTAGCACCCCTACGCATCCGTCGTACTCGACGGGATCCACGCTCAAAAGAATAGAAGAAAGGTTGCTAAACAAACATCACACACACACTGGAAACAACACAGGTGGAGAAAAAGGGGAAAGGGCTCACTAGGATATCGCATCCTATGCCTACGTATCTCATCTGGAATGAGAATCAGAGCTACCGTAGTTCGGCTCACGCACGCCGAAACAAAACACACGCAAACAGGCAAACATGGAAACCGAATGCCAATCGCTGGACTTACATCAGACTCCGAACCAAACAAACCCACACTGGAAACCAAATGCCAATTGCTGGACTTATATCGGACTCCAAGCACACAACAATAGGATACGGAATGCCAATCGCTGGGCTTACATCCATCTCCTAACACACACAAGAAGGATAACAAACAACAAGTTAATAGGGAGTCTGGAACTCGAGCCTAATAACTGTCAAGCAAACACACACAAAAAGAAAAAGGGTGCCCGGAGAGATCTCGTACGATCTCCTTCCTACGTACCTCATCTGGTATGAGGATCAGGGCAACGTAGTTCCCCTTAACAGGGGAGAAACTTTCTCCTAACCAGAGACTGGGAAATGACCAACTAGAAAGGAGACTGACTCGAGCCTAATAGTTATCATGCATTCCACAATGGTCCTAGGTTGAGTTTTCTATCTAACTTGCACAGGCAGCAAGCTATCCTAATCAGGACAAACAAAGCAAGCATGCAAAACAAAGCAAACATACACAATTAGCACACACTATATACAGACAAAGTGGGCTCACACAAGGGTTAGGCTGCAAAAGCAAGCCAACTGTATCAGGGTGATGTTAGCTCTTAACCCTAACATTGAGAGTTAGGGTGAAGCAGATGAAATAGGAAGTGAGGGTGTGTGCCTCACAGCTCTTATCCCTGGCCTGGGAGAGCTTTAGACAAATGAAAGTGTGGGTTCAGAAAGTGGGAACCCTTCTACACTTATGACTGACTCAACAAGGATCTTGGGTTAATATCCACAATGCATCAACACCAGTTGTGTGAGCAAAGGGATGACTCAACTGAATAGCAGGAGATGGATTGCACATCTCTTGTATCTGCAAATTGCCTTATAAAAGGTCTTTTCCTGCTTGGCACAAAGATAAACATACACAAGCATTGCCTCTTAAGGAGGACTTCAGACAGGTGCCTGACCAAGTAACAGGCCAGGTCTTCCAGACTACATGAAGTCAAAGAATTCTACCTCAATTGGTTAAGCAACCAAGCAACGGCAAAAGCAAGTTCAAAATGAACTATAGCAACTAATGTACCTGAAAACAATCTAACTCGGTCAGTACACAACTCAAACAGTCAAACAGACAAACTAAAAGTCAACAGTTAACTGTACACAATCAAACAGACAAGCAAGCTATGCATCAAGGCAAAGTTCAAACTCAACTTAGAAGCCACCTACAAAACAAACTCAAGATTAGTTCAACATTGACCAATTAGTCAACTCAAGCAAGTGAATCATTTCCCTCATAGCCATATGCTCTTTGTCCTGAAAACACAACTCAAACATAAGCAAACCCCTAGGACAAGGCCTAGGGTCAAAGAGGGAGAAATAATTCAAAACAGAACATGAAAATTGACAATAATCAAGTTCAATCAAATTAAAACATCATCCAAAAGATCCCATGTTCATATCATGCACCAAAATTATTTCACAATCCAAATATGGTAAAGCATGCAAGTTCAAAAGCTCATTGGACCAAACAGAATGAATCAATCCAAACTAAATCAAATATAATTCAATAAATATCCATAAAAATCATGGCTAAACAGCACACATCACATGATCATCATACCAAAATTCAAGTCATTTGGACAAGTGGAAGCAAGGCAATTAAATTCTATAAGGCAAGGTAAGCACAAACAATCTCAATTAGGGCACAATTTCATGCATCAACTTCACACAAGCCTAAAACAGAATCTACACATGATAAATGTCTCAAACCAAAGCCAAGATAAACTTCAAAGTGTCTAGAATCAATGTGCAAAATTTCAATTCCATATGATAAACATCAAGCATTTCACAAATCATCTAAGTTCATGACTCTCAAAAAGTCCACAAATGACAAGCCAGCAAAGAAAATCTCAAACAAATCCAAATTACATCCAAAAATTCCACAAATATTCACAAGCAATCCTAACATTCATAAGTAGCATCATGCAGAAATTCACATCATTTGGCATTGAAATGGCATGGCAAATAAAATCCACAAGTCAAGCAAGCAATGGTGTGACACACATTGTCACACCTTCATTAAACACATCATAATTCAACAACCAGAAATGAGAAAAATGCAAACTCTATACCAAAATGTTCATTAAGGTGTCTATTTTAAGCATGCAATGTTTCAAGAATGTTGGATAAAATCGCATCATTTCATAATCAAAATGGCAAGGCATGTCAAGAAAACACATGTATACACAATCCCTAGCCAAAATTAAAATCCATGCGTGCACAATTTCTGGAAAAAATACTCAAAAAAACTAGACATCATGAAGATCATTATGCAAAAAATCCCAGGCAATTTGGATTAATAATCATGGAGATATGATTTTTTGGAATGAAGAGAAAAATTAAAAAAACACATGGAAGCATACATGGAATGGCATGGTGAAAATGAATTAAAAATGCACAAGCAATATTGAACTTGTCCCAGCGAGGAATCGAAGCCTGGCCAGTTTTGAAATTGAGTGCGCCTTCACTTAAGCGGATGGACACGTGGTCCAATACATGCCGACTAACACCAAAAACCATGCAAAACGAGCGCTCATGGATCAAAGGAAATTCTGGAAAATATTCCTAGGGTTCATGCAATGTTCTTCACGAATTTCCAGCTCAAGAACAAATTATCACCAAAATGCACAAAACCTATATCATTAGCTTCGTCTTTCCAAGCACATCACTAATCTAACATCAATTCAACCTAACTCTCACTATCATGTCTGGATCGAGTAAAAGAAAATTCACACATCAATCTTATATTCAACATATCTCACTCAAATCTTGATGAAAATTAATGCCACAAAGCTCAGAATACTCATGGATTCAAGATCTACAACATGCATATCCTAATTGCATGAATTGTTAGATTCGAAATCTTACCTTCCAGAGATTGCAGAACTGAATTCGCGACTTTCAAGCCTTGAGAAGCAAAAACAGATGATCTTCAATGCTAGTATGATGATTTGGATGAATGTTGGATGCTCAGTCTTGCTTGATCTTGCTCAAATCTACAGTTGCCATTGATGATGCTAGCTTCAACAGTTCAAGAATCAGCTCAAAATCCTTGCAATCTTGCTTCAATCCAACTCAGTTATGGTTGTAGATGATGATTCAATCGTGGAAACAACAAGGTTTGTGAAGAACTTTGGCGAAAAGTGAGGGAGAACAATTGAAGAGTTTTTTGGACCTAGATCTCAATTTCAGAATTCTGTTATGCTTAGGCCAAAACGGTTATGATTATGGTTATATAGGGTCTGTTAATGATGTTGGTAATCATGATTAGCCAAATGCATGTGTATTAGTGAAGTTGGAGTGTTATGTGCAAATTAGCCAATCCATCCTATGCATACAATGACCAATGTAACAGTGCTCATTTCTGTCTCAATTCACTTGGAAATGTGGTTTGGAGGCAAATGCAAGTGAAACCAAGTGAATGCAATGCCTATTTTTTGAATTGGACTTTTCCCTCCAAAATCCAAATGAAAATTCAAATATTTTTGCAATGGAAATTCATGGATTATGATGCTTGAATTGGATAGAACATTTCAAAACAAGAATGTGGAAAAAAATCCCACTTCATTTAGCCTTTTGGTTCAAAAGTTATGCACTTTTGAAGTTCAAATTATCTTGACCAAGATTGATCCATAACTTGCCAACCACACATGAGAAATTCATGTTCTTGGACTTTTTGGAAAGGTGAGAGCAAGATATACAACTTTCATGTTGGACAAAATTTCATTTGAAGCATTTTTGGACATGTAATCTTAAGGAGAAAACCTTTCCATTTTTGGCAATTTTGAATTACAAGTCACTTTCTATTTTTGGAAAGTTTTCATCTGACTTTATTTTTTTCAATGTTGATGTTTGAAATGTCAAATGAAACTTGTTTGGACATGAATGAAGTGTTTCTAACCCTCTCCCACCTCCAAATCCAACAGTTGACTTGTGGTTGACTTTTTCAGTTGATAGATGAATTTCAGCTTGACTGTTGAGCTTGAGCCTCAATCTCCTGATGAAATGGCTCCAAGGATGAAACCCTAGCCTCCACAAGATCAATATAACCATATGATGATCCCTCTCTCAATGAAGACCTCATCTCCTTGACAAAACCCTGATTGGCACAATGCAGATGATTAGGGTTGACCAGAGGTCAAAACCCTAATCCCAAGGAACATGATCAGGCACAATGAACCTCTTGGTGATGATAAGACCAATGATGATGATGATGCACCACTTCAACCAAGATAATATCCAACCTCCTTAAGGCACCAAGAAACCCTAATTTGAAGCACAAACCCTCAGATGGCTAGTGATCAATTCTTGAGACCCTCAGGCTTGAATCTTTTAACCTCTTCATCTTCTGATCAAGACTTGGGAGGATGACTTGCTCAATGTTGCCACATGATATGAAAAGATGCAATGCCTAATGTCCTAAAAAATTAAATGCAATATGTTAAGCTAGTCCCAAGAGAGGAGGGCAAATTTTGAGGTGTTACAAGAAGTTTCGCCGGAGTTCTCTGAATAAAAGTGTTAGTGGTTGATGAAAACTTGCAAGAATGACCTTCTATTTATACTCGTTTTCAAGTAGATTGAATATGCAAAAATGTGACAAGTGTAAGGCATGCGTGGGAATCTTGTAGCTAGGTGGATAGGTTGGCATGCATTGGTACAGATTAGGTTGCACTTGTCTTGTCTTGGGGAAGCCTTGGTGGAACCTGATGATGCAAAGGTGTGACACGTGGAAGGCATGCGTGGGAATCTTGCAGAATAGGTGCAGGCTAGGTGGATAGGTTGGCATGCATTGGTACAGATTATGTTGCACTTGTCTTGTCTTGGGGAAGACTTGGTGGAACCTGATGATGCAAAGGTGTGACACGTGGAAGGCATGCGTGGGAATCTTGCAGAATAGGTGCAGGCTAGGTGGATAGGTTGGTATGCATTGGCACAGATTAGGTTGCACTTGTCTTGTCTTGGGGAAGACTTGGTGGAACCTGATGATGCAAAGGTGTGACACGTGGAAGGCATGCGTGAGAATCTTGCAGAATAGGTGCAGGCTAGGTGGATAGGTTGGCATGCATTGGTACAGATTAGGTTGCACTTATCTTGTCTTGGGGAAGCCTTGGTGGAACCTGATGATGCAAAGGTGTGACACGTGGAAGGCATGCGTGGGAATCTTGCAGAATAGGTGCAGGCTAGGTGGATAGGTTGGCATGCATTGGTACAGATTAGGTTGCACTTGTCTTGTCTTGGGGAAGACTTGGTGGAACCTGATGATGCAAAGGTGTGACACGTGGAAGGCATGTAACACCCTTCTAAAATACCCCAAATATTTAATTAAAATAATAAAAATATCAATCAGAGTAATTATGCCCTGAAGGGTGTCACACAATCATTTCACACCAATCATCAATATATCCTGTCATGCTCATTTATTCAATCAAAATAGGACACTTTTGCATAATTCGCAGCGGATATAAAATAACAACATTCAAATCATGTACTACATTACATGTAAAGTTGTTCAACAACCAAAAGAAAACATAGTAAAACATCCCATCCCGATGTTACATCTACCAGAGCATGACCCACTAAGGACTACACTAGACTCCCAGGACTAGCTTCTATTCAATCACTGCTCGTTACCTGAAAACATAGTTGTAAGGGTGAGTTCTTCAATCGATATAATAAGCATTATAAAATATCATGTAATGCTAAGTAATATAACACATATCATCACCCTAATCAGATTACACATATTCAGCAACGGCAATAACAACTCATAATCATCACCATCATCATACTCAAACTCAAACAACCATAAAACACACGTATAATATTGGAATACATCCATTCATATTATACGCCATACATACATATATTATGCAATGAGACTCCATGCATGCGGTACCGACTATTCGTGAACATATAGTTCAACCTCACCGACCAAATCCAGGTACGGCTACCAAGCTCACTAGTCCCACTCATTTGAGACCTAGTGACTCACATCACTAATTCCTCACCATGGGAATTAGCTACCACCCCAAGGGCTATGCTATGCACGCTAAATCACCTAGCATGCAAACATCAACAACAATCCACAATAACTCATCACTAATTCCTCACCATGGGAATTAGCTACCACCATAAAGGCCACAACATGCATGCTAATCACCTAGCAATGCTACATCATCAACAACAATTCAAGAATAGATATATGCTCACACTCTAAGCCATAAAACAGTCTATTCACAAATACACACATAGCTGATACATTCACAGCATCATGCATACCATCACACATCATCAGTATTTTATCACATAAGCATATCAGATCATGCCAAATAACAACCACAGTATTAGCACACTCTACTAATACCTATACCACTCAAAACAACGGGAAATGATCCCTAATATATCATACATCATCTGCATTACGTTACTCAGCTGAACAGTTAAAAACTGCACAACAACAACTCAGGAAAATCACAATCCTGCCCATACGCGTATTGCCTAACCCCATACGCGTATGGCCCATCTCCTGACAAAATCCCATACGCGTAACACCATCTCATACGCGTATGCTACGCGTACCACTTCTCCATACGCGTACCAACAGAGACCAATCTACGTTCAAAACATCATCTTCCTCATCCATACGCGTATTGCCTAGTGCCATACGCGTACCATGCCATCTCATACGCGTACTGCCTAGTGCCATACGCGTATGACCAGAAACCAGAATTTCCAGATCTGCAATGGCTTTCTCTGCTACGAGATCTATCCAATTCAACCTTCTACAGTCCAATTTTTCACAAAAATCGTTCATATCATCTAACACGAATCATAACCTATTCGATCTCACAATTTCTAACACTATTGCATCTAATTCCTACGAATTTCCTTCAATTTTAATCCAGATTCGTTCATCCCAAAAGTTCACAATTTTCAGCATAATTATTCCAATCAGAGGTAAATCAATGGTTTATCACTACCCATGACATATTATCCCATAATACCCATTAATCGACGATAAACCCCCCTTACCTGAGTTAATCCGGCAAATCTCTGAGCTTCAAGCTTTTCCTTCCTTCAACCCTTGTTCTCTGGCTTTCTTTGCCCTTTTCCACTTTTCTGTCTCTTTTTCCTTTTCACGTGAAAAATAACTCTTTTTACCAAATGGAACCTTTTTACTGATTTCTACTTTTATTCCAATAATAACAATAGAAATAATCCAATAATAATAATCCCAATAATATTCCAATAATAATAATAATTCCAATTATTTAATTAAATTAATAAATATATTATTAACTCAATTTAAATAATTATCTTATTTTATCGGGGTGTTACAACTCTCCCCCACTAAAAGAGTTTTCGTCCTCGAAAACATACCTCAAGTGAATAACTCAGGATAAGACTCCTTCATCTGACTCTCAAGTTCCCAAGTTACATTGCCACCTGCTGGTCCTCCCCAAGCTACCTTTACCAAAGCAATCTCTTTACCCCGCAACTGCTTCAACTCTCGATCCTCAATCCTCATAGGTGATGTTTCAACAGTCAGGTTATCTCTCACCTGGACATCATCTACTTGGACCACATGCGACGGATCATGAATGCACCTCCTCAACTGAGACACATGAAAAACCTCATGCAAATTCGCAAGCGACGGCGGTAAAGCGATACGATAGGCTACTTCCCCTATCCTCTCCAAAATCTGATAAGGACCAATAAATCGAGGTGTCAACTTCTTCGACTTCAAAGCTCGACCAACCCCAATTATCGGAGTAACACGAAGAAACACATGATCTCCCTCTTGAAACTCAAGTGACTTTCTCCTCTTGTCGTGATAACTCTTCTGACGACTCTGAGCAATTCTCATCTTCTCCTGAATCATCTTAATCTTTTCCGTAGTTTGCTGAACAATCTCCGGTCCAACCACAGCACTCTCACCGGACTCATACCAACATAAAGGTGTCCGACATCTCCTACCATACAAAGCTTCAAACGGTGCCATACCAATGCTCGAATGAAAACTATTGTTGTAGGTAAACTCAATCAAAGGTAAATAACAATCCCAAGCACCTCCTTTTTCCAAAACACAAGCCCTCAAAAGATCCTCCAGTGACTGAATCGTCCTCTCAGTCTGACCATCAGTCTGCGGATGATATGCAGAACTCAATCTCAGCTTAGTTCCCAAAGCCCTCTGCAAACCTTCCCAGAACTTCGATGTAAATCTAGGATCTCTGTCCGAAACAATACTCGACGGAATACCATGCAAACTTACAATCTTCTCAATATACAACTCGGCTAATCTCTCTAACGGATAATCCATTCTGATCGGAATGAAATGAGCCGATTTCGTCAATCTGTCAACAATCACCCAAATGGCTTCAAAATTCTTACTTGTCCTCGGTAAACCCGAAACAAAATCCATACTGATACTATCCCACTTCCACTATGGAATCGCCAACGGTTGCATTAGCCCAGACGACTTCTGATGCTCAATCTTTGACTTCTGACAAGTCAAACAAGAATAAACAAAACTCGCAATTTCTCTTTTCATTCCCGGCCACCAAAATAACTTTTTCAAATCACGATACATCTTCGTAGCTCCAGGATGAATACTCAGGCCACTACGATGTCCTTCCTCAAGAATACTCTTCTTAAGTTCGGTAACATCCGGAATACACACCCGATTACCAAATTTCAAAACACCATTCTCATCCACTCTGAATTCACCACCTTGACCTTGATTCACTAGAGTCAACTTATCAACCAAAAGCACATCGGATTTCTGACCCTCTCTAATCTCATCCAGAATACTACTTGTTAACTTCAACATCCCCAATTTAACACTATTATGAGTACTCTCACACACCAAACTCAAATCTCTAAACTGCTCAATTAAATCCAATTCCTTAACCATTAACATAGACATATGCAATGATTTCCGACTCAATGCATCAGCCACCACGTTTGCTTTACCCGGATGGTAATTCAAACCAAAGTCATAATCCTTCAGAAACTCTAACCATCTCCTCTGTCTCATATTCAGCTCTTTCTGATCAAACAAATACTTTAAACTCTTATGGTCACTAAAAACCTCAAATCTTGACCCGTACAAGTAATGCCTCCATAACTTCAGAACAAATACCACAGCTGCCAACTCTAAATCGTGTGTCGGATAGTTCCTCTCATGAACCCTCAGTTGTCTCGAAGCATAAGCTATAACCTGCTTATTCAGCATCAACACACCACCCAAACCCAACAATGAAGCATCACAGAAAACCTCAAATAGTTCTGACGGACTTGGTAATATCAAAATAGGAGCAGTAGTCAACCTTCTCTTTAACTCTTGAAAACCTTCTTCACACTTTGAGTCCCAAACAAACGCTTGCCCCTTTCTGGTCAACATCGTCAACGGTAATGCCAACTTAGAAAATCCCTCAATGAACTTCCTATAATAACCTGCCAGTCCAAGAAAACTTCTTATCTCAGAAACCGACTTCGGAGCTTCCCACTTAGATACCGCTTCTATCTTAGAAGGATCAACAGCAACACCACCTCTTGAAATCACATGACCAAGAAAACTAACCTCTTTTAACCAAAATTCACACTTAGACAGTTTAGCAAACAACTTCTTTTCTCGTAGAACTCCTAAAACCACTCTCAAATGCTCAGCATGCTCTTCTTCAGATTTCGAATACACCAAAATGTCATCAATAAACACCACAACAAACTTGTCTAGGTACGGATGGAAAATCCTATTCATATACTCCATAAATACTCCAGGCGCATTAGTCACACCAAAAGGCATTACAGAATACTCATAATGTCCATACCTTGTTCTGAAAGCAGTCTTCTGAATATCCTCAGTTTTCACACGTATCTGATGATAACCCGATCTCAAATCTATTTTGCTGAACACACTCGCACCAACCAACTGATCCATCAAATCATCAATCCTCGGCAAAGGATACCGATTCTTGATCGTTACTTTATTCAGTTGTCTGTAGTCCACACACAACCTCATAGTACCTTCTTTCTTCTTAACTAATAACACTGGTGCACCCCACGGTGACACACTCGGACGAATAAATTTCTTATCCAACAGATCTTCTAACTGACTCTTCAATTCAGTTAACTCAACAGCAGACATACGGTACGGAGCCATCGATATCGGCCTAGTACCAGGTACCAAATCAATCGAGAACTCAACCTCACGCTCTGGCGGTAATTCATTCACTTCTTCAGGAAACACATCAGGAAAATCACACACCACAGCTAGATCGCAAATCACCAGTTTATCTTTAGCCTCCAAAGTCGCTAACAGCATAAACAACTCTGCCCCGTCTGCTACTGCCTCATTCACCTGCCTCGCTGATAGAAACAAACTCTTTCCTTCCTCAATCTCAGGAAAGATCACAGTCCTATCAAAACAGTTGATAGAAACTCGGTTAAACACCAACCAGTTCATACCCAAGATAACATCGATCTGCACTAGTGGAAGACACACTAGGTCCACTCCAAAGTCTCTACCAAAAATACTCAAAGGGCAATTTAAACAAACTGAAGTAGTAGTCACTGAACCCTTCGCAGGAGTATCAATCACCATACTTCCAAGCATCTCAGATATCTCTAACTTAAGTTTCACAGCACAATCCAAAGATATAAAGGAATGAGTCGCACCTGTGTCAATAATAGCTACAAGAGGAAAGCCATTAATATAACACGTACCTCGGATCAACCGATCATCTGCAGCAGTCTCAGAACCCGATAAAGCAAAGACCTTGCCTCCCGACTGATTCTCTTTCTTCGGCTTAGGACACTGTGGGCTAATATGACCCACCTCTCCACAGTTGAAACAAGTCATAGTCTTCAACCGGCACTCTGCAGCCAAGTGACCACCTTTGCCACACTTGAAACACTTCTTCTCAGCACTGGTACACTCATGGAAACGATGTCCAGCCTGACCATATCTGTAACACTTAGCAGGGGCACTGGAGTCTCCCCCACTAGGCCTCTTCATCCCACTCTGTCTCTGGAAACCTTTGCCAGCTGCATACGGTTTCCCACGATCATTCTGATTCTTGCCTTTCCTATCAACCCTTTGCTGATAGCTCTCTGCTCTAGCCTTGGAATCCTGTTCAAAAATCCTGCAACAGTCAACCAAATCAGAAAACACTCTAATCCGCTGATACCCAATAGCCTGCTTAATCTCGGGACGCAACCCGTTCTCAAACTTCACACATTTCGAAAATTCCCCAGTAGCCTCGTTATAGGGAGTGTAATACTTTGACAGCTCTGTGAACTTAGCAGCATACTCAGTAACAGACCGATTGCCCTGCTTCAATTCCAAGAACTCTATCTCTTTCTTTCCTCTGACATCCTCTTGAAAATACTTCCTCAGGAATCTCTCTCTGAACACAGCCCAAGTAATCTCAGCATTCCCAGCAGATTCCAACTCAGTGCGGGTAACAACCCACCAATCATCTGCTTCTTCTGACAGCATATGCGTACCGAACCTGACCTTCTGGTTATCGGCACACTCAGTCACTCGGAAGATCCTCTCGATCTCCTTCAACCACTTCTGAGCACCATCTGGATCGTATGCTCCCTTGAACATTGGAGGATTGTTCTTCTGGAACTCACTCAGTTGACAAGCAGCTCCCATTCCCACAACATTCGGATTTCCCCCAAGTACTCCAACTAGCATACCCAGAGCCTCAGCAATTGCAGCATCATCTCTACCTCTTCCAGCCATCTCTATTCTGAAAACCCAACAAGCTAAACAATAAGTACTGATAGGGTTACACAACACCTATCCCGTACAGGGAAAACAGAATAATTACGACTCGACTCGACCGACTATGCTCTGATACCACTAATGTAACACCCTTCTAAAATACCCCAAATATTTAATTAAAATAATAAAAATATCAATCAGAGTAATTATGCCCTGAAGGGTGTCACACAATCATTTCACACCAATCATCAATATATCCTGTCATGCTCATTTATTCAATCAAAATAGGACACTTTTGCATAATTCGCAGCGGATACAAAATAACAACATTCAAATCATGTACTAAATTACATGTAAAGTTGTTCAACAACCAAAAGAAAACATAGTAAAACATCCTATCCCGATGTTACATCTGCCAGAGCATGACCCACTAAGGACTACACTAGACTCCCAGGACTAGCTTCTATTCAATCACTGCTCGTTACCTGAAAACATAGTTGTAAGGGTGAGTTCTTCAATCGATATAATAAGCATTATAAAATATCATGTAATGCTAAGTAATATAACACATATCATCACCCTAATCAGATTACACATATTCAGCAACGGCAATAACAACTCATAATCATCACCATCATCATACTCAAACTCAAACAACCATAAAACACACGTATAATATTGGAATACATCCATTCATATTATACGCCATACATACATATATTATGCAATGAGACTCCATGCATGCGGTACCGACTATTCGTGAACATATAGTTCAACCTCACCGACCAAATCCAGGTACGGCTACCAAGCTCACTAGTCCCACTCATTTGAGACCTAGTGACTCACATCACTAATTCCTCACCATGGGAATTAGCTACCACCCCAAGGGCTATGCTATGCACGCTAAATCACCTAGCATGCAAACATCAACAACAATCCACAATAACTCATCACTAATTCCTCACCATGGGAATTAGCTACCACCATAAAGGCCACAACATGCATGCTAATCACCTAGCAATGCTACATCATCAACAACAATTCAAGAATAGATATATGCTCACACTCTAAGCCATAAAACAGTCTATTCACAAATACACACATAGCTGATACATTCACAGCATCATGCATACCATCACACATCATCAGTATTTTATCACATAAGCATATCAGATCATGCCAAATAACAACCACAGTATTAGCACACTCTACTAATACCTATACCACTCAAAACAACGGGAAATGATCCCTAATATATCATACATCATCTGCATTACGTTACTCAGCTGAACAGTTAAAAACTGCACAACAACAACTCAGGAAAATCACAATCCTGCCCATACGCGTATTGCCTAACCCCATACGCGTATGGCCCATCTCCTGACAAAATCCCATACGCGTAACACCATCTCATACGCGTATGCTACGCGTACCACTTCTCCATACGCGTACCAACAGAGACCAATCTACGTTCAAAACATCATCTTCCTCATCCATACGCGTATTGCCTAGTGCCATACGCGTACCATGCCATCTCATACGCGTACTGCCTAGTGCCATACGCGTATGACCAGAAACCAGAATTTCCAGATCTGCAATGGCTTTCTCTGCTACGAGATCTATCCAATTCAACCTTCCACAGTCCAATTTTTCACAAAAATCGTTCATATCATCTAACACGAATCATAACCTATTCGATCTCACAATTTCTAACACTATTGCATCTAATTCCTACGAATTTCCTTCAATTTTAATCCAGATTCGTTCATCCCAAAAGTTCACAATTTTCAGCATAATTATTCCAATCAGAGGTAAATCAATGGTTTATCACTACCCATGACATATTATCCCATAATACCCATTAATCGACGATAAACCCCCCTTACCTGAGTTAATCCGGCAAATCTCTGAGCTTCAAGCTTTTCCTTCCTTCAACCCTTGTTCTCTGGCTTTCTTTGCCCTTTTCCACTTTTCTGTCTCTTTTTCCTTTTCACGTGAAAAATAACTCTTTTTACCAAATGGAACCTTTTTACTGATTTCTACTTTTATTCCAATAATAACAATAGAAATAATCCAATAATAATAATCCCAATAATATTCCAATAATAATAATAATTCCAATTATTTAATTAAATTAATAAATATATTATTAACTCAATTTAAATAATTATCTTATTTTATCGGGGTGTTACAAGGCATGCGTGGGAATCTTGCAGAATAGGTGCAGGCTAGGTGGATAGATTGGCATGCATTGGTACAGATTAGGTTGCACTTGTCTTGTCTTGGGGAAGACTTGGTGGAACCTGATGATGCAAAGGTGTGACACGTGGAAGACGTTATTGATCCTGTGGTTGATGACGAACAAGACGTTGAACACCCCGTTGAAGACGATGTCGTTGATGATGCAGAAGACGTGGTTGATGACTTGGTGAACCGTGATTCCGAAGACGAAGACCAAGTACAAATACCTATTGCGTAACGGTACTCACCGCCTGCCCACTACACAACCCTTAACTTGGGCGAGGATGAGCCCTCATCAGATATGTTCTACAACCCATATATGAGGTCTGATGAGGAATTAAAGAAGGGTGACCAATTTCGGACCAAGGAAGAGTGCCTGTTAGCAATAAAAAATTGGCACTTAAAAAACTGTGTTGACTACGATGTTATCAAATCAAACCCGGAAAGATACGTTATTTTATGCAAAAATCCGGAGTGTGGGTTTAGGTTGATGGCATCGTACAAGAAGAAATATAACGCGTGGGTGATAGGGTCCATTTCTCAAGCTCACACTTGCGTCAACACAAACATGGCATAGGATCATCGCAAACTTAGCCATGATATGATCTGCCATTCCATAATACCTCTTGTTGAAGCTGACCCGTCACTCAAGGTCAAAACCATTATCTCCCATTGTGTTGCTGTTTTCAAATATACACCGTCGTACAGAAAGGCTTGGTTAGCGAAAACCAAGGCTATTGAACTGGTATACGGTAATTGGGAGGAATCATACAAACAACTTCCGCGCTACCTGGCTGCACTAAATTTGTATTCACCTGGGACGGTTTCTATAATGGAGACCTTGCCGGCACAAACCCCTGAAGAAACTTGTCTAGAAGGTAATGGAATATTCCATAGACTTTTCTGGGCATTTCGTCCCTGCATCATAGGTTTCACATTCTGCAAGCCGCTTATTCAAGTCGATGGAACTTGGCTGTATGGGAAATACAAAGGATCGTTACTAATGGCGGTCGCACAAGATGGAAATTCTAATATTTTCCCAATAGCCTTTGCATTGGTAGAAGGAGAAACGACTGCTGCTTGGAGTTTCTTCCTTAAGAATCTCCGAACGCACGTGACTCCACAAGCTGGCATCTGTGTGATTTCTGACAGGCACGCTTCAATAGACAGTGCATACAATAATCCAGCAAATGGTTGGCATGACCCCCCATCTACCCATGTCTACTGCATCAGGCATATTGCTCAAAATTTTATGCGGGAGTTCAAGGATAACTTCTTGAAGCAAAATTTGATAAACGCGGGGTATGCATTAAACCAACCTGGATTCCAATACTACCGCCGGGAAATAGTGTTGGCAAATTCTGATGCAGGGAGGTGGATCGATAACATTGACAGAGCAAAGTGGACTAGGTCATACGACGATGGGGTGAGGTGGGGCCACATGACAACAAATCTTGTGGAATCAATGAACGGCGTCTTTAAGGGCATACGTAACCTCCCGGTAACCGCATTGGTGAGTGCGACCTATTTTCGGATGGCAACGCTGTTCGTAACCAGAAGCAGGCGCTGGCATGAAGTGTTGCAGACGAGTCAAGTATATAGTGATGCCTGCATGAAGTTTATGAGGCAGGAATCTGCCAAAGCCAGCAACCATCGGGTTACGGAATTCGACCGCCATGGCCACACTTTTAGTGTCAAGGAAACAATTGACCACAACCAAGGGCTGCCCAGACAAGAGTATAGGGTCCTAATACCAGACCGTTGGTGCGACTGTGGTCAATTTCAGGCCTATCATATGCCTTGTTCCCATGTCATTGCAGCGTGTTCACACAGCCACTTCGATGCATTATCGCTAGTGTCTCCCATCTACAAAGTTGCAACATTGCTCAATGTATACGACAATCCCTTTTCGGTGGTAGCATTGGAGGCATATTGGCCAGAGTATGACGGGGAAATTGTTTGGCACAACGAATCGATGCGGCGGAATAAAAGTGGTCGCCCAAACAGCAGGCGCATTAGAATTGAAATGGACGTCGCAGAGAAAATGCAGAGGAAGTGTAGCATATGTCGACAACTGGGGCATAATAGGAACAAATGTCCATATCGTGGATCTACTTCGACTACATAGTTGTATTAGTTCATAACTCTGTGTACCAATGCTATTTATCAATAAAGTTTACTTTTTATTCCAAATAGAAGATGACATTGGAACAACAAACACAAACATCTAACATTACAACAACAATTACTAAAACAAAAACAAATACTGGAACAAGAACAAGTACTAAAACAACAACAAGTACTACAACAATAGCAAATACACAAACAACATCACGAACAACCCTAAAAATCTAGGAAATTACAACAGTTAACACTATGTCGTCTGATCCATGCATCATTTGGATGCAATCAATGTCGCTTTCAACTTCAACCCACGAACATACCGTTTCTCCAGTTTCAAATGACATACTTCTTCTAAGCCTCTGAATCCTTCTGATGACTTCACCAGGTTCGTAATCTCCCTCTAACCAAGACATCAAGGATCTTTTTAGTTGGTCCAACGAACGGATGTTCCAAAATTTCATCTCCATTGGGGGTTTCACAGGCGAGAAAATAACATGTCCGTCCCTTTTTAAGATTACTGGTTCTGGATCCGGGCGCCTTGATGATGTCCGCTCCCATGATGACGGTCTGGGGGATGCCATGAACTCAACTTGATAGAGAAAGTGATAGGAAATAGTGGTGAAGAAAATGCAAGGAAATAACACTTTATTTATAGGACAAGATCTAGGTTGTACACCAATGTATTTAACCCTAATTAGTGTCGCACTTGATTAATTAGTCTTAGGGGGAATTAGGGTTTGAATTAGGTCATACCGACCTAACATGATTAACCCTAATTTTCCCAAAAATTTATAAATAATATTAATTACTTATAAATTAAATTAATATATATATAAATTAATATATATAAATTAATATATATATATATATATATATATATATATATATATATTGTAAATAATTTTATTTATATATATGTATTAATATAAATTAATATAATTTATAATAAATATAAATTAATACATTAAAAAATATTTTAAAAAAATTATAAAAAAAAACATATTAAAAAAAAAAAATTGAGTGTAGGCGCCACTCCTAGTGGCGACTTGCCCTACCCTAAAGGGTTGGCGCCAACTAGGGTGGCGCCTAGGTGCAATTTAGGGCCAAAAATGGCCTTTTTTGGAAATTTTTTGAAAATTTAGTTATTTTTGATTTTTTTTTTTAAAATCTGGATAATTAAAAAAAATATTCACTTTTTTATGCATATTTATTCGTTAATATCCAATTTAACAACTATACCTTTTATAATCATTATTTAATAATATTTTCTACATATAACTATTATATACATTAATTAAGAACTTGTTAATGTATATCTATTAGTTAACATATTTTTTCACTAAATCTTTTTTTATAAATGTTTAATAATATCTCATTAAAAAATCCTTATATATATTATATAGGTTTGTTTTATACATCAATTGTTTATTTTAGAGATATGTTAAAGAGTTAGTTAGAATAGTTATGCGTGGCAATTAAAAGCTAGTTACAAAAGGTGAAGTTAGTTAGAATAGAAAAAAGTTGATAAATTTGAGTGCTCTGTTGTTTTTATGATATTTTGAAAATTTAATCTTTTCAATCAATAAACAATTCAAGATTATAAAAATATTTAAGTAGTTAAGAGCTTTCATTAAAAAATTTCACATATGAAAGAAAGTTGTGCAAGAAAAAATTTTGGTCAATATTTTATTGACGCTTAAAGCAGATGAAAAATATTCATGAAAAAGATAAATTTTACTGTCAAATGATTCTGCTGTTTATACATCACAAGACACATTTTTTAAAAGACTTGCGATGTTTGAAAATAATTAAAAATAATTTTCAATACTACAAGAAAATGATTCATAAAAAAATGCTATGAGGAGCTAGCATTGATTCAGAAATTTTCCAAAAGTTACAAATGACAATCGATTGTCGTACCATGTTAATAGACTGTTGAAACTTCAAAGTTCAAAAACATAGAAAATTTCAAAGTGACGATCGATGGCATATACCCCAACAATCGATTATCTAAGGCAAATTTTGGAAATTTTTGGAATCATCAACCAATTGCAGCAATGATGTCAATTGATTAATGCCTTTAAGAATTTCAATATTTCACTTGGCAAAGAAATTGAAGAATCGATTGTTTCCATAGAGCAATCGATTGCTCTAATGAAAGTTTTGAAAATTTTCTAAGTTCATTACTACGTAAAAGTCATTTCACAAAGGTTGAAAAAGCGATACCACCACATGTGACCAACTGTTGTGAAGTATGTGGTGGTTGTATATATGGTGTTTCCCACCATGGTCGTGCTCCCGTGATTATACTATATCTAGCTCACTACATATCACAACACTTACTTTAAACAACCTTTGTGATAATCTTAGCGCATAACATTTAACAACAGTTGCTATAAACAAATGTTGTGATATATACACTGAGTTTATTATAAATCGTGTGGAATGCTTATTTCGCCAATGCTAACTAAATATATAATCTTTCAATATGATCTAGACCATTATAATATGACAAATTAAGTTATATTAGAAGAACATGTTCACGTTCAATGCTTGACAAGATGTCAATACCTTAGGATTGGCATTAATTTTGTAAAACAAATAATGTAATCATCTCTGTTGTTTTAATATGTTGGGTTGAAGAATTTCAACATCTGGACCAACATGTCATGTACGATGTCACGACATCATGTCTGTGACATCGCACATGTGTAGAAAACTGAATTAATTAATTCAGTATATATTCTGGGATTAGTGAGGATATTTGGTGAATATCCTAATTCCCATGTGGAGGTCTTAAAGACTCAATCAGAATATATATAGGCTCAAAATAAGGAGATATATATGGAGAGATTTTAGGATTGAAGACCTTGATTGTAGCAGAAAGTTTCTGCTGACTTTGTAACAGCAAAGAACAAGTTTGCTGCGATTTCTGAAGGCCCAAATCCAGTTGGGTGATTAGGTTATAAATAGCATATTGTAACCTAGTTTTTGTAAGCCTCTTAGAATGAAAAATTAGGGGTGTGTGTGAGGTAAACCTCCCAACTTGTAGGAAGGTTACCATGTGTTTCTCAGTGTTCAAAGCTGAGAGTATTTGTAACTCAAAGCCTGTAGGCAAGAGTGATTATGTGGTTGAACAAAGCTGTGAAGTAAGTTCAAGTTATTTAACATTACATTGGTTTGTAGTGATAGGAATGGAAACTGGAGGTTTCTATCTAGGAGTTCCTAGGTATAGATTGCATTGGGTAGGGATTAAGTGAAGAGTTGTAAACGGGGGAGTTTAACTCTGAATTAATACTGCTGATAGTGGATCTTCTTCCTGGCTTGGTAGCCCCCAGATGTAGGTCATGTTGGACCGAACTGGGTAAACAATTTTTTGTGTTTGTTTTCCTTCTGCATGTTATAATCCTGTCTGCCATACTCAGGTTGTAATTCAGTCTGCTTATCAAGTGAATAACAGACCTGATACATAGCCTTCTGTTTGAATGTCAATCAGAATGTTTTGACATTCATCATTAACAACACATACTGAATAATAGGCATGTTGATCTCAGTTCAGTATTTAGTTAAGTATGGTCTTCAAGAGGATAACAGACTTGGCCAACGGATCATAGTGAAACTGTCAAACTGGATGTCTTGACAGATGTACGTGTAGACTGATACTGAAGTAGAGACTGATTAGTCTTTCACAGTATAGTAAAGTTAGCACAGTCTGTTTTCAGGAACATAACAGAATCAGCATGAGGTATATGTTCTGAATGTCAAACTAAATGTTGTGACATTCACACCTGACAGTTGGTGCTAAATTGGAGGATAATTAGTTTTTCTGTTTCAGCATTTTTCTCAGGCTAATTTAAGGAATCCAACAGCTGAGCTAAAATCCAGGAAAATAACAACTAACCTACAATTAATGAACCTAACAAATAGCCTATTTGTCAGCTCCCTAATGTGTGGAAGTTAGGTTACCTTGTTTGACTTTTAGTTTAGGAAACACGAGTACTAAGCCAGCAAATTGAAATACAGTAACAGGTGATGTGCAAATCAATATTGATATATCATGCTGATAACTGTCCACACACAACAGAAGTAAGTATGGTGTTTGATCTCTGTTGTGTCTTTGTACAAGAAGGACAGAACTAGGTGTTCTTCCATTCTAAGGTAATACAGTAGCAGAAGTTGTGACTACTGTGAAAGCGTGCTTGAGTACAGGGTTTTAATTTGTATAACTGTCTTGCTGTATTAGTTACAATGTTGGATCAGATGTCATGACTTGGAGTAGAACATCTGAATTCTGACTACGCCAGAATTTCAATTGGTATCAGAGCAGGCATCCTGTCTGTTTCTGGATGAGATCCATGGGTGATACTTTCTGGTATCTTGCAAGGAGTTATGTTAGTACTGGTGCTGGAACCTGTGAAAGGTTCTGTAATCTCCCTGAATGGTCCCTTGAAGTAGGTGGATGGACTGTTCATGACGGGAATGGTGTGTACCTGTCTCTGGAGGTTGGCAATTGGCCTTTGTGTGGGACAGTTGTGCCAGTATTGAATCACATTCAAACTTGGTATGGTCTTGGAGGCTGATCTGGTGAAGTGTGTGTTCATAGGTTGAGTTGTATTATGATTTCTGCTGCATAATACCTGGCAAAACTCAAACTCTGAGGTAGTTTCCCCCCATGTGGATGAAAGGCTGCTGTATTCAAGAGTTCATCATAATCTATTGAAGATGTCAAAGAGACTTGTGTCTCCTCGAGACCACTCGTCATGACGCTCTCACTTCAGGATGGTAAGAATCAACTGATCACTGATTCCTTTACTCTTTTGGGTAGTGTATATGAAGACCTTGAAGAATTTCAAGGAAAGTTTGTTCCAAGGAGGTGGAACTAATGTTCTATGTGATGTTAGAACATGTTGTTCAACACGTATGCAACTACTGGTTGAAGAGCAGATGTTTTTAGGTGTCAAACAACAGGAGACCTTGTTTGGAACCTACTCCTGACCTGGAAGAGGAGACATCTATGTGTACTAAGTTGACAAGGGTAGGGTCAACTGTGTGTATGCTCAAGAAGGTCACATGTAGAGGTCTGGTCTCTAGAAGTAGAGCTGGCTGAGATGTGACATTGTGCAATTTCCTGCTGCTTGCCTTATTCCTGTAGATTGATCAGGGTTGGATAATTGTTCCCTGAAGTACTATGTTGTGTTGGAAGACAAGTCCCCTGGATGTTAGAAGTCAATAATGGAATAACTTGACTGCTATTTCATTTAAGAGGATTGGGACCATGAATCTTGTTATTCAAACACCACGCTCAGAAGTGGCAGTTCTTTCAAGGAGTGAGAATATGAAGATTCTGTGGTTGGTTGAGGTATAACTCATAGAGTTAGTTGCCACTGGTAGGGAAGGTGTATGTCATGTTGAGACATTTGTGTACAATGCATGGATATTGGTGTGGAGTGTTCGTGATTGCTAATTTGAGGGGGAGTTTGGCTAACCTCCTCACGTTTGGTCAGCCTAGGGTCTGGTTGGCTGTTGACCTGTGTCACATGGGTTCTGGCTGTTGTGTGACATAGTTGCAAGGAAGGATTCATCTCTCTCATTCCTAAGGCTGAATCTAATCTGGAAAGATTCTCAAAACTGCTGAGGTGATTGCAAGCAGAAGATCTTGTCACAAGAAGAATATTTTCAAAGTATTCTTATGGTGAAAGTATCTGAAAGGATAATTGGGAAAGGATTTAAGATCAATGTCTACTTGTGCCAAGTACAAGTATGTAATTGATTATCCTTGGATCTCCAGATAACTGATGTTCTTAAAGATGTTGGAACAAATCTTCTTCAAGACCCTGTACAGAATCACAGGAAGGATAGTACATTGGTTTATGATCTATCTCCTTGGTGGTAGCAAGAGCATATGATCTCTGAAAAGGTTTCCTGGCAAGAAACATGTTCAGCCTCGTGGTGTACAAGAAGAATAAGACATCATAGTCTTGATGGTGTTACTTGGATCAGTTTATTTCTGATTTAGGTAAGGAAGTGCATTGGCTAATGCACACTGTGGAGTTAAGAACAAGTGGCAACATTCTTAACATCATGGAAACAGCTTTACCTTAGGAAATGGAATCCTTGGTATAGCTGAAGGGTTAGTCTCTAACTGGTCCTTCTGAAGACTCATGCATCAGAGTGTCTGATGTCTTTGGAGAAGAAGCAGGAATTCATCAAGGTGTGAGCTTGGATGACTTAACTGCAAACCTGCAGGATGGAGGGTGTTTACTCAAACTTGGTTCCACAATCAAGTCTATGAGAGCATTGAACTCTTGTTCTGTGTAGGGAGGAAGTTCTTTCAAGTGGCAGAAGAAGGAGCTGAATTCAACAGCTAAATGTTGAAACACAATGTTGTGACATTTGGTGTAACCTCAGAATCTTAGTTGGTGAAGTGGCACATCAACTTAAGATAGAAGGGTCTACAGAGTTGTAGATTGGGTACGTCAAAAAGGCCGTTCTCATTGCAGTTCTTTGGAGTTGCTGGATGGAGAAGATGTTACATGTTCATTTCTTAGAGAATCTAAGTTCTGTTTAACATGTAGCTTGAAGCTCAAGTCTCACTTGGAAGGTCAGCATATCTTTGGGAGAAGTCTGATAAAACTTGGAGAGGTCAAAAAGTGGCATTTGACTTTTTCATATGAGGATTCATGAAGGAGGTAATCAACCAGTGGCATTTGGTCTATCTCAGAAGTGAGTTCGAAGGATCAAGATAATCAACATATGGCAGCTGATTATTCTTGAGGAAAGTCTGAGACAAATTACTTTTTAGTAGAAAAGTAGTAAGTTGAAGACAAAAGGAGGTGTTTTCTATTCATCTCTTGGAGCTTGTGGTAGGAGTTCTAAGCTATCTATGGAAGATTATCTCTTGGAATGGGATGAGAATGTATAAGTCCCAATTTGTGTCTGGTTTCTTTTGGATTAAGCTGGTGACTCAGTGATATCTGAAGATTATCAGATGGTGTTCCTTGTTATGTTGTGAGGATGTCCTAACTAATGTTAGAACATTTTGTGAAGTGGTGTTCTGTTCTGGTTAGAAGAGAGATTGACATAGAGTGTGGATGTGTTCAGCCCAGAGGGTTGAACAGAGGGGGTGCTCTTGAAGACATGAAGATGTGTCTTATGTTTTCCATTCATCAAGTGGTCTGAGTTCTCTTTGAATCAAGAAGTATTTGAAGGTCCAACTCTGGGGTGTTGGATAGGTTCCTGTGTGATCACCAAGTATCAAGAGGAGAGTTGGATGTCCATGACAAGGGGAGTTATATCCTTGTGCTGCAAGTAATCATCAAGCGGGTGGTCTATGTGTTCTCAGATAACAAGGCATGGCACCTTGTTAGCTATTGGGATGATGTGGTGCATGTCAATGCTGAGTGAGCACAAGAATGTCTGACCGGATGTCATGACATTGCCTGGGACAATAGTTTTCCTTCTGAAGTTCACAGTCATTAGGAAATATGGATGTGATGTGTCTAATTATGATATATCAGAATAAGCCTGAGTGCTACAGTTGTGTGTTACAGGGGGAGTAACCATCTACTGATGTTTGTGATTTTGGCTTTAGTGGTGCCAGATGTCAAGTCTCTACTGGTGGTACAAAAGTGGTCTTAGGAAATGTTGAGAGGAAGAATACTTGAAGAATGCAGGCAAAAGCCACGTTGAATGTTAAGACGTCACGTGCAACGTGACTGACTGCATATAGGGAATAGTCTCCATGCACTGGAATTGCTGTTTTGGAAAAGAAACAGTCAAGAGCTATAAAAGGTATTCAAAGATAGTCTGAGATTTTGTTGGTGATTCTCTGACTGTTTCTTAGCAAATATTAATGAATCTTGACCAAGCATTTATTCCTACCGTTAATTCCTAAGCACGGGCTGGACTATTTAAAGGATGTAATAGCCCTCTTCTTCTCACAAGAGAAACACTCCATTCCCTCTAAATCATGGGGTATGTTAAGGTTTGGGCAAACTGCTGGTTTTGTGAGGGGTTCCTTTACAAATGTTTAGCTAAAAAGGGGGAGAGAAATATAGTCCTGAGAATGTACCAGAAGCAAGTAAAATGTGGTAGCAAGCAGAAGTTGGCTTCAGGCACAGAAGTCACTAACTGGGCATATCACTTGTGTCTGGTGATCTGAGTTAAGAGGACAGTTGTGTCTTGTGATCTGAGTTACATTATCTATGTACTCAGCATTACATATTCTTCTGGAAGCTCTACCAGTGAGGGGAAGGGTTCTGATACAACTGATTCTTGTACCTCTACTTCCTCATGTACACCAACCTTGGTGTTTGTGGTGGTGGAGACAATGACAGAGATGAAGAGCATACCCATATTGGGATGTATTGTCCAGTGTAATGTTTATTTGTTTTAGCTAAAATTTGCCAAAGGGGGAGATTGTTAATACCTTAGGATTGGCATTAATTTTGTAAAACAAATAATGTAATCATCTCTGTTGTTTTAATATGTTGGGTTGAAGAATTTCAACATCTGGACCAACATGTCATGTACGATGTCACGACATCATGTCTGTGACATCGCACATGTGTAGAAAACTGAATTAATTAATTCAGTATATATTCTGGGATTAGTGAGGATATTTGGTGAATATCCTAACTCCCATGTGGAGGTCTTAAAGACTCAATCAGAATATATATATGTATAAGGAGATATATATGGAGAGATTTTAGGATTGAAGACCTTGATTGTAGCAGAAAGTTTCTGCTGACTTTGTAACAGCAAAGAACAAGTTTGCTGCGATTTCTGAAGGCCCAAATCCAGTTGGGTGATTAGGTTATAAATAGCATATTGTAACCTAGTTTTTGTAAGCCTCTTAGAATGAAAAATTAGGGGTGTGTGTGAGGTAAACCTCCCAACTTGTAGGAAGGTTACCATGTGTTTCTTAGTGTTCAAAGCTGAGAGTATTTGTAACTCAAAGCCTGTAGGCAAGAGTGATTATGTGGTTGAACAAAGCTGTGAAGTAAGTTCAAGTTATTTAACATTACATTGGTTTGTAGTGATAGGAATGGAAACTGGAGGTTTCTATCTAGGAGTTCCTAGGTATAGATTGCATTGGGTAGGGATTAAGTGAAGAGTTGTAAACGGGGGAGTTTAACTCTGAATTAATACTGCTGATAGTGGATCTTCTTCCTGGCTTGGTAGCCCCCAGATGTAGGTCATGTTGGACCGAACTGGGTAAACAATTTTTTGTGTTTGTTTTCCTTCTGCATGTTATAATCCTGTCTGCCATACTCAGGTTGTAATTCAGTCTGCTTATCAAGTGAATAACAGACCTGATACATAGCCTTCTGTTTGAATGTCAATCAGAATGTTTTGACATTCATCATTAACAACACATACTGAATAATAGGCATGTTGATCTCAGTTCAGTATTTAGTTAAGTATGGTCTTCAAGAGGATAACAGACTTGGCCAACGGATCATAGTGAAACTGTCAAACTGGATGTCTTGACAGATGTACGTGTAGACTGATACTGAAGTAGAGACTGATTAGTCTTTCACAGTATAGTAAAGTTAGCACAGTCTGTTTTCAGGAACATAACAGAATCAGCATGAGGTATATGTTCTGAATGTCAAACTAAATGTTGTGACATTCACACCTGACAGTTGGTGCTAAATTGGAGGATAATTAGTTTTTCTGTTTCAGCATTTTTCTCAGGCTAATTTAAGGAATCCAACAGCTGAGCTAAAATCCAGGAAAATAACAACTAACCTACAATTAATGAACCTAACAAATAGCCTATTTGTCAGCTCCCTAATGTGTGGAAATTAGGTTACCTTGTTTGACTTTTAGTTTAGGAAACACGAGTACTAAGCCAGCAAATTGAAATACAGTAACAGGTGATGTGCAAATCAATATTGATATATCATGCTGATAACTGTCCACACACAACAGAAGAAAGTATGGTGTTTGATCTCTGTTGTATCTTTGTACAAGAAGGACAGAACTAGGTGTTCTTCCATTCTAAGGTAATATAGTAGCAGAAGTTGTGACTACTGTGAAAGCGTGCTTGAGTACAGGGTTTTAATTTGTATAACTGTCTTGCTGTATTAGTTACAATGTTGGATCAGATGTCATGACTTGGAGTAGAACATCTGAATTCTGACTACGCCAGAATTTCACAAGAGTTCTTCAACTAAGTTATCTGCATTTTACTCTTTAACAATTAAAACTTTTTTTAATGCTCCTAGTTTTTTCACCTCCCCTTCCTTCAACTCTAGTTCATTTTGTCAAATATTATTTACTTTGCAAACAAAAGTAGGGGTGGAGAAAGGGGCGGTAGAAGAACTACATGCATTAAATTCTAGAAATGCATCAGAATGTAAGGACATATCTAGAAATACATCGGATAAAAGGAAAAGTAGGGTTCTGGAATTGCATTAGAAGAAAAGGAGACATCGAGGAATACATCGGATAAAAGGGAATGATTCTGGAACTTCGATAGATAAAAGGAAAAAAGTTATAGAAACACATCAGAACAAAAGAAACATTCGGAAATCACTTTGGAGAAAGAAATAATTAAATTATGTAAATGCATCAAAGTAGGAGGGGCTGTTCAGAAATACACCGGGACGTAAAACTCGTCCAAGAATACATCGGTGAGAATGGTAAATAACATCTGGAAAATACATCAGAAATAATTCTTGAAATACGTCTGATAAAAAATACTCAGCCGAGAATACATCAGAAAATAATTCTTGAAATACATCAGAAATAATTCTTGGCTCTATATTTGAAGTGTTCAGTGATCATAAGAGCTTGAAGTACGTATTCGATCGAATGAGTTAAATATGGGGGAGATGAGGTGGCTTGAATTGTTAAAGGATTATGATTTTGGTTTGACTTTCTATCCTGGTAAAGCCAGTGTAGTGACTGACGCACTGAGTCAGAAGTCGTTGCATATGTCGACATTGATGGCTAGAGAGTTAGAGCTAATCAAAGAAATTAGATATTTGTGTTTAGTTTGTGAAGTCATGCTGTAGAGTATGAAGCTAGGTATTTTAAAACTTACCGATGGTGTTTTGGAAGAGATTAGAGAAAGTTAGAGGACGAATTTGGAATAGGTAGATCATTTGGATTTAATCAATCAAAGTCAAGGTGGTGATTTCAAGATTGATGATAAAAATGGTGTTATAAAATTTTGTGACAAAATCTGTGTTCCTGATGTGCCTAAACTCAAGAAGAATATTCTAGAGGACACCAAAGTGGTCCGAGTATCCATCCGGGTTCTACAAAGATGTAACAGGATTTGAGAAAGATGTTTTGGTGGCCTGGAATGAAGAAAGAGATTGTAAAGTTTGTGTATGCACGCCTGACTTGACAGAAGTCAAAGATTGAGTATCAAAAGTCATTGGGTTTGATGCAACTGTTGTCTATTCCTGAGTGGAAATGGGACATTATTTAGATGGATTTTGTGTCTGGATGACCGAGGGTTGTAAATAATTGTGACAATATCTGGGTAATTATGGATAGGTTGGTGAAGTCTGCTCATTTTATTCCGATGAGACTGGATTATTCATCGGAGAGGTTGGATAAGTTGTATATAAATAAATAAGATTGTCAGTTTGCACGGTATGGTCAGACTAGGAGCACTATCCAGTTGCTAGAGGACTTGTTAAGGGCATGTGTACTTGAACAAGGAGGTGTTTGGGATAACTTTTTTTTAACTTTGATTGAGTTTACATACAACAACAGTTTCCATTCGAGTATTCGAATGGAACCATTTGAGGCATTGTAAGGTTGAAGGTGTAGGATGCCTTTATGTTGGTATGAGTCATGGGAGGGTGTTGTGATTGGACCTGAGATTATCTAACAGACCACAGAGAAGATCAAAGTGAATCTGGAGAAGATGAAAGCTTCTCAGAGTCACCAAAAGAGTTATCATGATAGACGAAGGAAAGCACTTGAGTTCCAAGAGGGAGATCATCTGTTTCTAAGGGTTACTCTGATAATTGGTGTTGGCCGAGCTTTGAATTCTAGAAAGTGCACTCCGCGTTTCATCGGTCCTTACCATATTTTGCAAAGAATAAGAGAAGTGACCT
The DNA here is from genome assembly GCF_024323335.1 of Lathyrus oleraceus. Taxonomy (NCBI): domain Eukaryota; kingdom Viridiplantae; phylum Streptophyta; class Magnoliopsida; order Fabales; family Fabaceae; genus Lathyrus; species Lathyrus oleraceus. The sequence goes on from NC_066581.1 coordinate 333,923,363, forward strand.
ATCAGATTACTTTTCCACCGCCGCTTTCTAATCCTTATGATGTGTTTCATGTGTCTAAATTGAGGAGATACATTCCAGATCCTTCTCATGTGATCCAAGTGGATGATGTGCAGGTGAGAGATAACTTGACTGTTGAGGCATCATCTATGTAGATAAATAATTGAGAAGTGAATCAGTTATATGGTAAAGAGATTAACTTGGTGAAGGTAGCTTGTGGAGGACCAGTTGGTGGAAACGTAACTTGGGGGCTTGAGAGCCATATAAGGGATTCATATCTGAATCTATTCACTTGAGGTGATTTTCGAGGGCGGAAATTCTTTAAGTGGGGGGCTTGAGAGCCATATAAGGGATTCATATCTGAATCTATTCACTTTAGGTGATTTTCGAGGGCGGAAATTCTTTAAGTGAGGGAGAGTTGCAACACCGTATTTTTCTAGAAATTATTTATATTAATCATTTATAATTTTATGTGTGTATCTAATTATTATTTGTGTGATGATTGAGATGTTTTGGGGAAACACGGTTGGATGATCCTTAGGTAGAGAGTATGGAGAGTAATTAGAGGTTGGTATATTTTTTTAGAATTATTTAATTGATTAAAATAATGTTTTTGTGTTATTATTTAAATGAAATAATAAAGTAAAAGGAAATAATAAGTTTGAGGTTGAAAATGAGAATTATGGAGAATTAAAATAAATAATGTAAGTTAATAATAAGTTAGGCCTCCTTGGTGGAATATTAGAAAGATAAAAATTAGGTTTTTGATTTATGAGGAGAGAAGTGAGTGAAAAAGTTGACAGTACGTGAAACTTTTGGACTTGAAGAAAAAGAGGCAAGAGAAGAGAAAATCAAGGAAAACCTAAGGAGAGCTATAGGAAAGAGAAATCATAGCCAAAATGTTGGATTTTCTGGTATTACAAGGTAAGAGTGGAAATTTGGTTCAACAATAGGGACATGAATGGAAGGGTAGAGGAAAGTTTTTTTTTTGGATTATGATGAATATTGATATTCGTTGAATGAAATTTATGTTTTAAATTGTTCATGTATGTTCATCATTGATGATGTTTGAAGGTTTTAGGGATTGATATAGTATATAGACCCATGGTTATATGAAAATAAGTAGTGATTGATATATGTATGTTTATGACCGAGTTTAAAACCATGAAATATTTAAGGTAATGATTTCATGGACATTTTTGTGGTTGGAGAAAATGAAAACCGTCTTGAAAATTTCAAAAAAATAACAACTTTTTGGTAACGCCTTCGTGCACGTTTTTTATCATAACTTTTAACTTGTAAATTAGTCTGGGACGAGGTTTGAAGTGTTGGATAAATGAAATAAGTAACTATAACTTTATTTCATGTGTAACATATTTTGGTGATGATTTTATGGACATTTTTGGGTTTGGAGATGATGAAAATCATGCAGGAAATTTCAAAAAAATAACAATTTTTTGGTAACGCCTTCGCACACGGTTTTGTTCATAACTTTCAACTTGTAAATTACTTTGGGACGGAGTTTGAAGTGTTAGGTATCTAAAATGGATGGATATAAATTTGTTTCAGGGGTAAAATATATTTGGTGAAGATTTCTTAGATGATTTTGGGGTTGGAGAAGATGAAAATCGTGCTGGAAATTTCAGAAAAAACAACAATTTTTTTGTAATGCCTTTGTGCACGATTTTGATCATAACTTTTAACTCGTAAATCATTTCGGGATGGGGTTTGAAGCTTTGACTAGTGGAAGAAGAGAGATATAACTTTATTTCAGTGGTAAAATATTTTTGGTGGTGATTTCATTGATGTTTTTGGGGTTGTAGAAGATGAAAGTCATGCTAGAAATTTCAGAAAAAAAACAGCAACTCTTTGGTAACGCCTTTGTGCCTGATTTTGATCAAAACTTTCAACTTGTAAATCATTTTGGGATGGGGTTCAAAGTGTTGAGCATCTGAAACATAAGGCTCTAACTTTGTTTCAGAAATAAAAATAATTCAACGAATTTATAAGAGGTTGGTACCAGGTGGAAATGTAGTGTATGATGTAACGAATATGGATGAGGTCCGTGTTGACAAATTATTTGATGTGTTGTGAATGATTGGTATAATGTGTTTGATTATATTGGTGGTATTCTAGAAGGGTGGATTATGTTACATATGGTTTCAATTGTGTGATCGATTGTGGATCAGTAAATGTTATTATAATTATTGTGTTAATTGCATTATTACCATGTCATACATTCATTGTTGATATGTTAAAGGAGATGAGTCATAGGTACGAATGAGGAAGAAAGACTTATCCACAACTCAGAAGGGGGGAGTTCGGGATTCTTAAGGGGGAATCGAGTTCGTAAGAAGAACCAAATGTTGAATTGGTACCACATACATATGAGTCGTTGTCATTTTTGTGAGTCGTATAACATGAATGAAATATATCTGTGAAATATGACTGTATGGGATGATGCTGTTCTTATATGTGATGTTGATGATAATTTGGGTGTGAGAATGTGATATGTTGCTATGCATGATATGTAGATGTTGTACTCTATTTTATATTCTATGTTGTTATTATTGAAATGAATTCTCATCCCTTCTGTTTGAATGTTGCCTTTACATGGGCATCGTGCAGATACTCAAGAGTAAAGACGTTGTTGTGAGTGGAAGTTAGCTCCTAGAGCTATTTATTTTAGTTTATTCTTCTTAGCTTTGGTTATGCTCAAATATATAACACTAGGGAGCAAATTATTTGTTTGGCGTTGAAATTTCTTTAGAGATAATGCATGTTCTCATATTTGTTTTATATTTTGACGTGATAGCACTAGGAGAAGACTCACGAGTCGATGATTTTAATTTTCTTATGAAAACTTTTATGAGATTTTAAATTGGTATGTTTTTTTTATTATTCCACTGCGAATATATTTAAATTAGTTGGATGTCGTGTAAACAACCTAAGTGCAAATGTATGCAGTAAAATGTTTTATTGCAACCCGTGTTACGGAGCAGGCTATGATTATTGTGAGTGACATCCTAAGTGATTGTATTTCATTAATTAAATTCTTTGATAATTACGCGCGTGTTTTTAGGGTGTTACGTTTTTTTATAAAGACCAACACTTTTTTTTACTGTATTTTCCCTTTCAAAATAAAAAATTAGAGAAAGTTTTCTCTCGGTATGCGCTGCGTGTGTGTGTCCTTGTGGCCTCCCTCTCAAAACTTTAGCCACTACTAAATATATATATGGACATGCTAGGGTTACACAATTATTCTTATACCACAAATAGCCCTTTTAATATTTTTAAGAGATACTATGGTTTAGCACTAAGTAAACAAAAATAAGTCAACCATTTTAAAATAAATGAGATAAAATTGAATTGAAAAAATAGATAATCCTAATTATATTTTATGAACATTTTGACAAAGAAATAAAAATAAAAGGACGTAAAATGAATAAAAATGGGTGCAAAAATGCTCGAAAAATTAAACTGAATGCAACAAAATGATCAGCGAGGAATAAACTCCTAGAAAACAGACAGGTTTTGATCAAATTTTGAAGTAAAAAATGTCCGGTTGAAAAGGTTCAAACAAGTCAAAATGCGACCACAAAAGGAGTTGAAAAAATAAAACGAGCATGCAAGGTTAAACTACGCGAACCATAGAATAACAAAACTGACATATGAAAGCTCGATTTTGAAATTTTCCGCCGCTAATTTAACGTGCATTTGAGAATCGGTTCAACCATTCTGTCTGTAGATCCAAAAATTTATTATGGTCGATATTTTAGGCATTATACAAGAATAAAGCATGCTATTCTATGAAAGTGATGTGAATGTCATGATGAATGTATCAATTTATTGAATGAGGGGCACAATTGGAGTGTGAGACGCACACCACAAGTTATTTTGATGGCTACGTGACCCCTTATTTGCACATGCTCGCTTGATAAGCCCACCAACAATCCTTTGAACGCATGGATCTTACTGGGATAAAGTTGGAGTTTGTGGAAAGAATCCTATAATAGGATATTAACTGAACTCCAGGGGTCTGGCAAGACTCCTTTGATATCCCACGTGGTGTTGGTGTAAGCCCTAGAGGCCAATACTTTTTGGTACTTGTATCGAATTATTTATTAATAATAAAAGGCATTCTCTTTATTATGATTGATTAATAAAGTCCCTGGAATAGATAGTCCGTTTAATGTATTAAGTGTGACTTAATCATGAGAACACATTAAACATAAGGACACTATTCCTAAAGTATCCGTAGTCGAGCTTTAGTGTGAAGTGGGATAACATTAAAGCATTAAGACTATTATGTTTGTAGACTGATGATCACATCTCATGGATCATGGATAAAGAGTTATCAAGTCTTAAACATAGGTATGAATATTAGGAGTAATATTTATACCGGATTGACCCGCTATGAGAATACTATATAGAAAGTTATGCAAAGTGTCATAAGTTATTCTCATGGTGATAATAGTGTATACCACTCTTCGACCTGACACCACTATGGATCCTAGATGTAGAGTCGAGTGCTTTATTGTTGATCCAACGTTGTCCGTAACTGGATAACCATAAAGACAGTTGATGGGTACTCCACAAAGCATGCTGAGGGACATGAGTGTCCTAGATGGAATTTGCCCATCCTGCGTAACAGGATAAATGTCTATGGGCCCAATATTGAACTGGACAAGGGTGACACGGTCTATACCTTGTGTTCAATATAGACATAAGGGCAAAGGGGTAATTATACACATAATTATTATCACAGGAGGTTTTGTCAGATAACATGACATTTTCGTGTCTTGGGTAGCAGTGATGTGTTGCTAGATACCGCTCACTGTTTATTATGTTAAATGCGTGATTTAATATAATTGCCAACGTCATGAAAACCTACAGGGTCACACACAAAGGACGGATTGATGAGAGATAGAGTAACTAAGGAATACCGTAAGGTACGGTGCTCTTAAGTGAATTATAGAACATCGTAAGGTACGGTGTACTTGAGTAGAATACGAAATATGGTAAGGTACCATGGGCTTAAGTGATTTTGGGCATATTATAAGATATGGGCCAAAATACACTTAAGTGGGCTTTTTAGCTTGACGCCCACACAAGTGGTTCTATAAATAGAACCCTTGTGCAGAAGCATTGATAGCGGTTGCATTATTTTCGTTTTCTCTCACTCTCTCTCTCTCACTCAAAGCCTTCATTCGTACCAGCTAGCACTGAGATTGAAGGAACCCGTTCGTGTGGACTGAGTAGAGACGTTTTCATCGTTCAACGTTAGTGATCGCTCCGTGGATCTGCATCAAAGGTTTTGATCGTCACAAGAGATCTGCACCAAAGGTTTCAATCGTCATAAGAGGTAAATATTCTATCACTGATCATGACCATTCGTAAGGATCTCTAAAGGAGAAAATTTTAATTTCCGCTGCGTTTTGGACCGCAATTCTCCTTCAGGCCGTGCCCCATGATTATACTATATCTAGCTCACTACATATCACAACAGTTACTTTAAACAACCTTTGTGATAATCTTAGCGCGTAACATTTAACAACAGTTGGTATAAACAACTGTTGTGATATATACACTGAGTTTATTATAAATCGTGCGGAATGCTTATTTCGCCAATGCTAACTAAATATATAATCTTTCAATATGATCTAGACCATTATAATATGACAAATTAAGTTATATTAGAAGAACATGTTCACGTTCAATGCTTGACAAGAGTTCTTCAACTAAGTTATCCGCATTTTACTCTTTAACAATTAAAACTTTTTTAAATGCTCCTAGTTTTTTCACCTCCCCTTCCTTCAACTCTAGTTCATTTTGTCAAATATTATTTACTTTGCAAACAAAACTAGGGGTGGAGAAAGGGGCGGTAGAAGAACTACATGCATTAAATTCTAGAAATGCATCAGAATATAAGGACATATCTAGAAATACATCGGATAAAAGGAAAAGTAGGGTTCTGGAATTGCATTAAAAGAAAAGGAGACATCGAGGAATACATCGGATAAAAGGGAATGATTCTGGAACTTCGATAGATAAAAGGAAAAAAGTTATGGAAATACATCAGAACAAAAGAAACATTTGGAAATCACTTTGGAGAAAGAAATAATTAAATTATGTAAATGCATCAAAGTAGGAGGGACTGTTCAGAAATACATCGGGACGTAAAACTCGTCCAAGAATACATCGGTGAGAATGGTAAATAACATCTGGAAAATACATCAGAAATAATTCTTGAAATACGTCTGATAAAAAATACTCACCCGAGAATACATCGGAAATTAATTCTTGAAATACATCAGAAATAATTCTTGGCTCTATAGTTGAAGTGTTCAGTGATCATAAGAGCTTGAAGTACGTATTTGATCGAATGAGTTAAATATGGGGGAGATGAGGTGGCTTGAATTGTTAAAGGATTATGATTTTGGTTTGAATTTCTATCCTGGTAAAGCCAGTGTAGTGACTGACGCACTGAGTCGGAAGTCGTTGCATATGTCGACATTGATGGCTAGAGAGTTAGAGCTAATCAAAGAAATTAGAGACTTGTGTTTAGTTTGTGAAGTCATGCTGTAGAGTATGAAGCTAGGTATTTTACAACTTACCAATGGTGTTTTGGAAGAGATTAGAGAAAGTTAGAGGACGAATTTGGAATTGGTAGATCATTTGGAATTAATCAATCAAAGTCAAGGTGGTGATTTCAAGATTGATGATAAAAATGTTATTATAAAATTTTGTGACAAAATTTGTTTTCCTGATGTGCTTAAACTCAAGAAGAATATTCTAGAAGGACACCAAAGTGGTCTGAGTATCCATCCGGGTTCTACAAAGATGTAACATGATTTGAGAAAGATGTTTTGGTGGCCTGGAATGAAGAAAGAGATTGTAAAGTTTGTGTATGCACGCCTGACTTGACAGAAGTCAAAGATTGAGTATCAAAAGTCATTGGGTTTGATGCAACTGTTGTCTATTCCTGAGTGGAAATGGGACATCATTTAGATGGATTTTGTGCCTGGATGACCGAGGGTTGTAAATAATTGTGACAATATCTGGGTAATTGTGGATAGGTTGATGAAGTCTGCTCATTTTATTCCGATGAGACTGGATTATTCATCGGAGAGGTTGGATAAGTTGTATATAAATAAATAAGATTGTCAGTTTGCACGGTATGGTCAGACTAGGAGCACTATCCAGTTGCTAGAGGACTTGTTAAGGGCATGTGTACTTGAACAAGGAGGTGTTTGGGATAACCTTTTTTTAACTTTGATTGAGTTTACATACAACAACAGTTTCCATTCGAGTATTCGAATGGAACCATTTGAGGCATTGTAAGGTAGAAGGTGTAAAATGCCTTTATGTTGGTATGAGTCATGAGAGGGTGTTGTGATTGGACCTGAGATTATCTAACAAACCACAACGAAGATCAAAGTGAATCTGGAGAAGATGAAAGCTTCTCAGAGTCACCAAAAGAGTTATCATGATAGATGAAGGAAAGCACTTGAGTTCCAAGAGGGAGATCATGTGTTTCTAAGGGTTACTCTGATAATTGGTGTTGGCCGAGCTTTGAATTCTAGAAAGCGCACTCTGGGTTTCATCGGTCCTTACCATATTTTGCAAAGAATAAGAGAAGTGACCTATCAGATTACTTTTCCACCGCCGCTTTCTAATCTTTATGATGTGTTTCATGTGTCTAAATTGAGGAGATATATTCCAACTTCTCATATGATCCAAGTGGATGATGTGCAGGTGAGAGATAACTTGACTGTTGAGGCATGTAGCGGGGTATTCGTTACCATTAGAGATATTGACTAAATCCAAGGTAAACCATACAAGTCGAGTCGCTACCGCACTTCTATTTATCCAAAGGAATGGTTAGAAAGCGAACAAAAACCTAAAAGTTTTATCGAATAAAAAACTAGTAAAAATGTCAGAGATCTGGGTAAGGGGGTTGGTTATGCAATGGGAAGGTTTTAAGCACCCAAAACATCCTAGGTACTCCTAGGGAGCCCTTTTCATAAGTGTTGTTCTAGTCTAAAAGGTGTAGGTATATCTAAAGTACTATTTACTAAAAGGAAGGTTAAAAGAAAATGACTCGCAGGGATGTCGCATCCACTGCCTACGTATCTCATCTGAGTATGAGAATCAGAGTCTTCGTAGCTCGGTTACCTATGGGTTAAAGAGAAGTGTGCTCGGTAAGACGTCGCGTCTTATGCCTACGTATCTCATCTGGAATGAGAATCAGAGAAAAACGTAGTTCGGCTAACTAGGGGTTAAGGATTGCCATCTGAACATGGACTTACAAAAGAGGACACCAGCTGTGTCAAAGGAGGGTGGGCAGTGTGTTCAACGTCCTAGCAGTAGGTGTCGCAGCTCGCTGAATCGAGTCTTAGGCAGTTACCTCTTTGCAATAGAACGGACTGACATGCCACAAGATCGGAGACACACGGAAGGTCTAAAAATGGGGAAGCTCTGCTCTAGAGTTGTCATGCAATATGGACCTATGTGTTAGGATTTACAAAGGGGAACATCTGCCTAATGTTAGCATGCAAAGAATAGGGGAATTCTATCTATGTTATCATACAAAGGGTTCTACTTAATGGGTGCTACCTAAACGGAACAAGAGTTGACGAATGGAGCGCGGAGAGGAGTTACGGATAAGGGTAGATAGCGATGCCGGAGGCAATCGACTTACAGGTAGATGGCGATGCCTGAGGCAATCGACTTACAAGAGGATGGATGAATGCGTGCTGGTTCTGTTAAGTTTTGAAAATGATTACTCGACGTTGGATCGAGCTTTTGATCTTATTTTGAAATGGTTATCGGATGTTCATTTTAATTCTTGTATTAACAGGTGACTAAAGAAAAAAAGAAATAAATATTATACACTTTATGGGAGAGGGGTACATTTGTTATGAATGGGGATTGTTCATGGCAAACAAACAATAAGAATATATGCCTCATACATCATACAAGTAGGCAACAGTTATCAATCAGATCGGATAAATAAACAATATATAATCAAACCAAAGAATCAAATAATGGAGCATTTAAACAATGCATGGGAGTATGAACATGTTAAATAATCAAGCAATAGAAAGCATGAATGAGAGAAACAAGTATAAAAGATAACAGATAAATCAAACAGATGAAAATATGCACACGAAGGGTCCACTGAATAATTTAATCAGGAAATGAGGTAAGGACCAAATAAAATCAAGATAAAAGGCCTCTAATACATGGCATATGAGATGAACAAGGGAGGATCAAAAGATCTCTTCAATTGCCATAAGCAATCCCTAAGTCAAACATCGATCATAAAGAAGTCAACTGAAAATTCAAGTCAGCTTAAAAAAAACAAATAAATAGCAAATTAATCAAGAAAATTATGAAAAATTAAACTAAATAAAGTGGGGTCGGGACATCATCATCCCCCAAAAATATTTTTAAATAATGAAAATTGGTACGTGAATTAATTAAAACAAAACATAGGTCAAACCAAAAGTCAATGAATAAGACTAGGTTAGAAATAAATCAAGAATAAATAGTAAATTAATCAAGAAAATTATGAAAAATTAAACTAAATAAGGTGGTGTCAGGAAATCATCATCCCCCAAAAATATTTTAAAAATAATTAAAATTGGTACGTGAATTAATTAAAATAAAACAGAAGTCAAATTAAAAGTCAACCAACCAAACTAGGTCAAAAATAAATCCAAAATAAATTGAAAATGTGAAATAAAATTCCAAGAAAAGGTCAGGTTGACCATGAGACAAAGGTCAACCTTCATCCCAAAAATAAAATGCTAACAATAATTTTAAGTCATAAAAATAAAATCAATAAAAAAAAGTGTGTTAAAATGGACCATTTAGAATAAATAATTAAAATAAAATATTAATATTAAAAAAATACGAAAATAAAAATGATATAAAATTAAATAAAATATTAAGAAAATTGAAAAATATTTTTGGGTAATTTTATGGACAAAGCTTAAATAAGAAAAAGAAATATGAAAATGGAAGGATTGATGGTGATGAACATGGTAAGCAAGCGTAGATATATCAAAATATGGCCATGGAAGAGATGATTACCTAATGGAAAATAGAAGTGGAATGGAATCTGATATGTGATGAAGCTTTGCCTCATTTCCACGAAATTTCAATGCTCCTTTAGGGTTAGGGTTTCAGCTTCTTAAATAGGGTGGATTAGGTGTTCTCATGGGCTTTTTAATAAGTGATTTATCCATAAGAATAAAAGTGTGAAGTGAGGTGTAAAATATTGTTATTTTGGGCCAAACTTAAGTGAATGGATGTCCAATGCATGGTCAAAAGAGGTAAAAAAAACGTGACTGGTTTGTGCAGCATGCTTAGAAAATCTGATTGGGCCAGCCAGGCCCAAAATCTGCCTAGAAAATCAAGTCATGGTGCCCATTTTAAATGAATGTATCTCTCAAACCATGGATCCAAATGAGATGATTCTAAAAGTATGTGAAATAGGACATGGCAAGGTACAATTGTTGTGAAGAAAGTATTTTCAAATAATGCCTTGAAGTGCAAGAAAACTGGCCAAGAATTCTTGACAAATTTTGAAGATTTTGGACTTAGAAAATTTTCTAAGTGTCCTAAAAAAATGTCTCACTTTGACTAAGCATAACTTTCTCAACTCTAATCCAAATGGAGCAAACTTTATATCTCTAGAAATCATGGAACAAGAGGAACAACTTTCATTTTGGATAAATTTTCAAATGGAGCTTTTATCTTGATCCAAAATGGGCTTAAAGTGAGTACAACGATCATGAAAACTTGCCCTAAATGGATAGTCAACCATTTCCAAATTAAGTAACTTTTCCAATTCCTGATTAAATGATGAATCCATGATCAAACCTTGATCAAATTTCACATGTAGGATCCCCTAGGCATGGATTTTGAGATTCCACTCTCAAAATGTCAGGAGTTGACTTTTCTGGCCCCACAGTTGACTTTTCCCAAACTGTTTGATTCCCGATTGCGTTGATCAATTGAAGCACTTCTAGCTCAAATAAAGAGATGATTTTTTGTATGTAGACCCTTGTGGAGATATGGAGGGCCATGGAAAAGAGTTTCACCCAAAGAATCAAAAATAAACTGATTTTATACCAAACCCTAGTTTTAGGGCAAAATGATCAGGAACTGATTGCACTGATTGCCAATGGATCTTTCTGAGATAATTGTGAATCTTCCTAGGCTAAGATGCCTCTCTAATCATGACATGGATGATATCCTCTACTTCCAACCAAACATTGCCTGTTGCAGGTAGCCATGAAACCCTAATTTCTGATTAAATCCAAATGAACACTCTAATAGCTTTGAAACCTTCACTGATGAACTGAGGACCATAATAAGATACTTGGACCCCCCTGAGACCCTTGAGACTTGTATACTTAGAAAATGAAGTCCAATTCTCAATCTTGCTTTGTGTGGGCTCCTTCTGTTAAGGAGTGATCGATCAAAACCTGATCTCCATGTCACTAATGCAGTATGCAATGAGTATGACCTAATATGATGCTAATGAAGTGTAAAACATAATCCCATGCTTCCAGGAAAAATGAAGGGTAAATTTTGGGGTATTACAGCTGCCCGTATTCAATCAACTAGAAACCCGAAAGGAAGATAGCTACGGCTTTCGCACTTTCGAGGTATCAAGTGATTGAATACGATAAAAGCCCGAAAATTTACACTGAAGTGAAAAAATGAAGTAACAATGCCTGTCAGAATCGGCCAAGAGGTGGTCTTGAAAAAGAATTCGTCTGGTACGGTGAGAGTCAGTTTGAACACCGAAACAAGGAATGTTAGCCTGAATACCAAAATAAATGGTAACACAAAAATAACCATGGCCTGAATGTCGCTTGTTAATCTGAATACTGGAAATGACTTCGATCCGAGCATCGGAAGATACGAGATTATCAAACATCGGTCTGAACATCGGAAAATTGGCCTGAATGCCACCTCTGTCTGAATACCGGAAAATTGGCCTGAATGCCACAAGTTGCGTCGACCTGAACGTCGGAAACTTCTTCGATCTGAACATCAGAAAACTGGCCTGAATGCCACTTCGGTCTGAATACCAGAAATTGGCCTGAATGCCACAAGTTGCGTCGACCTGAACGTCGGAAACTTCTTCGATTTGAACATCGGAAAAACTGGCCTGAATGCCACTTCGGTCTGAATGCCGGAAACTTGGCCTGAATGCCACAAGTTGCATCGACCTGAATGTCAGAAACTTCTTCGATCTGAACATCGGAAAAACTGGCTTGAATGCCACTTCGGTCTGAATACCGGAAACTTGGCCTGAATGCCACAAGTTGCATCGACCTGAACATCAGAAACTTCTTCGATCTGAACATCGGAAAACTGGCCTGAATGCCACTTCGATCTGAATACCGGAAACTTTCATGCTTGTCAGGATCGACAGAAATAGGGAAAATGATAATTGAGGCGGCACGTGGGCCAACGACCCCTGCTGGGAATAATAAAGATAAGTCATGAACAATCTTCAGTCTGAGTACTAGAAACAATTTCTGGCTTATCACTTGGGATACCGAGAATGCCTTATGATTTACATGCGTATGTTTGAATTTTTCAATGGCGTAATGCTCCATGAAAATGGAAATGCTACGCAATTTGGGAGGATGCAATGCAATATGATTCTACATGCAGGGGTGCGAAATGCTTGATGAGAGAGAACGCCAAGCTGAGGCAAGGAATTCTACTGGGGAAATGATCACCATCTTCTGGACCCTGGCAAGGCTGTTGGAGATGCACAACACAAAGAACTCTGTGGGGAAATGACCCACCACACGGTGTTCTGGAAAATAACAAAATACCGAGGCTCTGACTGGGGAGAGAATGACACTGAAAACTTGCTGCTGAGGAAAGTGACAGTGGTTCTGGCAACCATAATCTGCGAGAGAGATGACTCAGCAGGGGAAGCAAACACCGATACGGTACCGAGATACTGCTTCAAGGAAAGAGACCATGGGTCTAGCGTCGAGATCATCGATTTGGCATCGAACTCTAAGGAGCAACCACTTCTGCTGGGAAGATACAGTCTGGCACTGTCAACTCCGCTAGGGATATACAGTCTGACACTATCAACTCCGCTGGGGATATACAGTCAGACACTGTCGACTCTACTGGTGAATGTATAATTTGAAACAAATGCTTAGGGAACTACAGCAGTGAGAGCCTGCTGGGGATTGAAGAATCCAACGCTCGGACCAGCTCTGCAGGGATAAGATACCAAATTCCAACTGTTGAGGAAAAACATCCGCGATCATTTGATGGGGACCTTAAGGAAATTCCCCGAGTGTACCTGTTCTGAATAGACGATCCAAAGCACTTAAAATTTACAGCAATTTTCAATGTTTATTAAGCACGTACCTGTAAAGCTCTTATGTTTCATGATACAATGTTTATAAAAAATTCGGATGTCATTTTTACAAACAAAATAGTAAAATGAAAATAAACACAGAGATGTACTGAATAACATGATTTTATTGATTGAGTGGCCTCTGAAAAGGTATTTACATCGGGAAGCAATCCCTGGAAAGAGGTAATTACACAACAGATAAAAACAAAAGTTAATCTAATGGCAATATGAAATGGATTTCTATTGGGTTCCAATTCTGCTATGATTCGCTCGTCTTCAAGATCCTCCAGATGATCAGCTTTCCGAAAAAGGTGATTGGAATGTTTCCTATCCTTCGTAAGTTTCCGGTTATCGACACGAGATGATACTCAGAACTACTCAGAACGCAGCCATTCGCTTAATCCCTAACTTTTGCCTGGATCGCCCTTTCGGGTTTTCAATCCACCGGGATACCCATTTTTGCCTAAGTTGCCCTTTCAGGTTTTCAACTTACCGGGTGTACAATCTTTTCATTTTTTAATCCCTAACGTTTGCCCGAACCTTTTTCATTTTCTTGGTTCGCCGGGATGCCCATTTTTTTTCATGGACTATTCTTTTTATCGTCCAGCAGGTCTATTTTATGCGAAGTATTTTTTAACTGCGTCTGAGTTCATATGGGAAGTGAAGTTTTCACCATCCATAGTTGCAAGCATTAAGGCTCCACCATCAAAAAACTTGGTGACAATATATGATCCATCATAGTTAGGAGTCCACTTGCCCCTGTGATCTGTCTGAAGAGGAAGGATCCTTTTCAACACCAAATCTCCGACTTGGAAGCATCGAGGACGCACTTTCTGATCAAAGGCTCTCTTCATCCGACTTTGATACAACTGCCCATGACAAATGGCTGCCATTCTCTTCTCTTCGATAAGACTCAACTCATTGAACCTTGTCTGAATCCATTCAGCTTCGTCTAACTTGACATCCAACATGACTCTTAGAGAAGGAATCTCCACTTCAACAGGTAGGACTGCTTCCATACCATACACAAGGGAATAAGGGGTTGCCCCGGTCGATGTACGTACTGAAGTACGGTACCCATGCAAGGCGAAGGGTAGCATCTCATGCCAATCTCTGTACATAACGACCATCTTCTGCACAATCTTCTTTATGTTCTTATTTGCTGCCTCAACAGCATCGTTCATCTTAGGACGATAAGGGGAAGAGTTGTGATGTTGAATGTTGAAGTTCTTGCACAACTCCTTCATCATTTTGTTATTGAGGTTAGAACCATTATCAGTAATGATTCTTTCGGGAATCCCATAACGACAAATGATTTCTTTCTTAATGAATCGGGTAACCACATGTCTGGTGACCTTCGCAAATGACGCTGCTTCGACCCACTTGAGGAAATAGTCGATGGCAACAAGGATGGAACGATGCCCATTAGAAGCAGTCGGCTCAATCTTTCCAATCATATCAATGCCCCACATAGCAAATGGCCACGGCGAAGACATCACATTCAGAGGATTTGGCGGCACATGCACCTTATCAGCATAAATCTGGCATTTATGACACTTCCGAGCATATTTGAAACAATCAGATTCCATGGTCATCCGGTAATAACCCGCTCTCAACAATTTCTTAGCCATTGCATG
Organism: Lathyrus oleraceus; assembly: GCF_024323335.1. Classification (NCBI taxonomy): domain Eukaryota; kingdom Viridiplantae; phylum Streptophyta; class Magnoliopsida; order Fabales; family Fabaceae; genus Lathyrus; species Lathyrus oleraceus. The sequence continues at coordinate 333,938,414 of NC_066581.1, forward strand.
TCCGCCGGCATGAGTACCGAAGGAGCCTTCATGAACTTCTTGCATTAACATGTCTGCTTCGTGTCTATCCACACATCTGAGCAAAACCATGTCGAAGTTCCTCTTATACAACACATCGTCTTCATTCAAGAAGAAACTGCCTTCCAATCTTCTCAAAGTCTTTCTATCATTGTTGGATGTTCCTGCAGGGTACTCTTGATTCTTCAGAAAGCACTTGATGTTGTGATACTAGGGCTTGTCATCAACTACTACTTCAGCAGCAAACACATACGCGGCCCTATCAAGGCGCATAACATCGATCCTGGGAACATGGTTCCATTGAATCACCTTAATCATGTAGGATAGAGTAGCAAGAGCATCTGCCATCTGGTTCTCGTCACGAGGTATATGATATAGCTTTATTGTTGTGAAGAAAGTCAACAGTCTTCTCGTGTAATCTCTGTAGGGGACCAAATTAGGCTGGAGAGTATTCCAATCACCATTCACTTGATTGATCACTAGAGCTGAATCTCCGAAGATGTCCAGAGTCTTAATTCTCAAATCAATGGCTTGCTCGATACCCAAGATACAGGCTTCATACCCAGCTTCATTATTGGTGCATTCAAAAGTCAGACGAGCGGTGAAAGGCATGTGGGCACCTTTCGGAGTGGTAATGGCAGCACCAATTCCACTTCCTTTGGCATTGACGGCCCCATCAAACATTGAAGTCCACTTTTCATATGGATCAGGTCCCTCCTCAACAACTGGCTCTTCACAAACTTTCATCTTGAGGAACATGATGTCTTCATCCGGAAAATCAAACTTCATCGGCTCATAATCATCAATCGGCTGCTGAGCAAGATAGTCTGACAGAATACTCCCTTTGATGGCTTTCTGGGATGTATACTGGATGTCGTACTCTGTCAATACCATTTGCCAACGAGCAACCCTTCCGGTGAGAGCTGGCTTCTCAAATACATACTTGACTGGATCCATTTTGGAGATCAGTAAGGTCGTGTGAGTCAGCATGTATTGTCTCAATCGCTTAGCAGCCCATGCAAGTGCACAACATGTATTTTCAAGCATTGAGTATCTCGACTCGCAATCTGTGAATTTTTTACCCAGGTAGTAGATGTCATGCTCTTTCCTACCTGTCTCGTCGTGTTGACCGAGAACACAACCCATGGAATTATCAAGTACTTTCAAATACATAATCAGCGGTCTCCCTGGGACTGGAGGCATAAGGATTGGAGGATTCTGCAAATACTCTTTTATCTTCTCGAAAGCCCTTTGGCAATCATCATTCCACCTGATGGCCTGATCTTTTCTCAACAATTTGAATATTGGCTCACACGTGGCTGTTAGGTGAGAGATGAACCTTGCAATGTAGTTCAATCTTCCTAAGAAACCACAGACTTGTTTTTCTGTTCTTGGCTCAGGCATTTCTTGTATCGCTTTCACTTTGGCCGGATCCACCTCAATCCCTTTTTCACTAACAATAAAACCCAGTAGTTTTCCAGATCTCACCCCGAAAGTACACTTGTTCGGATTAAGCCTCAGCTTGAATTTCCTCAAACGCTCAAACAGTTTCTGCAAATTCACCAGATGTTCTTCTTCCGTCTAAGATTTGGCAATCATATTATCAACATAAACCTCGATTTCATGATGAATCATATCATGGAAAAGAGTTACCATAGCTCGTTGATATGTTGCCCCAGCATTTTTCAGACCAAACGGCATCACCTTGTAGCAGAAGGTGCCCCATGGGGTTATGAAAGTTGTCTTCTCCATGTCTTCTGGTGCCATCTTAATTTGATTATAGCCAGAAAAGCCATCCATGAAGGAGAATACCGAGAACTGAGTCGTGTTATCCACCAAAACGTCGATGTGAGGTAATGGGAAATCATCTTTAGGACTAGCTCTGTTCAGATCCCGGTAGTCAACACACATCCATACCTTTCCATCCCTTTTAGGTACTGGAACGATATTTGCAACCCATGGCGGATAATTTGTAACCGCTAGAAACCCTGCATCCAACTGTTTTTGCACTTCTTCCTTTATCTTGACAGCCATCTCTGGTCTTGTTCTTCTGAGCTTCTGCTTGACCAGAGGACAATCCTCTTTGAGAGGCAAACGGTGTACCACAATGTTTGTGTCAAGCCCTGGCATGTCCTGATAAGACCAAGTGAATATGTCAACATACTCTTGCAGCAATTCAATCATCCCCTTCTTCACATTATCTTCCAAAGCAGCCCCTATCTTGATTTCTCTCTTGGCGTCCTCGGTGCCGAGATTAATCACTTCAACAGACTCTTGATGCGGTTGAATGACCCTTTCTTCCTGTTTTAATAACCTGGCAAGTTCTTCAGGGAGTTCACAGTTTTCATCACCCTCTTCTTCAGCCTGAAAGATTGGACTTCAAAGTCGAAACGAGCCATAGCAGAACTGTTATCAATAGGATCCGGTGACGTGCATCTGCATGAGTGATGGTATGTGCTTATGAGTGTGAACAAGAAGTGGAAACTAAACAAAACATTGCCAAATGTATTTTTTTTTATATTTTTGATTTTTGAAAACTGCAAAAATAGAAAGACAGTGAACAAAATATTTGAATGCAATAAGACGTCCTTTATTTATGATAAAAAATGCAGGTATCCACATAGATGAGCCCTACAATGAGTCATCACGCCCTGGGCGGAACGTAAGACTTGGATATGCATGAATAAACAAAGAAAATTACTCTTTAAGAAGAGTGACTTGGATAATCTCTTCAGAAGACCAGTTGCGGAGAACTTCACCCGGGACCCTTGGACGCACCCAGTTGTCCATGTCTCAATCACTATCCCCATCTTCTTTGTTGATTGCAGAGTCCTGGCCGTACTGAATGATGTCAGCACTTGAGAAAGTAATCGGCCCCTGACGAGTCTGAGGCGTTGCAGTTGTAGAAGTCAATGTCGGCTGATACCAAATCCCAAACTTGTCTTTCTTTACAGGTAAATCCACCAGACGTCCCCAACCGGGAGCAACACCTGAATTTACGATGGCCTATGCCTGCTTGAAGGACGACAAAGAGGCACCTGCTTCAACCTCTTCCACTGGAGCTGCATCCTTGACTTGAATTGCCTCAAAGGCCTGACACAGGGTCTCATGAATCTCACCTTCGACCTCTACATACTTGAATGTAGACAGGTGACTGACCAAAATATCCTCCTCACCACAGACAATGATAATTCTTTCGTTGACCAGGAACTTGATCTTCTGATGCAAGGTCGAGGAGACTGCCCCACCATTATGGATCCAAGGACGACCCAACAAGCAGCTATACGAAGGACTGATATCCATCACATAGAATACGGTGTTAAAGGTTTGTGATCCAATCTGAATTGGCAATTCTACCTCTCTGAACACCGACCTCTTAGAACCATCGAAGGCTCTTACCACAAGATCGGAAGGCTTCAAGATCAAACCTTCTACATCTAACTTTGACAGGGCTCTCTTGGGTAGAACATTGAGAGAGGAACCTGTATCCACCAGAACATGGGATAACACAGTGTCTTTACACTCCATCGAGATGTGCAAAGCCTTGATATGATCGAGTCCAGCTGGCATCAAGTCAGAATCAGTAAAACCCAACCCGTTGCTTGTATGAACATTTGCAACGATCCCTTCTAGTTGGTTCACTGAGATCTCCTGAGGCACATATGCAACATTAAGGACCTTCAGGAGTGCCTCCCTGTGTGCCTCCAAACACAGCAGGAGTGAGAAAATAGATATCTTGGATGGCGTCTGAATCAACTGATCGACTACCTTGTAATCGCTTTTCTTTATAATTCTCAAAAGTCCGTCCACATCCTTCGCAAAAGCAGGCTCAGAGCCAGCATGTGGTGCAGAGGTACCCTCATTCACAACTTGCTTGCCTTTGGCCTTCGCCACGGCGTCAACACTATCAGGTTGGGTAACTGGTGGTGAGAACAATCTACCACTTCTGGTGAATCGCCCGATTCCACCAACATTGTCCACTGCGGGATCTTTTATCTCAATTCCAGGTTCAGACTTCTGATCCTGCACCTCTTCTACTTTCAGTGGCTGCTCCACTCCATGATCATGCGTGTACACACTCCCCCCGTAATGCCAAGGAATGGCCCTTTCGCTGGTGAAAGGTAAAGGACCAGGGGTCGTGATGGTCATAGTGGATTGATGCGGTCGCACTGGTGGTACCGATTGCGCTTCTGGCACACTGATCTGAGCGGTTGGGTAGAAAATTGTGATAGTGGCAACGTCACAGTCATACTCAAAAATCTTATTTATTGAAGTACAAACATCCGAAACATCGGAATCAAGTTCAGCAAGTACATCAGAATCAAACACCATGTTTGGAATATCAGCAACAACATCAGAAAAATTAATTACATCATTGGGAATTACAAAATCAGCAGGAACAACATTTGTAAATTCTTCAGCATCTTCAGGAAAGAGAGGATCAACATCTGCATTCTCAACAACCCCTTCAACAACCCCTTCAATAGACCTTTGGGCAAATAAGTCTTCAGCTTGGAGGATACCATCGTCAAGCAAGGCCTGGATACCCTGCTGCAGCTTCACACAACCCCCACTCTGTGCAACACAACCCAAACAACCGCTCCCACAGCCGGGGAAAACATCTGCCTTTAGCAAGTATTCTTTGATTTCAAACAGCGGAGTCTTCAGCTTCAACACCTCCTTGACTAATTTGACTTCTCCTTCAACCATGTTAACATTTGCTTTACCATGCTGCGGCATAGGATTGTTGACAACATTAGGAGTCGTCGCAAAGTTAATGGCCTTTGAATCAATAAGGTCCTGAACTACGTGCTTAAAAGCTTTGCAGTTCTCAATAGTGTGGCCAGGTGCCCCAGAGTGGAAATTACACCTAGCATTGGCGTCATAACCCATTGGAAGCCTGCCAACGGGAGGAGCCAAAGTGCGTAACTGCACAAGTTGCAAATGTTGAAGGTTGGGAAGAAACTGGACATACGACATCGGAAGAGTGTCGAAACGCCTATCCATCATCCTCTGTCTCTTTTGATAAGCAGGTATGTTACCCTGTTGTTGTTGGTATTGATTTTGTTGACGTTGAGGTTGTTGTTGTTGCACTGGTGCTGCAGCCGGAATGGTCACTGCTGCAACATAAGGTTGTTGATGGTAATTTTGAAAGTTATTCCTCCGGTTACCCCTGTTCTGATAAGAAGATATGGCATTTGCATCCCTTTCTCTCCTTTTCTGTCCTCCTAAGAACGACTTCTTTGACCCCGAAGATGATCCAACCCCATTTTGGATCTTACATGTCTTCAAGTAGTTCTCCACCCTCTCACCGGTAGAGACCACATCAGCAAAATTCGAGGCGTTGAAACCCACCAGACGCTTCAAATAAGATCCAGGCAGTGTGTTCATAAACATGTTGGCCATCTCTTTTTCCAACGTCGGAGGCTGAACACGGGAAGCCAACTCTCTCCAGCGTTGAGCATACTCTTTGAAGCACTCGTTGCTCTTGAGAGACAGATTCTAGAGCTGAGTCTTGTCAGGTGCCATATTCGCATTGTATTGATATTGCTTCACAAAGGCCTCAGCCAAGTCTCTCCAGCAGCGAATATGGGCTATGTCCAGCCTCATATACCACTCCAAGGATGCCCCAGCTAGGCTGTCCTGGAAGAAGTACATGAGCAGCTTCTCATCATCAGAATACGCGATCATCTTGTGGAAGTAAGCTTGTACATGAGTCTTCGGGCAAGAGTTGTCATTGTACTTATCAAATACGGGGACTTTGAATTTTGGCGGAACTCTCACGCCTGGGACCAGCCCCAAGTCATCAACATCCACACCAAGAGCATTCTACCCTTCCACAGCTTTCAACCTCTCTTCCAGTCTCCGAAATATAGGGTCCATACCATGGCACATGCCAAAGTCCTCCTGAAGCAAGGGCAATTGATCCTCCTGATCATCATGGATGGGTTGTTGACCAAGGTTGCCATCTGGGATTGGGATAGGCCCCGGTCCATTGGGTCCATTAGCCTCTCCAGCGGGAGGATCAGCCACAACCTCCGGTTGAGTGGTAGGGGGATTCCCCTGTACCAAAAATCTAATCTCCTGTTGTCCCTGAGCCACTCCTTGGACCACTTCCATGAACCGATTCATGCGAATCCTCATCTCAGCAAGCTCTGCTTGTAAACCTTCCATTGCTCTCTGTTGATTCCTTCGGGTACCGTATCGGTGAATGCCTGAGTCAGCTATCCTAATGGAATACCAAACAAGATGAGATCACTGCGGCGGTACCTGTTATGCAAGACATGCTAATGAATATGCAAATGCAATGACATGTTTATCAATTTCAAAGGGTATTCTACCCCTTGATTCCAGTCTCACATTAGATAAACAGTGTAAGAAAACCCCGACTAGAATCAAGAAGAAGATATAAACCCCTAGGAGTAGATAAACATGATGCATGCAATGCTTATGATTTAATTTTATATCAGAGGAACTTTAGAGTCTTATTTGCAAATTTTGGAAATATTAAACGTTTATCACATACAGAAATATCACGTCAATTAATATTTGGAAATGTTTTTCACGCCAAAGAAGTACAGTCTTGGTAACCAAATACAATACAAGAGAGAAGGAAAATGAACATCCTATGGATCCCTAGAAGCAATCGTCCAAATCCCTCGAGACCGGAAGATAAGCTGCACGAAGCCTCTTCACCTCCCTCTCATAGGCTGCCTCCATATCTGCCTTCTCTTTGGCGAGTCAATCATACTTCCTCTTCCAAAACTTGGAAGACTCAGGAAGTAGAGAAGTCAATGTGTCATCAGGATCATCAATAACCTGGTGCTCAAGGAACTCTATCAAAGCATCCTTCTCTCTGATCTGCTGAAGAAACTCCTCTCGTTCACAGATCCAATCACGCAAACGGTCTTCGTCTCTCAACTCCTCTACTCCTTGGCTAGGGAGGGTTGAAGGCCCAACCACAAACAAAGGTGTGGGTCTTGGATACTCATAAGGCATGAGGTACTCGGAAGCTCTCCTCCTAACCCAAGAGGTATAGGGTTCCAAAGCGATACAGTTCTTCGGACCTAGCTCTTTCCTTCCTTTCTTATGGATCTTGCGCCAAGCGCGGACCATCCTGCCCTTCAAGCCTTGGGGATCTTTACCCTCCTGAAAGAACATACCCTCTAACATAATGTTATTGGGTTTATCCTTTAGGGGGAACCCAAGCTGACGACGTGCCAAAATAGGGTTGTAGTTAAGTCCACCGCATGTACCAAGAAGGGGTACATTGGAGAATTCACCACAAGAGTCAATAATCTGCACACCATCATATACACGGTTGTACCAAAAGATATCATCATTAGTGAGAGACATAAGTCTCGTGGACCACCATAGACATCCTTTGTTCTCCTTGAAGGCGAGCGTCTGAGGCAAGTGCGAAATAAACCACTTGTACAACAGAGGCAAACAACACACAATGGTACCACTGCCCTTTGCATTCCTCATATGCAAATAGAAATAAGTGTCACCCAACAGAGTAGGAACGGGTTTAAGAGTAGAGAAAATCCTAATAGCATTCACATCCACAAACTTGTCGATGTTGGGGAATAATACTAGCCCATAGATGAGAAGTACAAATATGGCCTCAAAGGCGTCCTCACTCATAGCCTTCCCAAACATAGTAGCTTGATCAATGAGGAAATCAGACGGGAGACCTTGAATTCCACCTTTGGTAGTCATATGAGCACCAATACTAGATTCATCTATACGCAACAGATCAACAATCTCTTGAGAAGAAGGAACTCTCTCCAAGACACTGAACGACAACTGGTCTAGGATAGGTATGCCCACAAGATATGCATACTCCTCAAGCGTGGGGAAAAGCTGGAAATCTGAAAAAGTGAAGCAACGGTACAAGGGATCATAGAACTGCACCAACACACTCATTAGACCTTCATCCACTTGAGTAGCCAGAAGAGACAGAAGCTTCCATGACGAGCCTTGAATTCCAAGGGATCTAATACATAGGATGTCAAACTCCTTAACTCTTTCAAGTCGGGTTGTCTGAAACTGTACTTCTTCATATTCCTTCTTTGCTTATCCATGTCTGAAAATTTGCAAATAGGCCTCTTAAGTTCCTTGAAAGTTTTCACATTGTTGATGATATGGATGTGTATGAATGCATGAATGCATGGATGCAACAATCACACTCAAGGATCAAGCAAATCACACCACAAAAAGGTCATGGGATGGATTAAGTCATCCTTAATATCAATCATCCATTTTGGTGGATTATGGTTTACACCTTATCAACACCTAAGTTCCATTGATATTAAGGATACACAAGAACAGATCAACCACGAATCAAGGGTTTGTTGCGAGTCGCGAGCATGGAGTCTTGGTTAAGAACCACCCAAAGGGAGTGTACTATGGTTAAACCTGACAATCATGTTCTACAAGAGGTTCCCATAGTCATCATCCCATATTTCGGATATTATCGGATAAACGACTACTTGTATTCCAAAAATATTCTCAAGAGAGACTCTTATGAGTGTAGTATCGCGTAACAATCGTATCAAATCTTACACTTGAACGATCTTCGCACTACGTCCTAAAAATAGGCCAAGATGGGCGTGGTAAACTAAGGTCCTTGGCTTCTAAGGCATATATTGGAAAGAGTAATGCCTAACCACGACTACTCGTGTGACATTATTGATCCCAACATAACATCCACCAAGTGACTGGGCTTGCAAGTCAACTTGCTAAGGAATAACTCCACACAAGTCAACAAGACTATGCCATTCTCCTATCCTAAGTGCACTCGAGTTCGGGTATAGAACTCATCTCACGAAGATCACCAAGCATACAAGGAATTAATATTCAAACAATTCAATCATTACATACAATACAGTAATCCCAAATTGCACAAAAATATGTCACAAATAATATAAACAATACAATAAATATGAAAAGTAGGCAAAACCCACTAGGCAAATGATAGTCCCCAGCAGAGTCGCCACTTTTCTGTAGCGGGGTATTCGTTACCATTAGAGATATTGACTAAATCCAAGGTAAACCATACAAGTGAAGTCGCCACCGCACTTCTATTTATCCAAAGGAATGGTTAGAAAGCGAACAAAAACCTAAAAGTTTTATCGAATCAAAAACTAGTAAAAATGTCAGAGATCTGGGTAAGGGGGTTGGTTATGCAATGGGAAGGTTTTAAGCACCCAAAACATCCTAGGTACTCCTAGGGAGCCCTTTTCATAAGTGTTGTTCTAGTCTAAAGGGTGTAGGTATATCTAAAGTACTATTTACTAAAAGGAAGGTTAAAAGAAAATGACTCGCAAAGATGTCGCATCCACTGCCTACGTATGTCAGCTGAGTATGAGAATCAGAGTCTTCGTAGCTCGGCTACCTATGGGTTAAAGAGAAGTGTGCTCGGTAAGACGTTGCGTCTTATGCCTACGAATCTCATCTGGAATGAGAATCAGAGCAAAACGTAGTTCGGCTAACTAGGGGTTAAGGATTGCGATCTGAACATGGACTTACAAAAGAGGACACCAGCTGTGTCAAAGGAGGGTGGGCAGTGTGTTCAACGTCCTAGCAGTAGGTGTCGCAGCTCGCTGAATCGAGTCTTAGGTAGTTACCTCTTTGCAATAGAACGGACTGACATGCCACAAGATCAGAGACGCACGGAAGGTCTAAAAGTGGGGAAGCTCTGCTCTAGAGTTGTCATGCAATATGGACCTATGTGTTAGGATTTACAAAGGGGAACATTTGCCTAATGTTAGCATGCAAAGAATAGGGGAATTCTACCTATGTTATCATACAAAGGGTTCTACTTAATGGGTGCTACCTAAACGGAACAAGAGTTGACGGATGGAGCGCGGAGAGGAGTTACGGATAAGGGTAGATGGCGATTCCGGAGGCAATCGACTTACAGGTAGATGGCGATGCCTGAGGCAATCGACTTACAAGAGGATGGATGAATGCGTGTTGGTTCCGATAAGTTTTGAAAATGATTACTCGATATTGGATCGAGCTTTTGATCTTATTTTGAAATGGTTATCGGATGTTCGTTTTAATTCTTGTATTAACAGGTGACTAAAGAAATAAAGAAATAAATATTATACAGTTTATGGGAGAGGGGTATATTTGTTATGAATGGGGATTGTTCATGGCAAACAAACAATAAGAATATATGCCTCATACATCATACAAGTAGGCAACAGTTATCAATCAGATCAGATAAATAAACAATATATAATCAAACCAAAGAATCAAATAATGGAGCATTTAAACAATGCATGGGAGTATGAACATGTTAAATAATCAAGCAATAGAAAGCATGAATGAGAGAAACAAGTATAAAAGATAACAGATGAATCAAACAGATGAAAATATGCACACGAAGGATCCACTGAATAATTTAATCAGGAAATGAGGTAAGGACCAAATAAAATCAAGTTAAAAGGCCTCTAATACATGGCATATGAGATGAACAAGGGAGGATCAAAAGATCTCTTCAATTGCCATAAGCAATCCCTAAGTCAAACATCGATCATAAAGAAGTCAACTGAAAATTCGAGTCAGCTTAAAAAATAACAAATAAATAGCAAATTAATCAAGAAAATTATGAAAAATTAAACTAAATAAAGTGGGGTCAGGACACCATCATCCCTCAAAAATATTTTTAAAATAATGAAAATTGGCACGTGAATTAATTAAAACAAAACATAGGTCAAACCAAAAGTCAATTAATAAGACTAGGTTAGAAATAAATCAATAATAAATAGTAAATTAATCAAGAAAATTATGAAAAATTAAACTAAATAAGGTGTGGTCAGCACATCATCATCCCCCAAAAATATTTTTAAAATAATGAAAATTGGTATGTGAATTAATTAAAATAAAACAGAAGTCAAATTAAAAGTCAACCAACCAAACTAGGTCAAAAATAAATCCAAAATAAATTGAAAATGTGAAATAAAATTCCAAGAAAAGGTCAGGTTGATCATGAGATAGTGGTCAACCTTCATCCCAAAAATAAAATGCTAACAATAATTTTAAGTCATAAAAATAAAATCAATAAAAAAAAGTGTGTTAAAATGGACCATTTAGAATAAATAATTAAAATAAAATATTAATATTAAAAAAATACGAAAATAAAAATGATATAAAATTAAATAAAACGTTAAGAAAAGTGAAAAATATTTTTGGGTAATTTTATGGACAAAGAAAATATTTTAAATAAGAAAAAGAAATATGAAAATGGAAGGATTAATGGTGATGAACATGGTAAGCAAGCGTAGATATATCAAAACATGGCCATGGAAGAGATGATTACCTAATGGAAAATAGAAGTGGAATGGAATCTGATATGTGATGAAGCTTTGCCTCCTTTCCAAGAAATTCCAATGCTCCTTTAGGGTTAGGGTTTCAGCTTCTTAAATAGGGTGGATTAGGTGTTCTCATGGGCTTTTTAATAAGTGATTTATCCATAAGAATAAAAGTGTGAAGTGAGGTGTAAAATGTTGTTATTTTGGGCCAAACTTAAGTGAATGGATGTCCACTGCATGGCCAAAAGAGGTAAAAAAACGTGACTGGTTTGTGCAACATGCTTAGAAAATCTGATTGGGCCAGCCAGACCCAAAATCTGCCTAGAAAATCAAGTCATGATGCCCACTTTAAATGAATGTATCTCTCAAACCATGGATCCAAATGAGATGATTCCAAAAGGATGTGAAAGAGGACATGGCAAGGTACAATTGTTATGAAGAAAGTATTTTCAAATAATGCCTTGAAGTGCAAGAAAACTGGCCAAGAATTCTTGACAAGTTTTGAAGATTTTGGACTTAGAAATTTTTCTAAGTGTCCTAAAAAAATGTCTCACTTTGACTAAGCATAACTTTCTCAATTCTAATCCAAATGGAGAAAACTTTATATCTCTAGAAATCATGGAACAAGAGGAACAACTTTCATGTTGGAGAAATTTTCAAATGGAGCTTTTATCTTGATGCAAAATGGGCTTAAAGTGAGTACAACGATCATGAAAACTTGCCCTAAATGGAAAGTCAACCATATCCAAATTAAGTAACTTTTCCAATTCCTGATTAAATGATGAATCCATGATCCAACCTTGATCAAATTTCACATGTAGGATCCCCTAGGCATGGATTTTGAGATTCCACTCTCAAAATGTTAGGAGTTGACTTTTCTGGCCCCACAGTTGACTTTTCCCAAACTGTTTGATTCCCGATTCCATTGATCAATTGAAGTACTTCTAGCTCAAATAAAGAGCTGATTTTTTGTATGTAGACCCTTGTGGAGATATGGAGGGCCATGGAAAAGAGTTTCACCCAAAGAATCAGAAATAAACTGATTTTATACCAAACCCTAGTTTTAGGCAAAATGATCAGGAACTGATTGCACTGATTGCCAATGGATCTTTCTGAGATAATTGTGAATCTTCCTAGGCCAAGATGCCTCTCTAATCATGACATGGATGAGCTCCTCTACTTCCAACCAAACATTGTCTGTTGCAGGTAGCCATGAAACCCTAATTTCTGATTAAATCCAAATGAACACTCTAATAGCTTTGAATCCTTCACTGATGAACTGAGGACCATAATAAGATACTTGGACCCCCCTGAGACCCTTGAGACTTGTATACTTAGAAAATGAAGTCCGATTCTCAATCTTGCTTTGTGTGGGCTCCTTCTTTAAGGAGTGATCGATCAACTCCTGATCTCCATATCACTAATGCAGTATGCAATGAGTATGACCTAAATGAAGGGTAAATTTTAGGGTATTACAAGGCATCATCTATGTAGATAAAGAATTGAGAAGTGAATCAGTTACATGGTAAAGAGATTACCTTGGTGAAGGTAGCTTGTGGAGGACCAGTTGGTGGAAACGTAACTTGGGGGCTTGAGAGCCATATAAGGGATTCATATCCGAATCTATTCACTTGAGGTGATTTTCGAGGGCGGAAATTCTTTAAGTGGGGGAGAGTTGCAACACCGTATTTTTCTAGAAATTATTTATATTAATCATTTATAATTTTATGTGTGTATCTAATTATTATTTGTGTGATGATTGAGATGTTTTGGGGAAACACGGGTGGATGACCCTTAGGTAGAGAGTATGGAGAGTAATTAGAGGTTGGTAGATTTATTTAGAATTATTTAATTGATTAAAATAATATTTTTGTGTTATTATTTAAATGAAATAATAAAGTAAAAGGAAATAATGAGTTTGAGGTTGAAAATGAGAATTATGGAGAATTAAAATAAATAATGTAAGTTAATAATAAGTTATGCGTTGGTGGAATATTAGAAAGATAAAAATTAGGTTTTTGATTTATGAGGAGAGAAGTGAGGGAAAAAGTTCACAGTACGTGAAACTTTTGGACTTGGAGAAAAAGAGGCAAGAGAAGAGAAAATCAAGGAAAACCTAAGGAGAGCTATGGGAAAGAGAAACCATAGCCAAAATGTTGGATTTTCTGGAATTACAAGGTAAGAGTGGAAATTTGGTTCAACAATAGGGACATGAATGGAAGGGTAGAGGAAAGTTTTTTTTTTGGATTAATGATGAATATTGATATTTGTTGAATGAAATTTATGTTTTAAATTGTTCATGTATGTTCATCATTGATGATGTTTGAAGGTTTTAGGGATTGATATAGTATATAGACCCATGGTTATATGAAAATAAGTAGTGATTGAGATATGTATGTTTATGACTGAGTTTAAAACCATGAAATATTTAAGGTAATGATTTCATGGACATTTTTGTGGTTGGAGAAAATGAAAATCGTCTTGAAAATTTCAAAAAAACAACTTTTTGGTAACGCCTTCGTGCACGTTTTTTATCATAACTTTCAACTTGTAAATTAGTTTGGGACGAGGTTTGAAGTGTTGGATAAATGAAATAGGTGAGTATAACTTTGTTTCATGTGTAACATATTTTGGTGATGATTTTATGGAAATTTTTGGGTTTGGAGAAGATGAAAATCATGCAGGAAATTTCAAAAAAATAACAACTTTTTGGTAACGCCTTCGCACACGGTTTTGTTCATAACTTTCAACTTGTAAATTACTTTGGGACGGAGTTTGAAGTGTTAGGTATTTAAAATAGATGGATATAAATTTGTTTCAGGGGTAAAATATATTTGGTGAAGATTTCATAGATGCTTTTGGGGTTGGAGAAGATAAAAATCGTGCTGGAAATTTCAGAAAAAACAACAATTTTTTGGTAATGCCTTTGTGCACGATTTTGATCATAACTTTCAACTCGTAAATCATTTCGGGATGGGGTTTGAAGCGTTGGCTAGTGGAAGAAGAGAGATATAACTTTATTTCAGTGGTATAATACTTTTGGTGGCGATTTCATTGATGTTTTTGGGGTTGTAGAAGATGAAATTCATGCTGGAAATTTCAGAAGAAAAAAAAAAGCAACTCTTTGGTAACGCCTTCGTGCCTGATTTTGATCATAACTTTCAACTTGTAAATCATTTTGGGATGGGGTTCAAAGTGTTGAGTATCTGAAACATAAGGCTCTAACTTTGTTTCAGAAATAAAAAAAAATTAACGAATTTATAAGAGGTTGGTACCAAGTGGAAATGTAGTGTATGATGTAACGAATATGGATGAGGTCCGTGTTGACAAATTATTTGATGTGTTGTGAATGATTGGTATAATGTGTTTGATTATATTGGTGGTATTCCAGAAGGGTGGATTATGTTACGTATGGTTTCAATTGTGTGATCGATTGTGGATCAGTAAATGTTATTATAATTATTGTGTTAATTGCATTATTACCATGTCATACATTCATTGTTGATATGTTAAAGGAGATGAGTCATAAGTATGAATGAGGAGGAAAGACTTATCCACAACTCAGAAGGGGGGAGTTCGGGATTCTTAAGGGGGAATCGAGTTCGTAAGAAGAACCAAATGTTGAATTGGTACCACATGCATATGAGTCGTTGTCATTTTTGTGAGTCGCATAACATGGATGAAATATATCTGTGAAATATGACTGTATGGGATGATGGTGTTCTTATATGTGATGCTGATGATAATTTGGGTGTGAGAATGTGATATGTTGCTATGCATGATATGTAGATGTTGTACTCTATTTTATATTCTATGTTGTTATTATTGAAATGAATTCTCATACCCTCTGTTTGAATGTTGCCTTTACATGGGCATCGTGCAGATACTCAAGAGTAAAGGCGTTGTTGTGAGTGGAAGTTAGCTCCTAAAGCTATTTATTTTAGTTTATTCTTCTTAGCTTTGGTTATGCTCAAATATATAACACTGGGGAGCAAATTATTTGTTTGGCGTTGAAATTTCTTTAGAGATAATGCATGTTCTCTTATTTGCTTTATATTTTGACGTGATAACACTAGAAGAAGACTCACGCGTCGATGATTTTAATTTTCTTATGAAAACTTTTATGAGATTTTAAATTGGTATGTTTTTTTTATTATTCCACTGCGAAGATATTTAAATTAGTTGGATGTCGTGTAAACAACCTAAGTGCAAATGTATGCAGTAAAATGTTTTATTGCAACCCGTGTTACGAAGCAGGCTATGATTATTGTGAGTGACATCCTAAGTGATTGTATTTCATTAATTAAATTCTTTGATAATTACGCGCTAGTTTTTAGGGTGTTACATTTTTTTATAAAGACCAACACTTTTTTTTACTGTATTTTCCCTTTCAAAATAAAAAATTAGAGAAAGTTTTCTCTCGGTATGCGCTGCATGTGTGTGTCCTTGTGGCCTCCCTCTCAAAACTTTAGCCACTACTAAATATATATATGGACATGCTAGGGTTACACAATTATTCTTATACCACTGATCCGCTGTCGCACGCGGATCAAAACGAGTAATAAAATATAGTAAACGGGAAGCGACACCTCGAGTATCGTATCACAAGGATTCTTGTATTATTCTTAACCTAATGAAATCGATTTAAGGGGGGTTTATGTTTTAGTGGTCGATTTAGAAAACAAAGCAAAAAAAATGATTAAAATAAGCGATTATAAAATACGTCAATCTACTGTTTTCGGTTTTCGGCTAATCATTGGTTTTTACCTACCAATTCCCTAAGCGACTTCGATCTCTATTCGATTCAAATTCGATTGACAAGCGCAATAGATATACGACAGATTTATATTCCTATATTCCGAATTAAGCAAACGGATAAATACAATCGTGAATTAAGCAAACACGATTTACAAATGCAATTTAACGACAAAGCGACGAAAACGGCGATTAATAGTTAGGAATGCAATCATACGAATTTAATCAAAACCATTCCACAAAATACAAAATAAGCAAATGGAATTTCATAGAATAGAATTGAAAGAGAACGAAATTAAATTGATAGAATAAAAACCTCAAAGCCTTGGAAATTCGGTTATAGCAGATTGACTCTAGGAGATTAGTTCCTCTTCATGATCGTACAAAAGCAAAAAGTTATCGTCAATAAGGTCTATCTCTACAGTACCACTGCTGCCCCCTTTTAAACAGAATAAGAGTTTCACTAATAATTCAAACTGGGCCGGAAAACCTAAATTCGGCCCAACAAATGGCCCAAACAAAATATAAAAATAATGTAGCAGCTTCAACGAAATTTCTGGCCCTGCTACATCTGATTCAGCTCTCGACTTCTGAACAAAAGTTGTAGATCTTTTTCTTAGCTTTCCATCGACTGGTAGCACTTCTCAATCCGATACTCCTAGCTCAAGATATGATTTTTCTCGCGAAAGCTGCTAATGCTGAAAATTAAATACGAAAATTAAATAAGTGCAAAAATAAAATAAATTATGAAAACACATTAAAACATAAAAATAATCAAAGCAAACCGAAGAAATGCTTAAGTACAAACATGGAAGAACGTGCGTCAAAATGCACTGATCAAATTCCCCCACACTTGAACTTTTGCACTCCGAGCAAAATGAAAAACAAAACAAAACACAGACACATCAACGGTTACTCATTCTAGGCTACAAATCATCTTCGGTTAAGTTTGCTTCGATAGGTACTAATCTTGCACACTAAGGACATTGTAAGAACACTAATCCACAGTTATGCAGACATAAACCTCCTGAATACACAAATCAACTCGAATCATGTTATTATATTAAAGCCTAACTTACTCATCCTTGTTTGGCTCTTTTTCATTCAGGCGCAATCACATTAAGCCTGTTATCTCCACACACTCATAGCAAGGAGACCGGTTAGTGACTCTGATCCTTTTCTGCACGGGGTTCTGGTACTTAAGTGGCATAACCCTTTGCTTACTCAATTGTAGTTGCGGGGGATCAGACCGTAATCCGCCCTACCAAGTTCAGCACCAGAAACCGCTGAACCAACTACAAAAGAGTCTTATTTCCAACTTTTTTTGAAGGTTCCACAACCGTTGGGTTAAGTGACCGGGTGAGGGTCACCAAATTTAGAAGGTGCATTCCTTTATTTTTTTCTCTTTTTTTTCCGGAACACTCACTTATATTCATCGACTTCCCTGCGTAGAGTGTGTGTGAGATGGTGCTGACTGCTGAAATAAACTACTCAAGAGCTGTCAGAGGATGAGAATGTAAGGCTAAAACATAATAAAAATTCAACTCAATTTCCATATGCAGGAGACTTACGGTGTTAAAACAATACCGATCTTGTGAACTTTTCCCAAGTCTCCGCAAACTAATCTCAAATTAGTCAGTCTATAGCCTAAAACTTTCAAGAAGATGCATTTTTTTTTATTTTAAATTTGAACCAAAAACAGAGAAAAATAAAACAAAGAAAACAAACAAATAAATGGTTCCCTCCCCCACACTTAAAACATACATTGTCCTCAATGAAAGAGCATAAATATAAAATAAGAGTGAGAGAAAGGAAAGAACACACCCGAGGAGTCAAGGCGGATAAGTGATTGCATAAGCAGCCTTTCCCAAAGAGATCTCTTCTACAATCTCTTCTTCCAAAGTCGGGTTCTCATGGAGTAGCTTTGGGGAGTGTCCATTGACCTTGAAATTTTGATTAATGCATGTGTCTTGTATTCCAAGATCAAAGAAGTATCTTCGATAAGTAAAAGTGTTGAATGGACACGTGAAAGTGATCTCCTTTTTTACAACATCAAGAATTAAAGGATTATGGGGCTGCCTCACTACTTTTGTTTCATCTTTAAATGAGATCCTATGCATACATATGGATGAGCTAATATCACGAGTTCCATCCAAGGTCCATCCAATTCCCTTCTTATATTTCTGATTAAGTTGAAGCTTTGATGAATAATATGAATCCTCGGGAAGTGGTTTAGGCTCTAAAGAATGTGGTTGTTCAATGCATGGTATGTTTGGGGCAGCCGGAATGTCAAGAGCTTCATCCAAATAAACAACTACGTTTATACTATCACCCTGCAAGGCAGCATCAATCTTAGCACAAACAACACAAAGGTTAGTGTTAGTACAATCATCACATGAATAAATATCATCAAACTCAGATAGAGATGGAAAATCAAGTGAAAATAATTCAGAAAAGGTGTCATCAACCAACTCAGAGATCAATTCAATATGAAAAATAGAATTCTCCTCCAAGGGATGTTTCATGGCATCAAAAATGTTAAATTTTGCGACAATGTCACCAAATTCCATGGACATGGTTCCATCGTCAACATCAATTTTTGTCTTCGCCGTTTTCATGAACGGTCTGCCTAAAATGATTGGAGCTCTGCTTGTCTTGGTTTCTCCTTCCATGTCTAGAATATAGAAATCTGCAGGAAAAATCAAATCGTTAACTTGAACAAGAACATCTTCGACTACCCCGGCGGGTCGAGCGTTGCTCCTGTTTGCCAATTGAATGATTAAACCTGTATGTTGCAAAGGACCAAGACAAAGGTTATTATAAACAGAATTAGGCATAACATTAATGCCGCTCCCAAATCAAGCATGCAATTCTCAAATTTACTATCCCCGATGGTACAAGGAATAGCAAATGTTCCCAGATCCTTCTGCTTTTATGGCAGAACCTGAATAGTGAGGGCTGAAACATTTTGCTCGCCTACAATTTGTTTGGATGATTGTTTGGGCTGAATAAAGGCAGAAATATTTCGTCCTAAGTTTACTCTTTCACTTCCCTTAATCCTCCTCTTGTTGGTACACAAATCTTTCAGAAACTTTGCATACTTAGGAACCTGCTTAATAATATCAAGCAGCGGAATGTTTACCGCAACCTTTCGGAAAACATCCAGTATCTCTCTTTCTTTGTCTCCCTCCTCAATTCTTTTATTTTTCAGAACTCTATGTGGGAAGGGGACTGGTGGCCCATACTCCTTTTCTTTAATTTTTTCAGTTTTGACCATAACAGAAGAAGGAGAAGAAAGATCAACTGGGTGAGGCTCAGAAGGAGAAAGTTCAGAAGTTACCTCAATGATTTTTTTATTTTTTCAGGGGCTGGTTCTGTAACTTTTCCGGATCTCAAAGAAATTGCGCTCACATTAGCATTAGGACCATTTGGATTGACAACTGTCTGGGCTGGAAGTTGGTTCGAACCTTGAGCTTGCATGTTATTTATTTGAGTAGCAAGTTGTCCCATCTGTGTGTTCAAGGTCTGAATGCTAGCATCGGTCCTTTGTTGGAACTGGAGGTTGTTCACGGCCATTTGCTTAACAAGATCCTCCAAGGATGGTCCGGAAGGTGCAGGGGAAGCCACTTGAGGTGAGTTCTGCTGTTGGCTGGTTTGCGGGTTTCCATATCGAAGGTTGGGATGGTTCCTCCAATTGGGATGGTATTTGTTGGTGGACAGGTCAGGAGTGTTGTTGTACCTATTTTGATTGTAAAGGTTGGCTGCATAAGCTTGTGGCAGCTCAGCAATGGACTCGTCTCTCAGAATAGGACAAGTATCGGTCGGGTGCTCAGGAGAAGTACAAATGCCACACAAAGTTGTTGTTTGAGGTTTTGCTACTGCCAGCTGTTTGACTAAGGCAGTGAGTTCGTCAATTCTGGTCTCTAAAGCTTTGTTGGAAGAAACTTGAATTTGACTCACGCCTTTGCTTTGCACAGAATTGTCTCTAGTGGTGAACTGTTGAGAATCAAGAGACATATTTTCAATAAGGGCTTTGGCAGCAGCTGGAGTTTTATCGACTAATGCTCCACCACTAGCAGCATCAAGAATGTTCCTGTCCATCGGTAACAACCCCTCATAAAAGTATTGGATGAGGAGTTGCTCAGTGATCTGGTGTTGAGGGCAGCTAGATACCAAGTGCTTGAATCTCTCCCAATACTCGGTCAGCGACTCATTGCCTTGTCCAATACCACAAATCTCTTTTCTGATCGAGGCTGCTCTGGAGGCAGGAAAATATCTTTCCAAGAACACTTTTTTCAGGGTTGTCCAACTTGCAATTGAGTTTGGCTCGAGATAATAAATCCAATCCTTTGTTGCACCCTATAATGAAAAAGGAAAAGCTCGAAGTTTGATGTGGTCTTCAGTTATTCCTTCAGGCCTCAACGGTGTAGAGCACACAACTTGGAATTTCTTTGAGATGTTTATGTGGATTCTCACCTGCAAGACCATTAAACTTTGGCAACAAGTGTATCAAACCAAATTTTAGTTCAAAAGGAGTGTCAGCTTCAGGATATTCAATACACATGTCATTATAATTCACATCAGGGACAGCTAACTGCCTTAAAGTTCTTTGGTCAGTCATAGTCAAAAACAAACACAATGAAGGAAAACGATTAAAATAAATTTAGAAAAATAAACTAACACCGAAATTAATCTAATGACGTCAATTAAAATTTTTGAGAATTTTTTCAGAATTTTCTAAAACTATCAAAACAGAAAGAAAAAAAACATAAAAAATAGAAAAATAAGGAATTTCGGGTTTTTAGGATGTCGTCCACTATTTAGTCCCTAAATAGAGGCTTTTGATCCTTGATGTTTTCCTAATAAATCGAAAAATCGGAATAATCTGAGACGATTTTCTTAAAAACAGATTTTTTTTCTTTCCTAAACCGCAAAAAGACCCGAACGCAAGAAAGTTAAGGCAAAAAATGCTAAAAAAAACAACACCTATGACTCTAAAAACGATTAATATAATCAAGAATCCCCGGTAACGGCGCCAATTTGATTCGCTGTCGCACGCAGATCATAACGAGTAATAAAATATAGTAAACGGGAAGCGACACCTCGAGTATCGTATCACAAGGATTCTTGTATTATTCTTAACCTAATGAAATAGATTTAAGGGGGGTTTATGTTTTAGTGGTCGATTTAGAAAACAAAGCAAAAAAAATGATTAAAATAAGCGATTATAAAATAAGTCAATCTACTATTTTCGGTTTCCGACTAATCATTGGTTTTTACCTACCAATTCCCTAAGCGGCTTCGATCTCTATTCGATTCAAATTCGATTGACAAGCGCAATAGATATATGACAGATTTATATTCCTATATTCCGAATTAAGCAAACGGATAAATACAATCGTGAATTAAGCAAACACGATTTACAAATGCAATTTAACGACAAAGCGACGAAAACGGCGATTAATAGTTAGGAATGCAATCATACGAATTTAATCAAAACCATTCCATAAAATACAAATTAAGCAAATGAAATTTCATAGAATAGAATTGAAAGAGAACGAAATTAAATTGATAGAATAAAAACCTCAAAGCCTTGGAAATTCGGTTACAGCAGATTGACTCTAGGAGATTAGTTCCTCTTCATGATCGTACAAAAGCAAAACGTTATCGTCAATAAGGTCTATCTCTACAGTACCACGGTTGCCCCCTTTTAAACAGAATAAGGGTTTCACTAATAATTCAAACTAGGCCGGAAAACCTAAATTCGGCCCAACAAATGGCCCAAACAAAATATAAAAATAATGCAGCAGCTTCAACTAAATTTCTGGCCCTGCTACACTCTGATTCAGCTATCGACTTCTGAACAAAAGTTGTAGATCTTTTTCTTAGCTTTCCATCGACTAGTAGCACGTCTCAATCCGATACTCCTAGCTCAAGATATGATTTTTCTCGCGAAAGCTGTTAATGCTGAAAATTAAATACGAAAATTAAATAAGTGCAAAAATAAAATAAATTATGAAAACACATTAAAACATAAAAATAATCATAGAAAACCGAAGAAATGCTTAAGTACAAACATGGAAGAACGTGCATCAAAATGCACTGATCAACCACAAATAGCCCTTTTAATATTTTTAAGAGATACTATGGTTTAGAACTAAGTAAACAAAAATAAATCAACCATTTTAAAATAACCGAGATAAAATTGAATTGAAAACATAGATATACCTAATTATATTTTATGAACATTTTGACAAAGAAATAAAAATAAAAGGACGTAAAATGAATAAAAATGGATGCAAAAATGCTCGAAAAATTAAACTAAATGTAACAAAATGATCAGCGAGAAATAAACTCCTAGAAAACAGACAGGTTTTGATCAAATTTTGAAGTAAAAAATGTCTGGTTGAAAAGGTTCAAACAAGTCAAAATGCGACCACAAAAGGAGTTGAAAAAATAAAACGAGCATGCAAGGTTAAACTACGCGAACCATAGAATAACAAAACTGACATATGAAAGCTCAATTTTGAAATTTTCCGCCGCTAATTTAACGTGCATTTGAGAATCGGTTCAACCAGTGTGTCTGTAGATCCAAAAATTTATTATGGTCGATATTTTAGGCATTATACAAGATGAAAGCATGCTATTCTATGAAGGTGATGCGAATGTCATGATGAATGTATCAATTTATTGAATGAGGGGCACAATTGGAGTGTGAGACGCACACCACAAGTTATTTTGATGGCTACGTGACCCCTTATTTGCACATGCTCGCTTGATAAGCCCACCAACAATCCTTTGAATGCATGGCTCTTACTGGGATAAAGTTGGAGTTTGTGGAAAGAATCCCATAATAGGGTATTAACTGAACTCCATGGGGCTGGCAAGACTCCTTTGATATCCCACATGGTTGTTGGCGTGATTGAGGATACCAACAATGTCATTTCTAAAGAATGTAATGTTGACTCATGAATCTCCTTGGATATCTTCAAGAAGTACCGAGGATATCATGTTTGAGGCCAGTAGTTGCCATGCGTAGCTTCTCTACAAAGAGTTAGAGCGTCCTCCATAAGCAAAACCCTCTACTAAGGTGTTAGCCACTGAGTGTGTAGCTTTGTTGACCATCTTCAAGGGAACATGGTGAGAATGGTAATGATAAAGGTGTGACCCAAGTTAGTTTTACTAGGGCTCCATGGTGGATGCCACTGTACTATTCAAAAGGTACAGAAGTGTGTGGTACCCATAAACTAGTGCGGGTAACTAGAGACCTTAGTAGTTTTCTGATGGTTAGGGCTTTTCCACAGTGGCGAGATGCCCTGTTTGTGGGTATTTATGATGGTCAGAGAGGGACAACTCACGTGAGGTGAAAGGCTCAATGTTTATGTGTTATGTAATGTAAGTTTTGATTTGTCTTCTCAACCCTAAGATGGGGGAATTTATATAGGCACTTTTTGGACCTATGGTTTCCTTGGGAATGATAACCACCAATTCAGTCAAAGATAGGCTGCTGAGTCCTTATTTCTAGGGAGATGAGCGTTCGTCTATTGACCTGACTTCTCTTTGATTGAGAAACATCTTTTGCCACGTTTCCCAAGACTAGGCAAGTAGGGAGCACTCAAGGCGAGGCGGTCTCTAGTGGCGGACGACATATAGGAGTCAACCCTTAAGGGAAATTAACACTCTCCCACCCTTAATAGGTCTCTTACAAATATATCTCAACAATAGATCATCAACCTTTGAGTCATAGGCCTGGTGTGTCAGAAAGGAAATGCGACAAAGACTATTAAAATCTCATGCATTATAATAGAAAAAAGTAAAGAAAATGGAAGACCAAGATGGATTCCAAATTAAATTCTCCCACAAAAAATTCAAATTTAAGAGTGTGAAGTTCGACATGCATGTGGGAGATAAAGTTGAATTGAAAAGCCACATCCCAATTACCCCACTCTTAACTTGAGAGACTATATTGTTCTAACTTTAAATACCTCTCATCATCAGTCGTCATTGACTTTGACGTCAAAGTGTTTGCTCAAACTCCCCCTGAAAACCCGAATGAAGCTGAGAGCCATTAAGATTTTCATAGGAACTAACTCTTATATCTTAGATCTCAGTTCATATCGGTTTTCTTATAACCATGTTTCATTAATAAGTTAATGTATTTTTGTGTAAAAAAAATAAAATTACCTAACACAAATTCATTCAATTGGTAAGGAGTTGACAAGTGAATTCGATTCCTATCCTAATGAACTCTAAGAATTCAGTTCACCAACACGTTTTTGCTACCAATTTTTCAATGCATTCTTTAAAATATTCTAGTTTTAACCAATTAATTGGACTAAGTGGTTAATGACCTCCACTTAAACACCAAATAGAACCCAAATTCAAACTTTAAATGAAATAATTTTTTATTATATTTTACTTACTTCTCAATTGAATTTTAGATTATCAAAACCTTTTTTTTAGAGAATTAGAGGATTAATGCCCAAAAATAAATAGAGGTGTTAACCTAAAGAGTATATTCATATTAAAACTCAATAAAATAACTGAAACAATAAAAAATAAAATAAAAAAGCACACTAATTAAATAGAACATCATATCATATATATCAAGAAAATTTGATATGATTAAACTTGTTGCAAAAGATAGTGATACTTCTAAACGACATTGATATCAGTACAAATGTTCCTTTTCTCAATTATTTTCTTCCTCAAAGACATCCTTCTCATATTATGATGAATCTTGTTCAATATTTTTTCCTTAAGTGCCCATTCTTTCTTCAGTATCTCCATCTGTACTCAAAAGTATGACTAA
Source organism: Lathyrus oleraceus (assembly GCF_024323335.1). Lineage (NCBI taxonomy): Eukaryota > Viridiplantae > Streptophyta > Magnoliopsida > Fabales > Fabaceae > Lathyrus > Lathyrus oleraceus. The sequence goes on from NC_066581.1 coordinate 333,963,323, forward strand.
ACCTCCTTGCAATTCTAAAAACACGATCTCTAAAAGAGTGTAACATTAATACATTAGAAAATACCAATCTCATATCATTAGCAAATTCATCTGGTGTTGAATACAATCTCATATGATGTTTTCCGCCATGGTCGTGCTCCCGTGATTATACTATATCTAGCTCACTACATATCACAAAAGTTACTTTAAACAACCTTTGCGATAATCTTAGCGCGTAACATTTAACAACAGTTGGTATAAACAACTGTTGTGATATATACACCGAGTTTATTATAAATTATGCGGAATGCTTATTTCGTTAATGCTAACTAAACATATAATCTTTCAATATGATCTAGACCATTATAATATGACAAATTAAGTTATATTAGAAGAACATGTTCACGTTCAATGTTTGACAAGAGTTCTTCAACTAAGTTATCCGCATTTTACTCTTTAACAATTAAAACTTTTTTTAATGCTCCTAGTTTTTTCACCTCCCCTTCCTTCAACTCTAGTTCATTTTGTCAAATATTATTTACTTTGTAAACAAAAGTAGAAGAACTACATGCACTAAATTCTAGAAATGCATCAGAATGTAAGGACATATCTAGAAATACATCGGATAAAAGGAAAAGTAGGGTTCTGGAAATGCATTAGAAGAAAAGGAGACATCGAGGAATACATCGGATAAAAGGGAATGATTCTGGAACTTCGATAGATAAAAGGAAAAAAGTTATGGAAATACATCAGAACAAAAGAAACATTCGGAAATCACTTCGGAGAAAGAAATAATTAAATTATGTAAATTCATCAAAGTATGAGGGACTGTTTAGAAATACACTGGGACGTAAAACTCGTCCAAGAATACATCGGTGAGAATGGTAAATAACATCTGGAAAATACATCAGAAATAATTCTTGAAATACGTCTGATAAAAAATACTCAGCCGAGAATACATCAGAAATTAATTCTTGAAATACATCAGAAATAATTCTTCGCTCTATATTTGAAGTGTTCAGTGATCATAAGAGCTTGAAGTATGTATTCGATCGAATGAGTTAAATATGGGGGAGATGAGGTGGCTTGAATTGTTAAAGGATTATGATTTTGGTTTGAATTTCTATCCTGGTAAAGCCAGTGTAGTGACTGACGCACTGAGTCGGAAGTCGTTGCATATGTCGACATTGATGGCTAGAGAGTTAGAGCTAATCAAAGAAACTAGAGATTTGTGTTTAGTTTTTGAAGTCATGCTGTAGAGTATGAAGCTAGGTATTTTAAAACTTATCAATGGTGTTTTGGAAGAGATTAGAGAAAGTTAGAGGCCGAATTTGGAATTGGTAGATCATTTGGATTTAATCAATCAAAGTCAAGGTGGTGATTTCAAGATTGATGATAAAAATGGTGTTATAAAATTTTATGACAAAATATGTGTTCCTGATGTGCCTAAACTCAAGAAGAATATTCTAGAAGGACACCAAAGTGGTCCGAGTATCCATCCGGGTTCTACAAAGATGTAACAGGATTTGAGAAAGATGTTTTGGTGGCCTGGAATGAAGAAAGAGATTGTAAAGTTTGTGTATGCACGCCTGACTTGACAGAAGTCAAAGATTGAGTATCAAAAGTCATTGGGTTTGATGCAACTGTTGTCTATTCCTGAGTGGAAATGGGACATCATTTAGATGGATTTTGTGTCTGGATGACCGAGGGTTGTAAATAATTGTGACAATATCTGGGTAATTGTGGATAGGTTGATGAAGTCTGCTCATTTTATTCCGATGAGACTGGATTATTCATCGGAGAGGTTGGATAAGTTGTATATAAATAAATAAGATTGTCAGTTTGCACGGTATGGTCAGACTAGGACTACTATCCAGTTGCTAGAGGACTTGTTAAGGGCATGTGTACTTGAACAAGGAGATGTTTGGGATAACTTTTTTTTAACTTTGATTGAGTTTACATACAACAACAGTTTCCATTTGAGTATTCGAATGGAACCATTTGAGGCATTGTAAGGTAGAAGGTGTAGGATGCCTTTATGTTGGTATGAGTCATGAGAGGGTGTTGTGATTGGACCTGAGATTATCTAACAGACCACAGAGAAGATCAAAGTGAATCTGGAGAAGATGAAAGCTTCTTAGAGTCACCAAAAGAGTTATCATGATAGACGAAGGAAAGAACTTGAGTTCCAAAAGGGAGATCATGTGTTTCTAAGGGTTACTCTGATAATTGGTGTTGGTCGAGCTTTGAATTCTAGAAAGCGCACTCCGCGTTTCATCAGTCTTTAACATATTTTGCAAAGAATAAGAGAAGTGACCTATCAGATTACTTTTCCACCGCCGCTTTCAAATCTTTATGACGTGTTTCATGTGTCTAAATTAAGGAGATACATTCTAGATCCTTCTCATGTGATCCAAGTGGATGATGTGCAGGTGAGAGATAACTTGACTGTTGAGGCATCATCTATGTAGATAAAGAATTGAGAAGTGAATCAGTTACATGGTAAAGAGATTACCTTGGTGAAGGTAGCTTGTGGAGGACCAGTTGGTGGAAACGTAGCTTGGGGGCTTGAGAGCCATATAAGGGATTCATATCCGAATCTATTCACTTGAGGTGATTTTCGAGGGCGGAAATTCTTTAAGTGGGGGAGAGTTGCAACATCGTATTTTTCTAGAAAGTATTTATATTAATCATTTATAATTTTATGTGTGTATCTAATTATTATTTGTGTGATGATTGAGATGTTTTGGGGAAACACGGGTGGATGACCCTTAGGTAGAGAGTATGGAGAGTAATTAGAGGTTGGTAGATTTATTTAGAATTATTTAATTGATTAAAATAATGTTTTTGTGTTATTATTTAAATGAAATAATAAAGTAAAAGGTAATAATGAGTTTGAGGTTGAAAATGAGAATTATGGAGAATTAAAATAAATAATGTAAGTTAATAATAAGTTATGCCTTGGTGGAATATTAGAAAGATAAAAATTAGGTTTTTGATTTATGAGGAGAGAAGTGAGGGAAAAAGTTCACAGTACGTGAAACTTTTGGACTTGGAGAAAAAGAGGCAAGAGAAGAGAAAATCAAGGAAAACCTAAGGAGAGCTATGGGAAAGAGAAACCATAGCCAAAATGTTGGTTCAACAATAGGGACATGGATTGAAGGGTAGAGGAAAGTTTTTTTTTGGATTAATGATGAATATTGATATTTGTTGAATGAAATTTATGTTTTAAATTGTTCATGTATGTTCATCATTGTTGATGTTTGAAGGTTTTAGGGATTGATATAGTATATAGATCCATGGTTATATGAAAATAAGTAGTGATTGATATATGTATGTTTATGACTGAGTTTAAAACCATGAAATATTTAAGGTAATGATTTCATGGACATTTTTGTGGTTGGAGAAAATGAAAATCGTCTTGAAAATTTCAAAAAAACAACAACTTTTTGGTAACGCCTTCGTGCATGTTTTTTATCATAACGTTCAACTTGTAAATTAGTTTGGGACGAGGTTTGAAGTGTTGGATAAATGAAATAGGTGAGTATAACTTTGTTTCATGTGTAACATATTTTGGTGATGATTTTATGGACATTTTGGGGTTTGGAGAAGATGAAAATCATGCAGGAAATTTCGAAAAAACAATAACTTTTTGGTAACGCCTTCACACCCGATTTTGTTCATAACTTTCAACTTGTAAATTACTTTGGGACGGAGTTTGAAGTGTTAGATATCTAAAATAGATGGATATAAATTTGTTTCAGGGGTAAAATATATTTGGTGAAGATTTCATAGATGTTTTTGGGGTTGGAGAAGATGAAAATCGTGCTGGAAATTTCAGAAAAAACAATAATTTTTTGGTAATGCCTTTGTGCATGATTTTGATCATAACTTTCAACTCGTAAATCATTTCGGGATGGGGTTTGAAGCGTTGGCTAGTGGAAGAAGAGAGATATAACTTTATTTAAGTGGTAAAATATTTTTGGTGGTGATTTCATTGATGTTTTTGGGGTTGTAGAAGATGAAAGTCATGCTGGAAATTTCAGAAAAAAAACAGCAACTCTTTGGTTACGCCTTCGAGCCTGATTTTGATCATAACTTTCAACTTGTAAATCATTTTGGGATGGGGTTCAAAGTGTTGAGTATCTGAAACATAAGGCTCTAACTTTGTTTCAGAAATAAAAAAAAAATTAACGAATTTATAAGAGGTTGGTACCAGGTGGAAATGTAGTGTATGATGTAACGAATATGGATGAGGTCCGTGTTGACAAATTATTTGATGTGTTGTGAATGATTGGTATAATGTGTTTGATTATATTAGTGGTATTCCAGAAGGCTGGATTATGTTACGTATGGTTTCAATTGCGTGATCGATTGTGGATCAGTAAATGTTATTATAATTATTGTGTTAATTGCATTATTACCATGTCATACATTCATTGTTGATATGTTAAAGGAGATGAGTCATAGGTACGAATGAGGAAGAAAGACTTATCCACAACTCAGAAGGGGGGAGTTCGGGATTCTTAAGGGGGAATCGAGTTCGTAAGAAGAACCAAATGTTGAATTGGTACCACATGCATATGAGTCGTTGTCATTTTTGTGAGTCGCATAACATGAATGAAATATATCTGTGAAATATGATTGTATGGGATGATGGTGTTCTTATATGTGATGCTGATGATAATTTGGGTGTGAGAATATGATATGTTGATATGCATGATATGTAGATGTTGTACTCTATTTTATATTCTATGTTGTTATTATTGAAATGAATTCTCATCCCTTCTGTTTGAATGTTGCCTTTACATGGGCATCGTGCAGATACTCAAGAGTAAAGACGTTGTTGTGAGTGGAAGTTAGCTCCTAGAGCTATTTATTTTAGTTTATTCTTCTTAGCTTTGGTTATGCTCAAATATATAACACTGGGGAGCAAATTATTTGTTCGGCGTTGAAATTTCTTTAGAGATAATGCATGTTCTCATATTTGTTTTATATTTTGACGTGATAGCACTAGGAGAAGACTCACGAGTCGATGATTTTAATTTTCTTATGAAAACTTTTATGAGATTTTAAATTGGTATGTTTTTTTTATTATTCCACTGCGAAGATATTTAAATTAGTTGGATGTCGTGTAAACAACCTAAGTGCAAATGTATGCAGTAAAATGTTTTATTGCAACCCGTGTTACGGAGCAGGCTATGATTATTGTGAGTGACATCCTAAGTGATTGTATTTCATTAATTAAATTCTTTGATAATTACGCGCGAGTTTTTAGGGTGTTACATTTTTTTATAAAGACCAACACTTTTTTTTACTGTATTTTCCCTTTCAAAATAAAAAATTAGAGAAAGTTTTCTCTCGGTATGCGCTGCGTGTGTGTGTCCTTATGGCCTCCCTCTCAAAACTTTAGCCACTACTAAATATATATATGTACATGCTAGGGTTACACAATTATTCTTATACCACAAATAGCCTTTTTAATATTTTTAAGAGATACTATGGTTTAGAACTAAGTAAACAAAAATAAATCAACCATTTTAAAATAAATGAGATAAAATATAATTGAAAACATAGATAATCCTAATTATATTTTATGAATATTTTGACAAAGAAATAAAAATAAAAGGACGTAAAATGAATAAAAATGGGTGCAAAGATGCTCGAAAAATTAAACTAAATGCAACAAAATAATCAGCGAGGAATAAACTCCTAGAAAACAGACAGGTTTTGATCAAATTTTGAAGTAAAAAATGTCCGGTTGAAAAGGTTCAAACAAGTCAAAATGCGACCACAAAAGGAGTTGAAAAAATAAAACGAGCATGCAAGGTTAAACTACTGTTAATACAGGTTTAGAGTATCGGGGTTTGTTATCGTCTCCACAGGGATCATGTGATATTGCCGTCGTTCGACAGTTGTTAAGTTCTTAACTTATAGTAACAAGGGGGTTTTAGTTTTCGGTTAAGGTAGCTTGCATAAAAAGTAAGAAATTGCGGTAAAAGTTTTGGTTTTACGATTTGAGAAAGATTGTCAAAGTTAGGGTTCGACGATCACTTTGCATGCACATGTTCGATCAAACAAACTCATAAACTCCATTAGATTATAAACACATCCACAAAGTCCTCCCAATGTGTTTATTTCTAACACACATTGTGGTTTTTCCCATTTTGATCCATTGTTGATCTCTCACACAATCTATCAAAATGACAACTTTTAGGTTTAACTTTTTTAGTGAACAAACTCATTCATTACTATCTCTAGCTAAAGAACAAGGATGGATGAAAACCTAGGTCAAGAGTTGGAAAACACCTTTCAGTCATAAACCAACACAAAGAGTTATCAATAAAACAAGGTTTTCACCATACATTCATCATCAAAGAGTTTACAAATGAAAATCAACCCATATATATACAAAGCTTATGATCATCTACATCTAACCTTGAAAAAATGAAAGACTTAGCCATTCGTTTCCATGGTAGCTTGAGCAACAAGTTTCGGAAGAAGGTTGATCAACATCTGAGTCGAAGAATCGAGATTGGATGGGAATCCACCTTCTTTTTGCAAAATATTGTCAAGAGAAGATGAAGAATGAGAAAATGGGTTTCTAGGGCACAAAAATCACCTCTAGCAAGAAAACAAGTAAAAAGATGATGAAAATATCTCAGTCCTTTCCAAAAAGTAGCCCATGCTACTTATAGTATTGGGATCTGATCTGTCATGCTCGCTAGGCGAGCAGAGTGGTTCGCCTAGCGAGCCCTCGCTTCTCTCATTCGCTCCAGCGAGTTATGATATTTTTGCTACTGGAATTGCTCGCTGTAGCACCTCAAATTTGCACCTATCATTATACATACCATCTCATATTAGGTCATAGCATATCATGATACATTGCATAGCATTTGCATTGTTCCTCAGTTGCCTCAAGAGCAAGCAAGTCAAGAATTAGGTCAAACTGATCAGGAGATCAGTCAACCAATCAAGCAAAGGTGTTTCTCAAGGGATCAAAGCCCTAGGGTTTGTCCAACAAGTTCACATGACTTGGAGGTCTATTTGAGGTGTTCAAGTCAAGGGTTGAAGGCTCAGAGGTCAACAGTCAATGCATAGCCAGGCAAAAACCCTAGACAGTCAACAATCAGTCAAAGTAGTGGATGGTGGCCATTCTTGTGGAATTCGGGCACCATGGTCAATCATCAAGAGTCCATACAACTTAGGACATCATTTGAAATCGAGGTCTCAAGGAATTAGGGTTTGGAATTCATCAGTCAGTGCATAGACAGTCAGAAACCCTAGGAAAGTCAAAGTTGGTCAACTGTGGTTGATTCTATGGATTTGATGGATAGAAATGGTTTGAAGGAGCTTATTCATGTCCTAATAGGCCTCATTTGTCATGGCAATCAACATCATGGAAGAATTTGAGGCCAATCAGAAAATTTCCCAAAATAGAAACTGGACCTGTAATTTCAACTGCCAAAAATGGAAACTTCTTGATCCTCAACTTACATCATGATACAAGCTTCAAATGAATTTTTGCCCAACATGAAAGTTGAAGATCTTGTTCTCCCATTTTCAAAAAGTCCAAGAACTCTCAAATCCCATGTGTGGTTGTCAAGATATGATCAATTCAATTTCAGAAATTTGTGAACTTCAAAGGGCCATATCTCCCAAACCATAAGGCCAAATTTGGTGGGGTTTTTTCCTACAAACCACATTTTTCATCCTCTTCCCAAAAATATAAATTTCATGACCTAAAACCTTGCCAATCAAAATGGCATTTTTGGACCTTTTTCATTTAAATTTAAAGTTTGACCAAACTTTGACTTTTTGATTCTTTGACTTTTTCTTGATTTGGCCAATTGGGAAATGCTTCATATATCATTTGTGACTTGTCTCAAGCTTTAAACCATGTTCATATCATCATTATGCCACAATTTTGGACAAAAAGGCAAAGTTGGCAAATTGTACAATTGGTCATTAAGTAAAAGCAAGGTACAAACAATTCTGCAGCAGACCAAAAGCAGCAATTGGCACGGTCATGTGCAGCCTGTTTAGGGCCCAGTTCATGCAGCCATGCACCCTCCTTTTCCACTTATGTACCAATTTAGCAAGAATGCAATTACTTGATTTTGAACAACACAAGCCAGCATTTTCTGTGCAGACCAACAAACAGCAATTGTGTAAGCCATTTGCAGCATGCTCAGGCCCAATTCGACCACAAACTTTCACACCTCCATTTCATTTGTACATAATTAGTAAAGATGCAAATGAGTGCATTTACACTAAGTTAGCTTACCACATGATTAAGTAATGTTAAACAGGTTATATAAAGGGATTCTTCTGCCAAATGAACCCTAGTTTTACAGCCTACATCACAGAAAAATACACTTTCTCTCCTCTCTTGCAACTTGGTATTCTTGCTCAATTCGAAAAAACCTCAAAGACCACAAGGAATCCTTGCATCCTTCATCATTTGGATCACATTGTAAAGCATTTTGAGCCCTTAAATCCCTGCTGGAACTACACCCTCGAGCTCTGTTTTTTCAACCCCTTCCAATGGCAGATCGTGAATCACTCAACTCCAAGCATTCTTGAGCTTAAAGAAATTCATCATCCATCAACATAAAGCACAAAGGCCATCTGTTCGAGCATAGCAACCTCAAAATACCACTGCTTCATCCATTTCTTCATAACCAAGTAAAAATCTCAATCTCTTCTTTCTTTATGCCATGATATGCTTTAGATAGATTACATGATGCTGATTCTAATGAATGTTCATTTGCTTGAAATGGTTGGTTATGCTGAGAGAAACATGGTTTTCTTTTTTTTTTTGCTTGAAGTTATGTTCCTTCGATTTGCTCATTTGTGGTGGATTCAATGAAAACCCTTGCTATTTTCTTGTTGCCTGGTGTTTGATGAAGCTGTTAGTGTGTTTAGTTTGCATTTCTGAGCATTTTGATTTTCATGCTTACATGAAGATGATGATCATGCTGTTATCTTGAAACCCTAATTCTGTCCAGATTTTCTCATGGTTAATGCTTGTTTGGTTGATGATTGATGTTGCTTGATGGTCATTATGCCATGCCCTTGTGTGTTTTTGCTCGAAACTTGTTGGATGATTGTTGAACCATGGAGTTGAATTGATGAATGCTGCTGTTATTGAAACCCTGGCTTTTTTCCAGAAATCATGTTCTTATGAGGATTGGCTATTGTTGTTACTCATGTTGCATGAAGTATTTCATATACCCTGCTGTTGTGATTGCTTGCTCAAATTTTGTGTTATAATGATGATGACATGATGTTGATGAACCAAGTTTCAAAACCATGCTGCTATACCATGCTGCTAAACCTTGCCATGATAAACCCTGTGATTTTTCCAGAAAACTAGATCATGTATGTTAGCTGATGTTTGTCTGTTGGTGTTAGAAGTTTGTTTTGATGTTGGTAACTACACAATGAACATGCCCTGCTATTAAACCATGAACATGCCCTGCTATTAAACCATGAACATTGCCCAGAAAATCCATGTGAATCATGTTTGAATGCTGTTTGATTGGTTGATTATTTGTTGGAATTTCAATTGATAATGATTGATGAACACATGAATGCCCTGCTGCTGTTTTGAATATGTCCAGGAAATCTACATGATTTGTGTTTGTCATGTTTGTTTGTGGCCTCTTGATTGTTGCATTGTGTTGCATGAACCTACTGTTTGCCATGCCTTTTATCTCATGTTGATTGGATTCCACGTTTATGATGTTGGATGATGAATAATGTTGCTGCTAAAACCATGCTGCTTGCTTGATGCTTATTTTTGAATGAGTTCATGATGATGAAAGTTGCTGTTGACTGCTTGCTGAATATCCTGTTGTTTGCCATGCTGGTCGAGTGTGGTTTTGATAATTGATGTTTGAATGATGATGCTGAAACCTTGCTGCAGTTTTGAAACTCCTTGAACATTTGTCTTGAAAATCCATGGGACCATGTGGTATGCTGTTGATTGCTTGATGAGTGAACATTGCCAAATGCTATGCTGATTGTGTGTTTGGTGTTTGATTCTGTTTGGATGTTGACTGAACTTGTTTGAAGTTGCCAAACCATGCATAAACCCTAGGGTTTTTCCAAACTCATAAAATTTGAGATCATTGGCCACGTTACTGTTTTATTGGCTGAGAGCCAATCAAAACATTTCGTTTTGCAAGCCCAAAACGCAGCACTTCGATTAGTGGCGCGCTATTTACAGCTTTGCCATCGGTTGACCACATGTTGACCCCATTTGCCATGCTTTCATGTTCATACTTCATCCATTATTCACTCAACTTAAACAATTCATTTTTAATTCAAATTTCATCCAAAAATTATGAAATTTTTTCCTCATGTTCATGAATGTGTCCTCTATTTTATTGTGAATTTTAATTAATTTTTCAGTGGCTGGATTTTAAATGGTAATTATTTTCCCAACATGTGTGCATAAATGATACCCTTTGCCATTTCAATTGTGAAATTGTCATGTTGTATCCAATGAGCCTGAAATTTTTTGTGGTGAAACTAGACACATTGACCTTCATTTTGGTATAAAGTTTGTGCATTTATCATTTGTGGATTGAGAGTTATGATTTTCTGAAGTTATGTGTTACATTTGGTGCTATACCATGATCATGTATTTTCCCAATTTTTGTTCACATGCTTCCACTTATCCAATTGACCCCAAATTTTGCATGAATCATCCATCATATGTCTAGTTTGTGTATGAATTTTCTTGGAATTTATCTTGCTGTTTTCCATTTGATTGTGAATTTTCTTCCATGCTTGGTCATTTGTTGACTTTTTGTGCTATGCATTGCCAAATCTTTTGTGAAATTCTCAAATCATATTGTATGACCATGAAATTTCATATGTGATAACTAGACATCTCAAGCTTTGCATTGGTGTTAATCTCATTTATTTCTCTTCTGTTTTCAAATTGATATGATTTTTTGAAGTTGACCCATGCTTGTTGATTTTCACCATGCTTACTTGAATTTGGTTTGACTTCATGATTTTACTTGACTGCCTTCCTCTCATCCAAATGCCATGAAATTTTACATGTCTACCATGATAGATGTTAGGATTGAATGTGATTTATTTCATGATTTTTGAAAATGTTTGGGTTGACTTTTGATGCAAGTCATTCTGTTGACTTTTGTATGCTTTCCTTTGCCTTACTTTGACTTCAAATGTTCATAAAATGATCATAATGCATGATTTGAGTTTGAAACCAATTGTGATTGCTTTCTAATTGGTTGACTTTGACTTTGAGTTGACTTTTCCTTGCTGCCTTGACTTTTTTTTTCATGCTTGACCCTAGGCTAGCCCTAGTGGTCCTTTGGACTTATGTTGAGTTCATCTGTTTCAGGTTGAGCATAGTGCTACCAAGATCATACCAATTTGATTGATGTTTGTTTGTTTATAATGTGCTAACCCTTGTGTTGTAGGTTTGACTCATGTGTTGGAGTCTTGCTTTGCACAGTTGACCTTCTGTGGTTGACTATTTATCCATTCCTTTTGCTTTTAACTGTGGAACTGTGAACTGATCTGTTTGACTTTTGCAGGTACTTTAGTTGCTTAAGTTCTCTGAACTTGATTTGCTTTGCTTTTTAGCAACTTGCTTGAGGTATAATCTCTTTTACTACATGTAGTCTGGAGACCCGGTCTGTTATTTGACCGGGCAAACTGTCTGAAGTCCTCCTTAAGAGGCAATGCCTGTGTGTGTTTAAAATTGTCCCAAACAGGAAAAGTCCTCATTTGAGGCAATTGGTGGAAGGTAGGGATAAGTAGCCTATCCCCCACTATTCAGTGTGTCCTCTCTTTGCTCCCATTACATGGTTGAAGCATCGAGATAAAAACCCAAGATCTGATCGAGTCAATAATGGGGAAAGAGTTCCATCTTTCTGAACTCCCCCACTTTCTATTATTCGATGCTCTCCCTGGTTAGGGATAGAAGCAATGAGGCACACCCCTCATCTCCTTTCATCTGCTTCACCTTAGCCTCTCAATGGCAAGGTTAAGAGCACACTTACCCTCTTCCAGTTGGCCCTAGTGCCTAACCTTTGATGTTTGAGCCCCCTTGTTGGTGTGTTTATTTTATGCTGTATGTGTTTGTGATTGCTTTGTTTGCCTCTTTAGGTTTTAGTTTTGCTTGCCCTTGTGCAATAGGTTTGTGCTTGGCTTGCTTCCTGTGCAAGTCAAGTCTGTGTGGCTTAACCCTTGTGTGAGCCATGTTTAGAACTGTTCGGCCGAACTACGGCAACTCTGATTCTCATGTTCAGATGAGATACGTAGGCACGAGACGCGATGTCTTGCCGAGTTTGACTAACAACTAACACTAACTTTTTTCTCTCACCCCTGTGTGATTGAGATATTCTTTTCTCTCGCCCTCGTTGCGATTGAGACCTCCCCTTTCTCTTGCCCTAGTTGCAATCGAGACCCTTGCTTCCTGTGCAAGCCGTGTCTAGGATAGGTTGGCCCTTGTGCCATTTAGCTAGAAACCTTAACTTAGGGTTGACTTTGCATGACAACATCTAGGCTCGAGTCGTAGTTTCCCTAGTGTTGTGTCTCCCTCTGTTATCTGGTTAGGCTAGATCCTTTGTCCCTGCGTAGGGGAACTACATCGCCCTGATCTTCACACCAGATGAAGTATGTAGGCAGGAGATTGAGCTGATCTCTCCGGGCGCCTTTTCTTTTCTTTTGTGTGTGCTTGACAGTTGTAGGCTGAGTCCCCGACTCCCTATCTATCTGTTGTGTGTGTTTAGGTTCGGATGTCAATGTAAGTCCAGTGATTGGCATTTGGGCTCCATGTTTGCCTCTTGTGTGTGTTTTAGGTTCGGATGCTGATGTAAGTCCAACGATTGGCATTCAGGCTCCACGTTCGCCTGTGTCTTGTTTGTTTGTGTGCGTGCCAGCCGAGCTACGAATGCTCTGATTCTTCTCTCGTCCGAGAAGATACGTATGCATAGGATGCGATATCCTAGCGAGCATGTGTCGTTTCCCCAGTCCGAACTACTTGGACTCTGATGTCTATGCCTGATAGACTAAGTAGGCCCAGGATACGATGTCCTGCCGAGTCAGTTTCAGTCAGTCTCTTTTGTCTCTTTCAGCCAGTGCGCGTGTGTTTGTTTGGGCAGCGTTTAGCAACCAATTTTCCTTCCTTTTGTGCGTGGATCCCGTAGAGTACTACGGATGCGTAGGGTGCCTAACACCTTCCCTTCGCATAACCGACTCCCGAACCCATCCTCTTTGGTCGCGAGACCATGTTCTTTCCTAGGTTTACTTCGAGCGTTTCCTTTCCCTCTTTTGGGATAAATAACGCACGGTGGCGGCTCTGTTGTTTCTTTCTTTTCCCGCCGGTTTTTCGCGCGATGCGACAGCTGGCGACTCTGCTGGGGATCTAGGAGAAGTTGACCTATGCTGGTCCATCTTCCCTGAGCGAGTCTCTCCTAGCGCTCTCTAGGATTAGGGTTTTGGTTGCTTTCTGCTTGTTGTATTCTATTGCATTCATTGTATATATGTACATTTATTGTTTGCATTGATTGTGTGCATTGATTGTGTGCATTGATGTTTGCATTCATATTCATTATTCATTGCTGGCTGGCTGTCTGTTTTTCTTTGTGTGGGGGGGAGTCAGTTGAGGTAAAAGGTCCAATACCCAGACCATGAGTGCAATCTAGGATACCTAGGAATAGAGTGATTCATGGGAAGCGGGTGGTGTACGCCACTTAGCGGAACATTGATATCACGAGCAGTTCAGACTCTGATGGGGTATTATCGGTGCATACATCGGGTGTGCACAGGATAATATTTCTTGAAAGGGTTGTTTATCCTGCGTTTCTCTCAGCCTCACCCTGGCCTAGACTACACCCGTGAGTGGGGAAGGGTTATTCATTACAGGTACCGTTGGTGACTCGGTTCTGTTGGTGACTTGGTTCTGTTGGTAACTCTAGTTCAGACGACAGTTTTCAGTTGACCTTAAGTTGGATTTATGTTCCGATTTTGGCTAAAGTTTCAACCCAGCAATCAGAGTTTGCGCAACCAGCCAGTCCAGTCTGCATCATGTGCATCATAGCATATTTATTTTTCAAAAGAAACGCATTGAAAAAAAAAGTGAAAAAAAAAAAGAAAAAAAAAGAAAAAGAAAAAAGAACTAATCTCTGCATGCATATCATTCTCAGGTACATTCACGAGCTTGTCTACTGATAAAGATGGCGACAGTCCCAGAGCCGAAGCGGAAGACCTGTGTCTATGTTTTCCATCGTGAGCCGTTGACTCCACTAGTCGAGTTGGGGAGCCTTGTGATAGGTGACCGTCTGAGGAGTTTTGTTGGGCAGTATGGAGATATCTTGACATTGTTGAAGACAGTAGTGGATCCAGTACCTCTGCAGACGCTACTTCAGTTTTATGATCCAGAGCTCAGATGCTTCACCTTCCAGGATTATCAGCTTGCACCTACCCTTGAGGAGTACTCTATCCTGTTGAGTATCCCTATTCAGCATCAGACTCCCTTCTTGGACGTCCCAAAGGAGGTCGACTTCAGATTGATTGCCAGAGCTCTCCGGTTGAGCGTTGAGGAGGTTGGTAAGAATTGGAGGCCCTGTGGGGAAGTAGTAGGTCTGCCTTTGAGGTTTCTGTTGAGGATTGCCAGAGTTGAAGCAGATAAGGGGAATTGGGAAGTTTTTCACGCACAGCTAGCTGTCATGATCTATGGGATCATCCTATTTCCCAGTATGCCGAACTTCATAGACCATGCTGCCATCAGCATCTTTATCAGAGGGAATCCAGTCCCTACCCTCCTTGCTGATACTTACTATGCCATCCACAGTAGGCATGGTAAAGGTGGAGCCATTAGATGCTGCTTACCTCTTCTGTACAAGTGGTTCATGTCGCTTCTGCCAGCCAGTGGACCATTTGTAGATACCCAGAGCACTCTGAAGTGGACTCAGAGGGTCATGTCGCTCACTTCCTACGACATCAGATGGCAGTCATACCGAATGGACGTGAGGGATGTTATCATGAGATGTGGAGAATTCCCGAACGTGCCACTTGTGGGGACCAGGGGTTGCATCAGCTACAACCCAGTTCTCTCCCTTCGCCAGTTAGGGTTTGTTATGAGTCGAAGACCTCTCGAAGCCGAGATAGCTGAGAGTGTGTATTTTGAGAAGAAGGATGACCCTGTTAGGCTGGAGCAGATAGGGAAGGCCTGGAGATCAGTTGGAGTAAAGGATGGGTCCATCTTGGGGAAGAAGCTTGCCATAGCCATGCCCGATTACACTGATTGGGTAAAGAAGAGAGTGGAAACTTTGCTGTTACCCTACGATAGGACGGAATCATTGCAAGAGCAACCACCCTTGATCCTTGCGGATAGTGTGTCTGCTGAGCACTATAAGCAAGCCCTGATGGAGAGTCAGCGTCTGAGGGAGAAGGAGCAAGACACTCAGATGGAGTTGTACAAAGCTCAGGCTGATAAGCTGCATTTGGCCCATCAACTCAGGGAAGTGCAAGGAGAGGATGCTAGCAGAGCGAGGGGGAAGAAGAGGTCGTATGAGGAAATGGAGTCCCTGATGGATGCCGAACATAGGGAATGTCTGAGACTGCAGAGAGCAGAGGTCGGTTATCAAAAGAAAATCAGAGACTTGGAGAAGCAACTCAAAGACAAAGACAATCAGTTGAAGAAGGAGATGGAGTTGAGACAGAAGTCAGAGGAGTATCTTGGAGGAGAAGTCTTGGAGCTGAGGAGACAGTTGAAAGAGAAGATCACTCCGCTACCAGATTGTTCAGAATGTTCACTGTTGATAGACCAGTGTCATTACCTGAAGACCCTCATCCCTGAAGACCGTCTGCCTTAGACTGCATCTTTGTTGAATCACCTCCAGGCTTGTTGGATGGGATTCATTTGTGTGTAATCCATCTCTTTGGATCTTTATTGTTGAGAATCACCACCAGGCTTGTTGGATGGGATTCTCTTTTCTTTGTACTCTGTTTTCGAACATTCAGTTGTATGACCTCTTTTGTACCTCTATTCATATATAAGGCTGTTGATTTTCTCTGTTGCTCTCATTTTTCCCTGTATTCTGTTTATCTCTTTCTTGTTGCTGCAGGTTGCCATCTTTTTCAAGATGAGTCAGGCTCCTTGAATGCCTGAGAAATGAGCATCTCATGTGCATCATGCATATCATTAGACATCATAATCATATCATTTGCATAACAGGTGTTCTTGTGCAGTCTTCTCACTGTGGGTTCCTGTGTTCAGGCAGGATAGCTGATTCAAGACAACACCGCTACTCAACAAGGCTCAACCATCAACGCAACATGGATCAAGTACAAGCCGAGTTGGCAGAGATGAGGGCAAGCATGGCCCAGTTCATTCATATGATGCAAGGGGTCGCACAAGGCCAAGAAGAGCTCCGAGCAATGGTCCAGAGGCAAGAAGCTACATTGCCACCGCCCAACCAGCCTCTGCAAGAAGGAAACCCAGTTCCTGAAGTCCCTGCTGCTGCTATTCCCGTCAACAACTACGCTGTGGGTGAAGAGTTGAGGGGTATCCGAGTCGACGGTCAACCGATTGCTCCGGATGTTGTTAGTCCCAGAGTCATCCATGCTCCGGTCCGTAACAGAATTCCAATTGTTGACAGACAAGAGGATTTATTTACTATGCTCAGCGAAGACGACAACATGTTGGGTAGAAATGATGCGAGAGATCGCAAAGTGGAGGCCCTTGCTGAAAAAATCAGAGCAATGGAATGTCAAAACTCCCTCGGTTTTGACGTTACGAACATGGGATTGGTTGAAGGACTTAGAATCCCGCACAAATTCAAGGCGCCGTCATTTGATAAATACAACGGTACCTCCTGCCCTCGCACCCATGTGCAGGCATACTATAGAAAAATATCCGCGTACACTGACGATGAGAAGATGTGGATGTATTTCTTCCAGGATAGTCTATCTGGGGCATCCTTGGACTGGTATATGGAATTGAAGCGGGATTCAATTCGGTGCTGGAGAGACCTGGGAGAGGCGTTCCTCAGGCAGTATAAGCACAACATGGACATGGCTCCGACCAGAACTCAGTTGCAGAGCTTATGTCAGAAAAACAATGAGAGCTTCAAAGAGTACGCCCAGAGGTGGCGCGAACTAGCTGCGAGAGTTCAACCCCCTATGCTGGAAAGGGAGTTGACTGACATGTTCATTAGCACTCTGCAAGGTGTCTACATGGACCGGATGGGAAGCTGCCCATTCGGAAGCTTTTCTGACGTCGTCATCTGCGGCGAAAGAACTGAGAGCCTGATCAAGGCTGGGAGGATCCACGATACCGGTTCCTCATCGTCATCAAAGAAACCCTTCTCTGGGGCACCTCGCCGTAGAGAAGGAGAGACCAATGCTGTACAGCACAGAGGGGGTGCGTACAGAGCTAACAACAACAGGGACCAGTATCGTCCAATAGCTGCAGTGACCATTCCTGCACCTCAACCGCGTCCACAACAACAACAGAGGGTTCAGCAACAACAACCGCAACAACAACCGCAACAACAACAACAACAACAACAACGACCTTTTCAGCAGAGACAGAGATTGAATCCTGATAGGAGATTTGACCCTCTGCCCATGTCGTACGCCGAGCTACTACCCGAGCTACTCCGGTTAGGGTTTGTAGAGTTGCGTACGATGGCAACTCCTACCGTGCTGCCACCCGGCTATGATGCCAATGTAAGATGTGACTTTCATTCTGGGGCACCAGGCCACCATACTGAAAGATGCCGGGCGTTTCAGCACAAGGTCCAGGACTTGATTGATTCCAAGGCAATCAACTTCTCTCCGGTTCCGAATGTGGTAAACAATCCTATGCCACAACATGGAGGGCATAGGGTTAATAACATTGAAGATGGGGAAGCTGAAGACCTAATCGTAGATGTTGAAGATGTTCAGACGTCTTTGTTGGTCGTCAAGGGCCGATTGTTGAAGGGGGGTGTTGACCCAGGTTGTTCAGAAGATTGTGTGGGTTGTTCAGAATCTACCAACGGTTGTGACCAGCTGAGGGCTGGAATTCAGAGTCTGATGGATGAGGGCTGTTTGCAGTTCAGCCGTGCTACCAGAGATAATGGGGCAGTGTCTACTGTCACCATTTTTTATAAACCGGCTGAAGGAAGAGGACGTGGGGCTGTCAGTACACCCACCACCAGCAATACTCCGGTTACCATTCCTACCCCGGTAACCATCAGAGCACCTACTACTATTGTGGCGTCCGGCAGAGGACAAGTTGGAAATAGTAGAGCTGTTCCGTGGAGTTATGACAATGCCTATCGCCGAGATAGGAGGGCTGGTAACCAAACGAGGCCAGTTAACCAAGCACCGGTTACGATCAGTGCTCCTGCGAGGATCCCTGCTGTTGCAAGTCCCGTAGTGGACAATGTTGGAGGACAGGGAGGCTTCACAAGGAGTGGACGACTGTTTGCTCCTCAGCCTTTGAGGGATGCTGCGGCTGAGTCATCTGCAAGGGCTAAGGGCAAACAGACAATGGTTGACGAAGAACCGGCTCAGAAGGAGGCTGAGGGTTCTTTTCAGAAAGATGTCGAGGAGTTTATGAAGATCATTAAGAAGAGTGATTACAAGATTGTTGATCAACTCAACCAGACTCCGTCGAAGATCTCGATACTCTCTTTGCTGATGTGTTCTGAGGCACATCGGGACGCCTTGCTGAAAATGTTGAATATGGCATATGTCCCGCAAGAGATATCGGTCAACCAGCTGGAAGGTGTACTAGCAAATGTGAGTACCAGGCATGGTGTAGGTTTCACTGACCTAGACTTGACGCCTGAGGGCCGTAATCACAACAAAGCCTTGCACATCACTATGGAGTGCAAAGGTGCTGTACTATCTCACGTGCTAGTGGACACCGGGTCGTCCCTGAATGTCCTTCCGAAGCAAATATTAAAGAAAATCGATGTTGAGGGAGTTGTGCTCACTCCCAGTGACCTGATAGTTCGTGCATTCGACGGATCCAAGCGTTCTGTGTTTGGTGAAGTCACTTTACCAGTGAAGATAGGTCCTGAGACCTTTGACATCGTATTTTATGTGATGGACATTCAGCCTGCTTATAGCTGTCTGTTGGGGCGTCCGTGGATTCATGCGGCTGGAGCGGTCTCGTCGACTCTCCATCAGAAGCTCAAATATGTCTGGAACGGTCAGATCGTAACCGTCTGTGGTGAAGAGGAGATTCTGGTGAGTCATCTCTCCTCATTCAAGTATGTTGAGGTGGATGGCGAGATCCACGAAACCCTGTGCCAGGCGTTTGAGACTGTGGCGTTGGAAGGGGTTGCTTGTGCAGAGCAGAGGAAGCCAGGCGCTTCAATATCGTCGTACAGGCAAGCAAAAGAAGTGGTTGACTCCGGTAAAGCAGAGGGCTGGGGCAAGATGGTTGACTTGCCGGTAAAGGAAGACAAATTCGGCATCGGGTATGAGCCTCTCCAAGCAGAGCAGAGCGTACAGGCAGGTCCGAGCACCTTCACCAGCGCTGGGCTGATGAACCATGGAGATGTCTTTGCTACTGGTGGTGAAGACAGTGATCATGATTTGGATGTCTGGGTCCGCCCTTGTGCACCAGGCGAGGTCATCAACAACTGGACAGTAGAAGTTGTGGTCCAAGTTACTCTACTGACAGAGTAATTTTCTTTTGTTTTTTCATTTTGCATGAAAACCCTACGTTCCGCCCAGGGCGTAGTGGTTCATTGTAGGGCCACATCATGTTCGCAATGTTTATAAATAAAGGACGTTTTTTCAATCAAATTTTGAGATCTTTGTCTTTCCATTTTCTGTTTTCCACTTTTTCAAAACAATAAAGATGGCAATGTTTTTGTTTTTGTGACTTTATTGAAATCTTTTTCTAAAAACAAAACATTAAACATGCAGAAATGATCTTTTGGCATCCAATGTGAACGACTCTGTTATGGCTCAGTATGATTTCAACAATCCCATCTACCAAGCTGAAGAGGAGAGTGAGGAAGACTGTGAACTCCCTGCAGAATTGGTCAGACTACTGAAGCAAGAGGAAAGGGTCATCCAACCTCATCAGGAAGAGTTGGAGATTGTTAATCTGGGTACTGAGGACGCCAGAAGAGAGATCAAGATTGGGGCTGCTTTAGAAGACTCTGTCAAGAGGAGGCTAATTGAGATGCTAAGAGAATATGTGGAAATATTCGCCTGGTCATACCAAGATATGCCTGGGCTGGATACAGACATTGTGGTGCATCGGTTACCTCTCAGGGAAGAGTGCCCGTCGGTTAAGCAGAAGCTTCGCAGAACTAGTCCTGATATGGCTGTCAAAATCAAGGAAGAGGTTCAGAAGCAGTGGGACGCAGGTTTCCTAGCTGTCACCAGTTACCCGCCGTGGGTTGCCAACATTGTTCCTGTGCCGAAGAAGGATGGCAAAGTCAGGATGTGTGTCGATTACCGAGATCTGAATAGGGCGAGTCCGAAAGACGATTTCCCGTTACCTCACATTGATGTATTGGTGGATAATACGGCTCAATCCTCGGTATTCTCTTTCATGGACGGTTTCTCAGGCTACAACCAGATCAAAATGGCGCCAGAGGACATGGAAAAGACGACATTCATTACACCTTGGGGCACGTTCTGCTACAAAGTGATGCCATTCGGGTTGAAGAATGCCGGTGCTACCTATCAGAGGGCAATGACGACTCTCTTTCATGACATGATGCACAAGGAAATAGAAGTGTACGTGGATGATATGATTGCGAAGTCACAGACAGAAGAGGAGCACTTGGTAAATTTGCAGAAGTTGTTTGACAGACTGGTCAAATTCAAGCTGAGGCTGAATCCGAACAAGTGTACGTTTGGAGTGAGATCCGGGAAGCTCTTAGGCTTCATTGTCAGTGAAAAAGGGATTGAGGTTGATCCAGCTAAAGTCAAAGCTATTCAAGAGATGCCTGAACCAAAGACGGAAAAGCAAGTCCGTGGGTTTTTAGGGAGGTTGAACTACATTGCAAGGTTCATATCTCATCTAACTGCCACATGTGAACCCATTTTCAAACTGCTCAGAAAGAATCAGGCAATCAAATGGAATGATGACTGTCAGAAAGCTTTTGACAAAATCAAGGAGTACCTACAGAAACCTCCAATCTTGATTCCGCCAGCTCCTGGGAGACCACTGATCATGTACCTATCAGTCACCGAGACTTCGATGGGGTGTGTATTGGGTCAGCATGACGAGTCTGGTCGAAAAGAGCATGCCATATACTACCTAAGCAAAAAGTTTACCGACTGTGAGCCGGTTCGTTTGGTACCCACGCTGGTGGTCATGCAATGTCGAAGAAATTGCTGAGAGCCGGTTATTATTGGATGACTATGGAATCCGATTGCTTCAAATACGCTCGGAAGTGCCACAAGTGTCAGATCTATGCCGACAAGGTGCATGTACCACCAAGCCCGTTGAATGTCATGAACTCGCCTTGGCCGTTCGCCATGTGGGGCATTGACATGATTGGGAGGATTGAACCAACTGCTTCTAATGGACATCGCTTCATCTTGGTTGCGATCGATTACTTCACCAAGTGGGTGGAAGCAGCTTCCTATGCCAACGTCACCAAACAAGTGGTTGCCCGGTTCATCAAGAAAGAAATCATCTGTCGTTATGGAGTTCCTGAGAGAATCATCACTGACAATGGTTCGAATCTCAACAACAAGATGATGAAAGACTTATGCAGAGATTTCAAGATTGAACATCACAATTCTTCTCCTTACAGACCAAAGATGAATGGCGCTGTAGAGGCAGCAAACAAGAATATCAAGAAGATTGTGCAGAAGATGGTCGTTACGTACAAAGATTGGCACGAGATGTTGCCTTTCGCTTTGCATGGATACCGTACCTCTGTACGTACGTCGACCGGGGCAACCCCCTACTCCCTTGTGTATGGTATGGAAGCAGTCCTACCAGTTGAGGTGGAGATCCCTTCTCTGAGGGTATTATTGGATGTCAAGCTGGACGAAGCCGAGTGGATTCGTACAAGGTTTAATGAGTTAAGCCTTATCGAAGAAAGACGGTTAGCAGCTGTTTGCCATGGGCAGTTGTATCAGAGAAGGATGAAGCGAGCATTTGATCAGAAAGTGCGTCCTCGGACATTTCAAACTGGCGATCTAGTTTTGAAGAGGATCCTTCCTCCCGGTACAGATAACAGGGGCAAGTGGACTCCTAATTACGAAGGTCCGTATGTTGTGAAGAAGGTTTTCTCCGGTGGAGCCTTGATGCTTACAACAATGGACGGTGAAGATTTTCCTTCCCCTGTTAACTCAGATGTAGTCAAAAAATACTTCGCGTAAAATTGACCCGCTGGACAAAAAGAACAAAATAGTCCAGGCAAAAATGGGCATCCCGGCGAACCAAAAAACAGAAAGAAAGGTTCGGGCAAAAGTTAGGGATAAAAATGAAAAAAAATTGTACACCCGGTAAGTCGAAAACCCGCAAGGGCGGCTTAGGCAAAAATGGGTATCCCGATGGATTGAAAACCCGAAAGGGCGATCCAGCCAAAAGAGGGATTAAAGCGAAGACTACAGTCTGAGTCATCTGTACTTCGTCATGCTTCGTCAGCTGCCATCTCGAAAGATGTGATCGGTCCAGTCAGTCTTCTCAGAAAGCAAGGAATTGGGAGGAAACCGATGATCTATGAGTTATAACAGAGTTGGGAAATAGTGGATGCCGTGTTCACATTGCCATTAGGATAGTTTATTTTCCTTTTGTGCGCAATTACCTCTTTCTAGGAATTGCTTCCCAATGTATTTGCCTCTTCAGGCACATTTTCAATCAATAAAAGTCGTTATTCAGATAAATTGCTCTCCTATTTTTACTTTTACTGTTTTGTTTGCAAAAACGTCCGAATTTTTGATAAACATTGCATCTAAAAACATGAAGGCTACACAATGACGTGCAGAAAGATTAAAACATTTGAAAATCATTTTGAATGCTGAGGACACTTGACCGTGTCTTGTCCATGTACTCCCTGGGGCATCTGTTGTTCCGATTTGCAGGTCGTCACCTGTGAATATTTTCCCCAGTAGGGTCGTCACCTGTGAGCATTCACCAGCAGTGCTTTTCCCCAGACAAGATTATTCTCCTAGCTGGTTTTGTTTGAGCCTTCCCCAGTGAAGCAATTACTTCCTCCAGCAGAATTTATCCCACCAGTGGATTGGACAGGTTTCAGTAGCAGGTCGATACCTGCATCCCCAGCTGAGTTATTTCACTTATGAATTTTGTGGGTCGTCCCCGGCAGAGTAACAGATATTCCCCGAAGCAGAGTTCATCATACTTGAGGTTCGTATGAGCCTTATCCCCAGAGAGTTTTCTTGGTTTGTCTTCCCCGGCGGAATAGCGATTTCCTTAGCAGAGCGGTTATTTCCCCAAGCGGAAGTTTTTGTGGATTGATGTGGGCTACCCCCAGCAGGTTTCCCTCTGTTTTCCCCTAGCAGAGTTGAGTCATTTCTCCCCAACAGAGTTGCTTTCTTACTTCCCAGCGAGCTGCCTTACCTTCCCCTAGGGGAATGATATTGTTGGTTCCCCAGCAGCTGTATTGTTTCCCACAGCGGATTTATCCTGAAGATTCCTCAGCACAGTCGACCTGTGTATCTCTCCCCGCAGAGTTCTCATCATATTGCATTGCATGTAGAAATCATTACATCTTCAAAACTGCGTAGCATTTCCATCCCATATGGAGCATTACGCCATAGAAAAATTCAAACATATGCATTCATGTGTTCGAAACCACATCAGACTGTATCCCCGGCAGAAGCGGATCATCTTTGTTCAACATCAGCACCAAATCAGCTGCAGTTGCTTCGACAGCATTCAGAATTGATTATCCCCACAGAGGTTTATTTCCTCACCCGATGGTCACAGAGGTTTATTTCCTCACCCGATGGTGACAGAAAGTTTGTTTCTCCCCAGTGAGACCCCCAGCAGGCGATCAGCCTTGTTTTGACATATCCCAGATGTCCGATCTTTTGATACCAGTAAGTGTCATGTTAGCACCCGCGTGTGTTTCAGTTTTTGGTGTCGGTAAACACCATTGTTTCGGTGTCGGTAAACATCGAGTCGTTCCACCCAGTCATCGGTAATTGTCCGGTCATTTTTTGGTGTCGGTAAACGCCATTGTTTCGGTGTCGGTAAACATCGAGTCTTTCCATCAGTCATCGGTAAATGTCTGATAATTCCCCAACTAGAAATCCCCAGTAGAGTCATCTGTAAATGTCCTACCCGGTTTTCAGTTGCAAATATGTGTTTGTCTCACCAGTAAATTTCTCATCCCAGTCATCGGTAAATGTCTGGTCATTCTTTTTGATGTCGGTAAACATCATCTTTCGATGTCGGTAAACATCGTGTCTCATCCCAGTCATCGGTAAATGTCTGGTCATTCTTTGTTCTCTTGTTAATAAAATCAAAATCCCCAGAAGTCGTCGGTAAACGTCTTGTCTGGTATCACCACAAAGATTTTGTTTCTCTCCAAAGCAGAGATGCCATCGGTAAATGGCCCAGTT
The DNA here is from genome assembly GCF_024323335.1 of Lathyrus oleraceus. NCBI lineage: Eukaryota > Viridiplantae > Streptophyta > Magnoliopsida > Fabales > Fabaceae > Lathyrus > Lathyrus oleraceus. The sequence continues at coordinate 333,987,863 of NC_066581.1, forward strand.
TTCTTCGATATCGGTAAATATCGAATTCCCAGTTGCAGCAGCCATCGGTAAATGGTTTTGCTAAATTGACATCGGTAAATGTCCAGTTTCTTTGAAGCCACCATCGGTAGATGGTCTCGCTTCCTTTCTACATCAAATTGTTTCCCAGCAGCCATCGGTAAATGGTCGTGCTGAAGTTGATATCGGTAAATATCAAGGTCCCAGTTTTAACCATCGGTAAATGGTTTTGTTTTTCAGAAGTTTGTTTTCCCCAGCCGCCATCGGTAAATGGTCGTGCTGAAGTTGATATCGGTAAATATCAAGTTCCCAGTTCTTTAGCCATCGGTAAATGGTTTTGCTTTTCTGAAGCTGTCATGCAGTTTGTCATCGGTAAATGACGTGGTTCTTGTATTATATCCAGTCGGTGCAAATTTCTACGGTTCTTTGGTATTCAATCCCTGTTTACCCTGAAAGTCTGACAGCCACTGCTATCATCCGTTCGGGTTCCCAGCTGATTGAATAGGGGCAGCTGTAGCACCTCAAATTTGCACCTATCATTATACATACCATCTCATATTAGGTCATAGCATATCATGATACATTGCATAGCATTTGCATTGTTCCTCAGTTGCCTCAAGAGCAAGCAAGTCAAGAATTAGGTCAAACTGATCAGGAGATCAGTCAACCAATCAAGCAAAGGTGTTTCTCAAGGGATCAAAGCCCTAGGGTTTGTCCAACAAGTTCACGTGACTTGGAGGTCTATTTGAGGTGTTCAAGTCAAGGGTTGAAGGCTCAGAGGTCAACAGTCAATGCATAGCCAGGCAAAAACCCTAGACAGTCAACAATCAGTCAAAGCAGTGGATGGTGGTCATTCTTGTGGAATTTGGGCACCATGGTCAATCATCAAGAGTCCATACAACTTAGGACATCATTTGAAATCGAGGTCTCAAGGAATTAGGGTTTGGAATTCATCAGTCAGTGCATAGACAGTCAGAAACCCTAGGAAAGTCAAAGTTGGTCAACTGTGGTTGATTCTATGGATTTGATGGATAGAAATGGTTTGAAGGAGCTTATTCATGTCCTAATAGGCCTCATTTGTCATGGCAATCAACATCATGGAAGAATTTGAAGCCAATCAGAAAATTTCCCAAAATAGAAACTGGACCTGTAATTTCAACTGCCAAAAATGGAAACTTCTTGATCCTCAACTTACATCATGATACAAGCTTCAAATGAATTTTTGCCCAACATGAAAGTTGAAGATCTTGTTCTCCCATTTTCAAAAAGTCCAAGAACTCTCAAATCCCATGTGTGGTTGTCAAGATATGATCAATTCAATTTCAGAAATTTGTGAACTTCAAAGGGCCATATCTCCCAAACCATAAGGCCAAATTTGGTGGGGTTTTTTCCTACAAACCACATTTTTCATCCTCTTCCCAAAAATATAAATTTCATGACCTAAAACCTTGCCAATCAAAATGGCATTTTTGGACCTTTTTCATTTAAATTTAAAGTTTGACCAAACTTTGACTTTTTGATTCTTTGACTTTTTCTTGATTTGGCCAATTGGGAAATGCTTCATATATCATTTGTGACTTGTCTCAAGCTTTAAACCATGTTCATATCATCATTATGCCACAATTTTGGACAAAAAGGCAAAGTTGGCAAATTGTACAATTGGTCATTAAGTAAAAGCAAGGTACAAACAATTCTGCAGCAGACCAAAAGCAGCAATTGGCATGGTCATGTGCAGCCTGTTTAGGGCCCAGTTCATGCAGCCATGCACCCTCCTTTTCCACTTATGTACCAATTTAGCAAGAATGCAATTACTTGATTTTGAACAACACAAGCCAGCATTTTCTGTGCAGACCAACAAACAGCAATTGTGTAAGCCATTTGCAGCATGCTCAGGCCCAATTCGACCACAAACTTTCACACCTCCATTTCATTTGTACATAATTAGTAAAGATGCAAATGAGTGCATTTACACTAAGTTAGCTTACCACATGATTAAGTAATGTTAAACAGGTTATATAAAGGGATTCTTCTGCCAAATGAACCCTAGTTTTACAGCCTACATCACAGAAAAATACACTTTCTCTCCTCTCTTGCAACTTGGTATTCTTGCTCAATTCGAAAAAACCTCAAAGACCACAAGGAATCCTTGCATCCTTCATCATTTGGATCACATTGTAAAGCATTTTGAGCCCTTAAATCCCTGCTGGAACTACACCCTCGAGCTCTGTTTTTTCAACCCCTTCCAATGGCAGATCGTGAATCACTCAACTCCAAGCATTCTTGAGCTTAAAGAAATTCATCATCCATCAACATAAAGCACAAAGGCCATCTGTTCGAGCATAGCAACCTCAAAATACCACTGCTTCATCCATTTCTTCATAACCAAGTAAAAATCTCAATCTCTTCTTTCTTTATGCCATGATATGCTTTAGATAGATTACATGATGCTGATTCTAATGAATGTTCATTTGCTTGAAATGGTTGGTTATGCTGAGAGAAACATGGTTTTCTTTTTTTTTTTGCTTGAAGTTATGTTCCTTCGATTTGCTCATTTGTGGTGGATTCAATGAAAACCCTTGCTATTTTCTTGTTGCCTGGTGTTTGATGAAGCTGTTAGTGTGTTTAGTTTGCATTTCTGAGCATTTTGATTTTCATGCTTACATGAAGATGATGATCATGCTGTTATCTTGAAACCCTAATTCTGTCCAGATTTTCTCATGGTTAATGCTTGTTTGGTTGATGATTGATGTTGCTTGATGGTCATTATGCCATGCCCTTGTGTGTTTTTGCTCGAAACTTGTTGGATGATTGTTGAACCATGGAGTTGAATTGATGAATGCTGCTGTTATTGAAACCCTGGCTTTTTTCCAGAAATCATGTTCTTATGAGGATTGGCTATTGTTGTTACTCATGTTGCATGAAGTATTTCATATACCCTGCTGTTGTGATTGCTTGCTCAAATTTTGTGTTATAATGATGATGACATGATGTTGATGAACCAAGTTTCAAAACCATGCTGCTATACCATGCTGCTAAACCTTGCCATGATAAACCCTGTGATTTTTCCAGAAAACTAGATCATGTATGTTAGCTGATGTTTGTCTGTTGGTGTTAGAAGTTTGTTTTGATGTTGGTAACTACACAATGAACATGCCCTGCTATTAAACCATGAACATGCCCTGCTATTAAACCATGAACATTGCCCAGAAAATCCATGTGAATCATGTTTGAATGCTGTTTGATTGGTTGATTATTTGTTGGAATTTCAATTGATAATGATTGATGAACACATGAATGCCCTGCTGCTGTTTTGAATATGTCCAGGAAATCTACATGATTTGTGTTTGTCATGTTTGTTTGTGGCCTCTTGATTGTTGCATTGTGTTGCATGAACCTACTGTTTGCCATGCCTTTTATCTCATGTTGATTGGATTCCACGTTTATGATGTTGGATGATGAATAATGTTGCTGCTAAAACCATGCTGCTTGCTTGATGCTTATTTTTGAATGAGTTCATGATGATGAAAGTTGCTGTTGACTGCTTGCTGAATATCCTGTTGTTTGCCATGCTGGTCGAGTGTGGTTTTGATAATTGATGTTTGAATGATGATGCTGAAACCTTGCTGCAGTTTTGAAACTCCTTGAACATTTGTCTTGAAAATCCATGGGACCATGTGGTATGCTGTTGATTGCTTGATGAGTGAACATTGCCAAATGCTATGCTGATTGTGTGTTTGGTGTTTGATTCTGTTTGGATGTTGACTGAACTTGTTTGAAGTTGCCAAACCATGCATAAACCCTAGGGTTTTTCCAAACTCATAAAATTTGAGATCATTGGCCACGTTACTGTTTTATTGGCTGAGAGCCAATCAAAACATTTCGTTTTGCAAGCCCAAAACGCAGCACTTCGATTAGTGGCGCGCTATTTACAGCTTTGCCATCGGTTGACCACATGTTGACCCCATTTGCCATGCTTTCATGTTCATACTTCATCCATTATTCACTCAACTTAAACAATTCATTTTTAATTCAAATTTCATCCAAAAATTATGAAATTTTTTCCTCATGTTCATGAATGTGTCCTCTATTTTATTGTGAATTTTAATTAATTTTTCAGTGGCTGGATTTTAAATGGTAATTATTTTCCCAACATGTGTGCATAAATGATACCCTTTGCCATTTCAATTGTGAAATTGTCATGTTGTATCCAATGAGCCTGAAATTTTTTGTGGTGAAACTAGACACATTGACCTTCATTTTGGTATAAAGTTTGTGCATTTATCATTTGTGGATTGAGAGTTATGATTTTCTGAAGTTATGTGTTACATTTGGTGCTATACCATGATCATGTATTTTCCCAATTTTTGTTCACATGCTTCCACTTATCCAATTGACCCCAAATTTTGCATGAATCATCCATCATATGTCTAGTTTGTGTATGAATTTTCTTGGAATTTATCTTGCTGTTTTCCATTTGATTGTGAATTTTCTTCCATGCTTGGTCATTTGTTGACTTTTTGTGCTATGCATTGCCAAATCTTTTGTGAAATTCTCAAATCATATTGTATGACCATGAAATTTCATATGTGATAACTAGACATCTCAAGCTTTGCATTGGTGTTAATCTCATTTATTTCTCTTCTGTTTTCAAATTGATATGATTTTTTGAAGTTGACCCATGCTTGTTGATTTTCACCATGCTTACTTGAATTTGGTTTGACTTCATGATTTTACTTGACTACCTTCCTCTCATCCAAATGCCATGAAATTTTACATGTCTACCATGATAGATGTTAGGATTGAATGTGATTTATTTCATGATTTTTGAAAATGTTTGGGTTGACTTTTGATGCAAGTCATTCTGTTGACTTTTGTATGCTTTCCTTTGCCTTACTTTGACTTCAAATGTTCATAAAATGATCATAATGCATGATTTGAGTTTGAAACCAATTGTGATTGCTTTCTAATTGGTTGACTTTGACTTTGAGTTGACTTTTCCTTGCTGCCTTGACTTTTTTTTTCATGCTTGACCCTAGGCTAGCCCTAGTGGTCCTTTGGACTTATGTTGAGTTCATCTGTTTCAGGTTGAGCATAGTGCTTCCAAGATCATACCAATTTGATTGATGTTTGTTTGTTTATAATGTGCTAACCCTTGTGTTGTAGGTTTGACTCATGTGTTGGAGTCTTGCTTTGCACAGTTGACCTTCTGTGGTTGACTATTTATCCATTCCTTTTGCTTTTAACTGTGGAACTGTGAACTGATCTGTTTGACTTTTGCAGGTACTTTAGTTGCTTAAGTTCTCTGAACTTGATTTGCTTTGCTTTTTAGCAACTTGCTTGAGGTATAATCTCTTTTACTACATGTAGTCTGGAGACCCGGTCTGTTATTTGACCGGGCAAACTGTCTGAAGTCCTCCTTAAGAGGCAATGCCTGTGTGTGTTTAAAATTGTCCCAAACAGGAAAAGTCCTCATTTGAGGCAATTGGTGGAAGGTAGGGATAAGTAGCCTATCCCCCACTATTCAGTGTGTCCTCTCTTTGCTCCCATTACATGGTTGAAGCATCGAGATAAAAACCCAAGATCTGATCGAGTCAATAATGGGGAAAGAGTTCCATCTTTCTGAACTCCCCCACTTTCTATTATTCGATGCTCTCCCTGGTTAGGGATAGAAGCAATGAGGCACACCCCTCATCTCCTTTCATCTGCTTCACCTTAGCCTCTCAATGGCAAGGTTAAGAGCACACTTACCCTCTTCCAGTTGGCCCTAGTGCCTAACCTTTGATGTTTGAGCCCCCTTGTTGGTGTGTTTATTTTATGCTGTATGTGTTTGTGATTGCTTTGTTTGCCTCTTTAGGTTTTAGTTTTGCTTGCCCTTGTGCAATAGGTTTGTGCTTGGCTTGCTTCCTGTGCAAGTCAAGTCTGTGTGGCTTAACCCTTGTGTGAGCCATGTTTAGAACTGTTCGGCCGAACTACGGCAACTCTGATTCTCATGTTCAGATGAGATACGTAGGCACGAGACGCGATGTCTTGCCGAGTTTGACTAACAACTAACACTAACTTTTTTCTCTCACCCCTGTGTGATTGAGATATTCTTTTCTCTCGCCCTCGTTGCGATTGAGACCTCCCCTTTCTCTTGCCCTAGTTGCAATCGAGACCCTTGCTTCCTGTGCAAGCCGTGTCTAGGATAGGTTGGCCCTTGTGCCATTTAGCTAGAAACCTTAACTTAGGGTTGACTTTGCATGACAACATCTAGGCTCGAGTCGTAGTTTCCCTAGTGTTGTGTCTCCCTCTGTTATCTGGTTAGGCTAGATCCTTTGTCCCTGCGTAGGGGAACTACATCGCCCTGATCTTCACACCAGATGAAGTATGTAGGCAGGAGATTGAGCTGATCTCTCCGGGCGCCTTTTCTTTTCTTTTGTGTGTGCTTGACAGTTGTAGGCTGAGTCCCCGACTCCCTATCTATCTGTTGTGTGTGTTTAGGTTCGGATGTCAATGTAAGTCCAGTGATTGGCATTTGGGCTCCATGTTTGCCTCTTTGTGTGTGTTTTAGGTTCGGATGCTGATGTAAGTCCAACGATTGGCATTCAGGCTCCACGTTCGCCTGTGTCTTGTTTGTTTGTGTGCGTGCCAGCCGAGCTACGAATGCTCTGATTCTTCTCTCGTCCGAGAAGATACGTATGCATAGGATGCGATATCCTAGCGAGCATGTGTCGTTTCCCCAGTCCGAACTACTTGGACTCTGATGTCTATGCCTGATAGACTAAGTAGGCCCAGGATACGATGTCCTGCCGAGTCAGTTTCAGTCAGTCTCTTTTGTCTCTTTCAGCCAGTGCGCGTGTGTTTGTTTGGGCAGCGTTTAGCAACCAATTTTCCTTCCTTTTGTGCGTGGATCCCGTAGAGTACTACGGATGCGTAGGGTGCCTAACACCTTCCCTTCGCATAACCGACTCCCGAACCCATCCTCTTTGGTCGCGAGACCATGTTCTTTCCTAGGTTTACTTCGAGCGTTTCCTTTCCCTCTTTTGGGATAAATAACGCACGGTGGCGGCTCTGTTGTTTCTTTCTTTTCCCGCCAGTTTTTCGCGCGATGCGACACTCGCTACCTGCTCGCTGGATGTTCGCCTAGCGAGTACTTAGCTACTTCCCTCGCCACAGCGAGTTTTGATGGTTTTGCTACTGGAATTGCTCGCTGGATGCTCGCCTAGTGAGTACTGGATATTTTTGGTTATGTCCAAGTCTGGGAGTGTTCGCTAGCATCTCGCTGAGTGCTCGCCTAGCGAGCACTTCGCTACCTCACTCGCCTAGCGAGCTTACTGATGTTTGCTTTCTTTCTTGGTTCCTTTGCCATCTTTCTTGTGCCTTAGTTTTCTACTCTTTCATGCCTAATTCCTGCACAATAACACACAAATTAAAGGTACCAAGATCCTTTCACATAGTATTGCAAATCAACAAAAGCAAGGGCGGTTTCGAACACTATTTCGACAAAAAGGGGTGAAAGATGCCCACATTTGATAGCTCAGATAAGCACTCTTGGGCATCTAACAACTCTCCCCAACTAGATTCTTGCTTGCCCTCAAGCAAAGTATGCCTCTTGAAGGATAAAAGGATTTGCTTAAAGAAAAAGATTTCTCCGAAACTGGATAAAATGGCTCAAACACAAGGGAATCAACCAGACACAAGTTCCCAATGGTTAGAATAACACAATACACAAGAACTAAAGCCTTATTGCAAAGCAAAACATGTATCAATCCACAACAATGCTATCCTGAATGAATCACCCTATCTCTCCTCATCGAATAAGGATTGAAGAAATTACGCGTTTGCAACCGCGGGGACAATTTCACTCTCCAATAAACAATGCAAAGGTCAATTCAATTCATACAATGTCTAACAATTATAAATGAAAATGCGGAAGCACGAAGATCACTAAGGTCTTTTCCGGTTGTAGCTTGGTCAGGTTTACAAACAAGGGTCATATCTAAGGCCATTGAAAATGAACTTGCCGACGCAAAAGAGACATTCATTGTACAAGCTATTCACACATCTCAACTTTGTTCCACTTGTTTCTCATTTGAAACCTTCACAACTCTTATTTCACGACTCAATTTTTGTTTTTCACTAATTTTATTCCAAGCAAGCATTCATTTTCATTTTCCTTCTCTTTTTTTTCTTTTCACATCGTATTCACAAAACAGATGTTTCTCTTTTCTAAATTTTTTTTCAATGCTTGCTCGGTTATTCAAGAGTTGCGGCACCTACCGATTCTCATTTTCGTACTCCCCAACTTATCTTTTACTCACCCCAAGTGAATGCTCTTGACTTTTTACGGCAAAAGAACAATTATCAAAAATTTCAGGGTTTCAAGAAAAAAGATTTTGACATCTCGCCTTATTTCAAGCTGAGATTCAACTGTTTAAGCTCAAAGGGGTTTACGAATACTCTCTGCTCACGGGTAAGTTGTGTTTGGAACTGGTTGTGCTCGAAAGAAAACAAGCACCTTGATCATTTCTAATTGCTTCCACAAATTCACAATAATAAAAGATAAAGCATGAATCAAATGAATCAACACAGTTTATTAGAATCCAGCATTTTAGTGTACAATGGAGGTTTCCTCACAATTTATGGTTCTAAGCCCTAGGTGAATCATTCATTCAATTATGTTGCAAAAAGAACAATATTTAATTACTAAAAGAGTAAAGTTCTTAATGCATTCTAAAATTCTAACCGGAGGTAACCATGTACCTTAGCATTATTCGCTTGTTTATTTTTATCATTGCCATCCAAGCTCGGGTGCACTTTCATTGGATACTTCTTTGAGGAGCAACCAATCTAGAAGGTTTGACCCTCAACTACCAAAATTTTATTTAAACAAAAGAAATTCAAACCAAACACAATAATTTAAAACATAAACACAATCATCACTTCAAAAATGTTAAAATGTGCGTGGGGGACAAAACACCCCAAAAAGTACATAACCAAAACCAAAATACTACATATCTGAAAATACAATAAAATAAAACATAACATGAAAAAAACTTAGTCCTCATAGGACTCAGAACTCTCCTCACTACCGCCCTCAGAACCGGAACCATCATCATCATCACCATCATCCTCATCATCATCAACATCAGCGCCACCAGAAGCACCAACACCCGCCCCCTCTCCGAAAACAGGCCTGTCCTCAGGCCAGCTAGCGTGTTGCAGGAACTGCTCACGCGTCATCATAGGATGCTCTCCAGAAGGGTCACGTACCTGCAACTGTAATAACTGCATAGAGTCATGAATATCAATCATGGCACGCTGAGTCGCCGCCATCCAATCCCAATTATAATTGCAGACAGCTTGCTGGAAAGGATCAAACCCCTGAGCAAAAGCACCAGGACCATCAGAATCCCCGGTATCATTAGCAGTTGTACTACCTCTGAAGTTCTTCGGCTTACAGTACTTGGCCACATATCGATCATCGATTGCGGACGAAATCCTTACTTGACTGCGGGAGGGAAGCTTCACCCTCGACTGTTGGCATAAAGCCATGATGAGACAAGGGAAAGCAATGGGGTAGTTAACTCGTGCCCCCGACTTCAGCCCGCTCTCAACCATAGACTTCATCTCAATCGCAATGATTCTTGCCACATCAATCTGAACATTGGTCAGAATACAGTGGACCAAGTGTGCCACTGGGATCGACACGGTCGACGTGTGTGACTTGGGCTTAATGTTGGTCAGAACCAGCATCAAGATCAGCTGAGCCAAGGGAACCATATCCTCCCTATGGTACCTCACAGGAACCCCAGATGGGTTCACCTCAACTGACTTTCCCTCAAACAACAGGGCAGCAGAAATAGCATCAGAGTCCCTGTGGAGCCTCAGATCTCTGTGGTATGCATCCCTCTCATTAGCTCCCAGATGGAGCGGTTCACCCCGCACTCGGTTAATAGCATCCCGATCAAAAGCGACCTGACGGTCTGACACTCTTGTAGTCCAAGTGAAAGGCTCGTCGTCATTCGGCAGCGCGTTCGCATAGAACTTGCGCACTACCTCAATGTCATAGCTTTCGAGTGGAGCGATCAACCTGTCCCATTTCTTGCTATGTATCAACCCAGCAAATGTCCGATAATCGCCTTCGGGGTTGACCATAAACCTCTTCTCTGGCAAGATTCCTCTTTTTTCCAACGCCATATAGCGTGCGGCTTGCTTTGCCCCGATGAATTTGTCGGTGTCAAATTGAATGGGCACAGTGCGGGAAGTGCTCCCGACCTTTCTCTTTTTCGAAGCACTCGACCTGGATGCCATCTGTAAAAGCATAGAAAAGAAACAGCACACAACCACAAAACAGATTAGAGATCAAAACAGAAAAACCAAATACTATCATGGTCGCTACTGCTTCGCTTAGCGAGGACCCAGCGAAGCTTCGCTACGGGTTCGCTTAGCGAAGTGGTAGCGAATGCTCGCCAGAGATTCGCCTAGCGAGGATTCTAGCGAATGTTACGGGATTTTGAGTTCTCCACTGTTAACACTCCAATTTCAGAAAACCCAAAGCCTAATGATACCCAATCTCCCAAATTTCATAAACAAAGTAATTTAACATGCTAGGAATCGTTCTAAACATACATGCAAACCTAAAAACACAATCTCCCAAATTTAACCCTAATGATTCATTCTTCAGAATTTACAACATTGAAAGCATAAAGGAATAGAGACAGAACAAACCTGATTGAAGAGGTTGATTTATTTTGAAATGCAACGGTTAGGGTTTGCAATGCAACAGTTAGGGTTTGTGTGAGATGGAAGTGAAAAGTGTGAGAGTGAGAGTGAGTTCGTGAGGTTCAGACTAAAACAATCTAAAATGATTTTGGGCCCAAATGAGTGGCCCTCTGAAAATTAAATGGGTTTCTGCCACGCTCTCTACTGTCTTCGCCTAGCGAGCAGCTAGCGAACATGACAGGATTTTGTTTTTTAAAAACAGCATGCAAAGCAAATTTCAGCAAGGTTCCATCAATTTGAACACCAATACCACACAATAGAAAGCTGTAAATACTTACAATGTTGGGGTGCCTCCCAACAAGCGCTTGTTTAACGTCGGATAAGCTCGACGGTTCGAGATGCTCACAGAGGAGCATCCAAGCAGATTGCACATCTCTCGCGATCCACAAGACCGCCAAGATAAATCTTCAAACGTTGGCCGTTAACCGTCCAACTATCTTTCTTCTCCAAGTCCTCAATGACAACAACTCCATAATTTTTGACCTCTTTGACACGATATGGCCCGGACCATTTAGATTTCAATTTTCCAGGGAATAGCCTCAACCTAGAATTGAACAAAAGGGCCAACTGTCCGGGCACAAATTCCTTCTTCCTAAGCTTTTTGTCATGATACTTTTTCACCTTTTCTTTGTACAACCAACTCGAGTGATATGCGGCATTGCGCATTTCTTCCAACTCAAGCAATTGCACTTTTCTTTTTTCACCGGCCAAATCCTTATCAAAGTTCAATAATTTCAGAGCCCACAAAGCTTTGTGCTCCAATTCGACCGGCAAATGGCAAGTTTTACCAAACACCAATTGAAAAGGAGTTAGCCCAATCGGAGCTTTAAAAGCGGTACGGTATGCCCATAACGCTTCATCCAATTTTTGCGACCACTCTTTTTTAGAATTTGACACGGTTTTTTCAAGAATTCTCTTAATCTCACGATTAGAGACTTCGGCTTGACCGTTTGCTTGTGGGTGATACGGAGTCGCCACTCTATGTGATACACTGTAATGTTTCAAAATGTTTTCTAACGATGCATTACAAAAGTGCGACCCTCCGTCACTAATCAACACACGGGGGGTTCCAAAACGGGAAAAGATATTTTTCTTCAAAAAATTTATTACCATTTTAGCATCCGCCTGAGGTGAGGCAATCGCCTCAACCCACTTAGAAACATAGTCAACCGCCACAAGCATATATTTATTACCATATGAGGGTGGGAATGGTCCAACAAAGTCGATACCCCAACAATCGAATACTTCAACCTCTTGGATGTTTTGGAGAGGCATCTCGTCTCTCTTACCAATCCCACCATTTCTTTGGCAACTATCACAACTTTGCGCATGGGCATTTGCGTCTTTGAAAATAGTAGGCCAATAAAATCCTGACTGAAGGACTTTAGTGGCCGTTCTTACCCCATTGTAGTGTCCACCGTAAGGCGAGTTGTAACAATGCCAAAGAATGCTTTGCGCTTCATCGCTAGTAACACACCTCCTCAAAAGGTTATCACCACCCAATTTAAACAAGTATGGGTCATCCCAAACGTAGTACTTAGCATCCGAGAGAAATTTCCTTTTTTGGTTCGAAGTTAGGTCGGGAGGCACCAAACCACTAGCCTTATGGTTCGCAAAGTCTGCAAACCACGGCCTAACTTGAACTTTGAAAAGTTTTTCATCAGGAAACTCTTCCCGGATTTCCTTCTCGGAAGCGGTAACCTCCACATTAACTAAGCGAGATAAATGATCTGCCACCAAATTTTCCGATCCTTTCTTGTCTTTGATTTCAACATCAAATTCTTGCAACAAGAGGATCCAACGGATGAGCCTTTGTGTAAGACCCCAATTTTGGGCCCTAAGATCCCTCATGGCCCATATCATATCATATCATGACCTCAAGGATCACTGCATGCCCTAGTATCCCTCCTAGTGGGTAGGTTGCCTTGTGGTTGGTTCTTGATCACCAAGCATACTTTGCATTTGTATATCTTTGCTTTCATATGTTTATCATTCAAAAGTACAAAAATATTGTCATTCTAACCTTGTTGCCTGCAGTTGAAGCAATCATCAGCAATTAGGTCAAAGACAGTCAACAGTCAGTCAAAGCAATGGATGGTGGCCATTCTTGCAGAATTTGGGCACCATGATCAATAATCAAGAGCTCATACAACTTGGGACATCATTTGAAGTCAAGTTCTCAAGGAATTAGGGTTTGGAATTCATCAGAAGTGGCTCAATCATGCAAAACCCTAGAAAAAGTCAAACTTGGTCAACTGTGGATTTAATCAGTAATTTGATGGATGGAATTGATTTGAAGGAGTTCATTCATGCTTACACAAGCCTCATAAATCATGCCCAACCTCATCATGGAAGAAAATCAAGTCAAACAGAAAATTTCCCAAAATAGAAAGTGGACCTGTAATTTCAACTGCCAAAAATGGAAACTTCTTGATCCCCAACTTACATCATGATACAAGCTCCAAATGAATTTTTGCCCAACATGAAAGTTGAAGATCTTGTTCTCCCATTTTCAAAAAGTCCAAGAACTCTCAAAACCCATGTATGGTTTGCAAGATATGATCAATTCAATTTCAAAAAATTTGTGAACTTCAAAGAGCCATATCTCATAAACCATAAGGCCAAATTTGGTGGGGTTTTTTCCTACAAACCACATTTTTCCTCCTCTTTCCAAAAATATAAATTTCATCCTCCAAAACCTTGCCAATCAAAATTGCATTTTTGGCCTTGACTTTATTCATTTCAAGTTTGACCCAAAGTTGACTTTTTGACTTATTGACTTTTTCTCACTTTGGCCAATTGGGATTTGTTTCATATGCTATTTGCAACATGTTCCAAGTCCAATTCATGCTCATGCCATCACCATACCACCATTTTGGCCAAAGGTGCAAACTTGGTATTTTTTTTGCAAATGGAATCATAAGGACAAAACAAGATTAGCAATTCATGAGCAGACTAAAAACAGCACAAACAAAGGTCATGTGCAGCCTGTATCAAGCCCAAATCGTGCAACATACACCCTCCATATCCACTTATGTGCAAATTAGCAATTTGGCCATTTAACTTCATTTTGAGCTAAGCAAGTTTAGCATTGGTTTAAGATTGTTAAAACAGACTATATAAAGTTATTTTCTGTCATTTGAACCCTAGAGACTAAGAGAGAAGCAGCCTCCACGACAGAAATACTATCACTCTCTCATTTTGCATTTTGTCTCGATTTGCATTTCTGCCCAAAAGCTTCAAAAGACACGAGCAACCTTTGTTTTCTCCATCACCCAAGCATCATTTGGAGCCCTGTTGCAGCATCATTTACCAGCTGGAACTTCATTTTCAAACTCTGTTTTCTCCAAGCATCAGCCATGGCAGTTGTGGATTCGAGCCGGATTTGAGCTGGTCGAGTCAAGCTGCTTCAAGCAATCATCATTACAAACTTGGACCTGCATCTGTTCGAGCACAACAGCATCAATCCACCACTGCATCTCATTTTTCTTCAAAAACAAGTAAGGTTTCGACCTTCACCATTTGCTATGCCATGATATGTTTTTGATAGTCCTTGCCTTGCTGAATGTTGTGAGCTTTATATCATTTGATTTGGTTAACCGTGTTGCAAGAAATCTGAACTTTCATTTTCATGAACAAATATGTTTTCCCTCGATTTGGTTTGTTTAGGTTGATTTAATGAAAATGGATACCATATTTGTGTTGCTTGATGTTTGCTGAAGCTAATGATATGCTTGGTTGATCTTTCTGGGTTTGTTGAAATTTCATGATGATTGTTGGTTGATGAAGATGAACCCTGTTCCATAAACCCTAAGATCCAGAAATTCATTTGAAATGTGTTGGTGTATTGCTGTTTAGATGTGCATGAACATGGTTGTATCATTGCCATGCTGATTACCATGATGTTTAAATGTCGTTTGATGATGATTTTTGATGAAGATGAGTTTGCCATGGCTGCTGTTAAACCCTAGGGTTTTAAACCCAGAAATTCGAATGCTCATTGGTCCGAGTACTGTTCCATTGGCCATCAGCCAATGGGAACATTTCATTTCCCCTGCCCAAAACGCACAGCTTTGATAAGTGATGCGCTATTTACCAAATTGCCATGCGCTGACCATGTTTGACCCTTATCCCATGCTATGTGTTTCATGTTGCTTCAATTATTCATCAATCTTCTAAAATCCATTTCTCCTTCATTATTCATCCAAAAATCCTGAAATTTTTTGCATAATGTTCATGAGAATGTCCTCTATTTTATCATGATTTTTAATTATTTTTTGTGTGGCTGGATTTTTAATGGTACTAGGTTTCTTAACATGTATGCCTAATTGACACCTTTTGCCATTCCTTTTGTGAAATGATGATGATGCATCCTTTGGTTCTGAAATTTTTTGTGGTGAAACTAGACTCATTTATCTTTGTTTTGATGTAGAGTTTGTGCATTTATCATTTGTGGTTTGCTAGATATGAATTTTTGAACTAGGGTGTGACAATTTGTGTCACACCAATGATGTGCATTTTCATGATTTTTGTTCACATGTCTCCTGGCCTTCAAATAACTTGAAATTTGGCATGAATGTTCTCTCATATGTCTAGTTGGTGTATGAATTTTCTTGGAATTAATTGTGCTGTTTTCCATTTATGTGAGATTTTTCTTCCCTGCCTAGTCAATTGTTGACTTTATGTGATACTTCTTGCCATATCCTTTGGGAAATTCTCATACCATATTATATGATCATGAAATTTCATATGTGCATGCTAGACATCTTGAGCTTTGCATTGGTGTTAATCCCATCCATTTCTCATCTGTTTCCAATTTGTTATGATTTTTTGAAGTTGACCCATGATTGTTGACCTTCATTGTGCATACTTGAAATTATGTTGACTTCCTGATTTTATTTGACTATCTTGCCATGATCCAATTGAGCTGAAATTTTATATGCATGCTATTATGTGGATTGTGATTGAGTATGAATTATTTCATGATTTTTGGAATTGATTATGCTTGGTTTTGAATGAGGTCTTGCTGTTGACCTTTTGTATGCTTCCTTTGCCATGCTTTGCATTCTTTTGTGTATGAAATGACAATGATGCATGATTTGATTGTGAATCCAATTGAGATAGCTTCTTAAATGTTTGAACATGAATTGGGTTGACTTTTCTTTGCTGTTTTGACCTTTTCTTTCATCTTTGACCCTAGGCTAGTCCTAGTGGTCTTTTGAGCTTACAATTGAGTTAATGTTTCAGGTTAAGCACCAATGCCTCAAAGATCATTCAAATTTGATTGAGTTGGATTATATATATCATGTGCTAACCCTTGTTTTGTAGGTGTGACTCATATAGTTGAGTCTTGTGCTTTGCACATTGGTCCCTCTGTGGTTGACTGTTGTTTATCCATTCCTTTTGTTTTAAACTGTTGAACTGATTTGTTTGATCTTTTTCAGGTACTTTAGTTGCTTAAGTTCTTTGAACTTGCTTTGCTTTGCTATTTAGCAATTGCTTTTGAGGTATAATTACTTCTTCTTCATGTAGTCTGGAGACCCGGTCTGTTATTTGACCGGGCAAACTGTCTGAAGTCCTCCTTAAGAGGCAATGCCTGTGTGTGTTTAAAATTGTCCCAAGCAGGAAAAGTCCTTCAAGTAAGGCAATTGGTAGATCAAAGGGATAAGTAGCCTATCCCCTACTATTCAGTGAGTCCTCTCCTTGCTCCCATTACATGGTTGTAGCATTGAGATAAAAACCCAAAATCTATCGAGTCAATAATGTGGAAAGAGCTCCATCTTTCTGAGCTCCCACACTTTCTTCGATGCTCTCCCTGATCAGGGATAGAAGCAATGAGGCACACCCCTCATCTCCTTTCATCTGCTTCACCTTAGCCCCTCAATGGCAAGGTTAAGAGCAACTCTTTGACCCTATTCCAGTTGGCCTCAGTGCCTAACCCTCTTGTGTGAGCCCCCTTGTTTGGCTATAGAGTGTGCTGTTTGATATTCATTGATTGATTGATTGCTTCATATACACATGTTTGCTTTCATGCTTTGTGCACTCATCATCATTAATTGCTCATCAATGCATAATCATCTCATTTGTCCTTGTGACATTATCATTGTTGTTTACCCATTGAGGACAATTGTAAGACCATTGCTTTGGCATTTGCTCCTATGATATGGAAGTGAGTATAAGACCATCACCTTGGCCACTCATCTTATCTTTGCCTGATGCATTTACTTGATTGTATGTGAGGAAGCAACTGTAAGTCCCTGCAAGTTGGCATTTGCTCTCCTATGATCACATGTTGTTTTGTTTGTTTGTATGTGAGGATACAACTGTAAGTCCCTGCAAGTTGGCATTTGTATTCCTAGGACCATACTGTTGGATATTGGTGTAAGCCCAGACAGATTGGCATCCGGTATCCAAGTTTCATTTTGTTTAGGAGATTAGTGTAAGACCATTGAGTGGCCTCTGATATCCATTTCTATTTTAGGAGACTGGTGTAAATCCATCTATTGGTATCCGGTATCCGCCTTTTATTTCTTTGCTTGAGGAGATTAGTGTAAGACCATTGAGTGGCATCTGATATCCAGTTTTATTTTAGGAGATTGGTATAAGCCCAGTGATTGGCATCCGATATCCGCTTTTGTTGACTTTCTTGTTTGTTTGTTATTACCCATTGCTATTCCAAAGGACACACTTGAATCATCTCCCATATGATCTCAAGAAGTGAACCTTCTAAGAAGTTTTACCATCCATCTTCATCCATTCATCATTCATTATGTCCTAAACCTTTTCACACTTTGGTTTCAAACTTGACATAGATGTTGTGCAAACTTCTTCATGCTTTTCAAACTAAAAACCTGGACCCCAAGTCCTTGACTTTTTTTCAAACTCATTTTCATAATACTTCCTTCAAATCAATCTTAATCATACTTTGACTCTACTTTCATAATCACAATCAATTAACTTCACCCATTCACTTGTTTTGGCTCTGTCCATTGTTAATCTTTTCATGCATTAGCCATAGGTTTCAATTATCATTGTGGTTGATGTAAATCTTGCCTATCCTTAGTGAGTCGACAGTAAGACTTCCGTACTGAAAACAGGGCTAACCCCTCTAGTACGTCGAAGCTATCCTCGCATGGTGGATGTTGTTCTTGGTCGAGTGTTCTCCCATTGATAATGAAAAGCCTCAGTGCTTGTGTTTAAAACTGAGTCCACCAATTTTTGGAAATCTTTTAGCCGAACTACGGCGTTTTGATCCTTACCTTTGATGGAAGGTACGTAGGCAGCGGGTTCATCCGTTCGAACACAAAAATAATTAACCCAATAACACAAAAATAATAAAACTTGTACATTCTTTTCTCATCATCCCAATCATGTTTGCACAATATTTATGTCATAACAAATAACAATCTTTTACAACAAGTGTGAAAAGGGCTCCCTAGGAGTACCTAGGACGTGATGGGTGCCTAACACCTTCCCATTGCGTAATTTACCCCTTACCCAGACTCTCTGATCTTTTTATTAGTTTTCTACGTGTAAAACTTCTTAGGCTTTTGTTCGCTTTTTAGCCAATCCTTTGGATAAATAAAAGTGCGGTGGCGACTCGAAATTTCAATGTATCTCTTGCTTATGATTTAATCGATAGATCATATAGCGACGAATACACCGTCACAGAAAAGTGGCGACTCTGCTGGGGAGAACCCACCAGAATCCTTGGTGGTATTGCCTACTTTTCACCCTTGTTGTGCTATATTATTATTTGTTATTTGACATATTTTTGTACAATTTGGGATCACTGTATTGATTGTAATGTTTGAATTGCTTGATATACAATTGCTGTTTGCTTTGGTGATCTGTGAGATGAGTTCTATACCCGAACTCGAGTGCACTCTAGGATAGGAGAATGGCATAGTCTTGTTGACTGGTGTGGAGTATTCCTTAGCCAGTTGACTTGCGAGTCCATTCACTTGGTGGAGGTCATGTTGAACTAATAATGTCACACAAGTTATTTGTGGTTAGGCATTATTCTTTCAATCATGTGCCGCAGAAGCCAAGGACCTTAGTTTACCAAACCCATCTTGGCCTACTTTTAGGACCGTAGTGCGGAGGTCGTTCAGATGTCAGTTCTGATACGATTGTTACGCGATACTACACTCATAAGAGTTTCTCTTGAGAATATTCTTGGAATACGAGTATTCGTTCCTCCGATAATATTCGAAAGATGGAACGATGATTATGGGAACCTCTGATAGAACATGTTTGGCAGGTTTAAACCCTAGTACACTCCCTTTGGGTGGTTCTTAACCGAGACCCCATGCTCGTGACTCTCAACAAACCCGTGATTCGTGGTTGAGTCGTTCAAACATTGTTAATATCAATGGATCCCGGATCAGGTGTAAAACCTAAAATCCACCAAAGCGGCTGGTTGATATTAAGAATGTCTGAACCGGTTCATGTACCGTTAATATCAATGGAACTTGGGTGTCGATAAGGTGAAAACCTAAATCCACCAAAATGGATGATTGATATTAGGGATACATAGAGCTTTCCCACGACCTTTGTTTGGTGTGCATTGCTTGATCCTTGAGTGTGTTTGTTGCATTCATACATTCACGCATTCATCCGCATTCATGTCATCAGAAAAAAGAAAATTTTCAAGGAACTCAAAGGAGTTTATTTGCAAAAAAAATTCAAACATGGAAAAACCGAAAAAAAAATTTTCACCTGATATATCTGATGAAATATTCTCATATATGATCAAAATGCTTAAATATTTCAAAGTTTGCAAATAAAACCCTTGAGTTTCTTTGGAATAAAAAACAAGCATATGCATAAACACTTCATGCATCATTTGCATAAGCAGGTGTTTTGTTCCGGTCTCCCGTCCTGTGGTCTGACCCTGCGATCTTCATTTATTTTGAAGACGCACCTCGCCGGTATTATACCAGAGCCAACTCTGCCAGATATTGATGGATTATCCTGAGCAAGAGAACTGTGAACTCGAGGAGGATTTTTCCAGACTTAGTACTGTTGATGGATTTATTCCTGTTGATGGATTTATTCCTGTTGATGGATTTATTCCTGGTTAACCGATCCCGGGCTGGCATTGGCTATGGTTCTGGGGCATGCAATGAGCAAGGTTTGTTCGCAAGTGGAGGATTCATCCATGACGATCAACCTGAAGAAGAAACTGCTACTTTCTTGGAAGAAGATGCAGAAGATTTGAACAATTTCATCATTCCTGGTGGTGTCTGCCACAATTGGGTCGCTGTGGATGTTCCTACGGTCATTCATAAGTCAGCGTGATTTGTTCACTTTATTTAAAACCCTTCTCCCATGCCAAAAGGAGAAGTGATGACATTGTTGGCAGCATTTAATACAATGATGTTTTCATTCAATTAATGCATTGTCAAACATTTGTTTTTCCATTTGTTTTCACTTTTTGCTTTTGCATGAAATCAGTGATCACAGAAAACCATGAAAAACAAAAACAACATTTTTCATCTGCATAACTGATTTGCTTGTTTAAATACAAAAGCTTTTCATTATCCAGAATCATTATGCAGGGATTTCTAAACCCATTGAACATAATGATCCAACGCCATCTCCCAATCTTGAAGTCCTTGTATCTGAGACAGAGGAAGATGATGTTGAAGGGGATTCCTGACGAGATTACCCGACTTCTTGAGCACAAAGGAAGCTCATTCAGCTGTATCATGAAAATCAGCAAAACAGTCAAACTGGGGCATTGCAAATGCAAACAAAACAAAACAAAACAAAAAACAAAACAAAAAAAAAAAAAAAAAAAAAAGAAAAAAGAAAGAGGGTGAAAAAAGATGAAAAAAAAACCAGGAAAATTTTTTTCAAAATTTTTCCAAAAGAAAAAGAAAAATTATACCCTCAAGTCCCTAGTTGACTGATGCTGAATGGATTCAGAGTCGTTATGACCAGTTGAATTTGATCGAAAAGGAGAGATTGACTACCATGTGCCATGGTCAGTTATATCAGCAAGAGAATGAAGAAAGCATTCGACAAGAAGGTCAAGCCTCGCGTGTTCCGAGAAGGTGACCTTGTGCTCAAGAAAGTTTTGTCTTTCGCGCCCGATTCCAGGGGCAAGTGGACTCCAAACTACGAGGGTCCATATGTTGTTAAGAGAGCCTTTTCAGGCGGAGCCTTGATGCTTACAACAATGGATGGGGAGGATTTCACTCGTCCTGTGAATTCAGATGCAGTTAAGAGATACTTTGCCTAGAAAAAAAGTATACGCAAAAAAAAAAAACACAAAAGAATGAAAAACAGAATAGCTCGCTAAGTTGAAAACCCGAAAGGGCGGCTTAGGCAAAAATGAGCGTCTCGGTGGAGAACCCGCAAGGGTAATCCAGGCAAAAATTAGAGACTTGAAAAAAGAATATATTTGCATCCCGCTAGATTGAGTACCTCACTCTGGGGCAATCTAGGCAAAAATTAGGGATTTTGGCAAGTAACTGCATCCCGACAAGACTTTCTGTTCATCAGCCGTCTGTTCGTCAGAGAATTCTCGATTCGTTGTCGACTGAAGCTTCGCATACATCGAGATTCAAATTGGTAGAGAAAGGATCATTATGTTCAATGTAGCCCTCTTCCAATATATATCACTGATTTCAAATTTGTACAGATCTATGGAGTTTTGCCATTTGCAGGCTACCATTCCATCAAGTCAATTTGAGCTTTTTATCCAATTATTTGCACTCTTATTTGTTTCAATTCAACAAATGTTTTGCATGTTTTAAATTGATAAAATGTCATTGTTTTAAACAAATCAAATTTTTCAAAATTTCTGTTTTAAACAAAGTGAACATTCACAAGATTGAAAGGATACTCAAGAATATCTCAGTGCTCTCCCGAGGGTGGCATGATTCCCAACAGGTAAGACATTCGTTCATATTCCTGGTTTGGTGGTATCTTCTTTCTTCAGACCTTTGTTGGGGTTGTTCCTCAAACAGAATTGATTGTTGGGGTTGTTCCCCAGTATAGTCGCAAGCAGAGTGTTGTTGAAGATTTCGTTCTCCAGCAGCAGTTCTTCCCCAGCATGGGTGTTTTATTGTGAAGTTTCGGCGGTTGATGGTTTGTCATCTTGGTGCCCCGTCACTTTTTCCAGTGGGTCATATCCCCAGACTTTATTTGTCTCCTCAGCGCAGTCATGAGTATAATTGATTGATTGATATCCCCATCGGAGTCGCGAGTATAACCGTTGTTGATATTCCCCTCTGAGTCGCGAGTAAAGTTGTTATTAACATCCCCACCAAGGTCGCGAGTAGAGATGTTATTGATATTCCCATCGGAGTCGCGAGTATAACCGTTGTTGATATTCCCCTCAGAGTTGCAAGTGGAGTTGTTACCGCTTTTCCCCATGCAGCGTTGCCAGCGGAACTGTCTGTTTCCTCAGCATGATCGCTTTCTTTTTGAAAACTCGGTAAGTCAGTGGTTTGATACCCGGCACTTTACCTTCTCCCCGGCGAAGTCGTCTGTGGAATTGTTGATATCTCTCCATCAGAGTTTTTCTCTTCAGCAGAGCAGGATTTATTTTCCTATTCAGTGGTTGATTGGTTTGATATCCCAGTGTATTTCAATCATCTTTTCCTCAGCGTAGTCTGCAGGATGTTTGTTATGGCAGTTTTTGCCTGTTGAATACTCTTTCAATCCCCAGTATGGTCGGATGATGGCTTTGGCCTCCAGTGAACGGATTGATTTCCTGACTGTTTGTGATCCCCAGTAGAGTGGCTTATATTGCAGAATCTACTTGTTGTGATCAGTTTGCTATGTGTATTCTCCCCAAGTGGAGTGGTTCGTTGCAGAATCCGCTTGTTGGACCTGTCCTCCCTCAGTGGTTTGTTCCCCAAGAGAGTAGCCGACAGTTTTCCCCAGTAGAGTTGCTTATGCAGTTAGATTCTACCTGGATGATATCATTCTCCCTCAGTGGGTCGTTCCCTAGCGAAGTTATGTGGAGTTGCTTCTACAGCAGTTCGTGCTTATGTACCTTTTGTTTCTCAGTTGACACTGGGATCCCCTGCAGATACTTTGGGACTTCTCTTGTTCCCCTACAGATTCGTCTTGGTGGTTGTCTTTGCCCGTTGTGACTTTCTGTACCCTGATTGGGTTGTCTCCTGATATTTCTGATTCTCTGCTTCTTCAGCAGTACCTGCAGATCTTTGCTTTACAGCATATGGATCTCCGCAGATTGGCTCTCCAGCTGGTTTTTCCCCTGGAAGTATAATACCGGGCGTTTGGTTCCTGAACCTGTTTGTGTTAGAATTGTCTGTTTTGTCAGCATTCATCAAACATCAATCACGCATATTCATGCATATTCATAAACATTCAGATATTCATGTTGCATTTTTCGCCATATATCTTTTGTTTGTCGTGTCTCCTGCTATGGTGATATAGATCTCTTTACAGATCTCCCCAAGCAGATGTCGGGTGTTATAAAATCTCTCCATATAGAGTCAACCCCATAAGCAGAAAATGCGTCTGTCTTTCTTTCTACAGTTCCCCACTGAGATATATCCTCGTGGATGACGGTTTCTTCCGTTTCCTCCCAACACATATATTGGGATGGATTTTCCTATTTGAGTTACATCCTCATTAGGACGTGTCTTGATTCAGTCCGTCTTTTCGGATCATTCCCGAATTGGCTATTTGTCAAATGTCTTGTGCTTCCCAGTGGGTTGTTCCCCAGCGGAATGTTTTTGGGCCTCTACCCTCATACCGGTAGTTATAAGTCCTACTTTTTCCTGGCTTTCTTAACAGAATTTGTGGTTATACACCTTTTATTCTCCAGCCAGAGTTTTGGTTTTCTACCTCATACCGGTAGTTGTAAACCCTATTTTCCTGCTCTTCAGCAGTTTGTGGTTTGTTATAAACCCTATTTTGGTTTCCCGTGCGGATTTGTGATTTGTTCTATCCCCACGCGGAGTTTTTGGTCTTCTACCCCGTATTCGGTAGATGTAAACCCTAATTTTTGTGGTTATCTTCATTCAATATTTGATGTTGATTTTCCTTTGCTTGGATAAGTTGCTCAGATCAGCACTTATATCCCTAGCAAGTCTTTTGTGGATAATTGCCGTATGCTAGCAATTTTATCCCCAGTGGGTCCTTTCACCGTTTGCCAGTGATTTTGTTCCCCGGATCATTGGTGGTATACCAATACATCCCCAGCTAGTCCCTGTGGATAATTGCCGGATGCTTGCAATGAATCCTCAGCAGATCGCCTTTCATTTACCCTTTTGTTGGTAATGTCTGTTGCTCCCTTTTGATTGGTTATCATTATATACCTAGTTTGGTATCCCGGCGCCTTTCTTTTCGGATTTTTATCCTTAAACAACCCAGTAACCGGTATCCCTGGTGTTTCTTACCATGCGAGTATATTATTCACGGTCTGCCGGTAATGAATAATATATCTCATGCGCTCTTTAGTTGGAATCCTTTGATTTTCCCCAACTGAGCAAGATTCGTATTCTTTGTAGAATCGAATAGCCATCCTTTAACCAGTTTGTGTTTTGGATGATGAGTGTTTTGGAAGTGAAAACCAATTCACGTCTTCGGATTTTATCCTTAAACAACCCAGTAACCGGTTCAGGATAATTTTCCTTTTGAGTATATTATTCACGGTCTGCCGGTAATGAATAATATGTCTCGTTCACTCTTGGGTCAATCCTTTGTTGCTTTCCCCTCAGAGTAAGATTCATATTCCTTGTGGAATTGAATAGCCATCCTTAAACAAGTCTGCTGTTCTAGCTTTCTTCAGGGTGATGAGTGTTTTGGAACACACACCAATTCACGTTTTTTGTCCATCCTTTAAACAAGTCTGCTGTTCTAGCTTTCTTCAGGATGATGAGTGTTTTGGAACACACACCAATTCACGTTTTTTGTCCATCCTTAAACAAGTCTGCTGTTCTAGCTTTCTTCAGGGTGATGAGTGTTTTGGAACACACACCAATTCACGTTTTTTTTGTCCATCCTTTAAACAAGTCTGCTGTTCTAGCTTTCTTCAGGGTGATGAGTGTTTTGGAACACACACCAATTCACGTTTTTTGTCCATCCTTTAAACAAGTCTGCTGTTCTAGCTTTCTTTCGGATGATGAGTGTCTTGGAACACACACCAATTCACGCTTTTTTGTCCATCCTTTAACCAGTTTGCGTTTTGGATGATGAGTGTTTTGGAACACACACCAATTCACGTTTTTTGTCCATCCTTTAAACAAGTCTGCTGTTCTAGCTTTCTTTCGGATGATGAGTGTCTTGGAACACACACCAATTCACGTTTTTTGTCCATCCTTAAACAAGTCTGCTGTTCTAGCTTTCTTCAGGGTGATGAGTGTTTTGGAACACACACCAATTCACGTTTTTTGTCCATCCTTAAACAAGTCTGTTGTTCTAGCTTTCTTCAGGGTGATGAGTGTCTTGGAACACAAACCAATTCACGATTTCGGATCTTATCCTATAAACAACCTACAACCCGGTTCAGGATAATTTTCCATGCGAGGTTATTATTCACGTTTTGACGGCTATGAATAATATATCTCATGCACTCTCTTGTCGAACACTTTGTTTGTTTCCCCAACTGAGTAAGATTTGCATTCTTTACAGAATCAAATAGCCATCCTATAAACAAGTTTGCTTTCGCTCTCTTCAGGATGATGAGTGTTTTGGAACACACACCAATTCACGTCTTTGGTCGGTCACCTTTTATATACCCAGTAACCGGTATCCTTGGTGTTTCTTCCTGTTTTTGTTACCCTTATACCGGTGACGTCTCATTTCCTTGTGCTTCCCTAGTGGAACTTCTTTTTGCTTCTCCCCAGGAGTCAGCTTGTGTCTCTCCAATGGATTTATTTTCCTTTGGAACTTTTCTTTTCCCCAGTGTGAGTCCTTCACTCCCTTGTGAGGTCTCCAGTCTGTTTTCTTTTCCCTAATCAGAGTCGTGTCTTGTTCACGCTGTGTCAGTATTGTCTTTCCCCAACTAGAGTCTTGTTAGAGTCTCTGTTCCTGGTGAGTGTATTACTCCGATGGATCGTCTTTTCTTCTGTGTGAATCATATTCCCCACAGAGTTTGTGTCTTTTGCATGCATACATTTGCATCATGAGGTCTCTTAGGGACCAAAATTTGTCTCATTACTGTTATTTAAGCCCATTCTACCGCGTCGAGATGAAGATTTCTAAACTTCACTTCTCCGGCTAGAATGACCTTAAATAGGGGCATCTGTAAGACCCCAATTTTGGGCCCTAAGATCCCTCATGGCCCATATCATATCATATCATGACCTCAAGGATCACTGCATGCCCTAGTATCCCTCCTAGTGGGTAGGTTGCCTTGTGGTTGGTTCTTGATCACCAAGCATACTTTGCATTTGTATATCTTTGCTTTCATATGTTTATCATTCAAAAGTACAAAAATATTGTCATTCTAACCTTGTTGCCTGCAGTTGAAGCAATCATCAGCAATTAGGTCAAAGACAGTCAACAGTCAGTCAAAGCAATGGATGGTGGCCATTCTTGCAGAATTTGGGCACCATGATCAATAATCAAGAGCTCATACAACTTGGGACATCATTTGAAGTCAAGTTCTCAAGGAATTAGGGTTTGGAATTCATCAGAAGTGGCTCAATCATGCAAAACCCTAGAAAAAGTCAAACTTGGTCAACTGTGGATTTAATCAGTAATTTGATGGATGGAATTGATTTGAAGGAGTTCATTCATGCTTACACAAGCCTCATAAATCATGCCCAACCTCATCATGGAAGAAAATCAAGTCAAACAGAAAATTTCCCAAAATAGAAAGTGGACCTGTAATTTCAACTGCCAAAAATGGAAACTTCTTGATCCCCAACTTACATCATGATACAAGCTCCAAATGAATTTTTGCCCAACATGAAAGTTGAAGATCTTGTTCTCCCATTTTCAAAAAGTCCAAGAACTCTCAAAACCCATGTATGGTTTGCAAGATATGATCAATTCAATTTCAAAAAATTTGTGAACTTCAAAGAGCCATATCTCATAAACCATAAGGCCAAATTTGGTGGGGTTTTTTCCTACAAACCACATTTTTCCTCCTCTTTCCAAAAATATAAATTTCATCCTCCAAAACCTTGCCAATCAAAATTGCATTTTTGGCCTTGACTTTATTCATTTCAAGTTTGACCCAAAGTTGACTTTTTGACTTATTGACTTTTTCTCACTTTGGCCAATTGGGATTTGTTTCATATGCTATTTGCAACATGTTCCAAGTCCAATTCATGCTCATGCCATCACCATACCACCATTTTGGCCAAAGGTGCAAACTTGGTATTTTTTTTGCAAATGGAATCATAAGGACAAAACAAGATTAGCAATTCATGAGCAGACTAAAAACAGCACAAACAAAGGTCATGTGCAGCCTGTATCAAGCCCAAATCGTGCAACATACACCCTCCATATCCACTTATGTGCAAATTAGCAATTTGGCCATTTAACTTCATTTTGAGCTAAGTAAGTTTAGCATTGGTTTAAGATTGTTAAAACAGACTATATAAAGTTATTTTCTGTCATTTGAACCCTAGAGACTAAGAGAGAAGCAGCCTCCACGACAGAAATACTATCACTCTCTCATTTTGCATTTTGTCTCGATTTGCATTTCTGCCCAAAAGCTTCAAAAGACACGAGCAACCTTTGTTTTCTCCATCACCCAAGCATCATTTGGAGCCCTGTTGCAGCATCATTTACCAGCTGGAACTTCATTTTCAAACTCTGTTTTCTCCAAGCATCAGCCATGGCAGTTGTGGATTCGAGCCGGATTTGAGCTGGTCGAGTCAAGCTGCTTCAAGCAATCATCATTACAAACTTGGACCTGCATCTGTTCGAGCACAACAGCATCAATCCACCACTGCATCTCATTTTTCTTCAAAAACAAGTAAGGTTTCGACCTTCACCATTTGCTATGCCATGATATGTTTTTGATAGTCCTTGCCTTGCTGAATGTTGTGAGCTTTATATCATTTGATTTGGTTAACCGTGTTGCAAGAAATCTGAACTTTCATTTTCATGAACAAATATGTTTTCCCTCGATTTGGTTTGTTTAGGTTGATTTAATGAAAATGGATACCATATTTGTGTTGCTTGATGTTTGCTGAAGCTAATGATATGCTTGGTTGATCTTTCTGGGTTTGTTGAAATTTCATGATGATTGTTGGTTGATGAAGATGAACCCTGTTCCATAAACCCTAAGATCCAGAAATTCATTTGAAATGTGTTGGTGTATTGCTGTTTAGATGTGCATGAACATGGTTGTATCATTGCCATGCTGATTACCATGATGTTTAAATGTCGTTTGATGATGATTTTTGATGAAGATGAGTTTGCCATGGCTGCTGTTAAACCCTAGGGTTTTAAACCCAGAAATTCGAATGCTCATTGGTCCGAGTACTGTTCCATTGGCCATCAGCCAATGGGAACATTTCATTTCCCCTGCCCAAAACGCACAGCTTTGATAAGTGATGCGCTATTTACCAAATTGCCATGCGCTGACCATGTTTGACCCTTATCCCATGCTATGTGTTTCATGTTGCTTCAATTATTCATCAATCTTCTAAAATCCATTTCTCCTTCATTATTCATCCAAAAATCCTGAAATTTTTTGCATAATGTTCATGAGAATGTCCTCTATTTTATCATGATTTTTAATTATTTTTTGTGTGGCTGGATTTTTAATGGTACTAGGTTTCTTAACATGTATACCTAATTGACACCTTTTGCCATTCCTTTTGTGAAATGATGATGATGCATCCTTTGGTTCTGAAATTTTTTGTGGTGAAACTAGACTCATTTATCTTTGTTTTGATGTAGAGTTTGTGCATTTATCATTTGTGGTTTGCTAGATATGAATTTTTGAACTAGGGTGTGACAATTTGTGTCACACCAATGATGTGCATTTTCATGATTTTTGTTCACATGTCTCCTGGCATTCAAATAACTTGAAATTTGGCATGAATGTTCTCTCATATGTCTAGTTGGTGTATGAATTTTCTTGGAATTAATTGTGTTGTTTTCCATTTATGTGAGATTTTTCTTCCCTGCCTAGTCAATTGTTGACTTTATGTGATACTTCTTGCCATATCCTTTGGGAAATTCTCATACCATATTATATGATCATGAAATTTCATATGTGCATGCTAGACATCTTGAGCTTTGAATTGGTGTTAATCCCATCCATTTCTCATCTGTTTCCAATTTGTTATGATTTTTTGAAGTTGACCCATGTTTGTTGACCTTCATTGTGCATACTTGAAATTGTGTTGACTTCCTGATTTTATTTGACTATCTTCCCATGATCCAATTGAGCTGAAATTTTATATGCATGCTATTATGTGGATTTTGATTGAGTATGAATTATTTCATGATTTTTGGAATTTATTATGCTTGGTTTTGAATGAGGTCTTGCTGTTGACCTTTTGTATGCTTCCTTTGCCATGCTTTGCATTCTTTTGTGTATGAAATGACAATGATGCATGATTTGATTGTGAATCCAATTGAGATAGCTTCTTAAATGTTTGAACATGAATTGGGTTGACTTTTCTTTGCTGTTTTGACCTTTTCTTTCATCTTTGACCCTAGGCTAGTCCTAGTGGTCTTTTGAGCTTACAATTGAGTTAATGTTTCAGGTTAAGCACCAATGCCTCAAAGATCATTCAAATTTGATTGAGTTGGATTATATATATCATGTGCTAACCCTTGTTTTGTAGGTGTGACTCATATAGTTGAGTCTTGTGCTTTGCACATTGGTCCCTCTGTGGTTGACTGTTGTTTATCCATTCCTTTTGTTTTAAACTGTTGAACTGATTTGTTTGATCTTTTTCAGGTACTTTAGTTGCTTAAGTTCTTTGAACTTGCTTTGCTTTGCTATTTAGCAATTGCTTTTGAGGTATAATTACTTCTTCTTCATGTAGTCTGGAGACCCGGTCTGTTATTTGACCGGGCAAACTGTCTGAAGTCCTCCTTAAGAGGCAATGCCTGTGTGTGTTTAAAATTGTCCCAAGCAGGAAAAGTCCTTCAAGTAAGGCAATTGGTAGATCAAAGGGATAAGTAGCCTATCCCCTACTATTCAGTGAGTCCTCTCCTTGCTCTCATTACATGGTTGTAGCATTGAGATAAAAACCCAAAATCTATCGAGTCAATAATGTGGAAAGAGCTCCATCTTTCTGAGCTCCCACACTTTCTTCGATGCTCTCCCTGATCAGGGATAGAAGCAATGAGGCACACCCCTCATCTCCTTTCATCTGCTTCACCTTAGCCCCTCAATGGCAAGGTTAAGAGCAACTCTTTGACCCTATTCCAGTTGGCCTCAGTGCCTAACCCTCTTGTGTGAGCCCCCTTGTTTGGCTATAGAGTGTGATGTTTGATATTCATTGATTGATTGATTGCTTCATATACACATGTTTGCTTTCATGCTTTGTGCACTCATCATCATTAATTGCTCATCAATGCATAATCATCTCATTTGTCCTTGTGACATTATCATTGTTGTTTACCCATTGAGGACAATTGTAAGACCATTGCTTTGGCATTTGCTCCTATGATATGGAAGTGAGTATAAGACCATCACCTTGGCCACTCATCTTATCTTTGCCTGATGCATTTACTTGATTGTATGTGAGGAAGCAACTGTAAGTCCCTGCAAGTTGGCATTTGCTCTCCTATGATCACATGTTGTTTTGTTTGTTTGTATGTGAGGATACAACTGTAAGTCCCTGCAAGTTGGCATTTGTATTCCTAGGACCATACTGTTGGATATTGGTGTAAGCCCAGACAGATTGGCATCCGGTATCCAAGTTTCATTTTGTTTAGGAGATTAGTGTAAGACCATTGAGTGGCCTCTGATATCCGTTTCTATTTTAGGAGACTGGTGTAAATCCATCTATTGGTATCCGGTATCCGCCTTTTATTTCTTTGCTTGAGGAGATTAGTGTAAGACCATTGAGTGGCATCTGATATCCAGTTTTATTTTAGGAGATTGGTATAAGCCCAGTGATTGGCATCCGATATCCGCTTTTGTTGACTTTCTTGTTTGTTTGTTATTACCCATTGCTATTCCAAAGGACACACTTGAATCATCTCCCATATGATCTCAAGAAGTGAACCTTCTAAGAAGTTTTACCATCCATCTTCATCCATTCATCATTCATTATGTCCTAAACCTTTTCACACTTTGGTTTCAAACTTGACATAGATGTTGTGCAAACTTCTTCATGCTTTTCAAACTAAAAACCTGGACCCCAAGTCCTTGACTTTTTTTCAAACTCATTTTCATAATACTTCCTTCAAATCAATCTTAATCATACTTTGACTCTACTTTCATAATCACAATCAATTAACTTCACCCATTCACTTGTTTTGGCTCTGTCCATTGTTAATCTTTTCATGCATTAGCCATAGGTTTCAATTATCATTGTGGTTGATGTAAATCTTGCCTATCCTTAGTGAGTCGACAGTAAGACTTCCGTACTGAAAACAGGGCTAACCCCTCTAGTACGTCGAAGCTATCCTCGCATGGTGGATGTTGTTCTTGGTCGAGTGTTCTCCCATTGATAATGAAAAGCCTCAGTGCTTGTGTTTAAAACTGAATCCACCAATTTTTGGAAATCTTTTAGCCGAACTACGGCGTTTTGATCTTTACCTTTGATGGAAGGTACGTAGGCAGCGGGTTCATCCGTTCGAACACAAAAATAATTAACCCAATAACACAAAAATAATAAAACTTGTACATTCTTTTCTCATCATCCCAATCATGTTTGCACAATATTTATGTCATAACAAATAACAATCTTTTACAACAAGTGTGAAAAGGGCTCCCTAGGAGTACCTAGGACGTGATGGGTGCCTAACACCTTCCCATTGCGTAATTTACCCCTTACCCAGACTCTCTGATCTTTTTATTAGTTTTCTACGTGTAAAACTTCTTAGGCTTTTGTTCGCTTTTTAGCCAATCCTTTGGATAAATAAAAGTGCGGTGGCGACTCGAAATTTCAATGTATCTCTTGCTTATGATTTAATCGATAGATCATATAGCGACGAATACACCGTCACACTTTGCTTCGAGTCCGGTTTGGTGAGCAAATATTTAATCCCCGAGTGGTCGGTATACACTATGACCTTGGAACCAATAAGATAAGACCTAAACTTTTCAAGCGCATACACTATCGCAAGCAATTCTTTTTCAGTGGTGGCATAGTTAACTTGAGCCTCATTAAGAACTTTACTTGCGTAGTGTATCACATGAAAAATTTTCTCTTTTCTTTGGCCTAATACCGCTCCGATTGCATAGTCGCTCGCATCACACATGAGCTCAAAATTTAAATTCCAATTTGGAGCGACTATAATTGGAGCGGTAACCAAATTTTCCTTTAAAATTTCAAAAGCTTGTAAACACTCATCAGTTAAAAGAAATACCTGATCCTTAGCTAGCAAGTTACTCAAAGGCTTAGCTACCTTTGAGAAGTCTTTAATAAAGCGCCGATAGAAACCGGCGTGCCCTAGAAAGCTTCAGACTCCCTTCAAATTCGCCGGAGGAGGCAACTTTTCAATCACTTCAACTTTAGCACGATCAACTTCAAGCCCTCTTGAAGAGACTTTATGGCCAAGCACTATCCCCTCGGTCACCATGAAGTGGCACTTCTCCCAATTAAGAACAAGATTTGTCTTCACACATCTTTCAAGAACCGTTTCCAAGTTGTCCAAGCATAGACCAAAGGAACCACCAAATACGGAGAACTCGTCCATAAAGACTTCCATTGTTTTCTCGATAAGATCGGCAAAAATAGCATGCACACATCTTTGGAAAGTCGTCGGTGCATTGCACAACCCAAAGGGCATTTTACGGTATGCGAAAATTCCAAAAGGACATGTGAAAGCCGTCTTTTCATGATCGGCCGGGTCAACCGCAATTTGGTTATACCCGGAATAGCCATCTAAGAAACGATAGTATTGTTGCTCAGAAAGTCTTTCTAGCATTTGATCCATGAACGGGAGTGGAAAGTGAT
The DNA here is from genome assembly GCF_024323335.1 of Lathyrus oleraceus. Classification (NCBI taxonomy): domain Eukaryota; kingdom Viridiplantae; phylum Streptophyta; class Magnoliopsida; order Fabales; family Fabaceae; genus Lathyrus; species Lathyrus oleraceus. Next base: position 334,020,667 of record NC_066581.1, read on the forward strand.
CTTTTCGAGTTGCGGTATTCAACCGCCTACAATCAATGCACATACGCCACCCCATTGCCACTTTTGCCGGGATCAACTCATCCTTTTCATTTCGAATCACGGTAATGCCACCTTTCTTCGGAACCACATGTACAGGACTAACCCATGGGCTATCCGAAATTGGGTAAATCATTCCCGCATCCAATAACTTAACAACCTCCTTTCTAACAACTTCCTTCATAATAGGATTTAAGCGGCGTTGCGGTTGAGCTCCTGGCTTAAAGTCCTATTCCATTAGGATCTTGTGCATGCAATAGGAAGGACTAATTCCTTTGAGATCGGAGAGAGTCCAACCCATGGCTTCTTGATTCTTTTTCAAAACATTGATCAAACGGGCTTCTTCATTCTTTGACAAAAGATTGCTTATGATAACCGGCTTTGCTTCGGTCTCGTCGAGGAATGCATACTTCAAATTAGAAGGTAACGTTTTCAATTCAATCGGAGATTTTTCTTCATCGACCTCCTTCTTCAATACCTCCTCCTCAACTTCCCACGGTTGTAACTCTTTTAGACTATCAAGTTCCCGTAGGCATTCTTCAAGAGCTTTCTCTTCTTCAACTGTGAAAACTTCAAAGGAGTCATCAAGAGCTAACTCCATAGGAGATATCTCATGAACATGTTTAGAAACTTCAAAAGTTGCCTCTTCGATCACATCAATGCGAAAGCTATCACGCCTATCCTTTGAATGCTTCATGGCTTCGAATAGATCAAAAGTAACTTCTTCATTTTGGACCCTTACTTTCATCAAACCGTCGTCAACGTCAATCATCATGCGTGCGGTTTTCATGAACGGTCGGCCAAGAATAAGCGGAGCATCGTCATCCTCTTCCATATCAATCACAATGAAATCAACCGGGAAGAAGAATTTATCAACTTTGACAAATACATCTTGGGCTAACCCATGAGGATGGGTAGTCGACTTATCGGCCAATTGCAAAGTCATCCGGATGGCCTTCATTTCAATGTTGCCAAGCCTCTTCACAATAGACAATGGTATGAGATTAATGCTTGACCCCAAATCAATTAGCCCTTTTCCGACATAGAAATCACCAATTGTAACCGGCAAAGTAACTCGTCCCGGGTCAACCTCTTTTCTCAGAAGCGTCCGTTGAATGATTGCACTACAACTAGCATCTAGGACAATTGTCTCCGGTTCCGTGTACCTCCGCTTTTTCGTAAGTATGTCTTTCATAAATTTCGCATACTTAGGCATTTGCTCCAATGCTTCGGCAAACGGAATGTTCACTTGAAGTTGTTTGAAAATATCCATGAACTGGGCGTAATGTCGTTCATTCTCCCTCTTAGATGGAGCATGTGGATACGGAAGGTTTTGGATTGGAGTAGCGCCCACTACCTCCTTTCCTTTGAAACTCTAGAATTCCTCTCTCTTTTCTTTTTTACTCCCTCCACCATCACTTCATCACTCTTATTTTTTTCGACTTCCACACTTTCTTTATTTTCTACTTCACCATTTTTTTCATTATTTTCAACTTCTTCCTCACTCCACTCCCCAACTTCACCATCAATGCTATCCTCTATTTTTTTCTCCTCGTCTTTTTTCTCATCCTCTCTTTTTTTACTCTCACTAATCAACTCCCTTCCACTTCTCGTCGTTATCGCTTTACAATGCTCTTTTGGATTCGTTTGCGTGTTCGCCGAAAAAGATGGTCCGGGTTGTTGTTCCGCTAGTTGTTTAGCAAGTTGACCGACTTGAGTTTCGAGATTTTTGATTGCCGCATCGTTGCTCTTTTGATTAGCCATCGACAATTGCATAAATTGTGTCAATGTCTCTTCTAACTTTGAAGTCACGACCGGCGGTTGTTGAGGTTGGTAAGGATTTTGACGGCTAGAAGTACCACCCCCATAACCTTGGTTATGGTGATAGTTAGCCCTTGGTTGGAACCCTTGATTCCCTTGAAAGTGTTGTTGTTGATTTTGAGGATGTTGTTGATACGGTTATTGTTGTTGTTGCCTCGGTTGGTAGTCTCGTTGGTTCGCCATGTAATTCACCTCTTCGAACCCGGGAGGTGGGCAAAACCCGGTGTCATGATCACCCTTGCAAAGCTCACAACAAGCTATTTGTTTAGCTTTTGAAGGCTCTCTCAACTCCTTTATTTGTTGAGTTAAGAGTTCAAATTGTTGTGAAATGAGTTTATTTTGGGCAAGAATAGCATCATTTGTCCCAAGTTCAAGCACTCCCGGTTTCTTCAAAGTGTTGCCTCTATTTTGACTTTGGAGGTCATTTAGAGCCATACGGTTAATGATATAAGTAGCTTCTCGGCGCTTTTAGACAACAAAGAACCACCCGAGGTAGCATCCAATAAAGTCTTTCAATTAGGTTGAAGGCCATTCTTGAAAATGTGGATTTGCGTCAATTCGTCAAAACCATTCCCTTTGCACTTCCGAAGCATGGATTTAAATCTTTCCCATGCCTCATTCAATGATTCGTTGGCTCCTTGCGAAAACACGGATATAGCCGTTTTGGATTCCATGAACCGGTTGTGGGAGAAAAATCTTTCAATGAACTTCTCTTCCAACACATTCCAATCCGTCATGACTGCAGGTGTTTGATCCAAGTACCAATCTTTGGCTTTGCCGATCAAAGCATGAGGAAATAGACGTTTGAACAACGGTAGCTCTTGAGCTTGATCAACTCCGGCCGCCAATGCTATCTCATAAAATTTGGTGAGAAAAGCAAATGGGTTTTCATGGTCCATTCCGGTGAATGGACTTCCATATAGTAAGTTAAGAGTTCCCGTCTTCATCTCGGCTTGCCTTCCCTGGTGGTTGGCAAACTGAGTTGTATTCCTCGGACTGTTGACACATGGTGTGGAAACGGGTGGTGGTGGTGGTGGATCCATGATAGGTGTGAAAGGTGGTGGGTGTGTTGTAGAAGAACCTTCTCCCTGTTCTTGTCGTTGTCTAGCTTGTTGCCTCCTTCGTCTCGTTCTGCTATTCAGTCTCCTTGCGGTTCTTTCGATCTCGGGATCAAAAAGAAGTTGTTCCTTAGGAACCTGCCCTCGCATAAAACGAAAGCTGCACACTAAACCAAACAAATTAACTAGCACAAGTCAAAAATTCAGAAGTTAAAAATTAAGCAACTATTGCGATACTCGCGATATCAAATCACAATCCCCGACAACGGCGCCATTTTGTTAATACAGGTTTAGAGTATCGGGGTTTGTTATCGTCTCCACAGGGATTATGTGATATTGTCGCCGTTCGAATGTTGTTAAGTTCTTAACTTATAGTAACAAGGGGGTTTTAGTTTTCGGTTACGGTAGCTTGCATAAAAAGTAAGAAATTACGGTAAAAGTTTTGGTTTTACGATTTGAGAAAGATTGTCAAAGTTAGGGTTCGACGATCACTTTGCATGCACATGTTCGATCAAACAAACTCATAAACTCCATTAGATTATAAACACATCCACAAAGTCCTCCCAATGTGTTTATTTCTAACACACATTATGGTTTTTCCCATTTTGATCCATTGTTGATCTCTCACACAATCTATCAAAATGACAACTTTTAGGTTTAACTTTTTTAGTGAACAAACTCATTCATTACTATCTCTAGCTAAAGAACAAGGATGGATGAAAACCTAGGTCAAGAGTTGGAAAACACCTTTCAGTCATAAACCAACACAAAGAGTTATCAATAAAACAAGGTTTTCACCATACATTCATCATCAAAGAGTTTACAAATGAAAATCAACCCATATACATACAAAGCTTATGATCATCTACATCTAACCTTGAGAAAATGAAAGACTTAGCCACTCATTTCCATGGTAGCTTGAGCAACAAGTTTCGGAAGAAGGTTGATCAACATCCGAGTCGAAGAATCGAGATTGGATGGGAATCCACCTTCTTTTTGCAAAATATTGTCAAGAGAAGATGAAGAATGAGAAAATGGGTTTCTAGGGCACAAAAATCACCTCTAGCAAGAAAACAAGTAAAAAGGTGATGAAAAATATCTCAGTCCTTTCCAAAAAGTAGCCCATGATACTTATAGTACTGGGATCTGATTTGTCATGCTCGCTAGGCGAGCAGAGTGATTCGCCTAGAAAGCCCTCGCTTCTCTCATTCGCTCCAGCGAGTTATGATGTTTTTGCTACTGGAATTGGTCGCTACCTGCTCGCTGGATGTTCGCCTAGCGAGTACTTAGCTACTTCCCTCGCCACAGCGAGTTTTGATGGTTTTGCTACTGGAATTGCTCGCTGGATGCTCGCCTAGCGAGTACTGGATATTTTTGGTTCTGTCTGAGTCTGGGAGTGTTCGCTAGCATCTCGCTGAGTGCTCGCCTAGCGAGCACTTCGCTACCTCACTCGCCTAGCGAGCTTGCTGATGTTTGCTTTCTTTCTTGGTTCCTTTGCCATCTTTCTTGTGCCTTAGTTTTCTACTCTTATATGCCTAATTCCTGCACAATAACACAGAAATTAAAGGTACCAAGATCCTTTCACATAGTATTGCAAATCAACAAAAGCAAGGGCGTTTTCAAACACTATTTCGACAAAAAGAGGTGAAAGATGCCCACATTTGATAGCTCAAATAAGCACTCTTGGGCATCTAACAACTACGCGAACCGTAGAATAACAAAAGTGACATATGAAAGCTCGATTTTGAAATTTTCCACCGCTAATTTAACGTGCATTTGAGAATCGGTTCAACCAGTCTTTCTGTAGATCCAAAAATTTATTATGGTCGATATTTTAGGAATTATACAAGATGAAAGCATGCTATTCTATGAAGGTGATGCGAATGTCATGATGAATGTATCAATTTATTGAATGAGGGGCACATTTGGAATGTGAGACGCACACCACAAGTTATTTTGATGGCTACGTGACCCCTTATTTGCACATGCTCGCTTGATAAGCCCACCAACAATCCTTTGAACGCATGGATCTTACTGGGATAAAGTTGGAGTTTAAGGAAAGAATCCCATAATAGGATATCAACTGAACTCCAGGGGTCTGGCAAGACTCCTTTGGTATCCCACATGGTTGTTGGCGTGCTTGAGGATTCCAACAATGTCATTTCTAAAGAATGTAACGTTGGCTCATGAATCTTGTTGGCTATCTTCAAGAAGTACCGAGGATATCACGTTTGCAGCCAGTAGTTGCCATGTGTAGCTTCTCTACAAAGAGTTAGAGCGTCCTCCATAAGCAAAACCCTCGACTAAGGTGTTAGCCACTGAATGTCGAGCTTTGTTGGCCATCTTCAATGGAAGATGGTGAGAATGGTAATGATGAAGGTGTGACCCAAGTTAGTTTTACTAGGGATTCATGGTGGATGCCACTGTACTATTCAAAATTTACAAAAGTGTGTGGTACCCATAAACTAGTGCGGGTAACTAGAGACCTTAGTAGTTTTCTGATGGTTAGGGCTTTCCCGCAGTGGCGAGATGCCCTGTTTGGGGGTATTTATGATGGTCAGTGAGGGACAACTCACGTGAGGTGAGAGGCTCAATGTTTATGTGTTATGCAATGTATGTTTTGATTTCTCTTCTCAACCCTAAGATGGGGGTATTATATAGGCCCTTTTGGACCTATGGTTTCCTTGGGAATGATAACCACCAATTCAGTTAAAGATAGGCCGTTGAGTCCTTATTTCTAGGGAGATGAGGGTTCATCTATTGACCTGACTTCTCTTTGATTGAGAAACATCTTTTGCCACGTTTCACAAGACTAGGCAAGTAGGGAGCACTCAAGGCGAGGCGGTGTCTAATGGCGGACGACATATAGGAGTCAACCCTTAAGGGAAATTAACACTCTCCCACCCTTAATAGGTCTCTTACAAATATATCTCAACAATAGATCATCAACCTATGAGTCATATGCCTGATGTGTCAGAAAGGAAATGCGACAAAGACTATTAAAATCTCATGCATTATAATAGAAAAAGTAAAGAAAGAAAATGAAAGACCAAATTTAAGAGTGTGAAGTTCGACATGCATATGGGAGATAAAGTTGAATTGAAAAGCCACATCCCAATTACCCCACTCTTAACTTTAGAGACTATATTGCTCTAACTTTAAATACCTCACATCATCAGTTGTCATTGACTTTGACGTCAAAGTGTTTGCTTAAACTCCCCCTGAAAACCCGAATGAAGCTGAGAGCCATTAAGATTTTCATAGGAACTAACTCTTAGATCTTAGATCTCAATTCATATCGGATTGCTTAAGACCATGTTTCATTAATAAGTTAATGTATTTTTGTGTAAAAAAATAAAATTACTTAACACAAATTCATTCAATTGGTAAGGAGTTGACAAGTGAATTCGATTCCTATCCTAATGAACTCTAAGAATTCAATTCACCAACACGTTTTTGCTACCAATTTTTCTATGCATTCTTTAAAATATTCTAGTTTTAACCAATTAATTGGACTAAGTGGTTAATGACCTCCACTTAAACACCAAATAGAACCCAAATTCAAATTTTAAATGAAATAATTTTTTATTAGATTTTACTTACTTCTCAATTGAATTTTAGATTATCAAAACCTTTTTTTTAGAGAATTAGAGGATTAATGCCAAAAAAATATGTAATTCAGTTTGCTAAATAAATTAAATATTAATAATGATATATGTTATAAAATTGATTGTGAAGAGAGAGAGAGAAGCAAACATTGCAAATAAAGAGAAATTAAGTTTACATTTTAAATTAAATTAAAATGTAACTTACATGGATATAAATTAGTTTAATAGTTTTATTTTGTATAAAATAATTTGCAAAAGAAATAGCTATTATGCTTTATATCCAAAATAAATATAGGTGTTAACCTAAAGAGCATATTCATATCAAAACTCAATAAAATAACTGAAACAATAAAAAATAAAATAAAAAAACACACTAATTAAATAGAATATCATATCATGTAATATATATCAAGAAAATTTGACATGATTAAACTTGGTGCAAAAGATAGTGATACTTCTAAACGACATTGATATCAGTACAAATGTTGCCATAGAGAAATTGATTGCTTTGATGAAATTTTTGAAATTTTTCGAAGTTCACTACTATGTAAAAGCTATTTCACAATGGTTGGAAAAAGGATACCACAACGTGTGACCGTTGTGAAGTAGGGGGTGGTTGTATGTATGATGTTTTCCACCATGATCGTGCGTCCGTGATTATACGCTAAGTAGCGCGCTACATATCACAACAAAATTAGAGGTGGAGAAAGGGGCGGTGGAAGAACTACATGTATTAAATAAAGTTATAACGGTTAAAGAACAAAATGAAGATAACAGGCTGAAGAATTCTTATCAGGAATTAAACGTGTACTTGTTTTCTATTATAACTTTATCTATCATATTGTAATTTCTAATACAATCTGAAAAGTTATACGTTCGGTAAGGGATTGGAAAAACACTCAAACCATATAAGATATAATAAACTCATCTTTTAAACAAACATTAACAACAACATTCATCAACGACAAACCTTAAACAACATACAAGATATAACAAACATATCAACTCATAAAATGTTTCAGAAATGTACCTGTCCCATAATGACATCCACAATGAAAGGAGGATGATGTTGAAGTGAGAGATGCAAACTTGTGTTAATTTTGAATGGATGTCATTATGGGTCTTTCACACAAGTTTGCAGCGCTCATTTTAGCTCCATCCTCGTTATTGAAATAAACATCCCTACCTACAAGTAAAAACAAGCAGAAAGTTCAAACATTATGAAACAACCTATTGAAGCCTAAACAATAATACATCAACATAAGCATATTTTGAAATAAAACAACATCAACAACATACAAAACCATTTATCAATAACAACGTCAACAACATACGACAAAATTTATGAAACACACTAGTGAAACATAAGCGGATTTTGAAACAAAACAACATCAACAACATACAACAATATTTATCAATAACATACATACCTTTATCAACATACATAACAATAACATCAACATAACTAATATACACTAGCATGACATTGTAATCCAACCAAAATTTATCAACATACATAACATTAACATAAACATAACAACAACATACACGGAGAAGAGAAAATATGGAAAAATATTTGTCAACAACAACAAGCAACAAAAAAACATGTGAAATCGAAGTAAGTAATGAAAATCAAGTCAACAAACATTTATCTACATTTATTGTAACATCCTCATTTTCTAATCATGTTCTAGTCTTACTTAATGAGTAGAGATTAAGGATGAATTAAGTTAAGAAATCGAGAATTTAATTACTAATCTCATTAGTGGCATGATTGGTAATTAGTTTTATAACCAATGGTATGATGGTCTTTTCTCACAACCTCTTTTATAAAGGAAATTATAGACTTCATCTTATTCTTCTCATCCTTCTACTTTGAAAATCAGAATTTAGAGGAGAAAAGAGAGTATGAGTGGTGAGAGACAAGGAGGAAGAGGGAATTTTAAGAGCTCAAGTTTCATCATCAAGGGTGCATGTGGAAGTCAAGCTTGAATTCTTGCATGAGCATCCTTCAGCAGGCCTTTAAATATCAACCTTCCACCTTTTTCTTCATCAAAGCAAGTTTCCTTGGAATCTTAAGGTGAGTCCTTAGTTAGGACTTGGGGAATTTAGAAGCTAGGTTTTCATGATCAAGGGAGGGTTTGTGTTTGATGCTTGAAAATCATGTTAATTGTGTGATGAATTCCTTGATTGTGAGTACATGACTTGCATTGCATAATTAATCTTAAGTGTTACTTAAGTATCCTTTTTATGCTTCAAAGTTACAAAATAAGTCCAAAGTCAAAGGTACCAGATGAATCCCAAGGTCTCAAATCACAAACTCCCAAAGCAAGGGTCAAGATCCTAGTTCTAAGTCCATAACTCCACAACAATGCCAAGGATAGTAACCACAAGTCCATGAATCAAGAGAACCAAATTTTAAGGGTTTTTTTCATTTATTAATGTCTTTAGAATAAAAATAAGTCCAAAAGGACAAAGAGAAAATAACATAAGCACAAACAATATGATATGAGATGCTAAAATAGAAGCATAAAGTAAATAGCAAAAAAATAAAAAACATAAGATAAATGACATTAAAGTAAGGTTAATACAATAAAATTTTCTAAGTGATGTTAGTAATCAAAAAGAGAAAGATGATTCATTATTTTTTGGAGAACAATCAATTACTCACCCACAAGTATGAAAATACGGACCTTTACATCACCATGAGAAGGGCTCCAACTTGGATAAAATCAACAAGTATGCCACTAGCTCTCATAGGTGAAAAAGAAATAATATTTTTCACACAATACCATGAGGAGTAGGAGACTTACAATCTCACTTATGAAAATGACTTGCTTTAGGGACAAATTTAGCGGTATGTTAAGGAATCGTAATTGGACTTAGGTAGAAGTCACAACTATCTGAGGTCGGTCAATAATAATATTTGTGTTAAAATGCACCATTTTTAAAATATAATAGAAGCCAACAAGGGCCAAACAAATATAAAATTCAATAAAATAAAATAAAATGCATTAAAAACATTTTTAAAATGAACTTTAAAAGAGGAATAAAAGAGAAAATCCATAAAGCCCTTCAAAACACCAAATAAATGGTCAAGAAAATTACGAAAGGTTGGAAATAAAATAACAAACATAAATTAATTTTTTCAAAAAATTTAAATGCTTTAAAGAATTTTTAAAACAATTAAAGCAAAGGAAAAAATAGAAAAATCCATAAAAATAGAAAATTAAGAAAATAAAATGTTGAAAAATAAACATCAGATGAAGAAAAATAAAATAAATGTTTAGAAATTATTTTGGTATTTTTTGGATGCAAGATGAATTTTAAAAGAAAATGAAATTTAAAATGAAAAAAGAAACAGAAATAAAATCAAAAAAAAATATGGAGCGTTGTATCTAGCCTCATTAATTGACATGGAAGATCCAACAATCCTCAAGCTAGGGCGCACGGTGGAAATTAGTAAAAATGAAACACGAGATCTAATTCAAAATGGACCAATCAGAACATTCAAATTGCCAACATGTATGGCCAAACTCTGATGACCTGAAACACTCTAGTCATCTTCCCTGATGATCTCTCACTGGAGTTTCATCATTTGATAAATTCAGAACACGATACAAACACCAATATGATCGTCTCCTCATCTAGAATTCGACCTCATGCTCAAAATTCATTTATCTAACACTAGCATGGGGAATTTTAAAGAAGTTTCAGAAGCAAGCAAGCCACGAAAAATAAAATAAAATGATGAACACGATCAATTAACATCAGATAAGTTAAAGGAAAGCATCAGAGTGAATGACTATATTGTGGTAACTTGTTTGAGTTTAAATGATGCTCAAAACTACCTTGTCCAAATGGTGATCAGAAGTTGATGAATCTCGTCTAGTCAGGGCACTTTAGAAGGTCTTAGAGTTTGGAAATTGTTGCAAAAGCTTTAGAGAAGACCGAAGGTGCTAAAGAAATTAATAAATTGGATTGAAACAAGCTAGAAAGCAAAACACGATAGTTCAATTTTCTGGAAAATTTTCAGAGTGAAAAAGGGATTTCTTGGCTTTCCAAAGCTTGTAAATGAACGCAATATGTTGCTCTATTTATAGGGAATGTGTTCGGATCCATATACGTGTGGAATGAAGCTCAATTCGCAAAAACGAATTTAATTAGAATGTGAGAAATGTGTGACTTACGATCCATCAAAACTCAGCTAAATGATGCATTTTAAGAGTCAATTAACTTTTGGAGACTTGGTTAAACTTGTTTAGATCCAAAACGCTTGGTAATTTGGCTTGCAAATGAGATCACTGAAGTTCAAATTTCGGATCTGGTGATTTCTTCAGTTCCAAGTCGTCATGTTCAACTCAATGGGGCATCTTGTTCAGGAGGCTTTTTGATTCCATTATTCTTGCAATTGGTTGACATCATATCAAGGACCACAATATGCCAAGAAAGTTTGCATTTGGATGCTTGAGCACAAAGTTATGAGATGTTGAAGTTTGACAAATCAACTCAACTAAGATCCAAGGGTAACAGAAGTCAACAAATATCAAATGTAATAAAATGGATTAAAAACATTTTTAAAATGAACTTTAAAAGGGGAATAAAAGGAAAAATCCATAAAGCCATTCAAAATACCAAATAAATAGCCAAGAAAATTACAAATGTTTGTAAATAAAATAACAAACAATAAATTATTTTTTTCAAAATTTTTAATTGAATAAAAGTATTTTAAAACCAATTAAAACAAAGAAAAAAGAGAAAATTCTAGAAAAATAAAAAATTAAGAAAATAAAATGTTGATAAATAAAAATCAGATAAAGAAAAAAAAAATAAAAGTTTAGAAATTATTTTCGTAATTTTTGGATGCAAACAGAATTTTCTATGAATTTTAAAGGAAAAAGAAATTTAAAATGAAATAAGAAAAATAAATAAAATCAGAAAAAACATCGAGCGTTGGATCTGGCCTCATTGATTGACGTGGAAGATCCAACAATCTTTAGGCTAAGGCGCACAATGGAAATTAGCAAAAATGAAACACGGGATCAAATTCAAAATGGACCAATCAGAACATTTTGAATTTCCGACGTGTATGAGAAAACTCAAATGACCTGAAACACTTCGGTCATCTTCCCCGATGATCCCTCGTCGAAGTTTCATTGTTTGGAAAATTTAGAACACGACATAGACACCAATATTATCGCCTCCTCATCATGAATTCGACAATCTTTCAGAGACGCTTCAGAAGCAAGCAAGCCACGAAAAATAAAATAAAATAATGAACACAATCATTCAACATGAGATAAGTTAGAGGAAAGCATCAGAGAGTGAAGGACTACATTGTGGTAACTTGTTTAAGTTTAAATGATGCTCAGAACTACCTTGTCTAAATGGTGATCAGAAGTTGATGAAGCTCGATCTGGTCAGGGAACTTCAGAAGGTCTTAGAGCTTGGAAATTGTTGCCAAAGCTTCAGAGAAGACGAATGTGCTAATGCAATTAATAAATTGGATTGAAACAAGCTAGAAACCAAAACACGACAATATTTGCTCTATTTATAGGGAATAAGGGATATCTTGGATCTCTAAAGCTTGTAGATGAATGCAATATTTACTCTATTTATAGGGAATATGTTGGGATCCAAATATGTGCAGAACGAATTTGATTAGAATGCGAGAAATGTGTGACTTACGATCCATCAAAACTCAGCCAAATCATGCACTTTAAGGCTCAATTAACTTCTAGAGACTTGGTTAAACAGGTTTAGATCCAAAACACGTGGCAATTTGGCTTGCAAATGAGATTAGTGAAGTTCAAATTTTGGATCATGGGGATTTCTTCAGTTCCAAGTCATTGTGTTCAATTCAATGAGGCATCTTACTCAGGAGGCTTTTTGATCATATTATTCTTGCAATTGGTTGACATCATATCAAGGATCACAATGTGCTAAGAATGGTTGCATTTAGATGCTTGAGCACAAAGTTATGACATGTTGAAGTTGAACAAATCAACTCAACTAAGATCCAAGGCTAACAGAAGTCAACAAAGGTCAAACAAATATAAAATGCAATAAAATAAAATAAAATGCATTTAAAACATTTTTCAAATGAATTTTAAAAGGGAAATAAAAGAGAAAATCCATTAAGCCCTTCAAAACACCAAATAAACGACAAAGAAAATTAAGAAAGGTTGGAAATAAAATAACAAACATAAATTAATTTTTTTCATAAATTTGAATGCTTAAAAGTATTTTTAAACCAATAAAAACAAAGGAAAAAAGAGAAAATTCCATAAAAATAGAAAATCAAGAAAATAAAATATCGAAAAATAAAAATCAAATGAAGAAAAATAAAAGAAAATTTTAGAAATTATTTTGGTATTTTTTGGATGCAAAATGAGTTTTCTACGAATTTTAAAATAAAAAGAAATTTAAAATGAAAAAAGAAAAGAAATAAAATAAGAAAAAACACTGAGCGTTGGATCTGGACTCATTAATTGGCGTGGCAGATCCAATAATCCTCAGGCTAGGGCGCACGATGGAAATTAGCAAAAATGAAACACGGGATCTAATTCAAAACTGATCAATCAGAATATTTCAAATTTCCGACATGTATGGCCAAACTCTGATGACCTGAAACACTCTGGTCATCTTCCCTGATGATCTCTCACTTGAGTTTCATCGTTTGGTAAATTCAGAACACGAGACAAACACTAATATGATCACCTCCTCATTAAGAATTCGACATCATGCTCAAAATTCATTTATCTAACATGAGCATGAGAATTTTAAAGAAGTTTCAGAAGCAAGCAAGCCACGAAAAATATAATAAAATGATGAACAGGATCAACCAACACCAGATAAGTTAGAGGAAAGCACTTTGAATTACTATATTATGGTAAATTAAATTGTTTGAGTTTAAATGATGCTCAGAACTATCTTGTCCAAATGGTGATCAGAAGTTGATGAAACTCGTATAGTCAGGGCACTTCAGAAGTTCTTAGAGTTTGGAAATTGTTGAAAAAACTTCAAAGAAGACCGAAGGTGCTAAAGGAATTAATAAATTGGATTGAAACAAGCTAGAAATCAAAACACGATACTTCAATTTTCTGGAAAAATTTCAGAGTGAAGAAGGGATTTCTTGGCTTTCCAAATCCTGTAAATAAATGCAATATGTTGCTCTATTTATAAGGAATGTGTTCGGATCCAAATACGTGTGCAATGAAGCTCAATTCGCGCAAAACAAAATTAATCAGAATGTGAGAAATGTGTGACTTACAATCTATCAAAGCTCAGCCAAATGATGCATTTTAAAAGTCAATTAACTTCTAGAGACTTGGTTAAACATGTTTAGGTCCAAAACGCTTGGTAATTTGGCTTGCAAATGAGATCACTGAAGTTCAAATTTTGGATCATGGTGATTTCTTCAGTTCTAAGTCGTCATATTCAACTCAATGGGGCATCTTGCTCAGGAGACTTTTTGATTACATTCTTCTTGCAATTGGTTGACATCATGTCAAGGACCTCAATGTGCCAAGAAAGTTTGCATTCGGATGCTTGAGCACAAAGTTATGACATGTTGAAGTTGAACAAATCAACTCAACTAAGATCCAAGGCTAACAAAAGTTAACAAAGGTAAAACAAATATAAAATGCAATAAAATAAAATAAAATGCATTAAAAACATTTTAAAATGAATTTTAAAAGAGGAATAAAATAGAAAATCCATAAAGCCCTTCAAAACACCAAATAAATGGCAAATAAAATTACGAAAGGTTGGAAATTAAATAACAAACATAAATTAATTTTTTTCAAAAATTTTAAATGCTTAAAAGTATTATTAAACCAATTAAAACAAAGGAAAAAAGAGAAAATTCCGTTAAAATAGAAAATCAAGAAAATAAAATGTTGAAAAATAAAAATCAAATGAAGAAAAATAAAAGAAAATTTTAGATATTAATTTGGTATTTTTTGGATGCAAATGAGTTTTCTATGAATTTTAAAAGAAAAAGCAATTTAAAATGAAAAAAGAAAAAGAAATAAAATCAGAAAAAACATCGACTGTTGGATCTGACCTCAATAATTGACGTGGATGATCCAACAATCCTCAAGCTAGGGGGCACGATGGAAATTAGGAAAAATGAAACACGGGATCTAATTCAAAATGGACCAGTCAGAACATTTCAAATTGCCGACGTGTATGGCCAAACTCTGATGACCTGAAACATTCCGGTCATCTTCCCTGATGATCCCTCACCAGAGTTTCATCATTTGGTAAATTCAGAACATGAGACAAACACCAATATGATCGCCTCCTCATCAAGAATTCGATCTCATGCTCAAAATTCATTTATCTAACATGATCATGGCGAATTTTAAAGAAGTTTCAAGAGTAAGCAAGCCACGAAAAATAAAATTAAATGATGAACATGATCAATCAACACCAGATAAGTTAGAGGAAAGCATCGGAGAGTGAATGACTACATTGTGGTAATTTGTTTGAGTTCAAATGATGCTCAGAACTACCTTGTCCAAATGGTGATCATAAGTTGTGATCATAAGTTGATGAAACTTTATCTAGTCAGGGCACTTTAGAAGGTCTTAGAGCTTGGAAATTGTTGCAAAAGCATCAGAGAAGGCGAAGGTCCTAATCGAATTAATACATTGGTAGAAACAAGCTAGAAATCAAAACACGATAGTTCAATTTTCAGGAAAAAATTTCAGAGTGAAGAAGGGATTTCTTGGCTCTCTAAAGCTTGTAGATGAATGCAATATGTTGCTCTATTTATAGGGAATGTGTTAGGCTCCAAATATGTGTGGGATGAAGCTCAATTAGTGCAAAATGAATTTGATTAGATTGTGAGAAATGTGTGACTTGCAATCCATCAAAACTCAACCAAATGATGCATTTTAAGACTCAATTAACTTCTGGAGACATGGTTAAACATGCTTAGATCCAAAACACGTGGTAATTTGGCTGGTAAATGAGATTAGTGAAGTTCAAATTTTAGATCATGGTGATTTCTTCAGTTCCAAGTCATTGTGTTCAATTCAATGAGGCATCATGCTCAGGAGGCTTTTTGATCATATTCTTCTCGCAATTGGTTGACATCATATCAAGGATCACAATGTGCCAAGAATGATTGCATTTGGATGCTTGAGCACAAAGTTATAAGATGTTGAAGTTGGACAAATCAACTCAACTAAGATCCAAGGGTAACAGTAGTCAATAAAGGTTAAACAAATATAAAATGCAATAAAATGGATTAAAAACATTTTTAAAATGAACTTTAAAAGGGGAATAAAAGAGAAAATCCATAAAGCCCTTCAAAGTACTAAATAAATAGCCAAGAAAATTACGAAAGGTTGCAAATAAAAAACAAACATAAAATAATTTTTTCAGAATTTTTAAATGCAGAAGAGTATTTTTAAACCAATTAAAACAAAGGAAAAAAGAGAAAATTCCAGAAAAATAGAAAAGTAAGAAAATAAAATGGATGCAAAATGGATTTTCTATGAATTTTAAAAGAAAAAGCAATTTAAAATGAAAAGGAAAAAGAAATAAAATCAGAAAAATCATTGGGCATTGGATCTGACCTCATTAATTGACATGGAAGATCCAACTATCTTCAGGCTAGGGCGCACAATGGAAATTAGCAAAAATGAAACACGAGATCTAATTCAAAATGGACCAATCAGAATATTTCAAATTGCCGACGTGTATGACCAAACTCAGATGACCTAAAACACTCTGGTCATCTTCCCGGATGATCCCTCATCGGAGTTTCATTGTTTGGTAAATTTAGAACATGAGACTAACACCAATATGATCGCCTCATTATCATGAATTCGACATCATGCTTAATATTCATTTATCTAAACTGAGCATGGGTAATTTCATAGAAGTTTCAGATGCAAGCATGCCCCCGAAAATTAAATTAAATAACGAACACGATCATTCAACATGAGTTAAGTTAGAGGAAAGCATCAGAGAGTGAAGGACTACATTGTTGTAACTTGTTTGAGTTTAAATGATGCTCAGAACTACATTGTCCAAATGGTGATCAGAAGTTAATGAAACTCAATCTAGTTAGGGCACTATAAAAGGTTTTAGAGCTTGGAAATTGTTGCAAAAGCATCAGAGAAGGCGAAGGTGCTAATGGAATTAATAAATTGGATAGAAACAAGCTAGAAATCAAAACACGATAGTTCAATTTTCTGGAAAAAATTTCAGAGTGAAGAAAAGATTTATTGGCTCTCTAAAGCTTGTAGATGAATGCGATATGTTGCTCTATTTATATGGAATGTATTGGGATCCAAATATGTGTGGAATGAAGCTCATTTAGTGCAAAATGAATTTGATTAGAATGTGAGAAATGTGTGACTTGCAATCCATCAAAACTCAACCAAATGATGCATTTTAAGACTCAATTAACTTCTGGAGACATGGTTAAACATGCTTAGATCCAAAACACGTGGTAATTTGGCTTGTAAATGAGATTAGTGAAGTTCAAATTTCGGATCATGGTGATTTCTCCAGTTTAAAGTCACTGTGTTCAATTCAACGAGGCATCTTGCTAAGGAAGCTTTTTGATCATATTCTTCTTACCAAGAATCAAAATGTTCCAAGAATGGTTGCATTTGGATGCTTGATCACAAAGTTATGACATGTTGAAGTTGAACAAATGAACTCAACTAAGATCCAAGGCTAACAGAAGTCAACAAAGGTCAAACAAATATAAAATGCAATAAAATTAAATTAATTAAAAACATTTTTAAAATGAATTTTAAAAGGGGAATAAAAGAGAAAATCCATAAAGCCCTTCAAAACACCAAATAAACGGCTAAGAAAATTACGAAAGGTTGGAAATAAAATAACAAACATAAATTTATTTTTTCAAAAATTTAAAATGCTTAAAATTATTTTTAAACCGATTAAAACAAAGGAAAATTTTTTCTAGAAAAATAGAAAATCAAGAAAATAAAATGTTGAAAAATAAAAATCAGATGAAGAAAAATAAAAGAAAATTTTAGAAATTATTTTGGTATTTTTGGATGCAAAATAAATTTTCTATGAATTTACAAAGAAAAAGAAATTTAAAATGAAAAAAAATCAGAAAAAACACGGAGCGTTGGATCTGGCCTCATTAATTGACGAGGTAGATCCAACAACCCTCAGGCTAAGGCGCACGATGGAAATTAGTAAAAATGAAACACATGATCTAATTCAAAATGGACCAATCAGAACATTTCAAATTGCCAACGTGTATGGCCAAACTCTGATGACCTGAAACACTCCAGTCATCTTCCACGATGATCACTCACCAGAGTTTCATTGTTTGGTAAATTCAGAACACGAGACAAACACCAATATGATAGCCTCCTCATCACGAATTCGGCCTCATGCTCAAAATTCATTCATCTAAATTGACCATGGGGAATTTCAGAGAAGTCTCAGAAGCAACCAGACCACAAAAAATTAAATTAAATGATGAACACGGTCAATCAACACCAGATAAGTTAGAGGAAAGCATCAGAGAGTGAATGACTACATTGTGGTAACTTTTTTGAGTTTGAATGATGCTCAAAACTACCTTGTCCAAATGGTGATCAGAAGTTGATGAAGCTCGATTTGGTCAGGGCACTTCAGAAGGTCTTAAAGTTTGGTAATTGTTGCAAAAGCTTCAGAGAAGACCGAATGTGCTAATGGAATCAAGAAATTGGATTGAAACAAGCTAGAAATCAAAACACGATAGTTCAATTTTCTAGAAAACTTTTAGAGTGAAGCAGGGATTTCTTGGATCTCTAAATATTTTAAATGAATGCAATATGTTGTTCTATTTATATGGAATATGTTTGGATTCAAATACGTGTGGAATGAAGCTTAGTTCGTGCAAAACGAATTTGATCACAATGTGAGAAAAGTGTGACTTCCAATCCATCAAAGCTAAGCCAAATGATGCGTTTGAAGAGTCCATTAACTTCTTGAGACTTGGTTAAACATGTTTAGGTCTAAAAATCTTGGTAATTTAGCTTGCAAATGAGATTAGTGAAGTTCAAATTTCAGATCATGGTGATTTCTTCAGTTCTAAGTCATCATGTTCAACTCAATGGGGCATCTTTCTTATGAGGCTTTTTGATCCCATTCTTCTTGCAATTGGTTGACATCATATCAAGGATCATAATGTGACAAGGAAGGTTACATATGGATGCTCGAGCATAAAGTTATAACATGTTGTAGTTGGCACGAAAATCTGGTCATGTAACTTAGAAAATTCTAAGTCCTAAGTGGCTGAAAATGACCTGTAATGTCTTAAAGAATTCCATGGCCTTCCAAGCATAATTTGACTTTGATCGTTAAAGAAAACTTATAGAGTGCATCACAAATGATATTGTGCAAAATTAATCAGCCTCAAATGTTAAAAGTTGAAGTAGTTATAAACCTTGAAGGTTGAGAAAAAATCACTTGAAAATAGGTCAAATTTCACCAAGTCCATAAATGACCTATAATGTCTCCAAACTTTTGATGATCCTATAAGCATAATTGACTCTTGTCATGTAAATATAAGTTGTAGAGGATAATGAGAAAAGTCATATTAAAAAAGAAGCATTAAAAAATATTGAGAATTGAAGGAGTTGTGATCCTTTGAATTTTGATTTCAAATGTTGAATTTTTGGTCAAACCACTTGGAATAAGCTTGTGCACTTGGAATTTTCTTGCATTTCAAGGTATATGGATGATCATATGAACTCAAAATAAGGTTTCCTTGAATTTATATTGATTGAATTGCTCAAAGTTTGAGGTAACTCGTTGAAGAATGCATGGAAATAAAGTCATGAACCTTTGACTTCTCTTGAGAAATAAGCCACAAGACTTTGAAATTCTCTTGTTCAAAATGAGATAGAAAGATGCTTGAGAACCCTAGTGATCAAGTTTTGAAAATAGCCCCTTGAGAATGAATGATTAAACATACTTTACTGAGGAATCAAAGAAAACCCTAGCTGAGGAGCCATGTTTGATGCTCTTGATGAAAAACCCTACCTTGCATAGTAAACTTAAAGAAAACAAAACATATTTTTGATATTTTGGTTAGTGGTTAGATAAGTAATATAAACACAAAGGTAAAACACCAACAAAGAGGTGTTTGATGATCCTTGCAAATGCAAACCCAAAGATGAGAGAGTGATGACCAAGATGTGATTTTGTTTGTGTCCAAGGATGAAAATGATATGTGGGATCTTAGGGTTAAAAATTAGGGTATGACATATAGATTCAACAAGTCTCAGGGATATCACGTTCACGGCCAGTACTTGCCATTCGTAGCTTCTCTGCGAAGAGTTAGAGTGTCCTCCACAAACCCGTCCATCTCAATTTAGCTTGAATGTCTCCCAAACAAATTGAATAAATCGAATTATAATCATTCAAAGCCTGCCCATCTCTTCCTTCTATCATCTTCTTTAAAATTATGCAACATTGCATTCTATTGTAATGTTCCATTGTCTTAGGAGATTCATTACTCTTTGATTAATATAGGGTTTGTGGTGGTTGTCTTTTAATAGATAAAAAAATCAAATAAAATTTTCACAGTTAAATCTTTTTAAATCATCATTTAATAATAATGAATTTCTTTTAAAATTAAAATCATATAACTATAATATAGGATATTTTTACGGGCACATATCTATTAGTTAATATCCAATTTCACAACTAAACCTTTTATAATCATTATTTAATAATATTTTCTACATATAACTATTATATACATTAATTAAGAACTTGTTAATGTATATCTATTAGTTAACATATTTTTTCACTAAATCGTTTTTTATAAATGTTTAATAATATCTTATTAAAAAATCCTTATATCTATTATATAGGTTGCTTTATACATCCATTGTTTATATTAGAGATATGTTAAAGAGTTAGTTAGAATAGTTATGTGTGGCAATTAAAAGGTAGTTACAAAAGGTGAAGTTAGTTAGAATAGAAAAAAATTGATAAATTTGATTGCTTTGTTGTTTTTATGATATTTTGAAAATTTGATCTTTTCAATCAATAAACAATTCAAGATTATAAAAATATTTAAGTAGTTAAGAGATTTCACAAAACTTTTTCACAAAACTTTTTCACATATGAATGAAAGTTGTGCAAGAAAAATTTTTGGTCAATATTTTATTGACACTTAAAACAGATGAAAAATATTCATGAAGAAGATTAATTTTACTGTCAAATTATTCTGCTGTTTATACATCACAAGACACATTTTTTAAAAGACTTGTGATGCTTGAAAATAATTAAAAATAATTTGCAATACTACAAGAAAATGATTCATAAAAATTGCTATGAGAAGGTAACATTGATTCAGAAATTTTCCAAAAGTTACAAATGACAATCGATTGTCATACCATGTTAATAGACTGTTGAAGCTTCAAAGTTCAAAAATATAGAAAATTTCAAAGTGACGATCGATTGCATATACCCCAACAATCGATTGTCTAAGGCAAATTTTGGAAAAATTTGGAATCATCAACCGATTGCAACAACGATGTCAATTGATCGATGCCTTGAAGAATTTCAATATTTCGCTTGGCAAAGAAATTGAAGAAATCGATTGTTTCCGTAGAGCAATTGATTGCTTTAATAAAAGTTTTGAAATTTTTCTAAGTTCATTACTATGTAAAAGTCATTTCACAATGGTTGAAAAAACGATACCACCACATGTGACCAACCGTTGTGAAGTATGAGGTGGTTGTATGTATGATGTTTCCCACCATGGTCGTGCTCCCATGATTATACTATATGTAGCTCACTACATATCACAACAGTTACTTTAAACAGCCTCTGTGATATTCTTAACGCATAACATTTAACAATAGTTGGTATAAACAACTGTTGTGATATATACACTGAGTTTATTATAAATTACGCGGAATGCTTATTTCGCCAATGCTAACTAAACATATAATCTTTCAATATGATCTAGACCATTATAATATGACAAATTAAGTTATATTAGAAGAACATGTGCACGTTCAATACTTGACAAGATTTCTTCAACTAAGTTATCCGCATTTTACTCTTTAACAATTAGAACTTTTTTTAATGCTCCTAGTTTTTTCACCTCCCCCTTCTTCAACTCTAGTTTATTTTGCAAAATATTATTTACTTTGCAAACAAAATTAGAGGTGGAGAAAGGGGCGGTAGAAGAACTACATGCATTAAATTCTAGAAATGCATCAGAATGTAAGGACATATCTAGAAATACATCGGATAAAAGGAACAGTAGGGTTCTGGAAATGCATTAGAAGAAAAGGAGACATCGAGGAATACATCGTGTCGCGGCTGGAAAAAGGACAGAGTCGTCACCATCCTTTATTCGTTCCTAAGGAACGGGGAAATAATGATAAAACCTATGAACTAAGGGTAAGATGCTAGTTTCGGGAGTCAGTTAAATAAGGGGAAGGTGTTAGGCACCCCTTACCTCCATTGTACTCAATGGGATCCTCCTCTAATTTTAGGGTTAGTGTGTCCTTAAGATGTTTGCTTTATTAATTATTATTGGTTAATTTTTTATCTATTTATTGAAAATTATTTTATTTTAAAAGAAAATTGATTAATTGAAAAAAAAATGATTATTGTACTCGCTAGAGTCTTACAACTCTATGCCTACGTACCCTCAAATTTATTGAAGGATCAGAGCCCCGTAGTTCGTCTTAAAAAATGTTGGTTGGTTGATTATTTTTATCCTTTGAAAATTCTCACGCATCGGAGGTGGAGAAGTAATTGATTTAGAGAAAATGCCTCAATACAATAGGGTAGAGGTCTTACAATTTGAAGTGTGTTGAATTTGATTTTTCCCTCTTCGATTGATTGCAAAAAAATCTCATTACTTTGATTTAAGAAAATGACCCCTAGTGATATTATATCATTATTCAAATATTAAAAGTTTAATTTAGAAACCCAAAGACCGTATTCCTTATTCCTGATTTTATCCCTAATAATTGTTATAAATTTTATCTCATGTTATCCCTAAGTTAATCAATGATTATCCCATTAATTACAACAACAAAAATTATAATACTTAAATATTATATATTTATATGACATATCCTTTATCCTAATTTCTATACCTAATTTATATTCCTTGATTTATCCATATCCCAATTTCTATCACTCATTTATATCCCTTCATTTATCCCTTAAAACCCTAAAAATTTATCCCTATTTATTGTCCCAAAAAATTTTATCCCTAATTTTTTATCCATAAAACCCTAAAAATTTATCCTTATTTATTGTCCCAAAATTTATCTCAAAATTTATCCCAAAGTTATCCCTAAATTATCCCAAATTATCCCATAACCTTATCTCATATTATACCTAAAATCATCCCAATTAATTATTTGCAAAAATAATTATTACTTTATTTAAGAAAATAAATTAAAAGGATAATTATATAAACCCAAGGGTTATATCCCTTATCCCTAAAACTTTAAAAATTTATCCCTATTTCTTATCCCAAAGTTATTCCTAAATTATCTCATAGTTATACCATAATTTTTTTATCCCTTAAAATACTAGGGTTTTATCCCAAATTATTAGTTTTTGGGCATAAGTCTTTTTTAGAGAAAGTGTGTAGAAATGGGTTATATTAAAATAATTATAATTATTCAAACACAATCAATATTAGGATGATCCACAACAACAAAACCAATACCCTAAGCAAGTATTAGGCATCAAATAAGAAACACCATATCAAATAGTTATATAAGTGACGAAATAAGGGAACCCGACCTACGGGGAGGAGATTATCCTCGGTTAAGAGAAACCGACCAACAGGGAGGAGATTGTCCCCGATTAAGCAGTAAGATTCAACCTTTTTTGTTATTCTTTCTTGCCCTTTATGTTTTTGATCATAGCCTTCTCGTAATTCCTATTCTTCGTTCGCGCCTTTTAAAAAGATTGATGATGATGGAGACTTTAGGATTTTGGTGTTGTTGTTCCTCAATATGAAGAGCAACAACTTTGGAATACTGGATTTAGTAAATTGTGGATGGTCAAAAGTGTGAAAAGTGAGTACTATTTATAGGTAAAATTAGGTTAAAAAAATTAAATGAGATTGAACTGTTTAGGAATATTTTAATTTAACTTGATTTTCTCAATTTCTTAAAGCCAAGTCAACGAATCTGGATGGATTCATGGCTTGGGGAATTTAGATTAAAAAAAAATTTAATAAATAAAAATAAGCTAATTCCCTAATAATAATAAAAGATTTTAATTTTTTTTTATTTTGATTTTTTGGGATTTTATTCATAAAACCATGATTTTAATGGAAAAATAGTATTTTTAATATATGCTTTAAATAAAAATACGAAAATTAATAATTAAATAATAAAAAATGTTATTTTTGTAGTTTTGAAAATAAATGTAAAAGTTAGAAATAAAGTAAAAACAAATAAATGAGAAAAATATAAAATCTAAAAGTGAGAAAGGTAAGATTTGGACTCATGACCTTTCTCACTCACAACTCTTTACACATGCTTTTCTACCAATTGTGCTATTTCATTCATTTTAAATAAAATAGCATTAGCGATTATATAATAATAATTAATATTAGTAATAATATTAATACTAATATTATTCTCTAATAACCCTATTATGATCCTAATTAGATAATATATCAATTAATAATAATTTGATTAACAAAAAAAATAATTAATTAATTTAACCCTAATTAATCATAATATTAATCTATTCATAAATAACCACAATATAACTTAATATTAATATAAAAATAAAAATAATATCAACCTATCCCCATTTAACTAATAATATTATTATAATTTATTCTACCCCTGCTATTAAAATAAATAACCCCCCTAATTATTAGTTTTTACTAATGTGTTTTAGTAAGACAAAATATCCTAGTTACCAATGGTAATATCCCTCTAGCATAACTCCCCAAATTATTAAGTTCCAATCAACATCCCTGAATTAAAACAAATCCCTAGGAGGGACTAAAACGTCAAATTGGTCCCCCTTTGACTTTTTAGGTCATTGGGATTGACCAGATGCCTTATAAAGGGCCTTGAGAATGTCAATGACCTAGATTCAAAGTCAATAACAAGAAAGAAATAGTGGTCAAAATTTGGGGTACGACACATCAGATAAAAGGGAATGATTCTGGAACTTTGATAGATAAAACGAAAAAAAGTTAGGGAAATACATCAGAACAAAAGAAACATTCGGAAATCACTTTGGAGAAAGAAATAACTAAATTATGTAAATGCATCAGAGTAGGAGGGACTATTCAGAAATACATCGGAACATAAAACTCGTCCAAGAATACATCGGTGAGAATAGTAAATAACATCTGGAAAATACATCAGAAATAATTCTTGAAATACATCTGATAAAAAATACTCATTCGAGAATACATAAGAAATTAATTCTTGAAATACATCAGAAATAATTCTTGGCTCTACATTTGAAGTGTTCAATGATCATAAGAGCTTGAAGTACGTATTCGATCGAATGAGTTAAATATGAGGAACATGAGGTGGATTGAATTGTTAAAGGATTATGATTTTGGTTTGAATTTCTATCTTGGTAAAGCCAATGTAGTGACTAACGCATTGAGTCGGGAGACGTTGCATATGTCTACATTGATGGCTAGAGAGTTAGAGCTAATTCAAGAAATTAGAGATTTGAATTTGGTTTGTGAAGTCATGTTGTAGAGTATGAAGCTGGGTATTTTAAAACTTACCAATGGTGTTTTGGAAGAGATTAGAGAAAGTTAGAGAACGGATTTGGAATTGGTAGATCGTTTGGATTTAATCAATCAAGGTCGAGGTGGTGATTTCAAGATTGATGATAATGGTGTTATAAAATTTCGTGACAAAATATGTGTTCCTGATATGCCTAAACTCAAGAAGAATATTCTAGAAGGACACCAAAGTGATCTGAGTAGTCATCCGGGTGCTACAAAGATGTATCAGGATTTGAGAAAGATGTTTTCATGGCCTGGAATGAAGAAAGAGATTGTAAAGTTTATGTATGCACGCCTCACTTGACAGAAGTCAAAGATTGAGTATCAAAAGTCATTGGGTTTGATTCAATTGTTGTCTATTCCTGAGTGGAAATGGGATAACATTTAGATGGATTTTGTGTCTGGATGGCCGGGGCTGTAAATAATTGTAATAATATATGGGTAATTGTGGATAGGTTGACGAAGTCTGCTCATTTTATTCCGATGAGATTGGATTATTCATCAGAGAGGTTGGATAAGCTGTATATAAATAAGATTGTCAATTTGCATGGTATTCCATCCCGTATTGTATCTGATAAAGTTCTGAAGTTTACGTCGAGGTTCTTGGAGAGTTTGCAGATGGCTTTGGGTATGAAGTTGCATATGAATTCTGCTTATCATCCGCAAATAGATGGTCAGACTAGGATGACTATTCAATTGCTAGAGGACTTGTTGAGGGCATGTGTACTTGACCAATGAGGTGTTTGGGATAACTTTTTTTACCTTTGATTGAGTTTACATACAACAACAGTTTTCATTCGAGTATTCGAATGGAACCATTTGAGGCATTGTAAGGTAGAAGGTGTATGATGCCTTTATGTTGGTATGAGTCATGGGAAGGTGTTGTGATTGGACCTGAGATTATCTAACAGACCACAGAGAAGATCAAAGTGAATCAGGAGAAGATGAAAGCTTCTCAGAGTCGCCAAAAGAGTTATCATGATAGACGAAGGAAAGCACTTGAGTTCCAAGAGGGAGATCATGTGTTTCTAAGGGCTACTCTGATAACTGGTGTTGGTCGAGCTTTGAATTCTCGAAAGCGCACTCCGCATTTCATCGGACCTTACCAGATTTTGCAAAGAATAAGAGAAGTGACCTATCAGATTACTTTTCCACCTCCGCTTTATAATCTTTATAATGTGTTTCATGTGTCTCAATTGAGGAGATACATTCTAGATCCTTCTCATGTGATCCAAGTGGATGATGTGCAGGTGAGAGATAACCTGATTGTTGAAGCATTATCCATGCAGATAAAGAATCGAGAAGTGAATCATTTGCATGGTAAAGAGATTACCTTGGTGAAGGTATCTTGGGGAGGACCAGTTGGTGGAAATGTAACTTGGGGAGTTGAGAGCCATATAAGGGATTCATATCTGAATCTATTCACGTGAGGTGATTTTCGAGGGAGAAAATTCTTTAAGTGGAGGAGAGTTGTAACACCCTATTTTTCTAGAAATTATTTATATTAATTAATTATAATTTTATGTGTGTATCTAATTATTATTTGTGTGATAGTTGAGATGTTTTGGGGCAACAAGGGTGGATGACCCTTAGGTAGAGAGTGTGGAGAGTAATTAGAGGTTGGTAGATTTATTTAGAATTATTTAATTGATTAAAATAATGTTTTAGTGCATTTATTTAAATGAAATAATAAAATAAAAGGAAATAATGAGTTTGAGGTGGAAAATGAGTATTATGGAGAATTAAAATAAATAATGTAAGTTAATAATAAGTTAGGCCTTAATGGAATATTAGAAAGATAAAAATAAGGTTTTTGATTTATGAGGAGAGAAGTGAGGGAAAAAGTTCACAGTACGTGAAACTTTTGGACTTGGAGAAAAAGAGGCAAGAGAAGAGAAAAGCAAGGAAAACCTAAGGAGAGCTATAGGGAAGAGAAACCATAACCAAAATGTTGGATTTTCTGGAATTACAAGGTAAGATTGGAAATTTGGTTCAACAATAGGGACATGAATGGAAGGGTAGAGGAAAGTTTAATTTTTTTTTGGATTAATGATGAATATTGATATTTGTTGAATGAAATTTATGTTTTAAAGTGTTCATGTATGTTCATCATTGATGATGTTTGGAGGTTTTAGGGATTGATATAGTATATAGATCCATGATTATATGAAAATAAGTAGTGATTCATATATGTATGTTTATGACAAAGTTTAAAACCATGAAATATTTAAGGTAATGATTTCATGGACATTTTTGTGGTTGGAGAAAATGAAAATCGTCTTGAAAATTTAAAAAAAAACAACAACTTTTTGGGAACGCCTTTGTGCACGTTTTTTTATCATTAAGTTCAACTTGTAAATTAGTTTGGGACGAGGTTTGAAGTGTTGGATAAATGAAATAGGTGACTATGACTTTGTTTCATGTGTAAAATATTTTTGGTAATGATTTTATGGATATTTTTGGGTTTGGAGGAGATGAAAATCGTGCAGAAAATTTCAAAAAAACAACAACTTTTTGGTAACCCCTTCGTGCATGGTTTTGATCATAACTTTCAACTTGGAAATTACTTTGGGACGGAGTTTGAAGTCTTAGGTATCTAAAATATAGGGATATAAATTTGTTTCAGGGGTAAAATATATTTGGTGAAGATTTGATAGATGTTTTTGGGGTTGGAGAAGATGAAGATCATGCTGGAAATTTCAGAAAAAACAACAATTTTTTGGTAACGCCTTTGTGCATGATTTTGATCATAACTTTCAACTCGTAAATCACTTCGGGATGAGGGTTGAAGCGTTGGCTAGTGGAAGAAGAGAGATATAAATTTATTTCAGGGGTAAAATATTTTTGGTGGTAATTTCATTTATGTTTTTGGGGTTGCAGAAGATGAAAGTCATGCTGAAAATTTCAGGAAAAAAATAGCAACTCTTTGGTAACGCCTTTGTGCCCGATTTTGATCATAACTTTCAACTTGTAAATCATTTGTGGACGGGGTTCAAAGTGTTGGGTATCTGAAACATAAGGCTCTAACTTTGAAATAAAATATTTTGAGACGAGGTCCGTGTTGACAAATTCTTTGATGTGTTGTGAATGATTGGTATAATGTGTTTGATTATATTGGTGGCATTCCAGGAGGATGGATTATGTTACGTATGGTTTCAATTGTGCGATCGATTGTGGATCAGTAAATATTATTATAATTTTTGTGTTAATTGCGTTATTACCATGTCATACATTCATTGTTGATATGTTGAAGGAGATGAGTCATATGTACGAATGGGGAAGAAAGACTTATCCACAACTCAGAAGGGGGAGTTCGGGATTCTTAAGGGGGAATCGAGTTCGTAAGAACCAAATGTTGACTTGGTACCACGTGCATATGAGTCGTTGTCGTTGTTGTGAGTCGCATATCATGAATGAAATATATCCATAAAATATGATTGTATGAGATTATGATCTTCTTATATGTGATGCTGATGATAATTTGGGTGTGAGAATGTGATATGTTGTTATGCATGATTGTGTAGATGTTGTACTCTATTTTACATTCTATGTTGTTATTATTAAAATGAATTCTTATCCCTTCTGTTTGAATGTTGCCTTTACATGGGCATCGTGCAAATACTCAAGAGTAAAGACGTTGTTATGAGTGGAAATTAGCTCCTTGAGCTATTATTTTAGTTTATTCCTCTTAGCTTTGGTTATGCTCAGATATATAACACTGGGGAGAAAATTATTTGTTTGGTGTTGAAATTTCCTTAGAGATAATGCATGCTCTCATATTTGTTTTATATTTTGACGTGATAGCACTAGGAGAAGACTCATGAGTCGATGCTTTTAATTTTCTTATGAAAACTATTATGAGATTTTAAATTGGTATATTTTTTTATTATTATTCCACTGCGAAGATATTTAAATAAGTTGGATGTCGTGTAAACATCCTAAGTGCAAATTTATGCAACAAAATGTTTTATTGTAACCCGTGTTACGGAGCAGGCTATGATTATTGTGAGTGACATCCTAAGTGATTGTATTTCGTAAATTAAATTGTTTGATAATTACGCGCGGGTTTTTAGGTTGTTACATTTTTTTATAAAGACCAACTCTTCTTTTTATTGTATTTTCCCTTTCAGAATAAAAAATTAGAGAAAGTTTTCTCTCAGTATGCGCTGAGTGAGTGTGTCCTTGTGGCCTCCCTCTCAAAACTATAGCTACTACTAAATATATATATATATATGGACATGCTAGGGTTACACAATTACTCTTATACCATAAATACCCATTTTAATATTTTTAAGAGATACTATGGTTTAGAACTAAGTAAACAAAAATAAATCAACCATTTTAAAATAAATGAGATAAAATTGAATTGAAAACATAGACAATCCTAATTATATTTTATGAACATTTTGACAAATAAATAAAAATAAAAGGACGTAAAATGAATAAAAAAATGGGTGCAAAAATGCTCGAAAAATTAATTTGAATGCAACAAAATGATCAGTGAGGAATAAACTCCTAGAAAACAGACAAGTTTTGATCAAAATTTGAAGTAAAAAATGTTCGGTTGAAAAGGTTCAAACAAGTCAAAATGCAACCTCAAAAGGATTTGAAAAAATAAAACGAGCATGCAAGGTTAAACTACGCGAACCATAGACTAACAAAACTGACATATGCAAGCTCGATTTTGAAATTTTCCGCCCGCTAATTTAACATGCATTTGAGAATCAGTTCAACCTGTATGTTTGTAGATCCAAAATATTTATTATGGTCGATATTTTAGGCATTATACAAGATAAAAGCATGTTATTCTATGAAGGTGATGCGAATGTGATGATGAATGTATCAATTTTTTGAATGAGGGGAACAATTGGAGTGTGAGACGCACACCGCAAGTTATTTTGATGGCTACGTGACCCCTTATTTGCACATGCTCGCTTGATAAGCCCACCAACAGTCCTTTGATCACATGGATCTTACTGGGATAAAGTTGGAGTTTATGGGAAGAATCCCATAATAGGATATCAACTGAACTCCAGGGGTCTGGCAAGACTCCTTTGATATCCCACATGGTTGTTGGCGTGATTGAGGATTCCAACAACGTCATTTCTAAAGAATGTAATGTTGGCTCATGAATCTCCTTGGCTATCTTCAAGAAGTACCGAGGACATCACGTTTGCGGCCAGTAGTTTCCATGCGTAGCTTCTCTGCAAAGAGTTAGAGCGTCCTCCAAAAGCAAAACTCTAGACTAAGGTGTTAGCCACTGAGTGTGGAGCTTTATTGGCCATCTTCAAGGGAAGATGGTGAGAATGGTAATGACGAAGGTGTGACCAGAGTTAGTTTTACCTGGGCTCCACAGTGGGTGCCACTAAAATTTTCAAAACGCACATGAGTGTGTGGTACCATAAACTAGTGGGGGTAACCAGAGACCTTATTAGTTTTTTTATGGTTAGGGTTTTCCCGCAGTGGCGAGAGGCCCTGTTTGGTGGTATTTATGGTGGTCAGAAAGGTCCAACTCACGTGAGGTGAGAGGCTTAATGTTTATGTGTTATGCAATGTAAGTTATGATCTGTTTTCTCAACCCTAAGATGGGGGTATTTATATAGGTGTTTTTTAGGCTTATGATTTACTTGGGAATGATAATCACCCATTCAGTCAAAGATAGACTGTTGAATCCTTATTTCCTAGGGAGATAAGGGTTCATCTATTGACCCGGCTTCTCTTTGAAAGAGAAACATATTTTGCCACATTTCCCACGACTAGGCGAGTAGGTAGCACTAAAGGAGAGGAGGCCTCTAGTGGAGGACGACATATAGGAGTCAACCCTTAAGGGCAATTAACACTCTCCCACCCTTAATATGTTTCTTACAAATATATCTCAACAATAGATCGTCAACCTATGAGTCATAGGTCTGATGTGTCAAAAAGGAAATGCGACAAAGACTATTAAAATCTCATGCATTATAATAGAAAAAGTAAAGAAACTGAAAGACCAAGATGGACTCCAATGTAAATTCTCCCCCCAAAAAATTCAAATTTAAGAGTGTGAAATTCGACATGCGTGTGGGAGACCAAGTTGAATTGAAAAGCTACATCCCAATTACCCTGCTCTTGACTTGGGAGACTATATTATTCAAATCCTAAATACCTTTGATTATCAATTATCACTCACTTTAGCACCAAAGTGTTTGCCTAAACTCCCCTAAATAACCTGAATGAAGTTGGGAGCCATCAAGATTTTCAAAGGAACTAACGGTTAGATCTTTGTTCATATCGGTTTGCTTAAGATCATGTTTCATTAATAATTTGATGTATTTTTTGTGTAAAAAAATAAAATTAACTAACACAAATTCATTCAATTGGTAAGGAGTTGACAAGTGAATTCAATTCTCATCCTAATGAACTCTTAGAATTCAATTCACGAACACGTTTTTGCTAGCAATATTTCAATTCATTCTTTAAAATATTCTAGTTTTAACCAAATAGTTGGACTAAGTGGTTAATAAGCTCCACTTAAACACCAAATAGAACCCAAATTGAAATTTTAAATGAAATAATTTTTTATTAGATTTTACTTACTTCTCAATTGAATTTTAGATTATCAAAACTTGTTTTTAGAGAATTATAGGATTAATGCCAAAAAAATATGTAATTCAGTTGTGCTAAATAAATTAAATATTAATAATGATATATGTTATAAAAATTGATTGTGAAAAGAGAGAAGCAAACATTGCGAATAAAGAGAAATTAAGTTTACATTTTAAATTAAATTAAAATGTAACTTACATGGATATAAGTTAATTTAATAGTTTTATTTTGTATAAATTATTCTGTAAAAGAAATAGCTATTATGTTTTATATCCAAAATAAATATAGTTGTTAACCTAAAGAATATATTCATATTAAAACTCAATAAAATAACTAAAACAATAAAAATTAAATAAAAAAGCACACTAATTAAATAGAATATCATATCATATAATAAATATCAAGAAAATTTGACATGATTAAACTTGGTGCAAAAGATAGTGATACTTCTAGACGACATTGTTATCAGTACAAATGTTACCATAGAGAAATTGATTGCTTTGATGAAAGTTTTGAAATTTTTCTAAGTTCACTACTATGTAAAAGCTATTTCACAATGGTTGGAAAAAGGATACCACAACGTGTGATCGTTGTAAAATAGGGGGTGGTTGTATGTATGATGTTTTCCACAACGATTGTGCGTCCATGATTATACGCTAAGTAGCGTGCTACATATCACCATAGTTACTTTAAACAACCGTTGTGATATTCTTAACGCATGACATTTAACAACAGTTGGTATAAACAACTGTTGTGATATATACATTGAGTTTATTATAAATTATATGGAATGTTTATTTCGCCAATGCTAACTAAACATATAACCTTTCAATCTGATCTAGACCATTATAATATGATAAATTAAGTTACATTAGAAGAACATGTTCATGTTCAATGCTTGACAAGAGTTATTCAACTAAGTTATCCGCATTTTACTCTTTAACAGTTAGAACTTTGTTTAATGCTCTTAGTTCTTCCACCTTCCCTTCATTCACATATAGTTCATTTTGCAAAATATTATTTACTTTACAAACAAAATTAGAGGTGGAGAAAGGGGAGGTGGAAGAACTACATGTATTAAATAAAGTTATAGCGGTTAAAGAACAAAATGCAGATAACGGGCTGAAGAATTCTTGTCAAGAATTAAACGTGTACTTGTTTTCTAATATAACTTTATCTATCATATTGTAATTTCTAATGCAATCTGAAAAGTCATACATTCGGTAAGGGATTGTAAAGACACTCAAACCATATAAGATATAATAAACTAATCTTTTAAACAAACATTAACAACAACATTCATCAACGATAAACCTTAAACATCATACAAGATATAACAAACATATCAACTCAAAGAATGTTTCAGAAATGTACCTGTCCCATAATGACATCCACAAAGAAAGGAGGATGAAGTTGAAGTGAGAGCTGCAAACATGTGTTAATTTTGAATGGATGTCATTATGGGTCTGTCACACAAGTTTGCAGCGCTCATTTCAGCTACATCATCATTATTGAAACAAACATCCCTACCTACAAGTAAAAACAAGCAGAAAGTTCAAACATTATGAAACAAACTATTGAAACCTAAACAATAATACATCAACATAAGCAGATTTTGAAATAAAACAACATCAACAACATACAAAACCATTTATCAATAACAACATCAACAACATACACCAAAATTTATGAAACACACTAGTAAAACATAAGCAGATTTTGAAACAAAACAACATCAACAACATACAACAATATTTATCAATAACATACATACCTTTATCAACATACATAATAATAACATCAACATAACTAATATACACTAGCATGACATTGTAATCCAACCAAAATTAATCAACATACATAACATTAACATAAACATAACAACAACATACGCGAAAAAGATAAAATATGGAAAAATATTTGTCAACAACAAGCAAGCAACAACAAAACATGTGAAATCGAAGTAAGTAATGAAAATCAAGTCAACGAACATTTATCTACATTTATCGTAACACCCTCATTTTCTAATCATGTTCTAGTTTTACTTAATGAGTAGAGATTAAGGATGAATTAAGTTAAGAAATCGAGAATTTAATTACTAATCTCATTAGTGGCATGATTGGTAATTAGCTTTATAACCAAGGGTATGATGGTCTTTTCTCACAGTCCCTTTTATAAAGGAAATTGTAGACTTCATCTTATTCTTCTCATCCTTCTACTTTGAAAATCAGAATTTAGAAGAGAAAAGAAAGTATGAGTGGTGAGAGACAAGGAGGAAGAGGGAATTTTGAGAGCTCAAGTTTCATCATCAAGGGTGCATGTGGAAGTCAAGCTTGGATTCTTGCATGAGCATCCTTCAGCAAGCCTTTAAACATCAACCTTCCACCTTTTTCTTCATCAAATCAAGTTTCCTTGGAATCTTAAGGTGAGTACTTAGTTAGGACTTGGGGGATTTAGCTAGGTTTTCATGATCAAGGGAGGGTTTTGTGTTTGATGCTTGAAAATCATGTTAATTGTGTGATGAATTCCTTGATTGTGAGTACATGATTTGCATTGCATGATTAATCTTAAGTGTTACTTAAGTATCCTTTTTATGATTCAAAGTTAAAAAATAAGTCCAAAGTCAAAGGTACTAGATGAATCCCAAGGTCTTAAATCACAAACTCCCAAAGCAAGGGTCAAGATCCTAGTTCTAAGTCCATAACTCCACAACAATGCCAAGGATAGTAACCACAAGTCCATGAATCAAGAGAACCAAATTTCTTAGGGTTCTTTTCCTTTATTAATGTCTTTAGAATAAAAATAAGTCTAAAAGGACAAAGAGCAAATAACATAAGCACAAACAATATGATATGAGATGCTAAAATAGAAGCATAAAGTAAATAGCAAAAAAATAAAAAGCATAAGATAAATGACATTAAAGTAAGGTTAATACAATAAAATGTTAGTAATCAAAAAGAGAAATATGATTCATTATTTTTTGGAGAACAATCAACTATTCACCTACAAGTCTGAAAATATGGACCTTTACATCACCATGAGAAGGGCTCCAACTTGGATAAAATCAACAAGTATGCCACTAGCTCTCGTAGGTGAAAAAGAAACAATATTGTTCACACAATACCATGAGGAGTAGTAGACTTACAATCTCACTTATGAAAATGACTTGCTTTAGGGACAACTTTAGCGCTATGTTAAGAAATCGTAATTGGACTTATGTAGAAGTCACAACTATCTGAGGTCGGTCAATAATAATGTTTGTGTTAAAATGCACCATTTTTAAAATATAACAGAAGCCAACAAGGGTCAAACAAATATAAAATGCAATAAAATAAAATAAAATGCATTAAAAACATTTTAAAAATGAACTTTAAAAGAGGAATAAAAGAGAAAATCCATAAAGCCCTTCAAAACACCAAACAAATGGCCAAGAAAATTACGAAAGATTGGAAATAAAATAACAAACATAAATTAAATTTTTTCAAAAATTTTAAATGCTTTACAGAATTTTTAAACCAATTAAAGCAAAGGAAAAAAGAGAAAATTCCAGAAAAATAGAAAATTAAGAAAATAAAATGTTGAAAAATTAAAATTAGATGAAGAAAAATAAATTAAAAGTTTAGAAATTATTTTGGTATTTTTTGGATGCAATATGAATTTTAAAAGAAAAAGAAGTTTAAAATGAAAAAAGAAAAAGAAATAAAATCAGAAAAAACATGGAGCGTTGGATCTGGCCTCATTAATTGACATGGAAGATCCAACAATCCTCAGGCTAGAGCGCACTTAGTAAAAATTAAACACAGGATCTAATTCAAAATGGACCAATTAGAACATTTCAAGTTGCCGACGTGTATGACCAAACTCAGATGACCTGAAACACATCGGTCATCTTCCCCGATGATCCCTCATCGAAGTTTCATTGTTTGGTAAATTTAGAACACGAGGCAAACACCAATATGATCGCCTCCTCATCACGAATTCAACATCATGCTTAAAATTCGTTTATCTAAACTGAGTATGTGGAATTTCAGAGAAGTTTCAGAAGCAAGAAAGCCACGAAAAATAAAATTAAATAATGAATATGATCATTCAACACCAGATAAGTTAGAGGAAAGCATCAGAGAGTGAATGACTACATTATGGTAACTTGTTTGAGTTGAAATGATGCTCAGAACTACCTTTGTCCAAATGGTAATCAAAAGTTGACGAAGCTCGTTCTGGTCAGAGAACTTCAAAAGGTCTTAGAGCTTGGAAATTGTTGCAAAAGCTTCAGACAAGACCGAAGGTGCTAATGGAATTAATTATATGGATTGAAATAAGCTAGAAATCAAAACACGGTAGTTCAATTTTCTGGAAAAATTCCAGAGTGAAGAAGGGATTTCTTTGCTATTCAAAGCTTATAAATGAATGCAATATCATGTTATATTTATAGGGAATGTGTTGGGATCCAAATACGTGTGGAATGAAGCTTAATTCATGCAAAACGAATTTGATCAGAATGTGAGAAATGTGTGACTTACAATCCATCAAAGCTCATCCAAATGATGAATTTTAAGAGTCAATTAACTTCTTGAGACTTGGTTAAACAAGTTTAGGTCCAAAATGCATGGTAATTTGACTTGAAAATGAGATCAGTGAAGTTACAAATTTCGGATCCTGGTGATTTCTTCAGTTTCAAGTCAGCATGTTCAACTTAATGGGGCATCTTGCTCAGGAGGCTTCTTTATCCCATTCTTCTTGCAATTGGTTGACATCATATCAAGGATCATATTGTGACAAGAAAGGTTGCATTTGGATGCTTGAGCAGAAAGTGATGACATATTGATGTTAGACAAATCAACTCAACTAAGATCCAAGGGTAACAGAAGTCAACAAAGGTCAAACAAATATAAAATGAAATGAAACGGATTACAAACACTTTTAAAATGAACTTCTAAAGGGGAACAATAGAGAAAATCCATAAAGCCCTTCAAAACACCAAATAAACAACCAAAAAAATTACAAAAGATTGTAAATAAAATAACAAACATAAAATAATTTTTCAGAATTTTTAAATTCATAAAAGTTTTTTAAACCAATTATAACAAAGGAAAAAAGAGAAAATTCCAGAAAAACAGAAAATTAAGAAAATAAAATGTTGACAAATAAAAATTAGATGAAGAAAAATAAAAGAAAACTTTAGAAATTACTTTGGTATTTTTTGGATGAAAATTAATTTTAAAAGAAAAAGCAATTTAAAATGAAAAAAGGAAAAGAAATAAAATTAGAAAAAACACTGAGTGTTGGATCTGGCCTCATTAACGAATGTGGAAGATCCAACAATCTTCAGGTTAGGGCGCACGATGGAAATTAGCAAAAATTAAACACGGGATCTAATTCAAATTGTACCAATCAAAACATTTCAAATTGCCGACGTGGATGACCAAATTGAGATGACATGAAACACTCCAGTCATCTTCCCCGATGATCCCTCATCGGAGTTTCATTATTTGGTAAATTTAGAACACGAGACAAACATCAATATGATCGTCTCCTCATCACGAATTCGACATCATGCTTAAAATTCTTTTATCTAAACTGAGCATGAGGAATTAAAAAGAAGTTTCAGAAGCAAGTAGCCACGGAAAATTAAATTAAATTCTTTTACAAAAGGTTATAATTAAAATAGCAAACATAAAATAATTTTTTCAAAATTTTTAAATGCATAAAAGTAGTTTTAAACAAATTAAAATAAAGGAAAAAAGAGAAAATTACAGAAAAATAGAAAATTAAGAAAATAAAATGTTGAAAAATAAAAATTAGATGAAGAAAAATAAAAGAAT
Source organism: Lathyrus oleraceus (assembly GCF_024323335.1). Classification (NCBI taxonomy): domain Eukaryota; kingdom Viridiplantae; phylum Streptophyta; class Magnoliopsida; order Fabales; family Fabaceae; genus Lathyrus; species Lathyrus oleraceus. Next base: position 334,058,357 of record NC_066581.1, read on the forward strand.
ACTTTAAAAATTATTTTGTTATTTTTTGGAGGCAAAATAAATTTTCTATGAATTTTAAAAGAAGAGCAATTTAAAATGAAATAAGAAAAAGAAATAAAATCAGAAAAAACACTGAGTGTTGGATCTGGCCTCATTAACGGATGTGGAAGATCCAACAATCTTCAGGTTAGGGCGCACGATGAAAATTAGCAAAAATGAAACACGGGATTTAATTCAAAACGTACCAATCAAAACATTTTAAATTGCCGACGTGTATGACCAAACTGAGATGACATGAAACACTCCGGTCATCTTCCCATTTGATCCCTCATCGGACTTTCATTGTTTGGTAAATTTAGAACACGAGACAAACATCAATATGATCACCTCCTCATCACGAATTCGACATCATGCTTAAAATTCTTTTATCTAATCTGAGCATCAGGAATTTCAAAGAAGTTTCAGAAGCAAGCAGCCACGAAAAATAAAATTAAATAATTAACACGATCATTCAACATGAGATAAGTTAGAGAAAATCATCAGAGGGTGAAGGGCTCCATTGTGGTAACTTGTTTGAGTTCAAAAATGATGCTCAGAACTACCTTGTCTAAATGATGATAAGGAGTTGATGAAACTAGATCTGGTCAGGGAACTTCAGAAAGTCTTAGAGCTTGGAAATTGTTGCAAAATCTTCAGAGAAGGCGAAGGTGCTAATAGAATTATTAAATTGGATTAAACAAGCTAGAAATCAAAACAAGATAGTTCAATTTTCAAGAAAAAATTTAGAGTGAATAATGGATTTCTTGGCTCTCTAGAGCTTGTAAATGACTGTAATATGTTGCTCTATTTATAAGGAATTTGTTTGGATCCAAATATGTGTGGAATGAAGCTCAATTAGTGCAAAACGAATTTGATTAGAATATGATAAATGTGTGACTTGCATACCATCAAAACTCAACCAAATGATCCATTTTAAAACTCAATTAACTTCTGGAGACTTGGTTAAACATGTTTAGCTCCAACACACGTGGTAATTTGGCTTGCAAATAAGATTAGTGAAGTTCAAATTTCGGATCATGGTGATTTCTTCAGTTCTAAGTCACTATGTTCAATTCAATGAGGCATCTTGCTCAAGAGGATTTTTGATCATATTCTTCTTGCAATTGATTGACATCATATCAAGGATCACAATGTGCCACGAATGGTTGCATTTGGATGCTTGAGCACAAAGTTATGACATGTTGAAGTTGAACAAATCAACTCAACTAAGATCCAAGGCTAACAGAAGTCAACAAAGGTCAATAAAATCGATAATGCAATAAAATAAAATAAAATCCATTAAAAACATTTTTAAAATGAATTCTAAAAGGGGAATAAAAGGGAAAATCCATAAAGCCCTTGAAAACACTAAATAAACTTCTAGGAAAACTACGAAAAGTTGGAAATAAAATAACAAACATAAATTAATTTTTTCAAAAAGGTTAAATGCTTAAAAGTATTTTTAAACCAATTAAAACAAAGGAAAAAAGAGAAAATTCTAGAAAAATAGAAAATCAAGAAAATAAAATGTTGAAAAATAAAAATCAGATGAAGAAAAATAAAATAAAATTTTAGAAATTATTTTGGTAATTTTTGGATGCAAAATGAGTTTTTTATGAATTTTAAAAGAAAAATAAATTTAAAAAGAAAGAAGAAAAGAAAGAAAATCAGAAAACACACTAAGCGTTGGATCTGGCCTCATTAATCGAAGTGGTAGATTTAACAATCCTCAGGCTAGGGCGCACGATGGAAATTAGCAAAAATGAAACACGAGATCTAATTCAAAATGGGCCAATCAAAACATTTCAAATTGCCGACGTGTATGACCAAACTCTGATGACTTGAAACACTCCATTCATCTCCCCTGATGATCTCTCACCGGAGTTTCATCGTTTGGCAAATTCAGAACACGAGACAAACACCAATATGATCGCCTCCTCATCAAGAATTCGACCTCATGCTCAAAATTCATTTATCTAACACGAGCATGGGGAATTTTATAGAAGTTTCAGAAGCAAGCAAGCCACGAAAAATAAAATTAAATGATAAACACGAGCAATCAACATGAGATAAGTTAGAGGAAATCATCAAAGAGTGAAGGACTACATTGTGGTAACTTATTTGAGTTTAAATGATGCTCATAAATACCTTATCCAAATGGTGATAAGAAGTAGATGAAACTGGATCTAGCCAGGGCACTTCAAAAGGTCTTAAGCTTGGGAATTGTTGCAAAAGCTTCAGAGAAGACCGAATGTGCTAAAGGAATTAATAAATTGGATTGAAACAAGCTAGAAATCAAAACACGATAGTTCAATTTTCTGGAAAAATTTCAGAGTGAAAAATGGATTTCTTGGCTTTCCAAAGCTTGTAAATGAATGCAATATGTTACTCTATTTATAGGGAATGAGTTGCGATGCAAATACGTGTGGAATAAAGCTCAATTCATGAAAAACAAATTTGATCAGAATGTGAGAAATGTTTGACTTACAATCCATGAAAACTCAGCCAAATGATGCATTTTAACAGTCAATTAACTTCTTGAGACTTGGTTAAACATGTTAAGGTCCAAAACGCATGGTAATTTGGCTTGCAAATGAGATCACTGAAGTTCAAATTTCGGATCATGGTGATTTCTTCAGATCCAAGTCGTCATGTTCAACTCAACGGGGCATCTGGCTTAGGAGGCTTTTTGATCCCATTCTTCTTGCAATTGGTTGACATCATACCAAGGATCACAATGTGCCAACAAAGGTTGCATTTGGAGGCTTGAGCACAAAGTTATGATATGTTGAAGTTGGACAAATCAACTCAACTAAGATCAAGGGTAACAGAAGTCAACAAAGGTCAAACAAATATGAAATGCAATAAAATGGATTAAAATCATTTTTAAATGAACTTTAAAAGGGGAAGAAAAGAGAAAATCTATAAAACCCTTCGAAACACCAAATAAATAGCCAAGAAAATTACAAAAGGTTATAAATAAAATAGCAAACATAAAATAATTTTTTCAAAATTTTTAAATGCATAAAAGTAATTTTAAACAAATTAAAATAAAGGAAAAAAGAGAAAATTCTAGAAAAATAGAAAATTAAGAAAATAAAATAATGAAAAAAAATTAGATGAAGAAAAATAAAAGAATACTTTAAAAATTATTTTGTTATTTTTTGGAGGCAAAATAAATTTTATATGAATTTTAAAAGAAAGAGCAATTTAAAATGAAATAAGAAAAAGAATTAAAATCAGAAAAAACATTGAGTGTTGGATCTGGCCTCATTAACGGATGTGGAATATCCAACGATCTTCAGGTTAGGGCGCACGATGGAAATTAGCAAAAATGAAACACGGGATTTAATTCAAAATGTACCAATCAAAACATTTTAAATTGCCGGCGTGTATGACCAAACTGAGATGACATGAAACACTTCGGTCATCTTCCTATTTGATCCCTCATCGAAGTTTCATTGTTTGGTAAATTTAGAACACGAGACAAACATCAATATGATCGCCTCCTCATCACGAATTCGACATCATGCTTAAAATTCTTTTATCTAAACTGAGCATCAGGAATTTCAAAGAAGTTTCAGAAGCAAGCAGCCACGAAAAATAAAATTAAATAATTAACACGATCATTCAACATGAGATAAGTTAGAGGAAATCGTCAGAGGGTGAAGGGATCCATTGTGGTAACTTGTTTGAGTTCAAATGATGCTCAGAACTACCTTGTCTAAATGATGATAAGGAGTTGATGAAACTAGATCTGGTCAGGGAACTTCAGAAGGTCTTAGAGCTTGGAAATTGTTGCAAAATCTTCAGAGAAGGCGAAGGTGCTAATAGAATTTTTAAATTGGATTGAAACAAACTAGAAATCAAAACACGATAGTTCAATTTTCGGGAAAAAATTTAGAGTGAAGAATGGATTTCTTGGCTCTCTAAAGCTTGTAGATGACTATAATATGTTGCTCTATTTATAAGGAATTTGTTTGGATCCAAATATGTGTAGAATGAAGCTCAATTAGTGCAAAACGAATTTGATTAGAATAAGATAAATGTGTGACTTACATACCATCAAAATTCAACTAAATGATCCATTTTAAAACTCAATTAACTTCTGGAGACTTGGTTAAACATGTTTAGATCCAACACACGTGGTAATTTGGCTTGCAAATAAGATTAGTGAAGTTCAAATTTCGGATCATGGTGATTTCTTCAGTTCTAAGTCACTATGTTCAATTCAATGAGGCATCTTGCTCAGGAGGATTTTTGATCATATTCTTCTTGCAATTGATTGACATCATATCAAGGTCACAATGTGCCGCGAATGGTTGCATTTGGATGCTTGAGCACAAAGTTATGACATGTTGAAGTTGAACAAATCAACTCAACTAAGATCCAAGGTTAACAGAAGTCAACAAAGGTCAAACAAATCTATAATGCAATAAAATAAAATAAAATGCATTAAAAAAAATTAAAATGAATTTTAAAAGGGGAATAAAAGAGAAAATCCATAAAGCCCTTGAAAACACTAAATAAACGTCAAGGAAAATTACGAAAAGGTGGAAATAAAATAACAAACATAAATTAATTTTTTCAAAAAGTTTAAATGCTTAAAAGTATTTTTAAACCAATTAAAACAAAGGAAAAAAGAGAAAATTCTAGAAAAATAGAAAATCAAGAAAATAAAATGTTGAAAAATAAATATCAAATGAAGAAAAAAATTAGAAATTATTTTGGTAATTTTTGGATGCAACATGAGTTTTTTATGAATTTTAAAAGAAAAATAAATTTAAAATGAAAAAGGAAAAGAAAGAAAATCAGAAAAAACACTGAGCGTTGGATCTGACCTCATTAATTGATGTGGCAGACTTAACAATCCTCAGGCTAGGGCGCACGATGGAAATTAGCAAAAATGAAACACAAGATCTAATTCAAAATTGGTCAATCAAAACATTTCAAATTGCCGACGTGTATGGTCAAACTCTGATGACTTAAAACACTCCATTCATCTCCCCTGATGATCTCTCACCGGAGTTTCATCGTTTGGTAAATTCAGAACACGAGACAAACACCAATATGATCACCTCCTCATCAAGAATTCGACCTCATGCTCAAAATTCATTTATCTAACATGAGCATGTGGAATTTTATAGAAGTTTCAGAAGCAAGCAAGCCACGAAAAATAAATTTAAATGATGAACATGATCAATCAACATGAGATAAGTTAGAGGAAAGCATCAAAGAGTGAAGGATTACATTGTGGTAACTTGTTTGAGTTTAAATGATGCTCATAACTACCTTATCCAAATGGTGATAAGAAGTAGATGAAACTGGATCTAGCCAGGGCACTTCAAAAGGTCTTAAGCTTGGGAATTATTGCAAAAGCTTCAGAGAAGACCGAATGTGCTAAAGGAATTAATAAATTGGATTAAAACAAGCTAGAAATCAAAACACGATAGTTCAATCTTCTGGAAAAATTTCAGAGTGAAGAATGGATTTCTTGGCTTTCCAAAGCTTGTAAATGAATGCAATATGTTACTCTGTTTATAGGGAATGAGTTGGGATCCAAATATGTGTGGAATAAAGCTCAATTCATGCAAAATAAATTTGATCAGAATGGGAGAAATGTTTGACTTACAATCCATGAAAACTCAGCCAAATGATGCATTTTAAGAGTCAATTAACTTCTTGAGACTTGGTTAAACATGTTAATGTCCAAGACGCGTGGTAATTTGGCTTGCAAATGACATCAGTGAAGTTCAAATTTCGGATCATGGTGATTTCTTCAGGTCCAAGTCGTCATGTTCAACTCAATGGGGCATCTGACTTAGGAGGCTTTTCGATCCCTTTCTTCTTGCAATTGGTTGACATCATACCAAGGATCACAATGTGCCAAGAAAGGTTGCATTTAAAGGCTTGAGCACAAAGTTATGATATATTGAAGTTGGACAAATCAACTCAACTAAGATCCAAGGGTAACGGAAGTTAACAACGGTCAAACAAATATAAAATGCAATAAAATGGAATTAAACCATTTTTTAAATGAACTTTAAAAGGGCAATAAAAGAGAAAATCTATAAAACCCTTCGAAACACCAAATAAATAGCCAAGAAAATTACAAAAGGTTATAAATAAAATAGCAAACATAAAAGAATTTTTTCAAAATTTTTAAATGTATAAAAGTAGTTTTAAACAAATTAAAATAAATCAAAAAAAGAGAAAATTCCAGAAAAATAGAAAATTAAGAAAATAAAATATTGAAAAATAAAAATTAGATGAAGAAAAATAAAAGAAAACTTTAAAAATTATTTTGTTATTTTTTGGAGGCAAAATAAATTTTCTATGAATTTTAAAAGAAAAAGCAATTTAAAATTAAATAAGAAAAATAAATAAAATCAGAAAAAACACTGAGTGTTGGATCTGGCCTCATTAACGGATGTGGAAGATCCAACAATCTTCAGGTTAGGGCGCACGATGGAAATTAGCAAAAATGAAACACGAGATTTAATTCAAAATGTACCAATCAAAACATTTTAAATTGCCGACGTGTATGACCAAACTGAGATGACATGAAACACTCCGGTCATCTTCCCATTTGATCCCTCATCGGAGTTTCATTGTTTGGTAAATTTAGAACACGAGACAAACATCAATATGATCGCCTCCTCATCACGAATTCGACATCATGCTTCAAATTCTTTTATCTAAACTGAGCATCAGGAATTCCAAAGAAGTTTTAGAAGCAAGCAGCCACGAAAAATAAAATTAATTAATTAACACGATCATTCAACATGAGATAAGTTAGAGAAAATCATCAGAGAGTGAAGGGCTCCATTGTGGTAACTTGTTTGAGTTCAAATGATGCTCAGAACTACCTTGTCTAAATGATGATAAGGAGTTGATGAAACTAGATCTAGTCAGGGAACTTCAGAAGGTTTTAGAGCTTGGAAGTTGTTGCAAAATCTTCAGAGAAGGCGAAGGTGCTAATAGAGTTATTAAATTGGATTGAAACAAGCTAGAAATCAAAACACGATAGTTCAATTTTCGAGAAAAAATTTAGAGTTAAGAATGGATTTCTTGGCTCTCTAAAGCTTGTAGATGACTGTAATCTGTTTCTCTATGTATAAGGAATTTGTTTGGATCCAAATATGTGTGGAATGAAGCTCAATTAGTGCAAAACGAATTTGATTAGAATATGATAAATGTGTGACTTACATACCATTAAAACTTAACCAAATGATCCATTTTAAAACTCAATTAACTTCTGGACACTTGGTTAAACATGTTTAGATCCAACACATGTGGTAATTTTGCTTGCAAATAAGATTAGTGAAGTTCAAATTTCGGATCATGGTGATTTCTTCAGTTCTAAGTAAGTATGTTCAATTCAATGAGGCATCTTGCTCAGGAGGATTTTTGATCATATTCTTCTTGCAATTGATTGACATCATATCAAGGTCACAATGTGCCACGAATGGTTGCATTTGGATGCTTGAGCACAAAGTTATGACATGTTGAAGTTGAACAAATCAACTCAACTAAGATCCAAGGCTAACAAAAGTCAACAAAGGTCAAACAAATCTATAATGCAATAAAATAAAATAAAATGCATTAAAAACATTTTTAAAATGAATTTTAAAAGGGGAATAAAAGAGAAAATCCATAAAGCCCTTGAAAACACTAAATAAACGTCAAGGAAAACTACTAAAGTTGGAAATAAAATATCAAACATAAATTAATTTTTTCAAAAAGTTTAAATGCTTAAAAGTATTTTTAAACCAATTAAAACAAAGGAAAAAAGAGAAAATTCTAGAAAAATTGAAAATCAAGAAAATAAAATGTTGAAAAATAAAAATCAGATGAAGAAAAATAAAATAAAATTTTAGAAATTATTTTGGTAATTTTTGGATGCAAAATGAGTTTTTTTATGAATTTTAAAAGAAAGAGAAATTTAAAATGAAACAAAAAAAGAAAGAAAATCAGAAAAAACACTGATCGTTGGATCTGGCCTCATTTATTGATGTGGCAGATTTAACAATCCTCAGGCTAAGGCGCACGATTGAAATTAGCAAAAATGAAACACGAGATCTAATTCAAAATGGGCCAATCAAAACATTTCAAATTGTCGACGTGTATGGCCAAACTCTGATGACTTGAAACACTCCATTCATCTCCCCTGAGGATCTCTCGCCGGAGTTTCATCGTTTGGTAAATTCAGAACACGAGACAAACACCAATATGATCGCCTCCTCATCAAGAATTCGACCTCATGCTCAAAATTCATTTATCTAACACGAGCATGTGGAATTTTATAGAAGTTTCAGAAGCAAGCAAGCCACGAAAAATAAAATTAAATGATGAACACGACCAATCAACATGAGATAAGTTAGAGGAAAGCATCAAAGAGTGAAGAACTACATTGTGGTAACTTGTTTGAGTTTAAATGATGGTCATAACTACCTTATCCAAATGGTGATAAGAAGTAGATGAAACTGGATCTAGCCAGGGCACTTCAAAAGGTCTTAAGCTTGGGAATTATTGCAAAAGCTTGAGAGAACACCGAATTTGCTAAAGGAATTAATAAATTGGATTAAAACAAGCTATAAATCAAAACATGATAGTTCTATTTTCTGGAAAAATTTCAGAGTGAAGAATGGATTTCTTGGCTTTCCAAAGCGTGTAAATGAATGCAATATGTTACTCTATTTATAGGGAATGAGTTGGGATCCAAATACGTGTGGAATAAAGCTCAATTCGTGCAAAACAAAGTTGATCAAAATGGGAGAAATATTTGACTTACAATCCATGAAAACTCAGCCAAATGATGCATTTTAAGAGTCAATTAACTTCTTGAGACTTGGTTAACCATGTTAATGTCCAAGACGTGTGGTAATTTGGCTTGCAAATGACATCAGTGAAGTTCAAATTTCGGATCATGGTGATTTCCTCAGGTCCAAGTCGTCATGTTCAACTCAATAGGGCATCTGGCTTAGGAGGCTTTTCGATCCCATTCTTCTTGTAATTGGTTGACATCATACCAAGGATCACAATGTGCCAAGAAAGGTTGCATTTAAAGGCTTGAGCACAAAGTTATGATATGTTGAAGTTGGACAAATCGACTCAACTAAGATCCAAGGGTAACGGAAGTTAACAAAGGTCAAACAAATATGAAATGCAATAAAATGGATTAAAACCATTTTTTAAATGAACTTTAAAAGGGGAATAAAAGAGAAAATCTATAAAACCCTTCGAAACACCAAATAAATAGCCAAGAAAATTACAAAAGGTTATAAATAAAATAGCAAACATAAAAGAATTTTTTCAAAATTTTTAAATGTATAAAAGTAGTTTTAAACAAATTAAAATAAAGGAAAAAAGAGAAAATTCCAGAAAAATAGAAAATTAAGAAAATAAAATATTGAAAAATAAAAATTAGATGAAGAAAAATAAAAGAAAACTTTAAAAATTATTTTGTTATTTTTTGGAGGCAAAATAAATTTTCTATGAATTTTAAAAGAAAAAGAAATTTAAAATTAAATAAGAAAAATAAATAAAATCAGAAAAAACACTGAGTGTTGGATCTGGCCTCATTAACGGATGTGGAAGATCCAACAATCTTAAGGTTAGGGCGCACGATGGAAATTAGCAAAAATGAAACACGGGATTTAATTCAAAATGTACCAATCAAAACATTTTAAATTGCCGACGTGTATGACCAAACTGAGATGACATGAAACACTCTGGTCATCTTCCCATTTGATCCCTCATCGGAGTTTCATTGTTTGGTAAATTTAGAACACGAGACAAACATCAATATGATCGCCTCCTCATCACGAATTCGACATCATGCTTAAAATTCTTTTATCTAAACTGAGCATCAGGAGTTCCAAAGAAGTTTTAGAAGCAAGCAGCCACGAAAAATTAAATTAAATAATTAACACGATCATTCAACATGAGATAAGTTAGAGAAAATCATCAGAGAGTGAAGGGCTCCATTGTGGTAACTTGTTTGAGTTCAAATGATGCTCAGAACTACCTTGTCTAAATGATGATAAGGAGTTGATGAAACTAGATCTGGTCAGGGAACTTCAGAAGGTCTTAGAGTTGGAAATTGTTGCAAAATCTTCAGAGAAGGCGAAGGTGTTAATAGAATTATTAAATTGGATTGAAACAAGCTAGAAATCAAAACACGATAGTTCAATTTTCGAGAAAAAATTTAGAGTTAAGAATGGATTTCTTGGCTCTCTAAAGCTTGTAGATGACTGTAATATGTTGCTCTATTTATAAGGAATTTGTTTGGATCCAAATATGTGTGGAATGAAGCTCAATTAGTAGAAAACGAATTTGATTAGAATATGATAAATGTGTGACTTACATACCATCAAAACTCAACCAAATGATCCATTTTAAAACTCAATTAACTTCTAGAGACTTGGTTAAACATGTTTAGATCCAACACATGTGGTAATTTGGCTTGCAAATAAGATTAGTGAAGTTCAAATTTCGGATCATGGTGATTTCTTTAGTTCTAAGTCACTATGTTCAATTCAATTAGGCATCTTGCTCAGGAGGATTTTTGATCATATTCTTCTTGCAATTGATTGACATCATATCAAGGTCACAATGTGCCGCGAATGGTTGCATTTGGATGCTTGAGCACAAAGTTATGACATGTTGAAGTTGAACAAATCAACTCAACTAAGATCCAAGGTTAACAGAAGTCAACAAAGGTCAAACAAATCTATTATGCAATAAAATAAAATAAAATGCATTAAAAAAAATTAAAATGAATTTTAAAAGGGGAATAAAAGAGAAAATCCATAAAGCCCTTGAAAACACTAAATAAACGTCAAGGAAAATTACGAAAAGGTGGAAATAAAATAACAAACATAAATTAATTTTTTCAAAAAGTTTAAATGCTTAAAAGTATTTTTAATCCAATTAAAACAAAGGAAAAAAGAGAAAATTCTAGAAAAATAGAAAATGAAGAAAATAAAATGTTGAAAAATAAATATCAGATGAAGAAAAAAATTAGAAATTATTTTGGTAATTTTTGGATGCAAAATGAGTTTTTTATGAATTTTAAAAGAAAAAGAAATTTAAAATGAAAAAGGAAAAGAAAGAAAATCAGAAAAAACACTGAGCGTTGGATCTGGCCTCATTAATTTATGTGGCAGATTTAACAATCCTCAGGCTAGGGTGCACGATGGAAATTAGCAAAAATGAAACACGAGATCTAATTCAAAATGGGTCAATCAAAACATTTCAAATTGCCGACGTGTATGGTCAAACTCTGATGACTTGAAACACTCCATTCATCTCCCCTGATGATCTCTCACCGGAGTTTCATCGTTTGGTAAATTCAGAACATGAGACAAACACCAATATGATCGCCTCCTCATCAAGAATTCGACCTCATGCTCAAAATTCATTTATCTAACATGAGCATGTGGAATTTTATAGAAGTTTCAGAAGCAAGTAGGCAACGAAAAATAAATTTAAATGATGAACACGATCAATCAACATGAGATAAGTTAGAGGAAAGCATCAAAGAGTGAAGGACTACATTGTGGTAACTTGTTTGAGTTTAAATGATGCTCATAACTACCTTATCCAAATGGTGATAAGAAGTAGATGAAACTGGATCTAGCCAGGGCACTTCAAAAGGTCTGAAGCTTGGGAATTATTGCAAAAGCTTCAGAGAAGACCGAATGTGCTAAAGGAATTAATAAATTGGATTAAATTTCAGAGTGAAGAATGGATTTCTTGGCTTTCCAAAGCTTGTAAATGAATGCAATATGTTACTCTGTTTATAGGGAATGAGTTGGGATCCAAATACGTGTGGAATAAAGCTCAATTCATGCAAAATAAATTTGATCAGAATGTGAGAAATGTTTGACTTACAATCCATGAAAACTCAGCCAAATGATGCATTTTAAGACTCAATTAACTTCTTGAGACTTGGTTAAACATGTTAAGGTCCAAAACGCGTGGTAATTTGGCTTGCAAATGAGATCACTGAAGTTCAAATTTTGGATCATGGTGATTTCTTCAGGTCCAAGTCGTCATGTTCAACTCAATGGGGCATCTGACTTAGGAGGCTTTTTGATCCCTTTCTTCTTGCAATTGGTTGACATCATACCAAGTATCACAATGTGCCAAGAAAGGTTGCATTTAAAGGCTTGAGCACAAAGTTATGATATGTTGAAGTTGGACAAATCAACTCAACTAAGATCCAAGGGTAACGGAAGTTAACAAACGTCAAACAAATATAAAATGCAATAAAATGGATTAAAACCATTTTTTAAATGAATTTTAAAAGGGGAATAAAAGAGAAAATCTATAAAACCCTTCGAAACACCAAATAAATAGCCAAGAAAATTACAAAAGGTTATAAATAAAATAGCAAACATAAAAGAATTTTTTCAAAATTTTTAAATGTATAAAAGTAGTTTTAAACAAATTAAAATATAGGAAAAAAGAGAAAATTCCAGAAAAATAGAAAATTAAGAAAATAAAATGTTGAAAAATAAAAATTAGATGAAGAAAAATAAAAATTAGATGAAGAAAAATAAAAGAAAACTTTAAAAATTATTTTGTTATTTTTTGGAGGTAAAATAAATTTTCTATGAATTTTAAAAGAAAGAGCAATTTAAAATGAAATAAGAAAAAGAATTAAAATCAGAAAAAACACTGAGTGTTGGATCTGGCCTCATTAACGAATGTGGAAGATCCAACAATCTTCAGGTTAGGGTGCACGATGGAAATTAGCAAAAATGAAACACGGGATTTAATTCAAAATGTACCAATCAAAACATTTTAAATTGCCGACGTGTATGACCAAACTGATATGACATGAAACACTCCGGTCATCTTCCCATTTGATCCCTCATCGGAGTTTCATTGTTTGGTAAATTTAGAACACGAGACAAATATCAATATGATCGCCTCCTTATCACGAATTTGACATCATGCTTAAAATTCTTTTATCTAAACTGAGCATCAGGAATTTCAAAGAAATTTCAGAAGCAAGCAGCCACGAAAATAAAATTAAATAATTAACACGATCATTCAACATGAGATAAGTTAGAGAAAATCATCAGAGAGTGAAGGGCTCCATTGTGGTAAGTTGTTTGAATTCAAATGATGCTCAGAACTACCTTGTCTAAATGATGATAAGGAGTTGATGAAACTAGATTTGATCAGGGAACATCAGAAGGTCTTAGAGCTTGGAAATTGTTGCAAAATCTCCAGAGAAGGCGAAGGTGCTAATAGAATTATTAAATTGGATTAAACAAGCTAGAAATCAAAACACGATAGTTCAATTTTTGAGAAACAATTTAGAGTGAAGAATGGATTTCTTTGCTCTCTAAAGCTTGTAGATGACTGTAATATGTTGCTCTATTTATAAGGAATTTGTTTGGATCCAAATATGTGTGGAATGAAGCTCAATTAGTGCAAAACGAATTTGATTAGAATATGATAAATGTGTGACTTACATACCATCAAAACTCAACCAAATGATCCATTTTAAAACTCAATTAACTTCTGGAGACTTGGTTAAACATGTTTATATCCAACACATGTGGTAATTTGGCTTGCAAATAAGATTAGTGAAGTTCAAATTTCGGATCATGGTGATTTCTTCAGTTCTAAGTCACTATGTTCAATTCAATTAGGCATCTTGCTCAGGAGGATTTTTGATCATATTCTTCTTACAATTGATTGACATCATATCAAGGTCACAATGTGCCACGAATGGTTGCATTTGGATGCTTGAGCACAAAGTTATGACATGTTGAAGTTGAACAAATCAACTCAACTAAGATCCAAGGCTAACAGAAGTCAACAAAGGTCAAACAAATCTATAATGCAATAAAATAAAATAAAATGCATTAAAAACATTTTTAAAATGAATTTTAAAAGGGGAATAAAAGAGAAAATCCATAAAGCCCTTGAAAACACTAAATAAACGTCAAGGAAAACTACGAAAAGTTGGAAATAAAATAACAAACATAAATTAATTTTTTCAAAAAGTTTAAATGCTTAAAAGTATTTTTAAACCAATTAAAACAAAGGAAAAAAGAGAAAATTCTAGAAAAATTTAAAATCAAGAAAATAAATTGTTGAAAAATAAAAATCAGATGAAGAAAAATAAAATAAAATTTTAGAAATTATTTTGGTAATTTTTGGATGCAAAATGAGTTTTTTATGAATTTTAAAAGAAAGAGAAATTTAAAATGAAACAAGAAAAGAAATAAAATCAGAAAAAACACTGAGCGTTGGATCTGGCCTCATTTATTGATGTGGCAGATTTAACAATCCTCAGGCTAGGGCGCATGATTGAAATTAGCAAAAATGAAACACGAGATCTAATTCAAAATGGGCCAATTAAAACATTTCAAATTGTCGACGTGTATGGCCAAACTCTGATGACTTGAAACACTCCATTCATCTCCCCTGAGGATCTCTCGCCGGAGTTTCATCGTTTGGTAAATTCAGAACACGAGACAAACACCAATATGATCGCCTCCTCATCAAGAATTCGACCTCATGCTCAAAATTCATTTATCTAACACGAGCATGTGGAATTTTATAGAAGTTTCAGAAGCAAGCAAGCCACGAAAAATAAAATTAAATGATGAACATGACCAATCAACATGAGATAAGTTAGAGGAAAGCATCAAAGAGTGAAGGACTACATTGTGGTAACTTGTTTGAGTTTAGATGATGCTCATAACTACCTTATCCAAATGGTGATAAGAAGTAGATGAAACTGGATCTAGCCAGGGCACTTCAAAAGGTCTGAAGCTTGGGAATTATTGCAAAAGCTTCAGAGAAGACCGAATGTGCTAAAGGAATTAATAAATTGGATTAAAACAAGCTATAAATCAAAACATGATAGTTCAATTTTCTGGAAAAATTTCAGAGTGAAGAATGGATTTCTTGGCTTTCTAAAGCGTGTAAATGAATGCAATATGTTACTCTATTTATAGGGAATGAGTTGGGATCCAAATACGTGTGGCATAAAGCTCAATTCGTGCAAAACAAAGTTGATCAGAATGGGAGAAATGATAAGGAGTTGATGAAACTAGATCTGGTCAGGGAACTTCAGAAGGTCTTAGAGCTTGGAAATTGTTGCAAAATCTTCAGAGAAGGCGAAGGTGCTAATAGAGTTATTAAATTGGATTGAAACAAGCTAGAAATCAAAACACAATAGTTCAATTTTCGAGAAAAAATTTAGAGTTAAGAATGGATTTCTTGGCTCTCTAAAGCTTGTACATGACTGTAATATGTTGCTCTATTTATAAGGAATTTGTTTGGATCCAAATATGTGTGGAATGAAGCTCAATTAGTGCAAAACGAATTTGATTAGAATATGATAAATGTGTGACTTACATACCATCAAAACTCAACCAAATGATCCATTTTAAAACTCAATTAACTTCTGGAGACTTGGTTAAACATGTTTAGATCCAACACACGTGGTAATTTGGCTTGCAAATAAGATTAGTGAAGTTCAAATTTCGGATCATGGTGATTTCTTCAGTTCTAAGTCATTGTGTTCAATTCAATGAGGCATCTTGCTCAGGAGGATTTTTGATCATATTCTTCTTGCAATTGATTGACATCATATCAAGGTCACAATGTGCCACGAATGGTTGCATTTGGATGCTTGAGCACAAAGTTATGACATGTTGAAGTTGAACAAATCAACTCAACTAAGATCCAAGGCTAACAGAAGTCAACAAAGGTCAAACAAATCTATAATGCAATAAAATAAAATGAAATACATTAAAAACATTTTTAAAATGAATTTTAAAAGGGGAATAAAAAAGAAAATCCATAAAGCCCTTGAAAACACTAAATAAACGTCAAGGAAAATTACGAAAAGTTGGAAATAAAATAACAAACATAAATTAATTTTTTCAAAAAGGTTAAATGCTTAAAAGTATTTTTAAACCAATTAAAACAAAGGAAAAAAGAGAAAATTCTAGAAAAATAGAAAATCAAGAAAATAAAATGGTGAAAAATAAAAATCAGATGAAGAAAAATAAAATAAAATTTTAGAAATTATTTTGGTAATTTTTTGATGCAAAATGAGTTTTCTATGAATTTTAAAAGAAAAGGAAAAATTTAAAATGAAACAAGAAAAGAAAGAATATCATAAAAAAACACTGAGCGTTGGATCTGGCCTCACTAATTGATGTGGCAGATTTAACAATCCTCAGACTAGGGCGCACAATGGAAATTAGTAATAATGAAACACGAGATCTAATTCAAAATGGGCCAATCAAAACATTTCAAATTGCCAACGTGTATGGCCAAACTCTGATGACTTGAAACACTCTGTTCATCTCCCCTGATGATCTCTCACCGGAGTTCCATCGTTTGTTAAATTCAGAACATGAGACAAACACCAATATGATCGCCTCCTCATCAAGAATTCGACCTCATGCTTAAAATTCATTTATCTAACATGAGCATGTGGAATTTTATAGAAGTTTCAGAAGCAAGCAAGCCACGAAAAAAAATTAAATGATGAACACGATCAATCAACATGAGATAAGTTAGAGGAAAGCATCAAAGAGTGAAGGACTACATTGTGGTAACTTGTTTGAGTTTAAATGATGCTCATAACTACCTTATCCAAATGGTGATAAGAAGTAGATGAAACTGGATCTCGCCAGGGCACTTCAAAAGGTCTTAAGCTTGGGAATTATTGCAAAAGCTTCAGAGAAGACCGAATGTGCTAAAGGAATTAATAAAATCGATTGAAACAAGCTAGAAATCAAAACACGATAGTTCAATTTTCTGGAAAAATTTCAGACTGAAGAATGGATTTCTTGGCTTTTCAAAGCATGTAAATGAATGTAATATGTTACTCTATTAATAGGGAATGAGTTGGGATCCAAATACGTGTGGAATAAAGCTTAATTAGTGCAAAACAAATTTGATCAGAATGTGAGAAATGTTTGACTTACAATCCATGAAAACTCAGCCAAATGATGCATTTTAAGAGTCAATTAACTTCTTGAGACTTGGTTAAACATGTTGATGTCCAAAACGCGTGGTAATTTGGCTTGCAAATGAGATCACTGAAGTTCAAATTTTGGATCATGGTGATTTCTTCAAATCCAAGTCGTCATGTTCAACTCAATGGGGCATCTGGCTCCGGAGGCTTTTTGATCTCATTCTTCTTGCAATTGGTTGACATCATACCAAGGATCACAATGTGCCAAGAAAGGTTGCATTTAAAGGCTTTAGCACAAAGTTATGATATGTTGAAGTTGGACAAATCAACTCAACTAAGATCCAAGGGTAACGGAAGTCAACAAAGGTCAAACAAATCTAAAATGCAATAAAATGGATTAAAACCATTTTTAAAATGATCTTTAAAAGGGGAATAAAAGAGAAAATCTATAAAACCCTTCAAAACTCCAAATAAATATCCAAGAAAATTATAAAAGGTTATAAATAAAATAACAAACTTAAAATAATTTTTATCAGAATTTTTAAATGCATAAAAGTATTTTTAAACAAATTAAAATAAAGTGAAAAAGAGAAAATTCCAGAAAAATAGAGAATTAAGAAAATAAAATGTTGAAAAATAAAAATCAGATGAAGAAAAATAAAAGAAAACTTTAGAAATTATTTTGGTATTTTTTGGAGGCAAAATAAATTTTCTATGAATTTTAAAAGAAAGAGAAATTTAAAATGAAAAAAGAAAAAGAAATAAAATATAATAAAAACACTGAGTGTTGGATCTGGCCTCATTAACGGATGTGGAAGATCCAACAATCTTCAGGTTAGGGCGCACGATGGAAATTAGCAAAAATGAAACACGAGATTTAATTCAAAATGTACCAATCAAAACATTTCAAATTGCCGACGTGTATGACCAAACTGATATGACATGAAACACTCCGGTCATTTTCCCCTTTGATCCCTCATCGGAGTTTCATTGTTTGGTAAATTTAGAACACGAGACTAACACCAATATGATCGCTTCCTTTTCACGAATTCGACATCATGCTTAAAATTCATTTATCTAAAGTGAGCATGGGGAACTTCAGAGAAGTTTCAGAAGCAAGCACGCCACGAAAAATAAAATTAAATCATAAACACGATCATTCAACATGAGATAAGTTAGAGGAAAGCATCAGAGAGTGAAGGACTCCATTGTGGTAACTTGTTTGAGTTTAAATGATGCTCAAAACTACCTTGTCTAAATGATGACAAGGAATTGATGAAACTCGATCTGGTCAGGGAACTTCAGAAGGTCTTAGAGCTTGGAAATTGTTGTAAAAGCTTCAGAGAAGGTGAAGGTGCTAATGGAATTAATAAATTGGATTGAAACAAGCTAGAAATCAAAACACGATAGTTCAATTTTCTGGAAAAAATTTTGAGTGAAGAATGGATTTTTTGGCTCTCTAAAGCTTGTAGATGACTGTAATATGTTGCTCTATTTATAAGGAATTTTTTTGGATCTAAATATGCGTGGAATGATGCTCAATTAGTGCAAAACGAATTTGATTAGAATATGATAAATGTGTGACTTACATACCATCAAAACTAAACCAAATGATCCATTTTAAAACACAATTAACTTCTAGAGACTTGGTTAAACATGTTTAGATCCAACGCACGTGGTAATTTGGCTTGCAATTAAGATTAGTTAAGTTCAAATTTCGGATGATGGTGATTTCTTCAGTTCTAAGTCACTGTGTTCAATTCAATGAGGCATCTTGCTCAGGAGGATTATTGATCATATTCTTGATGCAATTGATTGACATCATATCAAGGATCACAATATGCCAAGAATGGTTGCATTTGGATGCTTGAGGACAAACTTATAACATGTTGAAGTTGAACAAATCAACTCAACTAAGATCCAAGGCTAACAGAAGTCAACAAAGGTCAAACAAATATATAATATAATAAAATAATATAAAATGCATTAAAAACATTTTTAAAATGAAGTTTAAAAGGGGAATAAAAGAGAAAATCCATAAAGCCCTTCAAAACACTAAATAAATGTCAAGGAAAATTACGAAAGGTTGGAAATAAAATAACAAACATAAATTATTTTTTTCAAAAATTTTAAATGCTTAAAAGTATTTTCAAACCAATTAAAACAAAGGAAAAAAGAGAAAATTCTAGAAAAATAGAAAATCAAGAAAATAAAATGTTGAAAAATAAAATAAAATTTTAGAAATTATTTTGGTAACTTTTGGATGCAAAATGAGTTTTCAATTAATTTTCAAAAAAAAAAGAAATTTATAATGAAACAAGAAAAGAAAGAAAATCAGAAAAAACACTGAGTGTTGGATCCGGCCTCATTAACTGATGTGGCAGATTTAACAATCCTCAGGCTAGGGCGCACGATGGAAATTAGCAAAAATGAAACACGGGATCTAATTCAAAATGGGTCAATCAAAACATTTCAAATTGCCGACGTGTATGGCCAAACTCTGATGACTTGAAACACTCCAGTCATCTCCCCTGATGATCTCTCACCGGAGTTTCATCGTTTGGTAAATTCAAAACACGAGACAAACACTAATATGATCGCCTCCTCATCAAGAATTCAACCTCATGCTCAAAATTCATTTATCTAACATGAGCATGGGGAATTTTATAGAAGTTTCAAAAGCAAGCAAGCCACGAAAAATAAAATTAAATGATGAACATGATCAATCAACATGAGATAAGTTAGAGGAAAGCATCAAAGAGTGAAGGACTACATTGTGGTAACTTGTTTGAGTTTAAATGATACTCATAACTACCTTATCCAAATGGTGATAAGAAGTAGATGAAACTGGATCTAGCCAGGGCACTTCAAAAGGTCTTAAGCTTGGGAATTGTTGCAAAAGCTTCAGAGAAGACCGAATGTGCTAAAGGAATTAATAAAATCAATTTAAACAAGCTAGAAATCAAAACACGATAGTTCAATTTTCTGGAAAAATTTCAGAGTGAATAATGGATTTCTTGGCTTTCCAAACCTTGTAAATGAATGTAATATGTTACTCTATTAACAGGGAATGAGTTGGGGTCCAAATACGTGTGGAATAAAGCTCAATTCGTGCAAAACAAATTTGATCAGAATGTGAGAAATGTTTGACTTACAATCCATGAAAACTTAGCCAAATGATGCATTTTAAGAGTCAATTAACTTCTTGAGACTTGGTTAAACATGTTAATGTCTAAAATGCATGGTAATTTGGCTTGCAAATGAGATCACTGAAGTTCAAATTTCAGATCATGGTGATTTCTTCAAATCTAAGTCGTCATGTTCAACTCAATGGGGCATCTGGCTCCGGAGGCTTTTTGATCCCATTCTTCTTGCAATTGGTTGACATCATACCAAGGATCACAATGTGCCAAGAAAGGTTGCATTTAAAGGCTTGAGCACAAGGTTATGATATGTTGAAGTTGGACAAATCAACTCAACTAAGATCCAAGGGTAACGGAAGTCAACCAAGGTCGAACAAATCTAAAATGCAATAAAATGGATTAAAACCATTTTTAAAATGAACTTTAAAAGGGGAATAAAAGAGAAAATCTATAAAACCCTTCAAAACACCAAATAAATATCCAAGAAAACTATAAAAGGTTATAAATAAAGTAACAAACATAAAATAATTTTTTTATAATTTTTAAATGCATAAAAGTATTTTTAAACAAATTAAAATAAAGTAAAAAAGAGAAAATTCCAGAAAAATAGAAAATTAAGAAAATATAATGTTGAAAAATAAAAGAAAACTTTAGAAATTATTTTGGTATTTTTTGGAGGCAAAATAATTTTTCTATGAATTTTAAACGAAAGAGAAATTTAAAATGAAAAAAGAAAAAGAAATAAAATCAGAAAAAACACTGAGTGTTGGATCTGGCCTCATTAACGGATGTGGAAGATCCAACAATCTTCAGGTTAGGGCGCACGATGGAAATTAGCAAAAATGAAACACGGGATCTAATTCAAAATGTACCAATCAAAACATTTCAAAGTGCCGTCGTGTATGACCAAACTGAGATGACATGAAACACTCCGGTCATCTTCCCCTTTGATCCCTCATCGGAGTTTCATTGTTTGGTAAATTTAGGACACGAGACTAACACCAATATGATCGCTTCCTTTTCACGAATTCGACATCATGCTTAAAATTCATTTATCTAAAGTGAGCATGGGGAACTTCAGAGAAGTTTCAGAAGCAAGCACGCCACGAAAAATAAAATAAAATCATAATCACGATCATTCAACATGAGATAAGTTAGAGGAAAGCATCAAAGAGTGAAGGACTCCATTGTGGTAACTTGTTGAGTTCAAATGATGCTCAGAACTACCTTGTCTAAATGATGATAAGGAGTTGATGAAGGTCTTAGAGCTTGGAAATTGTTGCAAAATCTCAGAGAAGACGAAAGTGCTAATGGAATTAATAAATTGGATTGAAACAAGCTAGAAACCAAAACACGATAGTTCAATTTTCTGGAAAAAATTTAGAGTGATGAAGGGATTTCTTGGCTCTCTAAAGTTTGTAGATGAATGGCTTATATTGCTCTATTTATAAGGAATGTGTTGGGATCCAAATATGTGTCTAATGAAGTTGAATTCATGCCAAACGAATTTGATCAAAAGGTGAGAGTTATGTGACTTACAATCCACAAAAACTCAATCAAATGATGCATTTTAAGAGTCAATTAACTTCTGGAGATTTGCTTAAACATGTTTAGATCTAAAACATGTGGTAATTTTGCTTGCAAATGAGATTAGTGAAGTTCAAATTTCGGATCATGATGATTTCTTCAGTTCCAAGTCATTGTGTTCAATTCAATGAGACATCTTGCTCAGTAGGCTATTTGATCATATTCCTTTTGCAATTGGTTGACATCATATTAAGGATCACAATGTGCCAAGAATGATTGTATTTAGATGCCTGATCACAAAGTTATGACATGTTGAAGTTGAACAAATCAACTCAACTAAGATCCAAGGCTAACCGAAGTCAACAAAGGTCAGACAAATATAAAATACAATAAAATAAAATAAAATGAATTAAAATAATTTTTAAAATGATTTTTAAAAGGGGAATAAAAGAGAAAATCCATAAAGACCTTCAAAACACCAAATAAACAACCAAGAAAATTACGAAAGGTTGGAAATAAAATAACAAACATAAATTAGTTTTTTCAAAAATTTAAAATTCTTAAAAGTATTTTTAAACCAATTAAAATAAAGGAAAATGAGAAAATTCCAGAAAAATAGAAAATTAAGAAAATAAAATATTGAAAAATAAAAATCAGATGAAGAAAAATAAAAGAAAATTTTAGAAATTATTTTGGTATTTTTTGGATGCAAAATGAGTTTTCAATGAATTTTAAAAGAAAAATAAATTTAAAATGAAAAAAGAAAATGAAATAAAATCAGAAAAAATACGGAGCTTTGGATCTGGCCTCATTAATTGACGTGGTAGATCCAACAATCCTCGGGATAGGGCTCAAGATCTAAATTAGCAAAACTGAAACAGATGATCTAATTCAAAATGGACCAATCAGAACATTTAAAATTGCCAATGTGTATGGCCAAACTCTGCTGACCTGAAACACTCTGGTCATCTTCTCCGATGATCTCTCACCAGAGTTTCATAGTTTGGTAAATTCCAAACACGAGACAAACACCAATATGATCACATCCTCAGCAAGAATTCGACCTCATGCTCAAAATTCATTTATCTAAACTGAGCATGGGGAATTTCAAAGAAGTCTCATAAGCAAGTAGACCACGAAAGTTAAATTAAATGATGAACACGATCAATCAACACCAGATAAGTTAGAGGAAACCATCAGAGAGTGAATGACTACATTGTGGTAACTTGTTTGAGTTTAAATGATGCTCATAAGTAACTACCTTGTCCAAATGGTGATCAAAAGTTGATGAAACTCGATCTAGTCAGGGCACTTCAGAAGGTCTTAGAGCTTGGTAATTGTTGCAAAAGCTTTATAGAAGACCAAAGGTGCTAATGGAATCAAGAAAATGGATTAAAATAATCTAGAAATCAAAACACGATAGTTCAATTTTCTAAAAAACTTTTAGAGTGAAGCAGGGATTTCATGGATCTCAAAAGCTTGTAAATGAATGCAATACATTGCTCTATTTATATATAATATGTTGGGATCCAAATACGTATGGAATGAAGCTCAATTCGTGAAAAACGAATTTGATCACAATGTGAGAAAAGTGTGACTTCCAATCTATCAAAACTCAGCCAAATGATGCGTTTTAAGAGTCAATTAACTTCTTGAGACTTAGTTAAACATGTTTAGGTCTAAAACACAGAGCTTCGTTTAGTTTAGATGACCAGTCTTTTCTGGATATTCCGACAGTCTTTTCTAGAATCTGTTTGATCTCTTGATTCGACACTTCGACTTGCCCACTAGTTTGTGGGTGGTAAGGTGTTGTTACACGATGTCAGACTCCATACTTCAGAAGAAGTTTTCCAAAGATATTTGATATGAAATGGGAGCCACCATCACTAACTACTAGTTTTGGCACACCGAATCTAGGAAAGATGATGTTCTTGAACAACTTAATCATTACTTGTGTGTCATTTGTCGGAGAGGCTACAACCTCGATCCATTTTGAAACATAATCGATAACAACGAGTATGTACTTATTACCAAAAGAAGATGGGAATGGTCCCATGAAGTCAATCCCCCATACATCGAAGACTTCCACTTCTAAGATTCCTGTTTGTGGCATTTCATCGCGTCTTGAGATGTTACCAGTGCGTTGGCACCGGTCGCAGTTTATAACCGCATTATGGACATCTTTCCATAGAGTAGGCCAAAAGAGGCCCGACTGTAGGATCTTAGTACAAGTCTTTGAAGTACTTGCGTGCCCTCCATAGGGAGCGGAATGGCAATGAGAGATTATGTCGTCTATTTCATCCTCAGGAACACATCGACGGAAAATACTGTCGGTACCTCTTTTGAAAAGCAGAGGTTCATCCCAGTAGTATTGTTTTAGATCATGAAAGAATTTCTTCTTTTGTTGGTAAGATAGGTCCGGTGGAAGTACTCCAACAGCTAGGTAGTTGACAAA
This sequence comes from Lathyrus oleraceus, assembly GCF_024323335.1. NCBI lineage: Eukaryota > Viridiplantae > Streptophyta > Magnoliopsida > Fabales > Fabaceae > Lathyrus > Lathyrus oleraceus. Next base: position 334,082,469 of record NC_066581.1, read on the forward strand.
ATCAGCATACCATGGCAGAGTTGTATTCGCACGAATTTCTTCCACTGATTCTTCTATTTCGGTATCTTTTATTGCTAATTCAGACATGTCACTTTCCATTTGGGCTATGAGTCGTTCGTAAGGGAAATCATAATTGATTGGAATTTGTTCAGGCTTATTCCCTTCGATTTGTGATAAGTGGTTTGCTACCACGTTTTCAGTACCTTTCTTATCTTTTATCTCTAAGTCAAATTCTTGTAAGAGTAGGATCCATCTTAAAAGTCTTGGTTTGGCATCCTTCTTACTTAGCAGATATCTAATAGCGGCGTGGTCAGTATAGATAATAATTTTCGCCCCTACTAAGTAGGAACAGAACTTGTCCAAGGCGAACACAACGACTAAAAGTTCCTTTTCGGTGGTGGCGCAGTTCATTTGGGCTGGATCTAGTGTTCTACTTGCGTAGTAGATAGCATGAAGTTTCTTATCCTTTCTTTGTCCCAGTACTGTGCCTACTGCGTAATCACTCACATCACACAAAAAAGAACTGTTTTAAAAAGCTTCGTATTTCTCGTACGGTTTTAGGAGGTTGAAGGTTTTCTATGATTTCGATCTTGGCTTTGTCTACTTCAGTTCCTCTATCAGATACTACGTGACCTAACACGATTCCTTGTTGAACCATAAAATGGAATTTCTCCTAGTTTAAAACGAGATTCACCTTTACGCATCTTTCGAGTACCATTTCAAGGTTTGATAGACATCCTTCGAAGCTTTGCCCACAAACAGAAAAGTCGTCCATAAAGACATCCATAATGCCGTCTATAAAATCAGCGAAGATTGACATCATGCATCTTTGAAATGTTGCGGGAGCGTTGCATAATCCAAATGGCATTCTTCGGTAAGCGAATGTACCGTAAGGGCATGTGAAGGTTGTCTTTTCTTAGTCGTCAGGATGGATTGGAATTTGAAAGAATCCTAAATAATCGTCTAGATAGCAGAAGTGAGAATGCTTAGCCACTTGTTCAAGCATTTGGTCAATGAAGGGTAGAGGAAAATGATCTTTCTGAGTGGCTTTGTTTAGTTTTCTATAATTGACGCACATTCTATTTCCGGTCACAACTCTTTGTGCTATAGATTTGCCCTTATCATTCTTAACAACTGTAACACCCCCTTTCTTAGGTACTACATAAACGGGGCTAACCCATTGACTATCAGAGATCGGGTAAATGATTCCAGCATCTAGTAACTTCTTTACTTCATCCTTGACTACCATACTTAAGATTGGGTTGATCCTTCTCTGGTGTTCTCTAGAGGTTTTACAATCTTCCTCCAGCATAATGCGATGCATACAGATAGAAGGACTTATCCCTTTTAGGTCGACGATGTTGTATCCTAAGGCAGTTGGATATTTTCTTAAGACATCTAGTAACTTTTTAGTTTCCATCTGTCCCAAGTCAGCGTTGACTATTACTGGTTTTTTCAGTTCAGTGTCTAGGAATTCGTATCTTAGGTTCTTTGGTAGTGCTTTTAATTCCAAGTCAGGTTTCTTTGGGCATGGCATGTGGTTGGGCGTAAGTGCTAAGCATTCGCTTAGACTGTCATTTTGGTATGGTTCATGCCAATTATCGCCTTCAAAGATTGGAGGGATTTGGATTTTCATTATATCAGAGTATGTGGTTTCTTGCATCTCCATCTCTCTTACGCACTCGTCTATGACGTCAAGTAGATAACAAGTATCGTCTATGGTTGGCGCTTGTAAGAATTGGGTCAAGATGAATTCAACCTTTTCCTCTCCAACTTCGAATGTTAGCTTACCTCTCTTTACGTTTATTATAGCTCCGGCGGTAGCCAAGAATGGCCTTCCTAATATAATGGATGTACTGGCATCTTCTTTGATGTCCATGATTATGAAGTCTGTAGGAATGTAAAATTGTCCTACACATACAGGGACATTCTCTAGTATACCGACAGGATAGTTGATTGAGCGGTCAGCTAATTGAACAGACATCTTGGTTGGTCTTAATTCTCCCATATTGAGCCTTTTACAGATGGTTAAGGGTATTACACTAATGCTGGCTCCTAGATCGCATAGAGCTTTGTCTATGACGAATTTTCCAATGATGCAGGGTATGGAAAAACTGCCTAGGTCTTTTAGTTTGGGAGGCATGTTATTTTGGATTGTTGCGCTACACTCTGCAGTAAGTGTAACTATTTTGTTATCCTCAATATTTTTCTTATTGGATAGGATTTCCTTAAGAAATTTGGCATATGAGGGCATTTGCGTGATGGCTTCTGTAAAGGGAATTGTAATGTTTAGTTGCTTCAGAAGTTCAACAAATTTCCTAAATTGACTTGAAGATTTAGAACTTGCGAGTCTTTGAGGATAGGGAATGGGTGGTTTATAAGGAGGTGGAGGCACATAAGGTTTTTCTTTCTCTTCGGCCTATCGGGTATTATATTCTATTTCCTTTGGTTCACTTATCTGCTCAGTTGTTGTTTTGTCTGGTTTTTGGTACATGGCAGGGTTTTGGAGTCTTGGATCTACGGGTCCGTCTATTTCTTTTCCACTCCTCAGTATAACGGCATTTGCATGTCCTTTTGGATTAGGTTGCAGCTGTCCAGGAAATGTTCCAGCTGGAGCGGCAGTAGATGCTTGATGTTGAGCCACTCGTGAAATCCGTGTTTCAAACATTTTATTGTGGGTGGCTAAGGCGTCTACTTTGCTCGCTAGTTGTTTAAGTTGCTCGCTAATGTGTATGTTTTGGTTCAAGAAGTCTTTGTTTGTCTGAGCTTGGGTAGTTATGAAGCTTTCCATCATTAGTTCGAGGTTTGACTTCCTAGGCATGTTAGGAGCATTATTGGCTGGCTTTTGATATCCAGGCGGAACAGCTGGTGCTTGGCCAGGTGCATACAGGGCGTTGTTATTCTTATACGAAAAATTAGGATGGCTTTTCCAACCTGGGTTGTAGGTATTCGAATAAGGATTTCCTTGTGCGTAATTTACTTGATCGGTTAGGACTCCTGCTAATATCTGACATTCATGCGCAGTGTGTCCATGGTGTCCACATAACTCACAGTTTGGAGTTACAGCAGCCACGGTGGCTGCAGGTGGTATGGTCAAGTTGTCTAACTTTTGAACAAGGGCATCTACCTTGGCATGGACATGGTCAAGGCTACTGATTTCGTACATTCCACTTTTTGTTTGGGACTTTTCTACTGGAGTTCTTTCACCTCCCCATTGGCAATGGTTTTGGGCCATGTTTTCAATGAGTTGATAGGCTTCGTTGTATGGCTTGTCCATAAGTGCACCGCCCGCGGCAGCGTCTACTGTCAGTCTTGTGTTATATAGAAGCCCATTGTAAAATGTGTGAATAATCACCCAGTCTTCGAGACCGTGATGTGGACATATCATCATCATGTCTTTGTATCTCTCCCACGCGTCGTAGAGAGATTCTACATCTTTTTATCGGAATCCATTGATTTGAGCTCTCAGCATAGCAGTTTTGCTCGGCGGAAAATATCGGGATAAGAAGACGTTCTTCAGTTCTTCCCATGTTGTAACTGAGTTGGATGGCAAGGATTGCAACCAAGCCCAAGTTGTGTCTCTTAGTGAGAAAGGAAAGAGGCGTAGTCTTATCGCATCTTGAGATACACCATTCGCCTTTACAGTGTCTGCGTACTACACAAACTTGGTCAGGTGTTCATTAGGGTCGTCCGTAGGATTTCCAACAAATTGATTTGTTGGACGACTGATAATAATGAGGGTTTCAGCTCGAAATCGTTTCGATTGATAGCGGGGGCAGCAATGATGTTGTGAGGTTCTTGCTGGGACGGGGTAGCGTAGAATTTAAGAGGACGATTTTGTGGTCCTTCTTCAGCCATGGTTGGTTTTTCTTTTGGTTTAGTAGGAAAGAAGATATCGGGAATATCGTACCTTTGTTGGTACTCTAGTATTCAGCATCTTATATATAAGAAACGCTCTAGTTCAGCAATTGGTGATGCTAAGTTATCTCCTTGTGAGCGAGTACTTGGCATACAATCGGGGGAAATAAGGGAAAGAAGATTAGTTTTTATTTTTACCTTAGTCTATACCGTGCAACGAAAGAATCACACTATTTAACTAAATCAGGTCCCCGACAATGGCGCCAAAAACTTGATACGTGTGTGACTGTATATAGAATATAGTCAATCGGGTACTCGACTGCAAGTGCACAGTCCAGTCGTTTTAGTTTTAAAAGATATCGAACCTACAGGAACCGATGGTCAAACTAGTGCTACTAACGTCACTATGTTTAGCTAAGGGAATGATTTATAGAAGTTCGGGTGCAGAGAATTAAATCTAAGAGAAATTGAGTTTTAAGAAAGTATTAATAGGAGGAATCAGTATGCAACGCATTAATCTTCAGATATTCGATAAGTCACCGGTGTATAGTTCAAATACCAAATATCTTTCAGTAGAAAATACTTATTTAAAAGACTTTATCTCACACTCTCGTGGTTGTTGATTCGGCCTATACTTTAAGTCAGAATGTACGCTCTCGCTGTCCCATTTGAAGTTAAAAATACTTTTTTAAAATAAATAAGTTCTGATTTCTTTTAAAATGCTCTCGCTGTTTTTAAAATCAATGCCTAGTTTTTACTATCCAGCTTGAGCCTCACGCTCTCGCGATTGTTGGTTCTCACCTTAGTTAATTTCCCACTCTCGTGGAAAAATCGTATTAAATAGCTTCTCACTTTTGTGACAAAGTTAATTAAATTTAAATTAAAAACCTCATCCGAAAAGATTGTTTGAGAAAATGAGTTTTTCACCGATTATTATTAAATCCCATCCAATTAAGTTGTTACATACCGATACCGGTAGTTTTGCCGGACATGTTAAACAGCGCAAACACAGACGAGCATAAACAAATTAACAGTGCAGCAAACATAATTATAATAATAACAGGGCAATAATAATAATAATTGAATAAAAACCTGGCAATTGGATTAACAGAGTACGTTGAATCTTGGAGTACTTGAGCAGTCCTCCACAGGTCGGTAGGATTCTGCTTCTTCTATACAATTGCTTACTAAATTAAATAAAGTGTAGTAGTTCCCCAGTGTAGGAAACTACTACTTTGGCTAACTGAAAAACGGAAAGGAAAGGGGAAAACGGAAATTCTAAACAGAATGGTAACTGAATTACGGTAAGGAAAACAAACTTGCTGAAGGAAAATAATACTAAAATGCTAGAATGTTGTAGAAAAATAAATTGCAGAGAGAGTGTAGACGTCCTCTTTTTTTCCAACCTTCGTCCTTTTTATATTCCTCATAGGTCTTGGCAGTTGAGATAATTAAGGGTGACCGGTTGAGTGAGGAATCCACGGGAAGTGGTTCTGTTGGAGAGAATTTAGGCACGTTTTTGTTGCTCTGTTGACTGCTTCAAGTGTAAAATATGGCCGTGTGACGCTCGTCATGGGCCTGTGACGGCCGCCACAGGCTGGGCGTGCCGGTCGTCATGCGGCTTGTGACGGTCGTCACATCAGCAATTTCTGTGTTCTGGTTTTTTGCCGCTTTCTCATCTGTTTCTTCTTCTTTTTCTTCCTTTTCTACATTTTACTCCTTCGTGCTTGGAGATTGAAATACCTGCAAAAATAACTCGAATACTTGCGAAATAATCGGAATATAAACTAAAGTGGTATGATCTTTGAGTGTAAATCAAGGCAAATATATGATGTATTTTCGCGTTATCAAGCATTAACACATATTTCAGCTTTTTGATAGAGGTTCGGTTAGACGATTCGGTTTGGGTTACTTCCAATTGCCATAAACTTTTCAAAACTATTTTTGTTCAAAGTTTTTACCTAGTGATCTGTTCACCCCTATAGATTGAAGCTTATCGTCAGACAAGTGGTATCACGAGCTCCAGTTAATTTTGTGTTTAAATAGTTTCTTATTAGAAGATGACTATCGAACCTAAGGAAGCGTACAATAGAGCACCGATTTTCACCGTCGAAAATTAGGACTATTGAAAAGCTTGTATGTGTATACATATCAACTCGGTTGATAAAGTTGTTTGGGGCGTCATCACCAATGGTCCTAATCAAATTACAATGACCAATGGTGAATTTGTTGTGTACCAAATCTAGAAGCACAATGGAATGATAATGATAAGAAATTATGGTCACATGATTAGATGGCATAAAATATTCTCATATCTGCACTTGGTGTTGATGAATATTATCGTGTTTCCCATTGTGAAACAGCCAAAGCTATGTTGGACGCACTAGAAGTTTCCCATGAGGGAACTAATGAAATCAAACAAGTTAGGATCAATACCTTAAATAAAAAATTTAAACTATTTCCCATGAAGCATGGCAAAACCATTATCGACATACAAAAACTATTGATAAAGAGGATACGTCCTTTTAGAGTGACTTATTTTAATTTCTAAAATACTCTTTATTTTCTATTTTAATAAATAAAAAAATACAATTTAAAAATAACAATGTTGTTAATAACTTTCTTTGATTACTCGGATTTAAAAGTTAATAACTTTCATTATTTATAATCCCAATATAAGTTACTTTGCTCCAAACCAATAAATTTTCAATTACTTTTCAAATAATACCACAAAAATTAAGAGTGAAACTAACATTGAATAATTTTTACATAGAAGAATGGAGAAACATTCTAATATGACGGCGAATATATGTACAATGTAAATATCTTTTTTATTCGATTGAATTGAGAATTCATCTATGGATATTCTGTCGTCAATGGTGTAGTTGAGGAGAATTTCGCAACCGGAAGAGAGTCCGAACGGGTAAGGGGAGGGTTTGGGTGATCCACATGTTCGGTTGCAGTATCGGTAATTAACTTGAGAAATAATTATTGGGAGAAAGATTAGTGATAATAAAAGGATTAGAAGTGAGTGTTTTATGATCATGGTAGAGATTAAACAGATAGATTTAAAAAGTGAGTTCAGTGTTTTTGGTTAAAAAAATGGAAATTTCGATTTTTTTTTATATATATTACAAATTTCTCATAAAAATAGGTAAATGACAAAAGGGTATAATGATAAAAGTATTTTAAATAAGGGATGTCAATTACAAATGGAGGGATGATAAGTTAAATGCTTGAAAAAGTATGTGATGATGAGAGAGGAATGAGTTTGGATTGGAGAAGAATGCGTCTAAATGAGAGAAAGAAATTTATTAAGAAATGTGGAATACAATAAATTTTGTATTCACGTGTGATGTTTTTTATCATATTCGAAAAAAATTATGTATTGATTGTGTAAAATATTTTTACATTATCAATCAATCACAAATATATTTTATCAAATCACACTTAATTTTAAAATATTGATATGATATCACATAATATGATACTATTGTATCACCTCTATTCTCTTATCATATTAGTCTAATTATTTATTTTTATATGATGTGTTTTCTCTTCATTGTTGTTTTCATTCTTTATAAGTTCTATAAACATGCAACTGCATTAAAAAAATTAACTGCAGTAATAATTATTGAAATGTAATATTATTGTTTGGTTTAAACTTTATGTCCATAAATTTGTTTTTCAGACATTCCTTAGGATGGTGGTAGATAATGCAGTAAGAATTGCATTAAACAATGGTTTTTATTTTTGGAATTGTTTGACATGGATATATCTATGGAATTTCCAACTAAGTGTAATTAAAATCCATTTTATTTTTAAATTACTTCAACAAATATGTTTTTGTTTTTATTTCCTTTTTTTGTGTGGTAGTTCTTCTTTATTGTAAAAGATAATGTATTACATTAAATGTTAATGAAATACTTAAGTAGTTTATGGGTTTATGATCGATAATGATACCATAAAATTAGTTAAATTTACTCCGTTGAACAAAACCATAAAATTTACACTCATTTGAAAGAAACTTATACTATTACAAAATCATGTTCTTTTCTTTTTCTCTATTTAGTTCAATTTTTTTAATTGGTTTAAATGTAATTCTATCATTAGTAAGAGAAAAGTGTCATATTTTAGTTTGTGTTAAATATTTTTTCTTATATTGTTTATCTTAAAGGTTTTTAATATCATAGCATGTATGAAAAATATAACTACATAATTAAGACACATTAATTTACTTTATCAAATAATATAATTTAAAATCAAAATTAAAAAAAAATTATAATTTTTTGGTTGTGTACTAAAAAAACAAACATATAAATATGAAAATAAATATTATAAAATTTATTATATAAATAATTTAATTTAAAATTAAAATCGTTAAAAAAATGAATTTTTTATAAAAATAATCCAATTTTTCAAAAAAAAATTCCAAAATAATCATGTTTTCAAAAAAATTCCTAAATTACCCTACTTTTAGGTGGAGGCGTCAATCCATGTGTCCTAAACAATCCAATTGACGTCTCCTCTTAAAATTAGAACGTCAATTGGATTGGTTAGGACACATGGTGCAACCAATTCAATTGACGCTCATATGTATTTTTTCAAAGGAGACATCAATTGAATTGACACCTTAGTATATTTTACAATTTTTTTTGTTAAACCATCTACATGATATATATTTCGAGAGTTTTTAAACATTAATTTATTTAAAATAAATTTTGAAAAATAAACTATATAAAATAACCGCTATCTAACATTATCATTTTACAATTCAATAATACAGAGAAATCTGTGGTTTTTTTACCAAAATAACCCACTTTTTCAAGGAAATTTCCAAAATACCCCTAGTTTCAAAAAAAAATTCCAAAATACCTCACTTTTAGGAGGAGTCGCCAATTGAATTGGAGACTCCTCTTAAAACTTGAATGGAGGCGCCAATTGGATTGGCTAGGGCATGTGCCATAGCCAATCCAATCGGCGCCTATGTGTAGGTTTTAAGAGGAGTCGCCAATTCAATTGGAGACTCCTCCTAAAATGCATTTTTTTTGTGTTTTATGGTATAAGTGAAAGATAAATTTGATATAATACGACTTGATATTAATAAAGTTTGGAGTTTACACAAAGAAACCTAATGGTGATGACCGGGATCACCTAACCGACCTCTGGTCCCACATCCTCTAGCTACCCTAACCCTTGGCCCTAACCCATGTTGACAATTCTGCACTGGTGTTTGATCATCTGAGGGGCCAGGAGCGTCACTACCAACTACAGGAGAAGGTCCGTTGAGGTATTCAGACAAGTCAGGATAGTCTTCAGTATGCATTGATGGTGTACCGTCGTAGCTGAGCTCATGACCCATGCCAGAGAAGTTGGGATGTGGTTGACTCATTGATGGGCGACCGGGACGGTTGAAGGGAGACATGGGTGTGAAGGATGCGTCGAGGAAAGGTTGGAAAGGTAGTTGGGGTGTTTGGTAGAGATAGGGTTGTTGGATGTTTTGGTTTTGTGATGTTTGGGCTTCTTGGCTACGGTAGGAGGAGGGGCGGTTGGTGTTTTGGCTAAGGCGACTTTGGTAGGGTGATGGTGTGGGTTCGAAGCGATGTTGGGTCTCAGGTTGATGGTCAATTTGTTGGTGGTGGTATGAGGTATGCTCTTGGTATTGGGGTTGGGTGAATGGCATGTTTTGGTTGTAAGTTTGTGTGTTTGTGGAACATAAAGTTTGACGGATAGGGGGTTGTGAGTAACCGGGCTGAGAATGTTGTTGGGGGTTAGATGTTGATCCTTCTTGTGTGTAAGTTGCCTGGCATGGGTCGTATAGGTACATATCTTCAACGATGAACTGAAAACCAACCGATCTGTACCAAGCCATATAAGTACGACTTGGTTTTACCTCAGTTGGCATGACTGCGTTAGTTAAGACATGGTCATGACGGTGCTTCCATTTACGACACTCCGATCTTGCGAAGCTTTGCCATGGATTGAAGTTCCATTGGTCGTTAACTTTACGCAGATGCCATTCTCCTAGGCTAGTTGGGGGATCTGGGATATTTTGGACCATACCGAACTGCAGCTTCACACGATCGGTGTTGTGCATCTCCACAATAGTGAATCGTATGATCGGTGTGCATGCAGTCCATACGGCTGCGTCTTTAGCGTTGACCTCATGGTCATGATCCAAATTAAGGTATGGACGCCAAATGAACTGAAATGTGAAAGAAGATAGGATTATAATGAATGTAGAAAAAGTTAACAAAATATAACGAAATAATTAAGTTATTTTGCTTACGTCTGTCGGTCGAAGGTGATCCAACAGGTTGCGATACTGAGTAATATAGTGTCTCGGACATCTGTTGTAACTCATACCACGTGCTGACCATCTACACCAAAAAGTCAACAAAAAATAGTTTGAGGTAATAAACTTTAAGGAAGTAAGTAAATATATAGCAATTTAAACAACTTACTTTTGTGCATATGAAAAAGTGAAAGGGTTGTTATTGACCGGTGCTAGAGACGGTAGTCTTGACCAACCCCATTCTTGTAGCAAAACAGCACATCCAGAAAATGTAGATGTGTATTTGTGGGAGTTTTTGCACAAGGAGCTATAGAGATAGGCTAGACAAGCAGATCCCCAACTGTAACTTCCTATTCTATCTACATGTCTAAGTAGAGGTAAGTACATAATATGCATGCTAGAACCACTATCTTCGGGAAATAAAAACGATCCAATTAACAACATAATGTAACACCTAGTTTTTATTATTCGAGCATCTTCGGTAGAATGCTAATCTAAGTATAAACTATTATAGTATGACTTAAGGCGTGAGAGTAGTATACCTTGACCTCTAGCATTATCATCTAATAAATCAGTGTCTAAGAGCTCCATGCAAATTGAATTTGCATAGTTGGTCTTACCATTAACAGCCTTGCCTTCAATGGGTAGTCCTAAAAGCATGTAGACATCTTCTAACGTCACGGTACACTCATCGTTTGGAAACCAAAATGTGTGTGTCTCTGATCTCCATCTTTCGCATAAGGCTAGAATGAATTTGTTATCTATGGACCAAGACAAAATCTTGCTAATGTGACCAAAACCGACGAGTTCAACATAAGGTTGAATCATCGGGTCCATATGGACATATTCGTGGACCCGAGTTCGAAACCTTGATACATCTTATAAAAGAAAGAATAAAAAACTTGACTAAGTTGGTATGCCAAAATAAAATGGGGTTGGTGAAGATGCAAGAAAAAAAGTTAACAAAAGAAAAAACTTACATATGTTGCAATGTTTGCAACCGTTCCTCTATGTGCTTCGCCCATTGTGAGGATAGACATTTTGTTGGGGGGTTGGTGTAGATGAAACTAGAAGAAGTTCTTGAAGATGAAATTATAGAATAAGTATTGTAGAGGAAGTAGTAAGAGTGATGGTGTGGAAGAAGTGTTGAGGGAGTGGACGTATTTATAGGCGAATGGGTGGGAGCATGAAAAGTTGTGCTTGCATGGTGTCTCCACTTGAATTGGCGACCACGTACAACCTTTAAGAGGGGTCGCCATTCAAATTGGCGCCTCCATAGGGACATGCATGCAAGACTAAGTCTGATTGCTTGGTTTCGAGGTCTGAATGCATGGTGTCTCCACTTGAATTGGCGCCCATGTGCAAGGAATAAGTGGAGGCGCCAATCCATTTGGAGTGTGTGTCTGCATGTCTGACACGTGGCTGTCTTGTCTCTTGCATGCTGAACAAGTCACTTCTTGATAGCTTGCATGGTTGACACATCATCTCAGACTATCTTGCATGTCCGACACGTCATCTCAGACTAGCTTGCATGTCCGACACGTCATCTCAGACTAGCTTGCATGTCCGACACATCACTCCGAACTAGCTAGCACGTGAGACACTTCACTCATCTATTTAAGTGTCTTACTATCAACATCCAAGACACTTCACTCACATTCATCTGCAGTAAGAAAATAGTTTTCATCTGCACAATGTCATCTTCATCATTATACAGTGTCAACGTTCACTGCAACGGTGAAACATTCGAGTCTGAGCTACATGGTTTTTGTTTTCGAAACACTGATACCATTAGAATCATGATCAAGAGAAATGCAACCTTCTTGCATTTGAAAAAAAGAATACAATCCTTTATAGGATCGGGTATTGTGTCAAAGATCACATATCAAAATCCAATATTTTTTGAGAATGGTCAATGCAAGTATTTCCCCCTTAAGGTACGAGACGATGAAGATGTTGAATACATGTTTGTTAGTCATGAACATTCAGGCTGCAACTGTATCGAGGTGTACATTACTCTTCATCCATATATACCATCTCAATAGTCTCAACTAACCGATCAGGATGAAGCTGATGAAGGTGATCCACAATGGTCATATGAACTCAACCCAGAAGCAGAAGCAGAAGTGGACGTTGTTGATGAAGAAGAAGAGGAGACCGAGATACAGGTTGATCACATGCTGAACAACGACGATGATGATGATGATCAACCACCACCAATACCTTCTAGTCATGTCTACAATCCGCCTCAACATATGACAAATATGGATCTTCACGACGATGAAACATCCAACAGTGTTTTCTATAATCCGTATCCGAGATCAGAAGGCGAATTAAAGGTGGGAGACATGTTTCGTACCAAAGAAGAATGTGTTCTAGCAATAAAAAAATTCCACATGAACAACTCTGCTGACTTTACAGTGAAACGCACTGATTCTAGAAGGTATGTTGTCGAATGTCGTAACATGCTTTGTAAGTTTCGTTTGGCCGCTGTCATACGGTGAACTGACTTGGGGTATTTTGCTTTTTATCGCAATGTCACGGATAGCAAGAGTCGCCACCGACTTTTCTTTTATCCAATAAGGAAAGGTGGAAAAGAACAGGAAAGACCTCAATAGATTTTGGGTTCGGGAGGTACATTATACAAAGGGAAGGTGTTAGCATCCTTTGTATCCATGGTTATCCATGGGCTCTTAATTGCTGGATCACTTATATTTTTGTCTGAAAAGTGTTGGTGAATTGTTTAAAAAAAATGTTTCGAAAAGAGAGTTTAACTTTGTAATGATTCTCGTATGAATGTATACAAAGTATTTATCTCGTTTGATTCTGAAAACGGTTTAGAAAAATGTAACTTGGTAATGATTCTAGTATGAATGTATACCAAGTGGTGATTTTCTAGGATTTTGCAAAGTGTGAGGGGTGGAAAATGTTTTAGGTTATGATCCAGTAATTGAGAGTTATACCTTCCTAAGGTCGTTATGGGCATTTCCTATCCTTATGAGGGTAAAACTGTCCTTACTATTGAGAAGTAAGTAGTTTTATCCTTTGGATGTAAAAGGGTCATCGTAGGGTCATCGATAGGTCATTGAAGGCAACAGTTGTAAGGACACCTTAGCATTCGAAGGGACGATCATCATTTAACCGTAGGCTACACCGAAGGGTCATCGAGGGACAAAATCGTATTTTCGAAGGCAACATCCGAGGGACCATGATTTATTTTATGATGATTTAACCGAAGGGCCGTTGCTAAGTGTATCCCTACATTCGCGGGACATGACCGTTATACCGTAATACCGTAGGGCAAAAGAGAGGTCCAAGATCACATATTTAGAGGCCATGTTTTAAAGTTAATTAGGTAATTAGGGTGAATCTCCACATTAAAATCAATACATTAAAAATAATACATTAAAATTAATTACATTAAAATTAATTAAGCAATTTAGGGCAGCTCTTCACAAGGGTATCCCACAAATAAAGTGGAAGACCTAAACAACAATCTTTTCCTGGGGTGTGTGAACCTTTGCAACATTCAGCAAACGGGTTAGAATACCAAATCAGGGTGCAATAGAGGATTACACCGCAAAAGAAATCACAACAGTAATATGATCAGATAAACAATGCCTGGCTATGACAAAACATGAATGAAAAATCAGAATAGAAAAGTCGGCTACTGTCAGGTTCGCGCCTGCCTCGCCTAACGAAGGTTTAGCGAATACTCGCTTCATGCTCGCTTAGCGACGTGCTAGCGAGCGACTGCGGATTCTGGTTTTGATATCAGTACAATTTCAACCAATTTTATGCCTTATGGCTTTCATTACAGCAATTATATGGTTAATCATTTAAGGTATTCAAGTGCACACTACAATTCCCATGACAAACTTAAGATATTTTCATAAATTTAATCATAATGCCATATGCAAATTAAGAACATAAGGTAGTAATAGCAATGCCAACCTGTTTGTAATCGAATTGTAACCTTGAATTGGCCGACCGGATCGAATTGAGCGGAAGTGACCTTGCTGCCGCCGGCTTTTCCTTCAGGGTTTCTCGGAATTCTCAGGGTTAGCCTCCAGGGTTTTCCGTCTGTGAGCGCGAGGGTTTGCTTGCTAGGGTTCTCCTTTCGTCCTTTTTCGTTTTCCCTTTTCATTACTGAAGTGCTGGTATTTATAATGCTCTTTTTCATGACCTAATGGGCTCAGAATGAAGCCCGAAATTTTCTGTTGTCTGTCAGCTTCGCTAGGCGAGCGTGTAGCGAACGTGTAGCGAACGTTCGCTAGGCGAGCGTGTAGCGAACGTGTAGCGAACGTTCGCTAGGCGAGCGTGTAGCGAACGCGTAGCGAACAGGCCAGTTTGGGCCATTTTCTAGATTGGGCCATTCGTGAGCTGGGCCTTTGTTCCTTTAAGATCAGTGTCATAAAAATGAGTCGGAGTGCCCTGAAAAATGTCTTGAAATATTAATGGGCAAATTTTGGGGTATGACAGCTGCCCCTGTTCAATATTCTTGAACCGAGAGAGTCAGAATGGTATGTACGCCATTCGTGGGCTGGAGGTGGAAGATTATTGAACACTTAGAATGCCCCAAAAATTTGCACTTGTCAATTAGTTAGTCTTGATGGAGATGGGCTTAAAGATGCCATCTAGGAAGTTTGATGATGAGAGCTTCAGAGTACGTCGTACGTTAGAAGATATCTGAAGTCATGGGTGTCACTGGGTCATACGCTAGACCGTATAGTGGGTCATTCATTAGGCCGTCGACTTCCCTGGGGATTTAGAATGGGCCGTCCGTTAGGCTGCATCTGACGAAAAGTAGTCGTACGCTAGACTACACCTCGGAATGTACCGTATGCTAGGTAGTATCTGAGGAAAGAACATCCAAATGGGTCGTATGCTAGACCGTATCGGACTTGTTGGAGGAGTCGTATGATGTGCCGAATCAGGATGAGATAAGAATCCGAATGAGTCATACACTGCTGGGGATAAAGGATCAGAATGGATCGTACGCTAGATCGTATCTGAGTTGCGGAGCGAGCCGTCCGTTAGGCTGTATCGTTACTGGGGGTGAAGGATCAGAATGGATCGTATGCTAGATCGTATCTGAGTTGTAGACTGAGCCGTCCGTTAGGCTGTACCTGGTGATGAAGGGGGTAGTCATACGCCAGACTATACTTCAGAATGTACCGTACGCTAGGTAGCATTTGAGGGGATGAACATCCAAGCGGGTCGTAAGCTAGACCGTCTCTGAGTAGCAGAACGAGCCGTCCGTTAGGCTGCATCTGATAATAAAGGGGTAGTCATACGCCAGACTACACTTCAGAATGTACCGTACGCTAGGTAGCATCCGAGGCCTTGAAGGTCTAAATGGGTCGTATGCTGGACCGTATTGGAGTTGTTGAAGGTCGGAATGGATCGTACGTTAGATCGCATCTGAGTTGAAAGAGTCATATGTTGAGCTGAATCAGAATGAACCGTACGCTAGGCTATATCTGATAGTATTTGTATATGTTGTATTTGCAATAAATGTCTGGGATGGGCTTATAGATGCCGTCACTAGGAGGACGTCAGGATGAATGTTGTCATGGAGTGTATCTGAAAGATGTATTTGAATCTGAACGTAATCGATGAAGATGTCCGTCTGAATGACTCTCTATTTTGACTGTATCAGGAAGATAATTAACCTGAAAAATAAAGTCAGCTTCATGCCATGTCATGATGCATGAGATGCTTTATGCTTTCGAAAATAACTGCAAACGATGTATGCATGCGTATGCTGTGAAATGATGTAATGAATGAATTATGCATCTGAAAAGTTCTTCCAGAGGACTCTACTGGGGAAAACAAATCTCAATCTTCTGGTTGGAGATACTGGTATCGGTGATCCTTTCTTAGCTGGGGATACTTGATTCTGTCTGAGGGTAGAAATATTTAACAGAAGCCTGGCTGGGGGTGGAAGAGATGACCAATTTGTCCAGTAATGCCAATTGCTTTTGGGGAATAACTGGCTTTGCTGGGGAATAGAATTAGCAACGGATTCATTGGAAAGCATGGTTAGACCTTCTCCTCGATCCTGAAGCCTAGTAGTAATCGCTATTTCTATTTTATGCACGCATTTTTGGTAAACATCGATCATATCCAAATGCATATATTAATTCGAATTAAATCAATGGACGTTTATGCAAACAAAACAGAGAAAGTAAAGCAAGAGCATTTTTTTTGAAACTAAAATTATATTGATTTCGAAAGAGGGCCTATAAACAGGCAATTTGTGTACAAGGAGACAAAAATCCTAGTAAGAGGAAATTGTCAAGAAAACAAAGAGAAAGCTATGCCGAAAACGTCCTATTGACTTTAATTCCACTACTGCCATTATGTCTTCAAGCCTCTCATCTCCTGCTGTCGGATAGAAGTGATTAGCTTGTTCAGCCCTTTGAACTTGGATGAAGCTGTCTGAGAACGGGACATAGTCATACGCTTTAATCCCTAATTTTTGCCTGGACCGCCTTTTCAGGTTTTCAATCCACCAGGATACCCCTTTTTGCCCAAGCCGCCTTTTCAGGTTTTCGACTTGCCGGGTGCACATTTTTTTATGTTTATCCCTAATTTTTGCCCGAACCTTTTTGGTTCGCCGGGATGCCCTTACTTTTGCCTAGGTACGTCGACCTAGCAGGTCTCTTTTATGCGTAGTATTTTTTGACTATGTCTGCGTTCACGGGATGTGGGAAGTCTTCGCCGTCCATTGTGGCTAGTATCATGGCTCCACCAGAGAATACCTTCTTAACTACAAACGGCCCTTCGTACGTGGGAATCCATTTGCCTCTGGGATCACCTTGTGGTAGAGTGATGCGCTTTACCACCAAGTCGCCAATTTGATACACCCGTCTCTTGACTCTTTTGTTAAATGCCTGGGTCATGCGCTTCTGATATATCTGTCCATGACAAACAGCCGCAAGTCTCTTCTCATCAATCAAGTTTATCTGATCGAGTCGAGTCTGAATCCATTCATCTTCATCTAAGCCCGCCTCTTTCATGATTCTTAGAGAGGGAATCTGGACTTCCACTGGTAAAACGACTTCCATTCCGTAGACTAAAGAGAAAGGAGTTGCTCCTGTCGAAGTGCGTACTGAAGTGCGATAACCGTGAAGAGCAAACGGTAACATCTCATGCCAGTCTTTGTACGTCACCGTCATCTTTTGTATGATCTTCTTGATATTCTTATTAGCAGCCTCTACGGCACCGTTCATCTTTGGCCGGTACGGAGAAGAGTTATGGTGTTTTATTTTGAACTGCGTGCAGAGTTCAGTAATCATCTTATTGTTCAAATTAGTACCATTGTCAGTGATAATTCTTTCAAGGATGCCATACCGACAAATGAGATTATTCCTGATGAATCGTGCCACCACATTCTTGGTGACAGAAGCAAATGAGGCGGCCTCTACCCACTTTGTAAAGTAATCAATAGCGACAAGGATGAAGCGATGTCCATTAGAAGCAGTAGGTTTAATCTCCCCAATCATATCAATGCCCCACATTGCAAAGGGCCAAGGTGCGGTCAACACGTTCAATGGAGCAGGAGGTGCATGTACTTTATCCGCATATATCTGGCACTTGTGACAGGTTCTGGAGTGATGATGGCAATCAGCTTCCATGGTAGACCAATAATACCCTGATCTCAGAATCTTCTTGGCCATCGTATGTCCACTAGAATGAGTCCCGAAAATACCGTCGTGCATATCTTCCATAATCTCTTCTGCTTCCTTTTTATCCACACAGCGAAGCAAAGTTGAGTCATGATTACGTTTGTATAATACTCCATTACTCAAAAAGAATTTAGCAGAGAACTTCCTCAGGAATTTTCTATCATTGATAGATGCCCCCTCAGGGTACTCCTGAGTTTCTAAATATCTTTTTACTTCGTGGAACCAAGGTTTTTCCCGTACTCCCTCGGTGTTAAGTTCATAACAGTATGCCGGTTCATCTAGTCGCTCAATGGTGATCCTGGGAGCTTCATTGTCCCATCTGACTCTGAACATAGATGACATGGTAGCTAATGCGTCTGCCAACTGATTCTCTTCTCGTGGGATATGTTCGAATGTTATCTCTTCAAAGTATGGGATTAATGTCATCACCCGTTCTCGGTAAGGGATGAGATTCGGATGCTTAGTGTCCCATTCTCCTTTGATCTGACTGATTACTAATGCTGAGTCTCCGTACACACTCAAAAACTTGACCCTCCGGTCTATAGCAGCCTTGAGTCCCAAAATACATGCTTCATACTCAGCCATATTATTGGTACAATGAAAACATAGTCTAGCAGTGAAAGGCGTATGGTAACCCTCGGGAGAAATGATTACCACACCAACACCATTGCCCAATGCATTAGAAGACCCATCGAAAACCATAGTCCATCGGGATCCTAGTTCGGGTCCTTCCTCCGGTCCAGGTTCTTCATAATCAGTAACAAGCATGACATCCTCATCTGGGAACTCAAAGTTCATAGATTGGTAATCATCCATTGCTTGATGAGCCAAATGATCGGCTAGCACACTTCCTTTGATTGCTTTCTGGGTAGTATACTGGATATCGTACTCTGTTAAGATCATCTGCCATCTTGCTATTCTTCCGGAGAGAGCGGGTTTCTCAAATATGTATTTGATAGGATCCATCTTGGAAATCAATAAAGTGGTATGATTCAACATGTATTGTCTTAGTCGGCGAGCAGCCCAGGCCAAAGCACAGCAGGTTTTCTCGAGCAGTGAGTATCTTGTTTCACAGTCGGTAAACTTTTTGCTAAGGTAGTATATGGCATGCTCTTTTCGACCAGACTCGTCATGTTGCCCCAATACACACCCCATTGAATTTTCTACCACGGTCAAATACATGATTAGAGGTCTTCCTTCAACGGGCGGTACCAGAATTGGAGGTTCTTGGAGATATTTCTTGATTTTGTCAAAAGCTTCTTGGCATTCATCATTCCATATCATCTCTTGATTTTTCCTCAGTAATTTGAAGATGGGTTTGCAAGTAGCGGTCAAATGGGAGATAAATCGGGCAATGTAGTTCAACCGTCCCAAGAAACCTCTGACTTCTTTATCCGTACGGGGAACTGGCATTTCTTGAATAGCCTTCACCTTAGCCGGGTCAACCTCAATCCCTTTACTACTAACAATAAATCCCAGGAGTTTACCGGATCTTACTCCAAAGGTGCATTTGTTCGGGTTCAATCTTAGCTTGTATTTCTTCAACCTCTCAAACAATTTGTACAAATGATCGAGATGTTCCTCCTCAGTATGAGATCTGGCTATCATGTCATCCACATATACTTCTATTTCATGATGGATCATATCATGGAACAAAACCACCATAGCACGCTGGTACGTTGCCCCTGCATTCTTTAAACCAAATGGCATTACTTTATAACAGAACGTGCCCCATTGCGTCACAAACGTAGTTTTCTCCATGTCCTCAGGCGCCATCTTAATCTGGTTGTAACCTGAGAATCCATCCATGAATGAGAGCACCTTGTGTTGAGCGGTGTTATCTACCAGAACATCAATGTGCGGGAGTGGAAAGTCATCCTTGGGACTCGCTTTATTCAGGTCTCGGTAATCTACACACATTCGCACCTTACCATCCTTCTTTGGCACTAGTACCACATTAGCAACCCATTGAGGATAAGAAGTAACAGCCAGAAAACCTGCATCAAATTGTTTCATCACCTCGGCTTTGATTTTCTCAGACATTTCAGGACGCATGCGACGAACCTTTTGCTTAACAGGACGACATTCTTCCCTCGTTGGCAGTCGATGCACTACTATATCGGTATCCAGTCCTGGCATGTCTTCATAAGACCAAGCAAAAATCTCTACATAGTCATGCAACATCTGAATCAACCTTCTCTTGACACTGTTTTCCAAGCCTGCTCCTATTTTGACTTCTTTCTTGTTTACTTCAGTGCCCAGATTTACAGTCTCAACTGACTCCTCGTGTGGCTGTATAGTCCTTTCTTCCTGCAGTAACAGTCTGGTAAGTTCTCCAGGTACTTCACAATCTTCCACACTTCCATCCTCGGCTTGGTAGATCGGATTTTCAAAGTCATAATGAACAGTAGTAGAACTATTGTCAACAGGATCCAGAGTGGGTATGGATCTGCAATTCGTTACGTGAGTGTGTGTAAGAAAACATAGCTCGTTTGGAAGATGACAGAAAAGATAAAGAGCGCAATATTTGAATGCAAAAAGTCCATTGATTTATTGAATATGAATATGCTTATGAAGATGACAAAACCCTTAACAAATTAGCTATTGTGCCCCGGGCATAGACACAACGCTTGGAGAAGTTCAATTGTAAAAAAAAACAAAAATTTGCAACACTAAAATAGACAATAACAATTACTCCTGACTAAAGGAAATCGGGATAGTGTCTTCAGCCTTCCAATTATTGAGTCCGTCACCAATTGTTGGGAAAATCCAGCTATCCAGGTCGCAATCGCTGTCAGCATCTTCTACAGCATTAATTTGACTCTTGTCAGAGCTGAACCCCAGGCCAAATTTGTCAGACTTGTACGGTACGTCGATTAATTGACCCCAGCCAGTACGACCACCATCTTCAACCACGGCTTGAGCGTCCTTCAGAGAAATCATAGCAGGAGGAGCACGAATAACCTTGGGTACACAGGAAGTTGGCTTAAGGACAGGATTGGTCGGAGGAACTACTTCAAATGACTGACAAGGAGTCTCAATGAATTCACCATCCATCTCGACGTATCTGAAGGTATGCACACTACTGACAATGTACTCTTCTTCTCCACACACGGTGACAATTTTGCCCTTTGTAGGATACCTCAACTTTTGATGGAGAGACGAGGCTACAGCGCCTGCCCCATGAATCCAAGGGCGTCCCAGTAAGCAGGAATAGGCAGGACGAATGTTCATTACATGGAAGGTAGTGTTGAAGACTTGAGGTCCTATCTTGATAGGAAGGACTACTTCTCCATGGACAACACTCTTCGCACCATCGTAAGCACGTACCACAATGTCACTAGGTTTCAGTTCAATGCTTTTACAATCCAACTTATCCAGCACAGCTGTCGGCAGCACATTCAAGGAAGAGCCATTATCGATCAACACATGAGACAAAGTGATTCCCCTGCACTCAATGGAGATATGGAGGGCTTTATTGTGATTCTTTCCTGCTGGTGTTAGATCAGCATCGGAAAAGCCTAGGCCATTGTCAACAGCCAAGTGAGCAACATAATTTTCGAACTGATCGACAGATGTTTCCTGAGGCACGTGAGCAGTCTTCAAGAATTTTACCAATGCATTGGCATGAGATTCAGAAGATAACAGCAAGGATAACATTGAGATCTTAGACGGGGTATGCCCCAACTGTTCTACAACATCAAAATCACTCTTGCGAATGATTTTCAGCACTTCTTCCATTTCTTGTTTGGCAACATCTTCGGGAGTAACTTCGACCGGTGTCTCTGACTGAGAAGGATTGACTGGTTCCTTTCCTCGAGTTTCAAGGACAGGAGGTGAGATTTCTGGAGAGAAGATCCTTCCGCTTCGAGTAATTTTACTGGTCCCAACAATGCCACTAGTATTAGCAGCATTATCCACTTGCTTCATGCCATGGACGTAAACATCCCCGCCATAATTCCACGGAATAGCTTTGCTTGAGGAATACGGGATCGGGCCAGGTGCAGTGATGATTAGGGGAGCAACCCTGGGCTCAGCAGTAATCTTCACAGGCGCCCTGGTAGCGGTAATCTTCACTGGAACTTTGGACCTAGCAATCACAGATATTTCTTCAATAGGGTTTTCCGCCTTGAGAACTGTACGATCGTCCATCAGCCGTTGAATACCATTCTTCAATTTCAAACAGTCCTCGGGCCGGAGTATGCAGAGATTGCAATCTTCAGCACAACCTGGAAATAAACCAGCTTGCAATAAATTCCTCTTTATGATCGGGAGAGGAGATGTTAAGTCCGCCACATTGGAAACGTGATCGTCATCATCCACGGCATTAACCGTCTTGTCATGATTAGGCATAGGGGCAGTGATGACATTAGGGGTCTCCGGAGGCTCAAACTCAATTTCTCCAGCTTCGATCATATCCTGAATCTTATTCTTCAATGACCAGCAATCGTTTGTATCATGCCCGGGGCTATCGGAGTGATATGCACACCTGGCATTAGGGTTATAACGAGAAGAGGTAGTGTTGGGATTCCTAGGAGGATCTCTGAGGGTGATCAAATTTGCCTTTAGCATTCCCTGCAGTGCCTGTGCCAAGGTCATATTGATCCTGGTAAACTGCCTTCTTGGCCTGTCTTGTTTGGGCTGGAAGTTTTGAGATGGTGGTGCTGCAATCGTAACTGCTCCAATGTCGTGGTCACGGTTTTTCTTGTTACGACCCTTTTGACCGTACACAGCATTTGATTCGTTCCTCCCCTGATAGGACCTTTTGGTGCTTGCAGAGGTAGCCGCCTGTATCTTTCCACTTCGGATGCCGCTTTCAACACGTTCACCTGTTAATATAAGTTCAGTGGAACCTGATGAAGAACTTCCCAGTAGATGGCTGTAGAATGGGCCGGTCAGTGTACCCATGAACATGTCCACCAATTCTCTGTCAGTCATAGGGGGTTTGACTCTGCCAGCCAAATCTCTCCACTTTTGAGCATATTCTTTAAAGCTTTCTTTAGATCCCATAGTCATATTCTGCAACTGTAGCCGGGTAGGTGCTAGTTCAGAGTTATACTGGTACTGTTTATAGAAAGCTGTTGCTAAATCAGTCCAGGTGCGGATGTCAGAGCTCTCGAGCTGATAATACCATTCCAACTGTGTGCCAGACAGGCTCTCTTGGAAGAAATGGATCCATAGCTTCCTGTCAGTGGTATGCGGCTGAATCTTTCTCACATAAGCTCTCAGATGCATCTGAGGACAAGACGCACCATCGTACTTAGTGAAAGTGGGGATTTTGAATTTGCGAGGAATGGTCACATCGGAGACCAGACCCAAACTTTCGAAATCCAGACCGGGCGCCTTCTGACCCTCCATAGCTAGCATACGTTCTTCCAGCAACTTGTACTTATCATCTCTTGGAGAGTACTGTTCATTTTCATAATCTTCATCGTCATCCTCAGGGTTGGAGAAATCAGCATTCTCTTCCTCTGAATCATTCTCCGCCCCCTCTTCTGGACCATTCGGGATTCCAAACTTGACTCCTGCGGCCTGTCCTTTACGCCTTCTTCCCGGGTTAATGAAACTCACAGCTTTCTTGTCTTTCTTCTTTTCGAGCAAAAGAGCCTTCAGTTCCTCCTGCCCCTTGGATAAGCTTAGCATCATCTCCTTGAATTGAGCATTCTGAGTCTGGAGATCTTTGACAGTTTGTTCGAGATCCATTTTTCTGTTTGCAATGAAGACCGTGAGAACATTGAACTTGTAGAATACCTGTTATGCCGTGTTATGTTATGTTATGCAATGCATGAAATGTTTTCAAGGACTTTTGGAATTTAACTTTGCGTAAATCACCAACAAGAGAGAAATGTTTATTGCTAATTTCTTTGATCAATGTTCATTACAAAAGAAAATAATAAAAATACAATGAAAGCTCAAGTCTCCCAGGGGCGACTTCTTTTTGGGCGAAGATACGCATTGAGTCTTCGTTCCTCATTAAGCTAACTGGTAAGTTCTAACACTTTCTTCCTTTCTGCGACGAACTGAGTCTCGAAAGTATCCCTTTCTTCTCTCAACTGGATCCAGGATCTTTTTAGTTCCTCAACATTGGTAGGCATATCTGGATAAGGAATGATCTGAGGAGCGCCTCCTTCAGCTTCAGGTTCGACAATCTGAGGTCCGATTGCAAGATATGGCATGACAAGTTCACGAGCTCTAGCGCGTACCCATCTGAGATAAGGTTCCATAGGAATATAATTTTTCTGTCCTAACGTACCTCTCTTCACCATGCCCCAAGCTCGTACAAATCTTTGACGGAGGCCTTGGGAATCATTGTCATAGTCGAACACAATGCCTTCGATGATCATTTCATGTGGACCATCTCTTCGAGCACAACCAAACTGTCGCAGAGCTAAAGCAGGATTATAAGTAATACCTCCTCTTATTCCTAGGAGTGGTACATTAGGGAACTCGCCACAACGGTCAATGATGGTAACATTTTCCTTGAACTGAGGACACCAACAGATGTCTGGGTGGGAGAGCGACATTATCCTTTGAGACCATTTCAAATTCTGCTCGTTCTTCAGGACTGATTGAGGAAGGTGCGGAATAAACCACCTAGACAACAAAGGTATGCAGCACATGAGAGTCCCTTGCTTCTTCATGGTACGAGTGTGGAGGGAATGCAAAATGTCTCCCAGCAAGGTAGGTACAGGGTTATGAGTGAGAAATATCTTAATAGCATTCATGTCTATGAATTGGTCTGGATTAGGGAATAACACCAAGCCATAGATTAGCAATGCCAGGATGTCTTCGAAAGCACGGACATTCATAACTTTTAAGAATTCTTGGGCCTTATTTGTCAGGAATTTGGCAAGTAAACCCTTAACTCCACTCCTTGTTACCCAATTAGCTTCAATGTCGGACTTCGTCATGTGTAAAGCTGCGACAACTTCTTCAGACTTTGGAACCTTTTCTAAACCACTGAACGGTAGTTGATCAAGGATAGGTATCCCAAGCAGTCTGGAGAATTCTTCCAATGTGGGTACCAACTGATAATCTGGGAATGTGAAGCAATGATGTTTAGGGTCGAAGAACTGGAATAAAACTCTCATCATATCTTCTTTGAAACCAGTGGTAACCAAATTGAGGAGAGAACCGTGTTTCTTGATGAACTGGGCATGATCGGAAAGTTCTGACACTAAGTTCTTGAGTTGAGGAGGGATTGCTACAAGATTAATCCGGATGGTCTTCCTGGGAGCCATAGCTTTACAAAACAGAGCAAAGTTAAATCCCTAAGTCCTTGAAATGGTTAGTACAATGTTATGATGTCATGATGTTATGATGTTATGATGTTATGAGGTTAAATAAATAACAAGCACAAGCAAGTCACACAACCATCATTCCTAGGTTTTAAGGCTTGCATGAGTTCCATAGGTAAGTACCCTCCCCACTGAAGTTTAGTTGGTTCAACCTGTCCTAGAATAGTAACCGGGTTCTAAAAGGATCTCCAATCATTGACCTTCCCTCAAGTCCACTTCAGTGCAACACCAAGTGGTTGACCGAAGCTTCCCTAAAGTCCAATCTCAAGGAGTGTAGTATCGAGTCTCAACCAACCCCAGTCGGAACCGAAGTCAGTTATCTCACTACTTTCTAATGGCCAGGATGAGTCAATTAGGGTTCTAAAAGTCTGGTTAATGCTTTAATGACACCACGCAGATGCCAAATTTTTCCTCAAGTAAACATGAGGAACATCAGGACATCCAAAGTGTCACATTAACCGTAGCCATCATTTTAACCATTCCAGTATACGCCGGATAGTCGCGATGATCTATTGCTACTTACCTAAGGTACACTAGATCCGGGTGTAGGATCTTTCACTCAAGAATACCCAAGCAATCCCTTAAAAGTAAATCAGACAATTTTAAATAAGTGATCTTGTTTTTTTAAGGTAACCTCTCTTGTAATTATCCCCAGCAGAGTCGCCAGTTCTGACATACGGTGAACTGACTTGGGGTATTTTGCTTTTTATCGCAATGTCGCGGATAGCAAGAGTCGCCACCGACTTTTCTTTTATCCAATAAGGAAAGGTGGAAAAGAACAGGAAAGACCTCAATAGATTTTGGGTTCGGGAGGTACATTATACAAAGGGAAGGTGTTAGCATCCTTTGTATCCATGGTTATCCATGGGCTCTTAATTGCTGGATCACTTATATTTTTGTCTGAAAAGTGTTGGTGAATTGTTTAAAAAATGTTTCGAAAAGAGAGTTTAACTTTGTAATGATTCTCGTATGAATGTATACAAAGTATTTATCTCGTTTGATTCTGAAAAAAAAGTTTAGAAAAATGTAACTTGGTAATGATTCTAGTATGAATGTATACCAAGTGGTGATTTTCTAGGATTTGCAAGGTGTGAGAGGTGGAAAATGTTTTAGGTTATGATCCAGTAATTGAGAGTTATACCTTCCTAAGGTCTTTATGGGCATTTCCTATCCTTATGAGGGTAAAACTGTCCTTACTATTGAGAAGTAAGTAGTTTTATCCTTTGGATGTAAAAGGGTCATCGTAGGGTCATCGATAGGTCATTGAAGGCAACAGTTGTAAGGACACCTTAGCATTCGAAGGGACGATCATCATTTAACCGTAGGCTACACCGAAGGGTCATCGAGGGACAAAATCGTATTTTCGAAGGCAACATCCGAGGGACCATGATTTATTTTATGATGATTTAACCGAAGGGCCGTTGCTAAGTGTATCCCTACATTCACGGGACATGACCGTTATACCGTAATACCGTAGGGCAAAAGAGAGGTCCAAGATCACATATTTAGAGGCCAAGTTTTAAAGTTAATTAGGTAATTAGGGTGAATCTCCACATTAAAATCAATACATTAAAAATAATACATTAAAATTAATTACATTAAAATTAATTAAGCAATTTAGGGCAGCTCTTCACAAGGGTATCCCACAAATAAAGTGGAAGACCTAAACAACAATCTTTTCCTGGGGTGTGTGAACCTTTGCAACATTCAGCAAACGGGTTAGAATACCAAATCAGGGTGCAATAGAGGATTACACCGCAAAAGAAATCACAACAGTAATATGATCAGATAAACAATGCCTGGCTATGACAAAACATGAATGAAAAATCAGAATAGAAAAGTCGGCTACTGTCAGGTTCGCGCCTGCCTCGCCTAGCGAAGGTTTAGCGAATACTCGCTTCATGCTCGCTTAGCGACGTGCTAGCGAGCGACTGCGGATTCTGGTTTTGATATCAGTACAATTTCAACCAATTTTATGCCTTATGGCTTTCATTACAGCAATTATATGGTTAATCATTTAAGGTATTCAAGTGCACACTACAATTCCCATGACAAACTTAAGATATTTTCATAAATTTAATCATAATGCCATATGCAAATTAAGAACATAAGGTAGTAATAGCAATGCCAACCTGTTTGTAATCGAATTGTAACCTTGAATTGGCCGACCGGATCGAATTGAGCGGAAGTGACCTTGCTGCCGCCGGTTTTTCCTTCAGGGTTTCTCGGAATTCTCAGGGTTAGCCTCCAGGGTTTTCCGTCTGTGAGCGCGAGGGTTTGCTTGCTAGGGTTCTCCTTTCGTCCTTTTTCGTTTTCCCTTTTCATTACTGAAGTGCTGGTATTTATAATGCTCTTTTTCATGACCTAATGGGCTCAGAATGAAGCCCGAAATTTTCTGTTGTCTGTCAGCTTCGCTAGGCGAGTGTGTAGCGAACGTGTAGCGAACGTTCGCTAGGCGAGCGTGTAGCGAACGTGTAGCGAACGTTCGCTAGGCGAGCGTGTAGCGAACGCGTAGCGAACATGCCAGTTTGGACCATTTTCTGGATTGGGTCATTCGTGAGCTGGGCCTTTGTTCCTTTAAGATCAGTGTCATAAAAATGAGTCGGAGTGCCCTGAAAAATGTCTTGAAATATTAATGGGCAAATTTTGGGGTATGACAGCTGCCCCTGTTCAATATTCTTGAACCGAGAGAGTCAGAATGGTATGTACGCCATTCGTGGGCTGGAGGTGGAAGATTATTGAACACTTAGAATGCCCCAAAAATTTACACTTGTCAATTAGTTAGTCTTGATGGAGATGGGCTTAAAGATGCCATCTAGGAAGTTTGATGATGAGAGCTTCAGAGTACGTCGTACGTTAGAAGATATCTGAAGTCATGGGTGTCACTGGGTCATACGCTAGACCGTATAGTGGGTCATTCATTAGGCCGTCGACTTCCCTGGGGATTTAGAATGGGCCGTCCGTTAGGCTGCATCTGACGAAAAGTAGTCGTACGCTAGACTACACCTCGGAATGTACCGTATGCTAGGTAGTATCTGAGGAAAGAACATCCAAATGGGTCGTATGCTAGACCGTATCGGACTTGTTGGAGGAGTCGTATGCTGTGCCGAATCAGGATGAGATAAGAATCCGAATGAGTCATACACTGCTGGGGATAAAGGATCAGAATGGATCGTACGCTAGATCGTATCTGAGTTGCGGAGCGAGTCGTCCGTTAGGCTGTATCGTTACTGGGGGTGAAGGATCAGAATGGATCGTATGCTAGATCGTATCTGAGTTGTAGACTGAGCCGTCTGTTAGGCTGTACCTGGTGATGAAGGGGGTAGTCATACGCCAGACTATACTTCAGAATGTACCGTACGCTAGGTAGCATTTGAGGGGATGAACATCCAAGCGGGTCGTAAGCTAGACTGTCTCTGAGTAGCAGAACGAGCCGTCCGTTAGGCTGCATCTGATAATAAAGGGGTAGTCATACGCCAGACTACACTTCAGAATGTACCATACGCTAGGTAGCATCCGAGGCCTTGAAGGTCCAAATGGGTCGTATGCTGGACCGTATTGGAGTTGTTGAAGGTCGGAATGGATCGTACGTTAGATCGCATCTGAGTTGAAAGAGTCATATGTTGAGCTGAATCAGAATGAACCGTACGCTAGGCTATATCTGATAGTATTTGTATATGTTGTATTTGCAATAAATGTCTGGGATGGGCTTATAGATGCTGTCACTAGGAGGACGTCAGGATGAATGTTGTCATGGAGTGTATCTGAAAGATGTATTTGAATCTGAACGTAATCGATGAAGATGTCCGTCTGAATGACTCTCTATTTTGACTGTATCAGGAAGATAATTAACCTGAAAAATAAAGTCAGCTTCATGCCATGTCATGATGCATGAGATGCTTTATGCTTTCGAAAATAACTGCAAACGATGTATGCATGCGTATGCTGTGAAATGATGTAATGAATGAATTATGCATCTGAAAAGTTCTTCCAGAGGACTCTACTGGGGAAAACAAATCTCAATCTTCTGGTTGGAGATACTGGTATCGGTGATCCTTTCTTAGCTGGGGATACTTGATTCTGTCTGAGGGTAGAAATATTTAACAGAAGCCTGGCTGGGGGTGGAAGAGATGACCAATTTGTCCAGTAATGCCAATTGCTTTTGGGGAATAACTGGCTTTGCTGGGGAATAGAATTAGCAACGGATTCATTGGAAAGCATGGTTAGACCTTCTCCTCGATCCTGAAGCCTAGTAGTAATCGCTATTTCTATTTTATGCACGCATTTTTGGTAAACATCGATCATATCCAAATGCATATATTAATTCGAATTAAATCAATGGACGTTTATGCAAACAAAACAGAGAAAGTAAAGCAAGAGCATTTTTTTTGAAACTAAAATTATATTGATTTCGAAAGAGGGCCTATAAACAGGCAATTTGTGTACAAGGAGACAAAAATCCTAGTAAGAGGAAATTGTCAAGAAAACAAAGAGAAAGCTATGCCGAAAACGTCCTATTGACTTTAATTCCACTACTGCCATTATGTCTTCAAGCCTCTCATCTCCTGCTGTCGGATAGAAGTGATTAGCTTGTTCAGCCCTTTGAACTTGGATGAAGCTGTCTGAGAATGGGACATAGTCATACGCTTTAATCCCTAATTTTTGCCTGGACCGCCTTTTCAGGTTTTCAATCCACCAGGATACCCCTTTTTGCCCAAGCCGCCTTTTCAGGTTTTCGACTTGCCGGGTGCACATTTTTTTATGTTTATCCCTAATTTTTGCCCGAACCTTTTTGGTTCGCCGGGATGCCCTTACTTTTGCCTAGGTACGTCGACCTAGCAGGTCTCTTTTATGCGTAGTATTTTTTGACTATGTCTGCGTTCACGGGATGTGGGAAGTCTTCGCCGTCCATTGTGGCTAGTATCATGGCTCCACCAGAGAATACCTTCTTAACTACAAACGGCCCTTCGTACGTGGGAATCCATTTGCCTCTGGGATCACCTTGTGGTAGAGTGATGCGCTTTACCACCAAGTCGCCAATTTGATACACCCGTCTCTTGACTCTTTTGTTAAATGCCTGGGTCATGCGCTTCTGATATATCTGTCCATGACAAACAGCCGCAAGTCTCTTCTCATCAATCAAGTTTATCTGATCGAGTCGAGTCTGAATCCATTCATCTTCATCTAAGCCCGCCTCTTTCATGATTCTTAGAGAGGGAATCTGGACTTCCACTGGTAAAACGACTTCCATTCCGTAGACTAAAGAGAAAGGAGTTGCTCCTGTCGAAGTGCGTACTGAAGTGCGATAACCGTGAAGAGCAAACGGTAACATCTCATGCCAGTCTTTGTACGTCACCGTCATCTTTTGTATGATCTTCTTGATATTCTTATTAGCAGCCTCTACGGCACCGTTCATCTTTGGCCGGTACGGAGAAGAGTTATGGTGTTTTATTTTGAACTGCGTGCAGAGTTCAGTAATCATCTTATTGTTCAAATTAGTACCATTGTCAGTGATAATTCTTTCAAGGATGCCATACCGACAAATGAGATTATTCCTGATGAATCGTGCCACCACATTCTTGGTGACAGAAGCAAATGAGGCGGCCTCTACCTACTTTGTAAAGTAATCAATAGCGAC
This sequence comes from Lathyrus oleraceus, assembly GCF_024323335.1. Taxonomy (NCBI): domain Eukaryota; kingdom Viridiplantae; phylum Streptophyta; class Magnoliopsida; order Fabales; family Fabaceae; genus Lathyrus; species Lathyrus oleraceus. Next base: position 334,113,252 of record NC_066581.1, read on the forward strand.
AAGGATGAAGCGATGTCCATTAGAAGCAGTAGGTTTAATCTCCCCAATCATATCAATGCCCCACATTGCAAAGGGCCAAGGTGCGGTCAACACGTTCAATGGAGCAGGAGGTGCATGTACTTTATCCGCATATATCTGGCACTTGTGACAGGTTCTGGAGTGATGATGGCAATCAGCTTCCATGGTAGACCAATAATACCCTGATCTCAGAATCTTCTTGGCCATCGTATGTCCACTAGAATGAGTCCCGAAAATACCGTCGTGCATATCTTCCATAATCTCTTCTGCTTCCTTTTTATCCACACAGCGAAGCAAAGTTGAGTCATGATTACGTTTGTATAATACTCCATTACTCAAAAAGAATTTAGCAGAGAACTTCCTCAGGAATTTTCTATCATTGATAGATGCCCCCTCAAGGTACTCCTGAGTTTCTAAATATCTTTTTACTTCGTGGAACCAAGGTTTTTCCCGTACTCCCTCGGTGTTAAGTTGTTGAAAAGTATATCTTCGGCAAATATTTTTATATCGTATCCACAGAGATTGGGTAATATTACCGCCGTTCTATAATTCAAATGTTATAAGTTTAGAAAGTAACAGGGTTGTTTTGTTTGGAAAAATATCTTGTTAATAAATGTTAACAAAAACTATGAAATAGTTTTAGTCAAATATAAAAGCTTGGCAAGATTGGAGTTCATTATTTCAAATGTTTATGATTCCTTATGATAAATAAATAGATTCAAGATTATTGATGATGTTCAAATATCCTCTCAAAGTCATTCATGTCTAAATGATATCGTGATAATCACTATATTGATCCTTAAACGATCTCTCCACCTAACTATCAATATAGCAATCTTTAATGTTCAATATCAAAGAATAGTAATTAATAAATCTATCTCTACAACTTATTCACTACTTGAAAATCTGTTTTATGTCTAAACTCGAGTAATCTCTCTCGACAACTACTCAAATCTGGTTTTCAACTTAAAGCAAAAACAGTGTTCAATACATCAACAATCTTTATCTCATATATAAATCAAAGTGAATACATAAACAGATGAGAATAGCTACTACCTCCAATCTTGACAAAAGGGAGTTTAGCTCCTCATCACCATTGTTACAAAGCAGAATATTTCAGAAGAAAAACTCTGTTTTTCTCTCTTACAAAAGCTCTCAAGAACAATGTGTAAAAATCATTAATTAATCCCTAGAATAATGTATTTTCTCTCCTAAAAGAGTTGACATTTCCTTAATTGGTCATTCTCATCCAATGCAGAAAAGCAATTCCAAGGCAGACCCAAAATGGCAAAAACAGCTGGCCTTCAAAACAGCACTTTTGACCCAAAAATCAGTTTGCTGGATTCGCAGGGTTCGCGGGGCGAACTTTGTTCGCGGGGCGAACTGAAGCTGCCTCAGTTTCCTTGTTTTGCAAGCTTCATCCAAAATCTTCCATATTATGATGCTGCAATCCAAAGCTTTCTCATCCAAAAATTCTACAAAACTAACAAATATGTGAAATAACTATTCAAAACAAAATAAATTAAACCTAATTGCATTTATACAAAATAGTGAGAATAAAAGTGTGTAATTACATCAAAACTTGGTAAAAGGGACCAATAAAATGGTATAAAAAGTAGTACTAATTGGTCCCTAACAACTCTCCCCAACTTAGCATTTTGTTTGTCCCTAAACAAAAGTTTCCACCCTTACAATCAAAGCAATGACACAAAAGATTGAAACAAGGATTTACCAAGAACATTCAAATGGTTCAAAAGTGTTTGGCATTTTCTCAATTCACCTATCTCAATTCTAGACAAAATATGAATAAGGGAAATGGTAAAGTGCAAAAATCATTCCAAGGAATTCAAAGCCATATATGTCAAAATTGAATCAAGCTTACACACACATCATAATAATGATGAATAACATGAAGGGTTACTTTCACTCATCCAAGCAATTAAATCAACAACAACTCAAATCATGCGGTTATCACAACAAGTACCAAATCATGTGAAAAATGAGAATCAAGAGGTCTTTCAAAGGTTGTAATGTGGCTTAGGTTACAAGAAAGGATATGATTAAGACAATTCAACCAAATTGCCTATCCTAAGGGAGCATTCCCAAAGATTCACTCTACACAATTTCCCTTTCTTTGATCCCTATCTTTTTCTTTTTCTTTTTCTTTTCAAATCCACACAACCATGAGCATTTCCTTTGCTTTTCTTTTTCTAATTTTTTCTATGCTCTATGGTTTCAAGGGTGATTTCTTTTTCTTGTTTCTTTTCATATTTTTACCCTTTCATAGAAACTCACTTTTCCAAGTTTCTAATCAACTTTTCACTTTACTTTCCCCAACTTTAGATTCCAAAACCAAATTTATTCAATAATGCTCCCTACTTAGACATAAGTAAAAGGCAAAATTTTGCAAACAACTCGGTTTGAGGTTTCAACTGATACGAAAGAAATTAGGATTCATTTATTCCACAATTTTCAATTGATTTTACAATGATCAATCAAATGAATCCTAAATTAAGCTCAAAGGGGGTTAACTAAGGATTATTCCTCACAAGGTTAGTTGGTTCAAACTTTTTGGTCAAGTGGTTTTTCTCACAAACAATGCCTCTATCATTTTCAAAAATTTCACACAAAAATGGATTGATGCATGATTTAGCATGATAAGAATGAGTTAAAACAATGCTCGGTTTCCCGCTTTTTAGTGTACAATGGAAAGTCTCCTCACAACTGGCTAAGTCCTATTTTGATTCAAAAATGACATATACTTCAATTAATTTATGACATGGAATTTGCACACACCATCAAACTACTCATGTTAAGTCTAGAAAGCGATAAAGTGTACCTTGAAATGCCGACACTAATTCTTATCATCACCACTCGAAGTGTCCTATGCTTCTTTCTTTGCGATCATTTCTCGGTTGCTTAAAGCTTGACTTATGAGTAAGAACAATTAAACAAAAATGTTGGCAAACCAATATTTGATTAAAACACACTTAAATTTCAAAAAGTATTCATGCAATTATCAAGACACACTCTAAAATTCAACAAACTCCTCAATCTTCCTTCAACTCATCGCCATGGTTTATACCACCTCCTGCACCCCCCCAAAATTTTGGCCTGCCCTCAGGCCACTTAGCATAATCAACAAAATCCTCTTAAGAAAGGAATGGAAAGGGGAAGTTTTGAAATTTGGAGGTTTGGATGTGGAGTAGCGAGGTTGTTGAAAGAATCTCCTAAGTTCGTGAAAATAGGAATGAAACGAAAATGACATAAAACAAAAGTTTTTTTTTTTTTTTTTTTTTTTTTTCAGTTCGCGGGGCGAACTTTGTTCGCGGGGCGAACTGAAGGAAATTTCAAAAAAATTAGTTCTGTTATTTACTGTTCGCGGGGCGAACTTTGTTCGCGGGGCGAACTTTGTTCGCGGGGCGAACTGGTCCTGTCATGCAGTTCGCGGGGCGAACTGTAAAAACCAGAACCCAATTTTTTTCAAAATTTAACACAGCAAAAACTCACACAGCAGAAAAAAATTAAAATACAGACTTACAACGTTGGGTTGCCTCCCAACAAGCGCTTTGTTTAACGTCGTTTGAGCTTGACGGTCCACTGATTAGCCCGGTTTAAATAGAGACACGACATCCACATCACGATTTATGTCGCCACCATGGTAAACTTTGAGTCTTTGACCATTTACGGTCCAACTCTCTTGTGACTTTGGATCCTCGATTACAATGGCTCCATAATTCCGTACTTCCTTGACAACGAACGGTCCTGACCCTTTTGGCTTCAGCTTACCCGGTAATAACTTGAACCTTGATTTGAAAAGCAGTACCATTTGTCCGACATGAAACTCCTTGCGACGGGCCTTTCCGTCATGGTATTTTTCTTCAATTGCATCATTTCGGAATGAATCATGTTTGTCATGTGGATGCTTCATAGCTTTAAAAAGATTAAAGATCACCTCTTCGTCTTGCACTCTCACCTTCATTAGTCCATCATCTACGTCAATCATCATCCGAGCTGTTTTCATAAAAGGTCTTCCAAGAATTAGGGGCACATCACGGTCCTCATCCATCTCCACTATTACGAAATCTACCGGAAACAAGAATTTGTCCACCTTCACTAACATGTCTTTAGCAATTCCGTATGGTAAAGTGGTAGACTTGTCGGCTAGTTGTAAAGTCATTCTCGTCGATTTAATCTCAACATTCCCTAATCTTTTAACAATGGAGAGAGGGATTAAATTTATACTAGAGCCCAAGTCAATCAAACCATTTCCAGTGTATGTGCTTCCAATGGTCACCGGTAGAACAACCCGGCCCGGATCGGACTCCTTCCTTGGGAGAGTCTTTTGGATGATAGCACTACACCGTGCATCAAGCAGTATGGTCTCGTCTTCCACGTGTCTCCTTTTCTTTGTAAGAATGTCCTTCATGAACTTGGCATACCGTGGCATTTGTTCTAATGCATCAGCAAATGGAATGTTGATTTGAAGCTGCTTGAAGATGTCCATAAACCGTGCATAGTGTCTAGCGTTATCCTTCTTTGATGGTGCGTGCGGATATGGTAGATGTTGAACTGGAATGACATTCACTCCTTTGTCTCCTTTTTTCTTATTTCTTGGTTCGATTTCCTTATTCATTTCCGCTTCACACCGCTGCTCTTCCATCAGTTGTTGGTTCTGCTGTTTTCGCGGCGCGAAGGGAGATCGCGGCGCGAACTGAGCAGTTTCTACCACTTTCTTCTTCCCACAAGCCACATCCTCATTTTCCAGCACAGCATCCATATCATTCTCAACTGTAATTTCCTCACCTTTTTTACTTGTCAACTCTCTACCGCTTCTAGTAAAAATTGCTTTGCAATGCTCCTTTGGATTAGTTTGAGTATTAGCGGAGAAAGAAGATCTTGCAGTTTGTTCCGACAGCTGTTTCGCAAGTTGACCTATTTGATTTTCCAAATTCTTGATTGCTGCTTCATTACTCTTCTGATTTGCCATGGAAGCTTGCATGAATTGTTGAAGAGTGTCCTCTAGCTTGGAACTTCCTCCTTGCGATTGTTGGCCTTGAGAATTGGGGTGTTGATAAGGACTTTGCTGCTGAAAATTTTGATTGTTGAACCTTGTCGGTTGGTAGCCTTGATTATTTCTTGGTTGGTAACCTTGATTGTTAGGCTGTTGTCTTTGATATCCCTGGTTTTGGTTGTTCACATAACTGACTTCTTCTTGAGGTGGAGGACAAAAACCAGTAGGATGATCCCCTTGACACAACTCACAACATGCTACTTGATGCTGAACATGGAACCCTTGAATCTCTTTTATTTGCTGTGGAAGCTTGGCCATTTGTTGAGTAAGAAGCTCCACTTGTTGAGAGAGTAGCTTATTCTGCGCAAGGATGGCATCATTGGTATTCAACTCTAAAACTTCGGGCTTACGTTGTGAAGGGCTACGATCATGTTGACCTTGATGATCATTACGGGCCATCCGTTCAATAATGACTTTAGCTTCTTCCGCAGTTTTTGATATAAGCGAACCACCCGCGGTGGCGTCCAGAAGTGTCTTATGGGTTGATTGGAGACCATTCAAAAAGATATGGATTTGAGTAAGCTCATCAAAACCATGTCCCTTACACTTCCTCAACATTGATTTGAATCTCTCCCAAGCTTCATTTAGAGATTCGTTTCCTCCTTGAGTGAATACCGCTATAGCCGTCTTGGCTTCCATGAATCGGGATTGAGGGAAGTATCTTTCTAAGAACTTTTCTTCTAATAGATTCCAATCCGTCATCACTCTTGATTCTTGATCAAGGTACCACTCCTTTGCTTTTCCCACTAATGAGTGTGGGAACATTCTCTTGAATAACGTCTCTTCACCCGCCTCGTCTATTCCCGTAGAACCCGCAATCTCATAGAATTTGATGAGATGGGTATACGGATCTTCGTGATCCATTCCGGTGAATGGAGTTGCATAGAGAAGTTGGAGGATTCCGGTCTTCATCTCCGTATTTCTTCCTCCACGGGCAAATTGAGCATTCCTTCTTGGACTATTAGCGGACATTTCGGTACGATTATCCTCCGCCATGTTTCCTTCACAAGCTTCTACAACCACTTCTTCGATTGGAACAAGTGCGGAAGTAGATGCTTCTTCTCTCCGGTTCCTCTCTTCGGCTAGTTTCCTTCTTCTTCGTGTTTTGCTATTGAGCTTCCGAAGTGTTCTTTCAATTTCAGGATCGAATTGAAGTTGCTCCTCGGTCACTTTTCCTCGCATGCACTAGAATCTACAAAACTAACAAGCCAAGTGAAACAAAAGAGGGATAACAATAAAAGTAACAAAACTTAAAACAAAGAATTATTGCAATGCTTGTAATATCGACACCAATCCCCGGCAACGGCGCCAATTTGTTGAAAGAGTATATCTTCGGCAAATATTTTTATATCGTATCCACAGAGATTGGGTAATATTACCGCCGTTCTATAATTCAAATGTTATAAGTTTAGAAAGTAACAGGGTTGTTTTGTTTGGAAAAATATCTTGTTAATAAATGTAAACAAAAACTATGAAATGGTTTTAGTCAAATATAAAAGCTTGGCAAGATTGGAGTTCATTATTTCAAATGTTTATGATTCCTTATGATAAATAAATAGATTCAAGATTATTGATGATGTTCAAATATCCTCTCAAAGTCATTCATGTCTAAATGATATCGTGATAATCACTATATTGATCCTTAGACGATCTCTCCACCTAACTATCAATATAGCAATCTTTAATGTTCAATATCAAAGAATAGTAATGAATAAATCTATCTCTACAACTTATTCACTACTTGAAAATCTGTTTTATGTCTAAACTCGAGTAATCTCTCTCGACAACTACTCAAATCTGGTTTTCAACTTAAAGCAAAAACAGTGTTCAATACATCAACAATCTTTATCTCATATATAAATCAAAGTGAATACATAAACAGATGAGAATAGCTACTACCTCCAATCTTGACAAAAGGGAGTTTAGCTCCTCATCACCATTGTTACAAAGCAGAATATTTCAGAAGAAAAACTCTGTTTTTCTCTCTTACAAAAGCTCTCAAGAACAATGTGTAAAAATCATTAATTAATCCCTAGAATAATGTATTTTCTCTCCTAAAAGAGTTGACATTTCCTTAATTGGTCATTCTCATCCAATGCAGAAAAGCAATTCCAAGGCAGACCCAAAATGGCAAAAACAGCTGGCCTTCAAAACAGCACTTTTGACCCAAAAATCAGTTTGCTGGATTCGCAGGGTTCGCGGGGCGAACTTTGTTCGCGGGGCGAACTGAAGCTGCCTCAGTTTCCTTGTTTTGCAAGCTTCATCCAAAATCTTCCATATTATGATGCTGCAATCCAAAGCTTTCTCATCCAAAAATTCTACAAAACTAACAAATATGTGAAATAACTATTCAAAACAAAATAAATTAAACCTAATTGCATTTATACAAAATAGTGAGAATAAAAGTGTGTAATTACATCAAAACTTGGTAAAAGGGACCAATAAAATGGTATAAAAAGTAGTACTAATTGGTCCCTAACATAAGTTCATAACAGTATGTCGGTTCATCTAGTCGCTCAATGGTGATCCTGGGAGCTTCATTGTCCCATCTGACTCTGAACATAGATGACATGGTAGCTAATGCGTCTGCCAACTGATTCTTTTCTCGTGGGATATGTTCGAATGTTATCTCTTCAAAGTATGGGATTAATGTCATCACCCGTTCTCGGTAAGGGATGAGATTCGGATGCTTAGTGTCCCATTCTCCTTTGATCTGACTGATTACTAATGCTGAGTCTCCGTACACACTCAAAAACTTGACCCGCCGGTCTATAGCAGCCTTGAGTCCCAAAATACATGCTTCATACTCAGCCATATTATTGGTACAATGAAAACATAGTCTAGCAGTGAAAGGCGTATGGTAACCCTCGGGAGAAATGATTACCACACCAACACCATTGCCCAATGCATTAGAAGACCCATCGAAAACCATAGTCCATCGGGATCCTAGTTCGGGTCCTTCCTCCGGTCCAGGTTCTTCATAATCAGTAACAAGCATGACATCCTCATCTGGGAACTCAAAGTTCATAGATTGGTAATCATCCATTGCTTGATGAGCCAAATGATCGGCTAGCACACTTCCTTTGATTGCTTTCTGGGTAGTATACTGGATATCGTACTCTGTTAAGATCATCTGCCATCTTGCTATTCTTCCGGAGAGAGCGGGTTTCTCAAATATGTATTTGATAGGATCCATCTTGGAAATCAATAAAGTGGTATGATTCAACATGTATTGTCTTAGTCGGCGAGCAGCCCAGGCCAAAGCACAGCAGGTTTTCTCGAGCAGTGAGTATCTTGTTTCACAGTCGGTAAACTTTTTGCTAAGGTAGTATATGGCATGCTCTTTTCGACCAGACTCGTCATGTTGCCCCAATACACACCCCATTGAATTTTCTACCACGGTCAAATACATGATTAGAGGTCTTCCTTCAACGGGCGGTACCAGAATTGGAGGTTCTTGGAGATATTTCTTGATTTTGTCAAAAGCTTCTTGGCATTCATCATTCCATATCATCTCTTGATTTTTCCTCAGTAATTTGAAGATGGGTTTGCAAGTAGCGGTCAAATGGGAGATAAATCGGGCAATGTAGTTCAACCGTCCCAAGAAACCTCTGACTTCTTTATCCGTACGGGGAACTGGCATTTCTTGAATAGCCTTCACCTTAGCCGGGTCAACCTCAATCCCTTTACTACTAACAATAAATCCCAGGAGTTTACCGGATCTTACTCCAAAGGTGCATTTGTTCGGGTTCAATCTTAGCTTGTATTTCTTCAACCTCTCAAATAATTTGTACAAATGATCGAGATGTTCCTCCTCAGTATGAGATCTGGCTATCATGTCATCCACATATACTTCTATTTCATGATGGATCATATCATGGAACAAAACCACCATAGCACGCTGGTACGTTGCCCCTGCATTCTTTAAACCAAATGGCATTACTTTATAACAGAACGTGCCCCATTGCGTCACAAACGTAGTTTTCTCCATGTCCTCAGGCGCCATCTTAATCTGGTTGTAACCTGAGAATCCATCCATGAATGAGAGCACCTTGTGTTGAGCGGTGTTATCTACCAGAACATCAATGTGCGGGAGTGGAAAGTCATCCTTGGGACTCGCTTTATTCAGGTCTCGGTAATCTACACACATTCACACTTTACCATCCTTCTTTGGCACTGGTACCACATTAGCAACCCATTGAGGATAAGAAGTAACAGCCAGAAAACCTGCATCAAATTGTTTCATCACCTCGGCTTTGATTTTCTCAGACATTTCAGGACGCATGCGACGAACCTTTTGCTTAACAGGACGACATTCTTCCCTCGTTGGCAGTCGATGCACTACTATATCGGTATCCAGTCCTGGCATGTCTTCATAAGACCAAGCAAAAATCTCTACATAGTCATGCAACATCTGAATCAACCTTCTCTTGACACTGTTTTCCAAGCCTGCTCCTATTTTGACTTCTTTCTTGTTTACTTCAGTGCCCAGATTTACAGTCTCAACTGACTCCTCGTGTGGCTGTATAGTCCTTTCTTCCTGCAGTAACAGTCTGGTAAGTTCTCCAGGTACTTCACAATCTTCCACACTTCCATCCTCGGCTTGGTAGATCGGATTTTCAAAGTCATAATGAACAGTAGTAGAACTATTGTCAACAGGATCCAGAGTGGGTATGGATCTGCAATTCGTTACGTGAGTGTGTGTAAGAAAACATAGCTCGTTTGGAAGATGACAGAAAAGATAAAGAGCGCAATATTTGAATGCAAAAAGTCCATTGATTTATTGAATATGAATATGCTTATGAAGATGACAAAACCCTTAACAAATTAGCTATTGTGCCCCGGGCATAGACACAACGCTTGGAGAAGTTCAATTGTAAAAAAAAACAAAAATTTGCAACACTAAAATAGACAATAACAATTACTCCTGACTAAAGGAAATCGGGATAGTGTCTTCAGCCTTTCAATTATTGAGTCCGTCACCAATTGTTGGGAAAATCCAGCTATCCAGGTCGCAATCGCTGTCAGCATCTTCTACAGCATTAATTTGACTCTTGTCAGAGCTGAACCCCAGGCCAAATTTGTCAGACTTGTACGGTACGTCGATCAATTGACCCCAGCCAGTACGACCACCATCTTCAACCACGGCTTGAGCGTCCTTCAGAGAAATCATAGCAGGAGGAGCACGAATAACCTTGGGTACACAGGAAGTTGGCTTAAGGACAGGATTGGTCGGAGGAACTACTTCAAATGACTGACAAGGAGTCTCAATGAATTCACCATCCATCTCGACGTATCTGAAGGTATGCACACTACTGACAATGTACTCTTCTTCTCCACACACGGTGACAATTTTGCCCTTTGTAGGATACCTCAACTTTTGATGGAGAGACGAGGCTACAGCGCCTGCCCCATGAATCCAAGGGCGTCCCAGTAAGCAGGAATAGGCAGGACGAATGTTCATTACATGGAAGGTAGTGTTGAAGACTTGAGGTCCTATCTTGATAGGAAGGACTACTTCTCCATGGACAACACTCTTCGCACCATCGTAAGCACGTACCACAATGTCACTAGGTTTCAGTTCAATGCTTTTACAATCCAACTTATCCAGCACAGCTGTCGGCAGCACATTCAAGGAAGAGCCATTATCGATCAACACATGAGACAAAGTGATTCCCCTGCACTCAATGGAGATATGGAGGGCTTTATTGTGATTCTTTCCTGCTGTTGTCAGATCAGCATCGGAAAAGCCTAGGCCATTGTCAACAGCCAAGTGAGCAACATAATTTTCGAACTGATCGACAGATGTTTCCTGAGGCACGTGAGCAGTCTTCAAGAATTTTACCAATGTATTGGCATGAGATTCAGAAGATAACAGCAAGGATAACATTGAGATCTTAGACGGGGTATGCCCCAACTGTTCTACAACATCAAAATCACTCTTGCGAATGATTTTCAGCACTTCTTCCATTTCTTGTTTGGCAACATCTTCGGGAGTAACTTCGACCGGTGTCTCTGACTGAGAAGGATTGACTGGTTCCTTTCCTCGAGTTTCAAGGACAGGAGGTGAGATTTCTGGAGAGAAGATCCTTCCGCTTCGAGTAATTTTACTGGTCCCAACAATGCCACTAGTATTAGCAGCATTATCCACTTGCTTCACGCCATGGATGTAAACATCACCGCCATAATTCCACGGAATAGCTTTGCTTGAGGAATACGGGATCGGGCCAGGTGCAGTGATGATTAGGGGAGCAACCCTGGGCTCAGCAGTAATCTTCACAGGCGCCCTGGTAGCGGTAATCTTCACTGGAACTTTGGACCTAGCAATCACAGATATTTCTTCAATAGGGTTTTCCGCCTTAGGAATCCTTTCGAAGAGAACTGTACGATCGTCCATCAGCCGTTGAATACCATTCTTCAATCTCAAACAGTCCTCGGGCCGGAGTATGCAGAGATTGCAATCTTCAGCACAACCTGGAAATAAACCAGCTTGCAATAAATTCCTCTTTATGATCGGGAGAGGAGATGTTAAGTCCGCCACATTGGAAACGTGATCGTCATCATCCACGGCATTAACCGTCTTGTCATGATTAGGCATAGGGGCAGTGATGACATTAGGGGTCTCCGGAGACTCAAACTCAATTTCTCCAGCTTCGATCATATCCTGAATCTTATTCTTCAATGACCAGCAATCGTTTGTATCATGCTCGGGGCTATCGGAGTGATATGCACACCTGGCATTAGGGTTATAACAAGAAGAGGTAGTGTTGGGATTCGTAGGAGGATCTCTGAGGGTGATCAAATTTGCCTTTAGCATTCCCTGCAGTGCCTGTGCCAAGGTCATATTGATCCTGGTAAACTGCCTTCTTGGCCTGTCTTGTTTGGGCTGGAAGTTTTGAGATGGTGGTGCTGCAATCGTAACTGCTCCAATGTCGTGGTCACGGTTTTTCTTGTTACGACCCTTTTGACCGTACACAGCATTTGATTCGTTCCTCCCCTGATAGGACCTTTTGGTGCTTGCAGAGGTAGCCGCCTGTATCTTTCCACTTCGGATGCCGCTTTCAACACGTTCACCTGTTAATATAAGTTCAGTGAAACCTGATGAAGAACTTCCCAGTAGATGGCTGTAGAATGGGCCGGTCAGTGTACCCATGAACATGTCCACCAATTCTCTGTCAGTCATAGGGGGTTTGACTCTGCCAGCCAAATCTCTCCACTTTTGAGCATATTCTTTAAAGCTTTCTTTAGATCCCATAGTCATATTCTGCAACTGTAGCCGGGTAGGTGCTAGTTCAGAGTTATACTGGTACTGTTTATAGAAAGCTGTTGCTAAATCAGTCCAGGTGCGGATGTCAGAGCTCTCGAGCTGGTAATACCATTCCAACTGTGTGCCAGACAGGCTCTCTTGGAAGAAATGGATCCATAGCTTCCTGTCAGTGGTATGCGGCTGAATCTTTCTCACATAAGCTCTCAGATGCATCTGAGGACAAGACGCACCATCGTACTTAGTGAAAGTGGGGATTTTGAATTTGCGAGGAATGGTCACATCGGAGACCAGACCCAAACTTTCGAAATCCAGACCGGGCGCCTTCTGACCCTCCATAGCTAGCATACGTTCTTCCAGCAACTTGTACTTATCATCTCTTGGAGAGTACTGTTCATTTTCATAATCTTCATCGTCATCCTCAGGGTTGGAGAAATCAGCATTCTCTTCCTCTGAATCATTCTCCGCCCCCTCTTCTGGACCATTCGGGATTCCAAACTTGACTCCTGCGGCCTGTCCTTTATGCCTTCTTCCCGGGTTAATGAAACTCACAGCTTTCTTGTCTTTCTTCTTTTCGAGCAAAAAAGCCTTCAGTTCCTCCTGCCCCTTGGATAAGCTTAGCATCATCTCCTTGAATTGAGCATTCTGAGTCTGGAGATCTTTGACAGTTTGTTCGAGATCCATTTTTCTGTTTGCAATGAAGACCGTGAGAACATTGAACTTGTAGAATACCTGTTATGCCGTGTTATGTTATGTTATGCAATGCATGAAATGTTTTCAAGGACTTTTGGAATTTAACTTTGCGTAAATCACCAACAAGAGAGAAATGTTTATTGCTAATTTCTTTGATCAATGTTCATTACAAAAGAAATAATAATAAAAATACAATGAAAGCTCAAGTCTCCCAGGGGCGACTTCTTTTTGGGCGAAGATACGCATTGAGTCTTCGTTCCTCATTAAGCTGACTGGTAAGTTCTAACACTTTCTTCCTTTCTGCGACGAACTGAGTCTCGAAAGTATCCCTTTCTTCTCTCAACTGGATCCAGGATCTTTTTAGTTCCTCAACATTGGTAGGCATATCTGGATAAGGAATGATCTGAGGAGCGCCTCCTTCAGCTTCAGGTTCGACAATCTGAGGTCCGATTGCAAGATATGGCATGACAAGTTCACGAGCTCTAGCGCGTACCCATCTGAGATAAGGTTCCATAGGAATAGAATTTTTCTGTCCTAACGTACCTCTCTTCACCATGCCCCAAGCTCGTACAAATCTTTGACGGAGGCCTTGGGAATCATTGTCATAGTCGAACACAATGCCTTCGATGATCATTTCATGTGGACCATCTCTTCGAGCACAACCAAACTGTCGCAGAGCTAAAGCAGGATTATAAGTAATACCTCCTCTTATTCCTAGGAGTGGTACATTAGGGAACTCGCCACAACGGTCAATGATGGTAACATTTTCCTTGAACTGAGGACACCAACAGATGTCTGGGTGGGAGAGCGACATTATCCTTTGAGACCATTTCAAATTCTGCTCGTTCTTCAGGACTGATTGAGGAAGGTGCGGAATAAACCACCTAGACAACAAAGGTATGCAGCACATGAGAGTCCCTTGCTTCTTCATGGTACGAGTGTGGAGGGAATGCAAAATGTCTCCCAACAAGGTAGGTACAGGGTTATGAGTGAGAAATATCTTAATAGCATTCATGTCTATGAATTGGTCTGGATTAGGGAATAACACCAAGCCATAGATTAACAATGCCAAGATGTCTTCGAAAGCACGGACATTCATAACTTTTAAGAATTCTCGGGCCTTATTTGTCAGGAATTTGGCAAGTAAACCCTTAACTCCACTCCTTGTTACCCAATTAGCTTCAATGTCGGACTTCGTCATGTGTAAAGCTGCGGCAACTTCTTCAGACTTTGGAACCTTTTCTAAACCACTGAACGGTAGTTGATCAAGGATAGGTATCCCAAGCAGTCTGGAGAATTCTTCCAATGTGGGTACCAACTGATAATCTGGGAATGTGAAGCAATGATGTTTATGGTCGAAGAACTGGAATAAAACTCTCATCATATCTTCTTTGAAACCAGTGGTAACCAAATTGAGGAGAGAACCGTGTTTCTTGATGAACTGGGCATGATCGGAAAGTTCTGACACTAAGTTCTTGAGTTGAGGAGGGATTGCTACAAGATTAATCCGGATGGTCTTCCTGGGAGCCATAACTTTACAAAACAGAGCAAAGTTAAATCCCTAAGTCCTTGCAATGGTTAGTACAATGTTATGATGTCATGATGTTATGATGTTATGATGTTATGAGGTTAAATAAATAACAAGCGCAAGCAAGTCACACAACCATCATTCCTAGGTTTTAAGGCTTGCATGAGTTCCATAGGTAAGTACCCTCCCCACTGAAGTTTAGTTGGTTCAACCTGTCCTAGAATAGTAACCGGGTTCTAAAAGGATCTCCAATCATTGACCTTCCCTCAAGTCCACTTCAGTGCAACACCAAGTGGTTGACCGAAGCTTCCCTAAAGTCCAATCTCAAGGAGTGTAGTATCGAGTCTCAACCAACCCCATTCGGAACCGAAGTCAGTTATCTCACTACTTTCTAATGGCCAGGATGAGTCAATTAGGGTTCTAAAAGTCTGGTTAATGCTTTAATGACACCACGCAGATGCCAAAATTTTCCTCAAGTAAACATGAGGAACATCAGGACATCCAAAGTGTCACATTAACCGTAGCCATCATTTTAACCATTCCAGTATACGCCGGATAGTCGCGATGATCTATTGCTACTTACCTAAGGTACACTAGATCCGGGTGTAGGATCTTTCACTCAAGAATACCCAAGCAATCCCTTAAAAGTAAATCAGGCAATTTTAAATAAGTGATCTTGTTTTTTTAAGGTAACCTCTCTTGTAATTATCCCCAGCAGAGTCGCCAGTTCTGTCATACGGTGAACTGACTTGGGGTATTTTGCTTTTTATCGCAATGTCGCGGATAGCAAGAGTCGCCACCGACTTTTCTTTTATCCAATAAGGAAAGGTGGAAAAGAACAGGAAAGACCTCAATAGATTTTGGGTTCGGGAGGTACATTATACAAAGGGAAGGTGTTAGCATCCTTTGTATCCATGGTTATCCATGGGCTCTTAATTGCCGGATCACTTATATTTTTGTCTGAAAAGTGTTCGTGAATTGTTTAAAAAAAATGTTTCGAAAAGAGAGTTTAACTTTGTAATGATTCTCGTATGAATGTATACAAAGTATTTATCTCGTTTGATTTTGAAAACGGTTTAGAAAAATGTAACTTGGTAATGATTCTAGTATGAATGTATACCAAGTGGTGATTTTCTAGGATTTTGCAAAGTGTGAGGGGTGGAAAATGTTTTAGGTTATGATCCAGTAATTGAGAGTTATACCTTCCTAAGGTCGTTATGAACGTTTCCTATCCTTATGAGGGTAAAACTGTCCTTACTATTGAGAAGTAAGTAGTTTTATCCTTTGGATGTAAAAGGGTCATCGTAGGGTCATCGATAGGTCATTGAAGGCAACAGTTGTAAGGACACCTTAGCATTCGAAGGGACGATCATCATTTAACCGTAGGCTACACCGAAGGGTCATCGAGGGACAAAATCGTATTTTCGAAGGCAACATCCGAGGGACCATGATTTATTTTATGATGATTTAACCGAAGGGCCGTTGCTAAGTGTATCCCTACATTCGCGGGACATGACCGTTATACCGTAATACCGTAGGGCAAAAGAGAGGTCCAAGATCACATATTTAGAGGCCATGTTTTAAAGTTAATTAGGTAATTAGGGTGAATCTCCACATTAAAATCAATACATTAAAAATAATACATTAAAATTAATTACATTAAAATTAATTAAGCAATTCAGGGCAACTCTTCACAAGGGTATCCCACAAATAAAGTGGAAGACCTAAACAACAATTTTTTCCTGGGGTGTGTGAACCTTTGCAACATTCAGCAAACGGGTTAGAATACCAAATCAGGGTGCAATCGAGGATTACACCGCAAAAGAAATCACAACAGTAATATGATCAGATAAACAATGCCTGGCTATGACAAAACATGAATGAAAAATCAGAATAGAAAAGTCGGCTACTGTCAGGTTCGCGCCTGCCTCGCCTAGCGAAGGTTTAGCGAATACTCGCTTCATGCTCGCTTAGCGACGTGCTAGCGAGCGACTGCGGATTCTGGTTTTGATATCAGTACAATTTCAACCAATTTTATGCCTTATGGCTTTCATTACAGCAATTATATGGTTAATCATTTAAGGTATTCAAGTGCACACTACAATTCCCATGACAAACTTAAGATATTTTCATAAATTTAATCATAATGCCATATGCAAATTAAGAACATAAGGTAGTAATAGCAATGCCAACCTGTTTGTAATCGAATTGTAACCTTGAATTGGCCGACCGGATCGAATTGAGCGGAAGTGACCTTGCTGCCGCCGGCTTTTCCTTCAGGGTTTCTCGGAATTCTCAGGGTTAGCCTCCAGGGTTTTCCGTCTGTGAGCGCGAGGGTTTGCTTGCTAGGGTTCTCCTTTCGTCCTTTTTCGTTTTTCCTTTTCATTACTGAAGTGCTGGTATTTATAATGCTCTTTTTCATGACCTAATGGGCTCAGAATGAAGCCCGAAATTTTCTGTTGTCTGTCAGCTTCGCTAGGCGAGCGTGTAGCGAACGTTCGCTAGGCGAGCGTGTAGCGAACGTGTAGCGAACGTTCGCTAGGCGAGCGTGTAGCGAACGCGTAGCGAACAGGCCAGTTTGGGCCATTTTCTGGATTGGGCCATTCGTGAGCTGGGCCTTTGTT
Source organism: Lathyrus oleraceus (assembly GCF_024323335.1). Classification (NCBI taxonomy): domain Eukaryota; kingdom Viridiplantae; phylum Streptophyta; class Magnoliopsida; order Fabales; family Fabaceae; genus Lathyrus; species Lathyrus oleraceus. The sequence continues at coordinate 334,130,453 of NC_066581.1, forward strand.
CCTTTAAGATCAGTGTCATAAAAATGAGTCGGAGTGCCCTGAAAAATGTCTTGAAATATTAATGGGCAAATTTTGGGGTATGACAGCCGCGTCTTACAAGAAGAAAAACGACTCTTGGGAGATCGCTTCAATAGACCCACCGCACAGTTGCATTGCAACTAACGTTGAACAAGATCACCGTAAACTAAGTGCAACTTTGATATGTCAAGACATTCTGCCATTGGTTAATAAAGACCCATCAGTGAAGGTGAGTATAATTATATCCCATATCAGAACAACATATAATTATACTCCATCTTATAAGAAAGCCTGGATTGCGAGGACAAAGGCTGTTGAACAGGTTTTCGGCAACTGGGAGGATTCATTCAAGGAATTGCCACGGTTTTTATGGGCACTAAAAACATATGTCCCAGGAACTGTGGCAATTATGGAGACAGTGCTAGCAATGGTGCCAAACGGAACCTGTGCTACAGGTAATAGAATATTTCACCGTCTCTTTTGGGCATTTGACCCGTGCATCAAAGGTTTCGCATTCTACAAACCTATTATTCAAATTGATGACACTTAGTTATACGGAAAATACAAGGGTACTTTGCTCATGGCGGTTGCACAAGACGGCAACAATAATGTCTTTCCCATTGTCTTTGCTCTTATTGAAGGTGAAATGACTGGTGGATGGGGTTTCTTTCTTCGACATCTCAGAACGCATGTGGCCCCACAAGCCAATCTCTGTTTGATTTCTGATAGACATGCTGCCATTGAGAGTGCCTACAACAACCATGACAACGGATGGCATGATCCTCCTTCTACACATGTCTACCGTATCAGACATATTGCACAAAACTTCATGCGTGCTATAAAAGATAAGAATCTTCGCAAGAAGGTGGTGAATGCTGGGTATGCTTTAACTCAACCGTCATTTCAATATATCGTGATGAAATTAGACTGTCTAATAAAGACGCAGGGAGATGGATAAATAACATACCAGTAGAGCAGTGGACAAGGGCATTTGACAGAGGTTGTCGATGGGGCCACATGACAACAAACATTGTGGAATGCATGAACAGAGTTTTCAAAGGAATTCGAAATCTGCCGATAACCGTCTTGGTAAGATCAACCTATTATAGGTTGGCTTCTATATTTGCAACCAGAGGTGAAAGATGGAGTGCAGTGTTAATGTCTGGGCAAGTATTCAGTGAGTGTTGCATGAAGGTCATGAAAGAGGAGAGCATTAAAGCTAGCACACACGCTATAACAGTCTTTGACCGTCATAGACAAAATTTCAGCGTCCAGGAAACAATGGGCAACAACGAGGGGAGACCAAATTTAGCCTACGTTGTTAGACTAAACAGAAGTTGGTGCGATTGTGGAAAATTCCAGGCCTTCCGCATACCTTGCTCCCATGTCATAGCAGCATGCGCTTATACTCGTCAAGACGCTTACAACCATTTATCTGATGTGTACAAGGCCAACACCATCATGAATGTATATACTCAAAGCTTCTTAGTACTACCAATGGAGGATTACTGGCCTCCATATGAAGGAGATATTGTTTGGAACAATGACGAGATGCGCAGAAAGAAGAAAGGAAGGCCAAACATCACACGTATAAGAACAGAGATGGATTCCACAGATAAAATGATAAGATTATGTAGTATCTGTCGTCAACCAGGACACAACAAGAACAACTGTCCCAATCGAGGAGCATCATCTAGGTCTTAAGCTTTTTGTAACATTGTATTTCTGTAACATTCAATCGTTATATATCATTAAGTTCTTGTTACAACGAGGTTCACAACAAACATCAGTATAAAACATCTGAAAACATTAATATTTCTAACTGATTACAACAATCAAATTGATGTCGTCTCGACCGAACATCATTTCCCTAGCATCCTTATCAGTCTTCATTCGCACTCAACCAAAGATACTGTCAAGTCTCTCAATACTTCTGATTTTTTTCCCCTTCTGATATTTTCCCATCTAACCAACGAACCAACTCCCTCTTCAGTTGATCGAACGTGGTGATGTTCCAAAACAGCATCAGCATTTGAGGTTTGTCTCTCGCATAAATCATCTTTCCGTATCGGCGACGAACACCAAACATGATAGCCAAATGATTATATGAGATGTGAAACAATTAGTCACACAACGTATCTATTTATAACACAAAAAAATGCATTTTAGGAGGAATCTCCAATTGAATTGACGACTCCTCTTAAAACCTACACATAGGCGCCAATTGGATTGGCTAGGGCAGGTGCCCTAGCCAATCCAATTGGCGCCTCCATTCAAGTTTTAAGAGGAGTCGCCAATTCAATTGGGGACTCCTCCTAAAAGTGGGATATTTTGGAATTTTTTTTGAAACCAGGGTATTTTGGATTCTGTCCGCTATATAAAATAACATTGGTGGAATGAACAGTTCAAATAAGCAATGCATCCTCCAACTTCGTTTAGGTCCTCGCCGCGAAATGGTGGACCTTCCCAAATCCCTCTCTCCTCGCCGTCTCCTCAAACTCCTCGAGTCCCAACAGAACCTCACCTCCGCCCTCCAACTCTTCCACGCCGCCACACGTCTCCCAAACTACACCCACTCCGCCGACGTCTTCCTCCACATCCTCCGTCGCATGACCCCCGACCCCATCCTTCTCCATTCCCACGCCCCCCACATCGTTCAAACCATCCAAAAAACTCAAAACTTCATCTGCCCTGAAGATATCCCTCTCACTCTCTTGAAAGCCTATGCTAAAACCTCAATGCCAGATCAAGCACTGAAAATCTTTCAAAACATGGGTCGGGTTTTCGGGTGTAAACCTGGTGTTCGCTCGTTCAATACACTCCTTAATGCTTTTGCTGAATCCCATCAATGGGACCGGGCGGGAAAGTTTTTCGCGTATTTTGAAACTGCGGGTGTTTCTCCTAACGTGCAGACTTATAATGTCTTGATGAAGGTTCTGTGTAAGAAGGGTGAGTTTCAGAAGGCGAGGAAGTTGGTAACGTGGATGTGGAGTGTGGGTTTGAAGCCTGATAGGTTTACTTACGGAACTTTGATAGGTTTGTTTGTGAAAAGCCGTGATTTGAATACTGCATTGGAAGTGTTTGATGAAATGTCTGAACGAGGTGTTGAGCCTGATGTTACTTGTTATAACATTATTATTGATGGGTTTTTTAAAATGGGTGATTTTTTTAAGGGTAAGGAGATGTGGGAGAGGTTGTTGAGGGTGGAAACGGTTTTTCCGAATGTTGTTAGTTATAATATCATGATTAGTGGGTTGTGTAGGTGTGGGAGGTTTAAGGAGAGTTTGGAGATATGGGAGAGGATGAAGATGAATGATTGGAAGCATGATGTTTTTACTTATAGTGCTTTGATTCATGGGTTGAGTGAGGCTGGGGATTTGGATGGTGCTAAAAGGGTTTATAAGGAGATGGTTTTGAGAGGGGTTAAAGCTGATGTTGTTACTTGTAATGCAATGCTTAATGGTTTGTGTAAAGCTGGGAAGGTTGATGAGAGTTTTGTACTGTGGGAGGAGATGGGGAAGTGTGGTTCGCGAAATGTAGGAAGTTATAATGTATTTCTTAAAGGGTTGTTTGATAATGGGAAGGTGGATGAAGCAATGAATCTGTGGGAGGTGGATTGTTGTGTAGAGTCAGCTACTTATGGAATATTGGTTCATGGTTTGTGTAAGAATGGGCATGTGAATAAGGCTTTGCGGGTGTTGGAAGACGCTGAAAATAGAGGCGGTGATGTGGATGCCTTTGCATACTCGTCAATGATAAGTGGTTTGTGCAGAGAAGGAAGATTGGATGAAGCGGCTGAAGTTTTGAATTTGACAGATAAGCGTGGATGTAGACTGAACCCTCATGTCTATAATGCACTCATCGATGGGTTTATAAAACATTACAAAGTTGACAGTGCTATTCAAGTCTTTAAGGAAATGAGCACCAAAGGTTGCTCACCTAATGTTGTGTCTTATAATATTCTTATTAATGGATTTTGTAGAGCAGAAAGATTTCCCGAGGCATACCATTGCGTTGAGGAAATGTTGGAGAGAGGGTGGAAACCAAATATTATCACATACAGCACGTTGATAGATGGTCTTTGTCAGGGCAAGATGAACGAGAACGACACGGCACTTAGGCTGTGTTATCAGTTTCTTGCAAAGGGTTTTAAGCCTGATATTACAATGCATAACATTGTTATCCATAGACTTTGTTCTTCTGGTAAAGTGAAATATGCTTTGCAGTTATATTGGATGATGAGAAAGAGAAACTGTGTTAATCTTGTTACACATAATACCATTATGGAGGGTTTTTACAAAGTTGGGGACTGTGAAAAGGCATCAAAGATTTGGGCTCAAATCTCAGAAGATGGGCTAAAACCTGACATCATCTCATATAATATTACTCTTAATGGACTCTGCGCTTGTGGTAGAGTAACAGATGCAGTTAGGCATCTAAATGATGCTTTGGCTCATGGTGTTATACCAACTGCTATTACATGGAACATACTAGTCAGAGCTGTGATTTTTTTTGGTGAATCAACTTGATTTAAAATAACTTAGTTTGGCTCCTACTTTTATCTCATGCGCCTGTTGAGTTCATCAACTACATGCATATTCGATTGATATACAAGCATTTTGTTGGCTTCCCACCAGAAATAGTATGAATGATATGTTTAGGTTTGAACCTAAGCTGCATTTGTCGGTATGGGTACATGGGTGCAATACAGGTCGGAGCTTGCCCTAAGTGAGTGCCTGCAGTTTGCAGTTGTATGAACAGAAAGGGTCATGGGATTTTTGTTGTGGGAAATTTTTTTAATCTGCCTCAAGCCATACATCAGTTGGTCGTTTTCTTTAAGGCATTTGGAGTTTCACACAGCAATTACTATATTCCTGTGTTTGGTACCCTAATTTTTTAAGCTACACAGAAGGAATGACCTTGTATAGTAATTGGTTTCTCAGTGTACTTATTTACATGATGGAAGATGCAAAGGTAAATTTAGCTTCTAAAGGTACATTACTAAAACTTGAGAAAAATGTTTTTCTGTATTGACATAGGTTATACAAAATTTAATTAGCATCACATGATAACCCAGCTACTTGGATTTTGGTGATTTTAGTTATGTCACCAAATATCTTCCGTTGTTGATGCCAAAGCAAATCTGCATGATAATATCAGGCCCAAGTTGTAAAACTATACTTGGGTTTATTATGTCATGCAATATCAATTAATAAGCGGTTTTTACCAAAGGTAAATTTAGCTTCTAAAGGTACATTTCTAAAGCTTGAGAAGAATATGTTTTTCTGTATTGACATAGGTTATAAAGAATTCAATCGGCATCACATGATAACCCAATTACTTGGATTTTGGTGATTTTAGCGATATCACCAAATATCCTCGGTTGTCGATGCCAAAGCAAATATGCATGATAATATAGGCCCATGTTGTAAAACTATACTCGGGTTTATTATATCATGCAATATCAATTAATAAGCGGTTTTTACCAGAAACTTGCAGCAAATAACACTAAAAATTATACTCATTTATTTTCCTCTTCATTGTTGATCTTTCTTGTGGTTTTAGTTTCTACTGACATGTTTTGTTCATAGGTGAACTGAGAAATCAAAGCCACAAGAATTGCTCCAAAAACTGCCACTTTTCTCCAATCAGTTGATGGGGAGGATAAACTACTGTAAAGGTCAGCAGGCCAATGAAGAATCGGTAAACATTTTTCCTGATACGGCTTCCAGCCTTTTCTCTGATTACATCTTTAATTTTTTCTGCCTCCTCTTTGGCTTTTGCTTTATCAACGACAGGTACCTTCTTTCTGAGGTTCTTAAAGAATAGCCCTTCATTTCTGCTGTTTTCCATTTGAACTTCAAACTCCTCCAACTCGTTTTCACGCTCTTGAATCTCTTGTCTGTTAATCTCTGCAGATTCCTCAAATTCTAGCAGCTGGCTCTCCATGTTTGCTGTTATCTGTTAAATACAAGTGAATATAAGAGTTCATTATTGATGTAACATTTTACATGGCTAGCTCAAAAGTGGAGGCATACTCTGGCACCAGCTTCATCTAATCCTTTGAGGGCATCTTCTCCGATCTTTTCAAACTCGGCGTTAACCTTTTCACCAAATTGGGTTAAGTATGCTGATCTCTCATCTAGATAATCTGTGAGACGGATTTTTCGAACTTGAAGCATGGCCGTTTGGGCTAGTAGTTCTTGTTTTTTTGTATCTCCTGGTTGAGGAGCTTTAGAATCAGACTCATTGAACTTGCAGAGGCACAAAGCGGAGCTTCTTTTGTTGTAGATACTATTACACTTGATGTTAGTAAGTCTGAAGGAAGGATTTATGGATTTGAGAGCAATCATCATCTTCTCGTAACAGTGGAAGTGGGTATCTGCAAGGGTTTACAGAACTGAGGGGGAAAGAGAATGCAGCGAGACCAAATTCAAGAGTGTTATTAACAGCAAGTATTTTGGACCTCCCATTACGTTATCTGTTGCATAAAAGATGGGGATATTTTTGTCTTTTGCCGGAAAGCATCCACTCCCTTTTAGTTTAGATAATACTAATTGGAGGAATCTAACCTACCCTTCATTGGACAGGGGTGCCAAGTATTTCTTTCTCCAATTTTTCTACTTTGTAAATAGAAGATATAAATACAGACAATTTTTTAAAGTAGTGATACTAATTACACATTTATATATGGACACTAATAGGACACCTTGACCCAATGGATTTAATGGCTTAATCATGGGGCCTAATTTACACACTTACAATAATATCTAGAAGGCTGAGTCAGTTAGGATATTCTTTGATTGTAAGAAATTTGTTGTACATCATGAAAAAGTCATTTAGAAAGTTATTTAGCATTCAGTTAGGAGAATATTTCTTCGGTCTTGGAGCTTCAAGCTATGGTTAGGAGTTTAACAACTCTGGTATACATTTATTTGTATAAAATTTGATTTCTATCATTGGATTTTGGAAGAAGTAAAGGTTTGTTTTGTCAAATTAAGCACAAAAGGTCCAACCAACAAATTAAGCACAAAAAATCCAACCACCAACTGGTTCAATATCCTATGTGAAATTCTGGTAAGTTGAACCCGGATATCGTACACGATGTCACGACATCAGGGTCACAACATATTATCACACAAACAATAATAGGATTTAAATAACAGTATGACAGGAAATAACACAATAAGTTGTTAACCCAGTTCGATGCAACATCACCTACATTTGAGGGCTATCAAATCAGGAAGGAAATCCACTATCACAAAATTAGTTTAAAGTCCTGAACAACCTCAGGTTTTACAGATTGCTCACCTAATCTCTACCCGTTGATGTTTCTATCTAAGACACTCCTAGATATGAGACCCCTCTTACTTCCCTTCAACCTTACAACAACTTACAACTGAGAAACACAACCCATTATTGCTTAAAAGCTTTTGAGGGATTGTTAGTTACAACTCAATAAACCAGGTCCAATTCAAATATCGAGGAGATACTCGAATGGCTCACACAAAGCACAAACATGAAACCCTAAATTGGACAATATATTGCACTGCTTCGTTGCCTTCTTAGGTTTAAAACCTCTTTATAAATAGCAGTGGAAGGACATGGGCTTCGGGCTTGATTTGCAGTAGATCCAAGATCTCTGCACAATCTTCTACAAATATGATCTCAATCAAGTCAGATGTTTGCTAAAATGTCTTGACATCGTGACTTCGTAAATAAGTGAAGACACAATAGTCTTTTGCTTTTAAGAAAAAGTTTAACATAATACGTGAACTAAATCTTTAGAGAATCTTCAGATAAAACATTAAAGAGCCAAAATCTCACAAGATACTTAAGCTAGGTCACACTGCAATATTGAAACAACATGTCAGGACATCTTGTTTAACATCTGTCAATAATACTTGTTTTTCCAAAATGCAGTCAATCATAACATATCAGACCTAACAATCTCCCCATTTGATTTTTTCTGGCTAAAACAATTTTTGCATAGGCCAATAGGCATGTGGGTTAGAATCATGGATTTAAACCAACAAGTAAACACTCGAAATCCTTTTTCACAAGAACACCAGAGGCAGATGCAGCGAACAACAAAACCTCATACTGTCTTACACGAATGCCCTAAGAGGAAAAAATAAATTCCCTTTTAGACAGGATGTCAGGACATTGTTCTTGACATCATTAACATCAGTAACCCCTTTGTAAAACCACAAGAAAATAAACACGCTCCCCCCGAGTAGCAGATCCAAGGGACAGAGTTACCCCAAGGGTTACTCCCCCTCCATACAGGCTCCCCCTTAGAGAGCTAACGACTAAAAAATATCAAACAACACCACCACATAACTACTTCCCCTTTTTAGCCATAAACTTGACAAAAACACTAAACAAAACAACAAAGTTAGCAGAACCCAACCAAGAGAGTTTACAAATCAACCATAACCAATAGCACTTTTAAAGTGCACAAAAAAATATTCAGGGCATAGCCCACAAAAAAAACAGAAGCTTAACCAACACACAAATGAACTAGAGAGCTTCAATCCTCATCACTGCCGGTAGCATCTTTACCATCACTTGCATCAAACCCATCTTCCTTTTCCTCTTCTTTATCTGTTCCATCACCTTTCAAACTTCCTTCTTCTTTAGAGATGGTCTTTATCAACATTTCAATCTTGCTTTTCCTTTCAGTACAACTTTTTATAGTTTCATCCAAAGTCTTGCAAGTATCGTTTAGCTCAGCAAGGATGCATGTTCTATTAGTAGGCCTGGAAGGTGTCTACCTAAATGTCATGACAATGTCTGGGACATGCTTCCTAGTGAACAACCTATAATGTAATGAGAGAGGAGGGTCCCTTTTGCAGGTACTGTCAGAGCTGATTAAGATGCTTGGGTGTTGACTCATGATAACACCATAAATCAAGGATGGAAAAGCTATTGGCATCTTCATAGCATAAGAAGCAGCATGCTTCATAGTTTGATCAAACACATAGGATCCAAAGTCAAAACTTGACTTGGTCTCAACAATATAAATAAACTTACCAAGTTCTGTAGCAATGTTAGAAGTGTGATTAGTTGGAACCCAATTAGCAGCTCCAATTATGTGGAGAGCAGCATATTCCAAACTCAAGGCACTTGCAGACAATTTCCCTTTCCTTGGTCATTCCTTCACTTGTTTAGCAGTAATCTCTCTACATATGACATTGTCAGAAACTTCTATTTTAGCTTGTTCTTCTTCATTTCTTCCCAAGAACCTATTGATTATTTCAAGAGAAAAATCCACACATCTTCCTCTGACATACACTTTTCTAAACTCCTTGCTCCTTTTGCTGTCACATTCTTTGGAGATGTTCACAATTCTTTGACAAGAATTTCATAACACTTGCCAAAACCTGTTACAGTTTTCATTAATCTAGCCTCTTGAATCAGACTCATCACCTCTTTGCATTCAAAAGCATATTTTCCCAGTTCTCTTTCCAAAGCTAATCTTCTTTGATAAACAAATTTCCATTTTTCAACATTCTCAACAGAGTGAAAGGAAATGTTATCAATTGGAACTTCAGGGATATTAGTTGGAATCTTCTTCCCATATGCTTGCTTTCTGAAAGTAGAGATCATGTCTTGAACATTGTGTTCGACATCATGGTCAGATTCACTAGACTCGGAAGGAACTTCCTTCTTCTTCAGGGATTTATTCTTAGACACAAGAGTAACAACCTTGCTCCATCTCTTTGTAGAACCAACACTAGCTATTTTCCTGATATATTTGGAGGGAGTGTTGGAGGATTAAATAGCTTGACCTTTTATGTTCTTCAATCTTGTAGCTATACCTGGAGCCAGTCTTTGACCGATGGGAGCATCATCAGAGTCCAGTTGTACAATATTTACCATGTCAGTGGGTTGATCATTTTTCTCAACAAAGTTTTTATCTTTGTCAGCCAGATCACCAGTCATTTCTTCAGACCTTTCTTTGTCTTTCGATTGTTCAGGAGACAGAGTAGGTACATTCACATAAGATTTATCCATGGAGGTCTCAGTATTGTTATCAGGTTGGGCCAAGGATGTGGAGACATCCGACACGACATTAGTCTTGGGGTCAATACCCAACACTTGAGAGATCATCACACAAATATTCTTATCTACGTCATCTATGTCCGTAACGATCATGCTAGATTTACTCAAGGTAGTTACAGATCTTGGTCTATTACTGGTTTCAGAGGCTTCAACATCTTCCATAACATTTGTCACAACAGGATAATCTTTATACATGTCAACATTAGGTTCAACACTGATGAGATGGAGATACAGACTAGTCATAGATTGGGGTTTCTTTACTACAATAAGGGGTTCAGGAGAATTTATATTTCTAGAAGTTATGGAAGGAGAGGAAGAGGTACTTACTTTAGAGGGCTTGCCTTTCGTTGAAGAAGAAGTTCTAGCCTTTCTCATAGGAGTTGCATGGACAAGAACTATCAAGAGGGGAACCACATCAGTAATGACATCATAGAGATCTATCTCATCACCAATATTTTTAGGGTTTGATTGCTCTTTGGAGTGCTTGCTCGGAGTGAAGACAGAAGGTTGAGACATTTTGGAGGTTTTCAGTATGGAATGTAGAGAGAAGATGAAAAGACGAGAGTGTCTGAGAGCAAGGTTGAGAGAGAGAATGCAGGAGGTAGCGTGAGAGTGGCTAGGGTGTAGCGTTGGAAAAATAAGGAAAAGTTGTAATGATAGTCCTTGAGTTTTGTGCACCATTAAGTGGAGGGAAGAGAAAATTTGATTTCCATATCTCCACTTCACTAATTGCTATAATTCTTCAAGCATGCAAATGCCCATTTCACCCTTTAATTTTTTAAACTGATTTGCATCTAAAGCTTTAGTAAAAATATATGTCAGTTGCTTCTCAGTGGTTACATGCTTAAGAGTGAAAATTTTGTCTTCCACCAGATCCCTAATGAAGTGATGATGGATATCAATATGCTTAATTCCGCTGTGCTGAATATGGTTCTTGGAAATGTTAATAGCACTTAGGTTGTCACAATACAATGTCATGACATCTTGCTGGATATTGTATTCTTTTAACATTTGTTTCATCCAAATTAATTGAAAGCAACTACTTCCTACTGCAATATATTCAGCCTCAGTCGTAGATAAGGACACGCTATTTTACTTCTTACTGAATCAAGATATAAGATTATTTCCCAAGAAGAAACATCCTCCAGAAGTTCTCTTTCTATCATCAACACTGCCTGCCTAATATGCATCATAGTATCCTGTAAGCAGGGAGTTTGCATTATGAGAAAACAACATTCCATAGTAACTAGTTCCATTGATGTACTTTAGGATCCTTTTCACTTGAGTAATATGACTCATTTTGGGTTCAGACTGATATCTATCATAAACTCCTACAACAAATATAATGTCAGGCATGCTAGATGTAAGATACAACAGACTACCAATCATACTCCTATATAGAATTTGATCCATATTTACACCTTTTTCATCTTTAGTCAGTTTCAAGTGAGTTGGTGCATGTTTCCTTTGATGACTAGCATTTTCCATCCCAAACTTCTTCAATATACTCTTAGCATACTTGCTTTGAGAGATGAAGATAATGTCATCCATTTGTTTGACTTGGAGCCCAAGAAAGTATGCCAGTTCTCCAATAAGACTCATTTCAAATTCAGATTGCATCTGCCTGACAAAATGTTGTACCATCTGGTTTGACATCCCTCCAAACATAATGTCATCAACATATATTTGAGCTATCATGAGTTTACCATGTTCTTCTTTAACAAACAATGTCTTGTCTGTTCCTCATTTCCCGTATCCATTGTTAACAAGGTACTCAATGAGCCTTTCATACCAGGCCCTAGGTGTTTGCTTTAATCCATGGAGAGCTTTCCTTAGTTTGTAAACATGATCTAGAAAGTTGGGATATATGAACCCCTTGGGTTGTTCAACATAGACTTCTTCATGCAAGTACCCGTTTAAGAAGGCACTTTTCACATCCATTTGAAATAGCTTGAACTTAAGTAAACAAGCCACTCCTAACAGTAGTCTTATTGACTCAAGCCGAGCAACATGGGAAAATGTCTTATAAAAATCAACCCCTTCAATTTGAGTGTATCCTTGAGTAACAAGTCTAGCCTTGTTTCTGATTACAATCCCTTTTTCATCCGATTTGTTGTTGTAGATCCATTTTGTGCCAATAACATTCATTCCCTTGGGCCTAGGGACTAAGTCCCATACCTCATTTCTTATAAACTGACCTAATTCTTCTTGCATAGCATTGATAAAAAATTCATCAATCAAGACTTCCTTCACATTTTTAGGTTCAAACTTAGAGACAAATCAAGCATTTGAAATCACATCTCTAGATCTAGTGGTGACCCCTTCATTAAGGTTTCCAATAATGAGAACTGTTGGATGAGATTTATGAATTCTGATGGAGGGACCTTTGTTAACTTGGTGGTTGTCTGGTTCAATGCCTCCCGATTCACTATCTGACTCAATAACTTCCTCATTTTTAGATGTGTCAATCTGCTGAGATGATGTTCCAACATATTCCTTAACATCAGTCCCTTTTTCTAAGATATTATCATCCATTATAACATTGATGGATTCCATCTTGACTTTGGTTCTGGAATTAAAAACTCTATAGCTATTTGTAGAGTATCCCAAAAATATTCCTTCATGACTCTTGGGATCCATATTTCTTCTTTGTTCACGGTCAACCAGAATGTAGCATTTGCTTCCAAATACATGAAAGTATTTAACAGTGGGCTTCCTTCCTTTCCACAGTTCATACAATGTAGTTGATGTACCAGTTTTAAAGTGACTATATTATGAATATAGCAAGCAGTATTCATTGCTTCAGCCCAAAAATGGTATGGCAGATGCTTGGCATAAAACATGACTCTAGCTGATTCTTGTAGAGTTCTGTTCTTGCGTTCAACAACGCCATTTTGCTGAGGGGTGATAGGAGAGGAGAACTCATGACCAATACCTTCAGAGGATAAAAATCCAGCAAATCTGCTATTTTCAAATTCCTTCCCATGGTCACTTCGAATCCTGACAATTTCACTTTCCTTCTCTGTTTGAATCCTTTGACATAGATCTTTGAACACCTCAAAGACATCTGATTTTTCTTTGATGAAGTTCACCCAAGTGAATCTTGAAAAATTGTCAACAACTACATAGGCGTATCTTTTCCCTCCAAGGCTCTCAACCTGCATAAGCCTCATTAAGTCCATATGAAGAAGTTCCAGAACTTCTGAAGTAGTCTGATGTTGTAACTTTGGATGTGACATCTTGGTTTGCTTCCCAATATGAAACTAACCACAAATTTTACCTTCTTCAATATTTGAGCCTTGGAATACCTCTAATAGCTTCTTTTGACATAATCTTTTTCATGCCTTTCAGATATAGATGCCCAAGTTTCTGGTGCCACGGGTTAACTTCGTCTTCTTTGGATATCAGGCATGTCGAAGTGTAATTAGTTTCTTTAGATGACCATAGGTAACAATTATCCTTAGACCAAACTCCCCTCATCAGAACTTCATTTTTCTCATTAGTGACTAGACACTCTGACTTTGTGAAATTAACTTTAAGACCCTCATCACATAGTTGACTGATACTAATCAAATTAGCATCTAGACCTTTTACCAATAGGATATTATCAAGGCTCGGGAGTCCTGTGCAGGCCATCCTTCAAACCCCTTTAATTTCACCTTTAGCCCCATCTCCAAATGTGACATACACGGTTGAGTATGACTTGATGTTTCCAAAGAACTTCTTGACACCTGTCATGTGTCTGGAACATCCACTATCTAAATACCAGTCTTCTCGAGCTGAGGCTCTAAGAGAGGTGTGAGCTATAAGACTAGTGTTGACATGCTTAGATATCCACTCTTTCTTTTGATTAGCCATGGGTTGTGTTGGATACCTAGGATGTCCATAAAATTTGAAGCAAAAGGGCTTTATATGACCATGTTTTCCACAGTAATGACATCTCCAGCATAATAACTTGCCTTTAGTTTGAGAGTTCTGATGAATGGAATGATGTTAAGCAACAGGTTTAAACATTACATGCTTAGACCCCTTCTTTGTAAGAACAAAGTTGGTCATATAGCTTTCTCCTTGTTTGTCCAAAGATTGATGTCTAAATCCAATCCCCCTCAGATCTCCAACCGCTTTTCCAATTTTCAAAACTTCATCTAATACATTAGATCCCTTGTTCAAAATTCTTACATTCTTTTTCATGTTCTCAAGTTTGAAAGTCAACATTATCACCTTATTTTGGAGATCATAGATGGTGAATTGAAATCCTTCCTTTTCAGCCTACAATTCAGATATAATTTTCTTCTGTTTTTCTCCCAGATGACACACTTCTTCACTTTTGATACAAAGTTCTATGTAGGATGCAACCAGTTCCTCATAGGATAATTCTTCATCACATGAATCTTCATCAGATTCATATCTTCCAGTTAGAGCAGTGACATGTTTAGCAGCTTCATCCTCAAGCTCACTTTCAGAGTTATCATCATTAGACCAAGAGACAAATAACCCATTTTTTGTTTCTTGAGATAGGTAGGGCATTCTGCTATAATGTGTCCAAATCCTTCACACCCATGACACTGAATCCATTTACCTTGATTAAACCTCTCTTCAGTTCTTGTTCCTTTCTAGAAATCATTATTATTCTTGATGTCCAAAGAGATGTTCTTGACATTTGGTCTTTACTTCCTGTCAATTCTCTTTAAAACCTTGCTGAATTATCTTTCTAGAAGAATAATAACATTAGTCATTCCTTCATCAATATCCAAGTCACATTGGTTTTGTTCATCTTCAGTGTTGGATACAAACGATATGCTCTTGGTTTTCTTTTCAGATCTGTCATTAATACGTAATTCAAAGGTTTGGAGTGACCCAATAAGTTTATCTACTCTCATGATGATGATGTCTTGAGCTTCTTCAATGACTGTGACCTTCATGTCAAATTTATTAGGTAGAGACCTGAGAGTTTATCTCACCAGATTTTCTTCTGACATCTTTTCTCCCAAGGCATTAGATGAATTAGCTATTTCAAGAATACTCATATGAAAATCATGAATATTCTAATCATCTTTCATCTTTAGATTCTCAAATTTGGTAGTGAGAAGCTTAAGTCTAAACATCTTCACTTTGGATGTGCCTTCATGAGTAGTTATGAGGATCTCCCAAGCTTCTTTAGCTACAATACATGGTCATAATCAAGAAAAATCATCAAGTGGGAAAGTCATAATCAAATCATTAGATAGGAATCGAAAGCATGACTGGAAAATCAATGCTCTCATGTTAGCCTTGAGGACAAGTCTGTATATGAAGGAGGAAGTAATTATAGGAGGGAATTTCTTAATGCACCCTTTATGTTTCTTAGCTATCATGCGAAAATATACAAATGCCCCCACATTTCGGAGATGCATCTCCAAACACACCCAAGGATCAGTTAATGTTAGAATATTCCGAAGATGCATCTCCGAAATATTTTGGAGGTTAAATCGCGCCCGCGGTGTTGTTTGCTTGCACTAATAATTTGTTTTACTTTAACTTACATGCATAATGGAAGATAGACACGATAGATTGAGGCACGAGAGGGTTGCACAACACAAATTAATGCGGCGGGAGAAGAGTCAGCAGGTTTCAGAGGCTCTTGGTCCCTCTGGCCATGCATATCCATCTATTTCTAGGGCTCGTGCTTCTCCTCATGCTTAATCATCTTCTTCTTCCCTAGGAGACGAGATTCTCCTACTGACAAATCACTCATTCCATCCTCCCGCAGGCGCTAGGTTTCCCATATTCAGACGCCTATTGTACCCAATTAACCAATGCCACCTCCTACTATAGATGCTTTTGAGTTTGTACCACCTCTTACTACTGATCTAGTGCCACCTCCAAAGGGTGAGACTGTTGCGGATATTGAGCCAGAGGAATTTGGAGGAGGCCCTATAGATTTATCATTACTGCCTCTGTACCCAGACCATACTGCCAGACATATCTGGGATAGAGAGGTAGAATTAGTTGGATTCGTAATTTTTTATTTATGTTAATTTTAATTGGCAAATGTTTGACATTGATTCTTATTTTTTTATAGGAGCGTGACCCACAAAACTTTATTAACCACGAACAGAAGATTATTGGCTTGCTTCAGTCGAATGAGGATTGGTTTCAATCATTTTTGTCGTTATCTGGTTTGAAGAACTTGTGCATGACCGATTATACTACGGTTAATCATGAGATGCTTAATGCATTCGTGGAAAGATGGCACTCAGATACCTCGTCATTTCATCTCTTGCTTGGTGAGATGTCTGTCACACTCGATGATGTCTCGTGTTTTCAACATCTTCTGATTAGGGAGAGACTCCTAGGTCATGAAAGGATTACCAAAGACAAGGCACTCAAGATGATGGTAGACTATCTAGGGGCTGACCTAGGGGAGGCAAATGAGGAGTTGGATAGGACCAGGGGTGCTCATTCTAGATTTGAGTAATTGAAAAGGTATATACATAGGAGCTCCAAAGAGCACAACAAGCTACAGGTGATGACAAGCAGGCGGGGCTCCACAAAGTGCATGTTCTGAGAGCATACTTGCTATATTTGGTTGGCACTGTGATTTTTACGGACAAACGTGCCACTTATACAGATGTCGTCTACCTACGGTACTTCGAGGATTTTTCTCGGATCCATGAGTACAATTGGGGGCCGCTTATTTGGTCTACATGTACTCGAAGTTGAGAGATGGCTGTATGTGGAAGACGAAGTAGATCACAAGCAGCATCACGCTGTTGACGCTAATAATTAATGGTCTTTTAATGTTTCTTTGTCATTTTCATTTCATTTTTGCAAAACCATCACTTATAATTCGTGTGTTCCAAACTTTTCGTTTCAGGCTTGGATCCTCTAGCACTTCCCGCGCATCTCCGGTTGGACGGGTGTACCGTCTTACTCTGAGGTTATGTCGCGTGCTACTGCATTTACCCCACTCAGAGGGAACCAGGAGACTAAGTCGTTCAGAGTGTATCTTGACCGCTTGGTTGCCGAGGACATGCACTTCAGCAGCTATGTTGGTCACCGTGATACGCGACCATTGGATGAGATAATGTTATACTCTGAATGATTGGCATACAGATCGTGTCTCACTGTTTCTCATCTGACTGAGTGCGTCATACGACAGTTTGGATACACTCAGACCATTCCCAGACACCCTATTGTCTCTGCTCCTCCTGCTTTGAATCGTAGGTAGATAGATGACATGTTTGATGATTATGAGAGTCATCTGATACCAGAGGAGACATTGGGTATCATAGCCGTGAGTGACTAGAGCTACGTCAAAGGGTATATCAGATGGTTCTTCAGGGTGTCACATTTGTACATGGTGCATGCCGCTCTAGGAGATCCGTCAAGGCCAGCTCATTAGGAGATACTAGAGGATAAGTAGACACAATTAGATCATGTTGAGGATGTTTTTCCTAGACGACGTTGCATTGTGGAGATTGCAATGACATGCATTGATAGATGTATCTTCTCCGATAGGTCTAATGTGAAGCAGATCCTAGATGACATCATTATGGAGGCATAGTGGGCATTGATGTGTCGGAGACAATGTCAGAGGATAGGGGAATTGATTACCGAGGATGCAGATGTGATGTAGTCAGACATACACAATAGTGCATTAATATATAGTAGTAGTACAATAGATTGTATTAGTATATAGTATTAGTACTAGAGATTTTGACATCATGTTACTTTATCGTTGTTCTTAATTTTTTTGATATTTATTGGTCTTTTATTTATATATGATATTTTTGGACCATCTGATTTATGTACGTCGTTTTTTTGCATATTGCTTGTATAGTTTAAATCTTCATCTGAATACACGTAAACAAAATATCACATTAAAAGTCTTGTTCTGACACGTTACAGAGATGCACCTATGATACAATAAGATTATAAAATAACTTCTAACTGTGATGCATGGTATGGATTTTAAATTGTTACGAATATGTATCTCTAGAATATTTTAACGTTTTAGCATAGTTTAGTGTGTTCGGAGATGCATCTCCGGAATCTGGGGGACATTTTAATATTTTCACGCAGTGTGTAAATAACATATAGGGTGCATTAAGAAATCCCCTTATAGAATCCCATGGCCTAATGGATTTGATAGCCTAATCATTGGAGGAAGTAATTATATGACACTATGGTCTAATGGATTTGATAATCTAATCATTGGAGGAAGTAATTATAAGACACCATGGCCTAATGGATTTTATAGCCTAATCATCGGGCCTAAGTCACGCACTTACATCATCTAAAAGGTTGAATCAGTTAATATATTGATCAATCACCATTTTAACCTTAAGTTTATAATTAATTTGTTAACATTTTAGTGTTTTTGAATAATAAACTTAGCAAATTTAGCAAGTTTATCAGAAAATGAGTTTTATAAGAATTCAAGAATATTTTCTTAATAATATGATGTTTTAGAAAATGATTAAAGTATTTTGTAGGTTGGAGAAAGTGAAAGAAATTATCGAAAAAGGAACACGACGAATTTTTAGAAGGGTTCACAAAGTTTATTTTTCAACATATTTTACATCACAATATATGTGTGATATTTTGATCAGTTTTATAGCGTCTTAACTCAGATTGGCGTGCGATTGGAGACAAAAGAGAGCTAACATCAAGAGCTACAACTCTTATGAAGACACCAAAGACTAATTCAACATTTTATATGAATTGGAGCAGTTTTCCCATACGCGTATGGATGTCCAAATCTATAAAAAAATCCCAAAATCCATATTTAAATGAAGGAACCTATTTTTTTGGGAGATCTTGAACTTGGATAGCAAAATATCATCTTGGAGCAAGGTAAACACGATAGGAACAACGTGAAACACCAAATTCATCGAATTCCTCCATTGAAACTTCCTTCTTTGTGATCATTTAACGTTTATGACTTTTATTATTTTATTATTATGTCTTTTGTTACCGTTATTAGTAGATAAATCCTCCAATGCTAGAGATGATTCACTGTTCTTGATTGAGTTTGAATTTATGAATTGAATTTGTAATAACAGAAACTTTATTTCTATATGATTTGTTTCTTTTTGTGTTGAATGCTTTACTCTTTTTGACAAATTGAGAATTGATTCACGCTTACATGTTAGGAAGGACTTTCAATAGTAAAGCTTGATTGAAATATTCTAGATTAGATATCACATGAGACTAAAGATACCGTCTATTTTTTTTTTGTTCTTGATAATTACAGGCTTGAATGCATTTATAATTTACTATGAATAGTTAAATATTTATTCACTAAGAACTTAAGAATAAACGTGATAACATGAAACTATATCACATTTTAGGACTTAATTCAATTAAATTATATTATCATTTGCTTCAATTTATTTCATTTTACTCGATATTACTCGGTATTTCCTTTCTATTTATCTCAGGTAGTCTATTTGAAGCAAAAATAAAAAAAGGAAGAAAAGGAGGTGCAAAAAGAAGTTTTTGGAAACAAATAGCAAAAGCCAAGCCCAACCCAAAAAGCACAGGCGCTGTGCCTGTGACGAGCGTCACGCTATATACACTTGTGTGACGAGCGTCACACATGGTGTGACGAACGTCACACCATTCCCCTACATTTTTGGCATAAGGAACGCACAGACCACGTTGCACGCTTGACCCTTTTTCAAAGTGATGGCTATATTTAAGGAAACGTTCGGAAAGCAGTTGCAAGAGGTGACATATAAATAGTAGCTTTTTGGAAAGCTCTCGGTTCCACTCTCCTTCGCCGTTTTCGCTTTTTCGCATTTTCTCTTTTTCCAGCAGCTTAAGCATACTTTTACAGTACTACCTTTACGATTTTTATATTGTTTCTTTTGCAATTCTATTTTCTTTTCTAGCATTTAATTAATTTTTCGCACAATAGTTTCTACACCGGAAACTATTGCGTACCTTTTACCGGATCTAACCTTACGTTAGAATCTAGTTTTTTTTATTCCTTCGCTTTTATTTTTCTGCCTGATTGAAGAACTCAAGAACAAATCCAACCGGTCTGTGGTGGAGTGTTCAAGACTGATATTTAATTATTCAGGTTCTTTATTTATTTGTTGAATTTATATATGCTTGTTTTTATTATTAATTTATACTGCTTGCCTGCGATGAATCTGTCTATGCATGCTGATTATTTGGATTTGTTGAGTATGTCTGGCTAATTCATTTAGGTATCGGTATGTAAAGTAAGCGGAATGAAGGAATCAAAACTAAGTTGGTTTAATTAAGTTTAAAATTAAAATCACTCTTTTTACGGTCTCAATTTACAGGTTTAATAACAAAGTTTTTGTACGAAAGTAAAAGACATAAAGAAGTTAGAATCAATAGAGCGAGAGTTTGAGGTTTTGACTGGACAGTGTAAATTGGACATTAATTCTAGATCAGGGCGAGAGCAATTTTTAGAGTTAATTAAATTCTAACCTTTTTCAAAAAGTATTTTTAAAGATTGAATGTGAGGACGAGAGTTAAGCATTTGAATTTAATTATATAACCTAAGTCAACAGAGCGAGAGTTTGAGATAAGGGTGTTTAAACGATTAGTGTTTTCTTAAAAAGAGTTTCTACGGATTCTATTGTTTTCAAAAAGTGGTTTTTGACTTAACTATAAGTGACAACTACGTTAATATAAAATCATAGTTTATTCAACAGAGCGAGAGTTTGAGATAAAACTTTTAATCAATAGAGTCAACTGAAAAGATTCATTTTAAAACCAAGAAACCAACAAAGAATTGATTCCTTAATTACGACGAACTGTGTAACACCCCGATAAAATAAGATAATTATTTAAATTGAGTTAATAATATATTTATTAATTTAATTAAATAATTGGAATTTTTATTATTATTGGAATAATAATTATTGGAATATTATTGGGATTATTATTATTGGATTTTTTTTTATTGTTATTATTGGAATAAAAGTAGAAATCAGTAAAAAGGTTCCATTGGGTAAAAAGGGTTATTTTCACGTGAAAAGGGAAAAGAGGCAGAAAAGTGGAAAAGGGCAAAGAGAGCCAGAAACAAGGGTTGAAGAGGGAAAAAGCTTGAAGCTCAGAGATTTGCCGGATTAACTCAGGTAAGGGGGGTTTATCATCGATTAACGGGTATTATGGGATAACATGTAATGGGTAGTGATAGACTATTGATTTACCTCTGAATTGGATGATTATGATGAAATTGTGAACTCTTTGGATGAACGAAATTGGGTTACAATTGAGAGGAAATTCGTAGGAATTAGATGCAATAGTGTTAGGATTTGTGAGATCGAATAGGTTATAATTCGTGTTAGATGATATGAACGATAATGTGTAAAATTGGACTGTGGAAGGTTGAATTGGATAGATCTCGTAGCAGAGAAAGCCATTGCAGATCTGGGAATTCTGGTTTCTGGTCATACGCGTATGGCACTAGGCAATACGCGTATGAGATGGCATGGTACGCGTATGGCACTAGGCAATACGCGTATGGATGAGGAAGATGATGTTTTGAACGTGGTTTGGTCTCTGTTGGTACGCGTATGGGGAAGTGGTACGCGTAGCATACGCGTATGAGATGGTGTTACGCGTATGGGTTTTGGCTGAGAAATGGGCCATACGCGTATGGGGTTAGGCAATACGCGTATGGGCAGGATTGTGGTTTTTCTGTGCTGTTGTTGTGCAGTTTTTGGTTGTTCAGCTGAGTAATGTGATTTAGCTGATGTATGATATATTAGGGATCATTTCCCGTTGTTTTGAGTGGTATAGGTATTAGTAGAGTGTGCTAATACTGTGGTTGTTATTTGGCATGATATGATATGCTTATGTGATAAAATACTGATGATGTGTGATGGTATGCATGATGCTGTGAATGTATCAGTTATGTGTGCATTTGTGAATAGACTGTTTTATGGCTTAGAGTGTGAGCATATATCTATTCTTGAATTGTTGTTGATGATGTAGCATTGCTAGGTGATTAGCATGCATGTTGTGGCCTTTATGGTGGTAGCTAATTCCCATGGTGAGGAATTAGTGATGATTTATTGTGGATTGTTGTTGATGTTTGCATGCTAGGTGATTTAGCGTGCATAGCATAGCCCTTGGGGTGGTAGCTAATTCCCATGGTGAGGAATTAGTGATGTGAGTCACTAGGTCTCAAATGAGTGGGACTAGTGAGCTTGGTAGCCGTACCTGGATTTGGTCGGTGAGGTTGAACTATATGTTCACGAGTAGTCGGTACCGCATGCATGGAGTCTCATTGCATAATATATGTATGTATGGCGTATAATATGAATGGATGTATTCCAATATTATACGTGTGTTTTATGGTTGTTTTGAGTTGAGTATGATGATGGTGATGATTATGAGTGGATATTGCCGTTGCTGAATATGTGTAATCTGATTAGGGTGATGATATGTGTTATATTACTTAGCATTACATGATATTTTATAATGCTTATTATATCGATTGAGGAACTCACCCTTACAACTATGTTTTCAGGTAACGAGCAGTGATTGAATAGAAGCTAGTCCTGGGAGTCTAGTGTAGTCCTTAGTGGGTCATGCTCTGGTAGATGTAACATCGGGATGGGATGTTTTACTATGTTTTCTTTTAGTTGTTGAACAACTTTACATGTAATGTAGTACATGATTTGAATGTTGTTATTCGTATCCGCTGTGAATTATGCAAAAGTGTCTTATTTTAATTAAATAAATGAGCATGACAGGATATTTTGATGATTGGTGTGAAGTGATTGTGTGACACCCTTAAGGGCATAATTACTCTGATTGATATTTTATTATTTTAATTAAATTGTTGGGGTATTTTAGAAGGGTGTTACATTAGTGGTATCAGAGCATAGTCGGTCGAGTCGAGTCGTAATTATTCTGTTTTCCCTGTACGGGATAGGTGTTGTGTAACCCTATCAGTACTTATTGTTTTAGCTTGCTGGGTTTTCAGAATAGAGATGGCTGGAAGAGGTAGAGATGATGCTGCAATTGCTGAGGCTCTGGGTATGCTAGCTGGAGTACTTGGAGGAAATCCGAATGTTGTGGGAATGGGAGCTGCTCGTCAACTGAGTGAGTTCCAGAAGAACAATCCTCCAATGTTCAAGGGAGCATACGATCCAGATGGCGCTCAGAAGTGGTTGAAGGAGATCGAGAGGATCTTCCGAGTGACTGAGTGTGCCGATAACCAGAAGGTCAGGTTCGGTACGCATATGCTGTCAGAGGAAGCAGATGATTGGTGGGTTGCTACCCGCACTGAGTTGGAATCTGCTGGGAATGCTGAGATTACTTGGGCAGTGTTCAGAGAGAGATTCCTGAGGAAGTATTTTCCAGAGGATGTCAGAGGAAAGAAAGAGATAGAATTCTTGGAATTGAAACAGGGCAATCGGTCTGTTACTGAGTATGCTGCTAAGTTCACAGAGCTGTCAAAGTATTATACTCCCTATAACGAGGCTACTGGGGAATTTTCGAAGTGTGTGAAGTTTGAGAACGGGTTGCGTCCCGAGATCAAGCAGGCTATTGGATATCAGAGGATCAGAGTGTTTTCTGATTTGGTTGACTGTTGCAGGATTTTTGAACAGGATTCCAAGGCTAGAGCAGAGAGCTATCAGCAAAGGGTTGATAGGAAAGGCAAGAATCAGAATGATCGTGGAAAACCGTATGCAGCTGGCAAAGGTTTCCAGAGACAGAGTGGGATAAAGAGGCCTAGTGGGGGAGACTCCAGTGCCCCTGCCAAGTGTTACAGATGTGGTCAGGCTGGACATCGTTTCCATGAGTGTACCAGTGCTGAGAAGAAGTGTTTCAAGTGTGGCAAGGGTGGTCACTTGGCTGCAGAGTGCCGATTGAAGACTATGACTTGTTTCAACTGTGGAGAGGTGGGTCATATCAGTCCGCAGTGTCCTAAGCCGAAGAAGGAGAATCAGTCGGGAGGCAAGGTCTTTGCTTTATCGGGTTCTGAGACTTCTGCAGATGATCGTTTGATCCGAGGTACGTGTTATATTAATGGCTTTCCTCTTGTAGCTATTATCGACACAGGTGCTACTCATTCCTTTATATCTTTGGATTGTGCTGTGAAACTTAAGTTAGAGATATCTGAGATGCGTGGTAGTATGGTGATTGATACTCCTGCGAAGGGTTCAGTGACTACTACTTCAGTTTGTTTAAATTGTCCTTTGAGTATTTTTGGTAGAGACTTTGGAGTGGACCTAGTGTGTCTTCCACTAGTGCAGATCGATGTTATCTTGGGTATGAACTGGTTGGTGTTTAACCGAGTTTCTATCAACTGTTTTGATAAGACTGTGATCTTTCCTGAGATTGAGGAAGGAAAGAGTTTGTTTCTATCAGCGAGGCAGGTGAATGAGGCAGTAGCAGATGGGGCAGAGTTGTTTATGCTGTTAGCGACTTTGGAGGCTAAAGATAAACTGGTGATTTGCGATCTAGCTGTGGTGTGTGATTTTCCTGATGTGTTTCCGGAAGAAGTGAATGAATTACCGCCAGAGCGTGAGGTTGAGTTCTCGATTGATTTGGTACCTGGTACTAGGCCGATATCGATGGCTCCGTACCGTATGTCTGCTGTGGAGTTAACTGAATTGAAGAGTCAGTTAGAGGATCTGTTGGATAAGAAATTTATTCGTCCGAGTGTGTCACCGTGGGGCGCACCAGTGTTATTGGTTAAGAAGAAAGAAGGTACTATGAGGTTGTGTGTGGACTACAGGCAACTGAATAAAGTGACGATCAAGAATCGGTATCCTTTGCCGAGAATTGATGATTTGATGGATCAGTTGGTTGGTGCGCGTGTGTTCAGCAAAATAGATTTGAGATCGGGTTATCATCAGATACGTGTGAAAACTGAGGATATTCAGAAGACTGCTTTCAGAACAAGGTATGGACATTATGAGTATTCTGTAATGCCTTTTGGTGTGACTAATGCGCCTGGAGTATTTATGGAGTATATGAATAGGATTTTCCATCCGTACCTAGATAAGTTTGTTGTGGTGTTTATTGATGACATTTTGGTGTATTCGAAATCTGAAGACGAGCATGCTGAGCATTTGAGAGTGGTTTTAGGAGTTCTGCGAGAAAAGAAGTTATTTGCTAAATTGTCCAAGTGTGAATTTTGGTTAGAAGAGGTTAGTTTTCTTGGTCATGTGATTTCAAGAGGTGGTGTTGCTGTTGATCCTTCTAAGATAGAAGCGGTATCTAAGTGGGAAGCTCCGAAGTCAGTTTCTGAGATAAGGAGTTTTCTTGGGTTGGCTGGTTATTATAGGAAGTTCATTGAGGGATTTTCTAAGTTGGCGTTACCGTTGACGATGTTGACTAGAAAGGGGCAAGCGTTTGTTTGGGACTCAAAATGTGAAGAAGGTTTCCAAGAGTTAAAGAGAAGGTTAACTACTGCTCCTATTCTGATATTACCGAGTTCGTCGGAATCATTTGAGGTTTTCTGTGATGCGTCATTGTTGGGTTTAGGTGGTGTGTTGATGCAGAATAAGCAGGTTATAGCTTATGCCTCGAGACAGCTGAGGGTTCATGAGAGGAACTATCCGACACACGATTTAGAATTGGCAGCTGTGGTATTTGTTCTGAAGTTATGGAGGCATTACTTGTACGGGTCAAGATTT
Organism: Lathyrus oleraceus; assembly: GCF_024323335.1. Classification (NCBI taxonomy): domain Eukaryota; kingdom Viridiplantae; phylum Streptophyta; class Magnoliopsida; order Fabales; family Fabaceae; genus Lathyrus; species Lathyrus oleraceus. The sequence goes on from NC_066581.1 coordinate 334,156,165, forward strand.
GAGGTCTTCAGTGACCATAAGAGTTTAAAGTATTTGTTTGATCAGAAAGAGCTGAATATGAGACAGAGGAGATGGTTAGAGTTTCTGAAGGATTATGACTTTGGTTTGAATTACCATCCGGGTAAAGCAAACGTGGTGGCTGATGCATTGAGTCGGAAATCATTGCATATGTCTATGTTAATGGTTAAGGAATTGGATTTAATTGAGCAGTTTAGAGACTTGAGTTTGGTGTGTGAGAGTACTCACAATAGTGTTAAATTGGGAATGTTGAAGTTAACGAGTGGTATTCTGGATGAGATTAGAGAGGGTCAGAAATCCGATGTGCTTTTGGTTGATAAGTTGACTCTAGTGAATCAAGGTCAAGGTGGTGAATTCAGAGTTGATGAGAGTGGTGTTTTGAAATTTGGTAATCGGGTATGTATTCCGGATGTTACCGAACTTAAGAAGAGTATCCTGGAGGAAGGACATCGTAGTGGCTTGAGTATTCATCCTGGAGCTACGAAGATGTATCATGATTTGAAAAAGTTATTTTGGTGGCCGGGAATGAAAAGAGAAATTGCGAGTTTTGTTTATTCTTGTTTGACTTGTCAGAAGTCAAAGATTGAGCATCAGAAGCCGTCTGGGCTAATGCAACCGTTGGCGATTCCAGAGTGGAAGTGGGATAGTATCAGTATGGATTTTGTTTCTGGTTTACCGAGGGCAAGTAAGAATTTTGAAGCTATTTGGGTGATCGTAGACAGATTGACGAAATCGGCTCATTTCATTCCGATCAGAATGGATTATCCGTTAGAGAGATTAGCCGAGTTGTATATTGAGAAGATTGTAAGTTTGCATGGTATTCCGTCGAGTATTGTTTCGGACAGAGATCCTAGATTTACATCAAAGTTCTGGGAAGGTCTGCAGACGGCTTTGGGAACTAAGCTGAGATTGAGTTCTGCATATCATCCGCAGACTGATGGTCAGACTGAGAGGACGATTCAGTCACTAGAGGATCTTTTGAGAGCTTGTGTTTTGGAAAAAGGAGGTGCTTGGGATTGTTACTTACCTTTGATTGAGTTTACCTACAACAATAGTTTTCATTCGAGCATTGGTATGGCACCGTTTGAAGCTTTGTATGGTAGGAGATGTCGGACACCTTTATGTTGGTATGAATCCGGTGAGAGTGCTGTGGTTGGACCGGAGATTGTTCAACAAACTACGGAAAAGATTAAGATGATTCAGGAGAAGATGAGAATTGCTCAGAGTCGTCAGAAGAGTTATCACGACAAGAGGAGGAAGTCACTTGAGTTCCAAGAGGGAGATCATGTGTTTCTTCGTATTACTCCGATAACTGGGGTTGGTCGAGCTTTGAAGTCGAAGAAGTTGACACCTCGATTTATTGGTCCTTATCAGATTTTGGAGAGGATAGGAGAGGTAGCATATCGTATCGCTTTACCGCCGTCACTTGCGAATTTGCATGAGGTTTTTCATGTGTCTCAGTTGAGGAGGTACATTCATGATCCGTCGCATGTGGTCCAAGTAGATGATGTCCAGGTGAGAGATAACCTGACTGTTGAAACATCACCTACGAGGATTGAGGATCGAGAGTTGAAGCAGTTGCGGGGTAAAGAGATTGCTTTGGTAAAGGTAGCTTGGGGAGGACCAGCAGGTGGCAATGTAACTTGGGAACTTGAGAGTCAGATGAAGGAGTCTTATCCTGAGTTATTCACTTGAGGTATGTTTTCGAGGACGAAAACTCTTTTAGTGGGGGAGAGTTGTAACACCCCGATAAAATAAGATAATTATTTAAATTGAGTTAATAATATATTTATTAATTTAATTAAATAATTGGAATTTTTATTATTATTGGAATAATAATTATTGGAATATTATTGGGATTATTATTATTGGATTTTTTTTTATTGTTATTATTGGAATAAAAGTAGAAATCAGTAAAAAGGTTCCATTGGGTAAAAAGGGTTATTTTCACGTGAAAAGGGAAAAGAGGCAAAAAGTGGAAAAGGGCAAAGAGAGCCAGAAACAAGGGTTGAAGAGGGAAAAAGCTTGAAGCTCAGAGATTTGCCGGATTAACTCAGGTAAGGGGGGTTTATCATCGATTAACGGGTATTATGGGATAACATGTAATGGGTAGTGATAGACTATTGATTTACCTCTGAATTGGATGATTATGATGAAATTGTGAACTCTTTGGATGAACGAAATTGGGTTACAATTGAGAGGAAATTCGTAGGAATTAGATGCAATAGTGTTAGGATTTGTGAGATCGAATAGGTTATAATTCGTGTTAGATGATATGAACGATAATGTGTAAAATTGGACTGTGGAAGGTTGAATTGGATAGATCTCGTAGCAGAGAAAGCCATTGCAGATCTGGGAATTCTGGTTTCTGGTCATACGCGTATGGCACTAGGCAATACGCGTATGAGATGGCATGGTACGCGTATGGCACTAGGCAATACGCGTATGGATGAGGAAGATGATGTTTTGAACGTGGTTTAGTCTCTGTTGGTACGCGTATGGGGAAGTGGTACGCGTAGCATACGCGTATGAGATGGTGTTACGCGTATGGGTTTTGGCTGAGAAATGGGCCATACGCGTATGGGGTTAGGCAATACGCGTATGGGCAGGATTGTGGTTTTTCTGTGCTGTTGTTGTGCAGTTTTTGGTTGTTCAGCTGAGTAATGTGATTTAGCTGATGTATGATATATTAGGGATCATTTCCCGTTGTTTTGAGTGGTATAGGTATTAGTAGAGTGTGCTAATACTGTGGTTGTTATTTGGCATGATATGATATGCTTATGTGATAAAATACTGATGATGTGTGATGGTATGCATGATGCTGTGAATGTATCAGTTATGTGTGCATTTGTGAATAGACTGTTTTATGGCTTAGAGTGTGAGCATATATCTATTCTTGAATTGTTGTTGATGATGTAGCATTGCTAGGTGATTAGCATGCATGTTGTGGCCTTTATGGTGGTAGCTAATTCCCATGGTGAGGAATTAGTGATGATTTATTGTGGATTGTTGTTGATGTTTGCATGCTAGGTGATTTAGCGTGCATAGCATAGCCCTTGGGGTGGTAGCTAATTCCCATGGTGAGGAATTAGTGATGTGAGTCACTAGGTCTCAAATGAGTGGGACTAGTGAGCTTGGTAGCCGTACCTGGATTTGGTCGGTGAGGTTGAACTATATGTTCACGAGTAGTCGGTACCGCATGCATGGAGTCTCATTGCATAATATATGTATGTATGGCGTATAATATGAATGGATGTATTCCAATATTATACGTGTGTTTTATGGTTGTTTTGAGTTGAGTATGATGATGGTGATGATTATGAGTGGATATTGCCGTTGCTGAATATGTGTAATCTGATTAGGGTGATGATATGTGTTATATTACTTAGCATTACATGATATTTTATAATGCTTATTATATCGATTGAGGAACTCACCCTTACAACTATGTTTTCAGGTAACGAGCAGTGATTGAATAGAAGCTAGTCCTGGGAGTCTAGTGTAGTCCTTAGTGGGTCATGCTCTGGTAGATGTAACATCGGGATGGGATGTTTTACTATGTTTTCTTTTAGTTGTTGAACAACTTTACATGTAATGTAGTACATGATTTGAATGTTGTTATTCGTATCCGCTGTGAATTATGCAAAAGTGTCTTATTTTAATTAAATAAATGAGCATGACAGGATATTTTGATGATTGGTGTGAAGTGATTGTGTGACACCCTTAAGGGCATAATTACTCTGATTGATATTTTATTATTTTAATTAAATTGTTGGGGTATTTTAGAAGGGTGTTACATTAGTGGTATCAGAGCATAGTCGGTCGAGTCGAGTCGTAATTATTCTGTTTTCCCTGTACGGGATAGGTGTTGTGTAACCCTATCAGTACTTATTGTTTTAGCTTGCTGGGTTTTCAGAATAGAGATGGCTGGAAGAGGTAGAGATGATGTTGCAATTGCTGAGGCTCTGGGTATGCTAGCTGGAGTACTTGGAGGAAATCCGAATGTTGTGGGAATGGGAGCTGCTCGTCAACTGAGTGAGTTCCAGAAGAACAATCCTCCAATGTTCAAGGGAGCATACGATCCAGATGGCGCTCAGAAGTGGTTGAAGGAGATCGAGAGGATCTTCCGAGTGACTGAGTGTGCCGATAACCAGAAGGTCAGGTTCGGTACGCATATGCTGTCAGAGGAAGCAGATGATTGGTGGGTTGCTACCCGCACTGAGTTGGAATCTGCTGGGAATGCTGAGATTACTTGGGCAGTGTTCAGAGAGAGATTCCTGAGGAAGTATTTTCCAGAGGATGTCAGAGGAAAGAAAGAGATAGAATTCTTGGAATTGAAACAGGGCAATCGGTCTGTTACTGAGTATGCTGCTAAGTTCACAGAGCTGTCAAAGTATTATACTCCCTATAACGAGGCTACTGGGGAATTTTCGAAGTGTGTGAAGTTTGAGAACGGGTTGCGTCCCGAGATCAAGCAGGCTATTGGATATCAGAGGATCAGAGTGTTTTCTGATTTGGTTGACTGTTGCAGGATTTTTGAACAGGATTCCAAGGCTAGAGCAGAGAGCTATCAGCAAAGGGTTGATAGGAAAGGCAAGAATCAGAATGATCGTGGAAAACCGTATGCAGCTGGCAAAGGTTTCCAGAGACAGAGTGGGATAAAGAGGCCTAGTGGGGGAGACTCCAGTGCCCCTGCCAAGTGTTATAGATGTGGTCAGGCTGGACATCGTTTCCATGAGTGTACCAGTGCTGAGAAGAAGTGTTTCAAGTGTGGCAAGGGTGGTCACTTGGCTGCAGAGTGCCGGTTGAAGACTATGACTTGTTTCAACTGTGGAGAGGTGGGTCATATCAGTCCGCAGTGTCCTAAGCCGAAGAAGGAGAATCAGTCGGGAGGCAAGGTCTTTGCTTTATCGGGTTCTGAGACTTCTGCAGATGATCGTTTGATCCGAGGTACGTGTTATATTAATGGCTTTCCTCTTGTAGCTATTATCGACACAGGTGCTACTCATTCCTTTATATCTTTGGATTGTGCTGTGAAACTTAAGTTAGAGATATCTGAGATGCGTGGTAGTATGGTGATTGATACTCCTGCGAAGGGTTCAGTGACTACTACTTCAGTTTGTTTAAATTGTCCTTTGAGTATTTTTGGTAGAGACTTTGGAGTGGACCTAGTGTGTCTTCCACTAGTGCAGATCGATGTTATCTTGGGTATGAACTGGTTGGTGTTTAACCGAGTTTCTATCAACTGTTTTGATAAGACCGTGATCTTTCCTGAGATTGAGGAAGGAAAGAGTTTGTTTCTATCAACGAGGCAGGTGAATGAGGCAGTAGCAGATGGGGCAGAGTTGTTTATGCTGTTAGCGACTTTGGAGGCTAAAGATAAACTGGTGATTTGCGATCTAGCTGTGGTGTGTGATTTTCCTGATGTGTTTCCGGAAGAAGTGAATGAATTACCGCCAGAGCGTGAGGTTGAGTTCTCGATTGATTTGGTACCTGGTACTAGGCCGATATCGATGGCTCCGTACCGTATGTCTGCTGTGGAGTTAACTGAATTGAAGAGTCAGTTAGAGGATCTGTTGGATAAGAAATTTATTCGTCCGAGTGTGTCACCGTGGGGCGCACCAGTGTTATTGGTTAAGAAGAAAGAAGGTACTATGAGGTTGTGTGTGGACTACAGGCAACTGAATAAAGTGACGATCAAGAATCGGTATCCTTTGCCGAGAATTGATGATTTGATGGATCAGTTGGTTGGTGCGCGTGTGTTCAGCAAAATAGATTTGAGATCGGGTTATCATCAGATACGTGTGAAAACTGAGGATATTCAGAAGACTGCTTTCAGAACAAGGTATGGACATTATGAGTATTCTGTAATGCCTTTTGGTGTGACTAATGCGCCTGGAGTATTTATGGAGTATATGAATAGGATTTTCCATCCGTACCTAGATAAGTTTGTTGTGGTGTTTATTGATGACATTTTGGTGTATTCGAAATCTGAAGACGAGCATGCTGAGCATTTGAGAGTGGTTTTAGGAGTTCTGCGAGAAAAGAAGTTATTTGCTAAATTGTCCAAGTGTGAATTTTGGTTAGAAGAGGTTAGTTTTCTTGGTCATGTGATTTCAAGAGGTGGTGTTGCTGTTGATCCTTCTAAGATAGAAGCGGTATCTAAGTGGGAAGCTCCGAAGTCAGTTTCTGAGATAAGGAGTTTTCTTGGGTTGGCTGGTTATTATAGGAAGTTCATTGAGGGATTTTCTAAGTTGGCGTTACCGTTGACGATGTTGACTAGAAAGGGGCAAGCGTTTGTTTGGGACTCAAAATGTGAAGAAGGTTTCCAAGAGTTAAAGAGAAGGTTAACTACTGCTCCTATTCTGATATTACCGAGTTCGTCGGAATCATTTGAGGTTTTCTGTGATGCGTCATTGTTGGGTTTAGGTGGTGTGTTGATGCAGAATAAGCAGGTTATAGCTTATGCCTCGAGACAGCTGAGGGTTCATGAGAGGAACTATCCGACACACGATTTAGAATTGGCAGCTGTGGTATTTGTTCTGAAGTTATGGAGGCATTACTTGTACGGGTCAAGATTTGAGGTCTTCAGTGACCATAAGAGTTTAAAGTATTTGTTTGATCAGAAAGAGCTGAATATGAGACAGAGGAGATGGTTAGAGTTTCTGAAGGATTATGACTTTGGTTTGAATTACCATCCGGGTAAAGCAAACGTGGTGGCTGATGCATTGAGTCGGAAATCATTGCATATGTCTATGTTAATGGTTAAGGAATTGGATTTAATTGAGCAGTTTAGAGACTTGAGTTTGGTGTGTGAGAGTACTCACAATAGTGTTAAATTGGGAATGTTGAAGTTAACGAGTGGTATTCTGGATGAGATTAGAGAGGGTCAGAAATCCGATGTGCTTTTGGTTGATAAGTTGACTCTAGTGAATCAAGGTCAAGGTGGTGAATTCAGAGTTGATGAGAGTGGTGTTTTGAAATTTGGTAATCGGGTATGTATTCCGGATGTTACCGAACTTAAGAAGAGTATCCTGGAGGAAGGACATCGTAGTGGCTTGAGTATTCATCCTGGAGCTACGAAGATGTATCATGATTTGAAAAAGTTATTTTGGTGGCCGGGAATGAAAAGAGAAATTGCGAGTTTTGTTTATTCTTGTTTGACTTGTCAGAAGTCAAAGATTGAGCATCAGAAGCCGTCTGGGCTAATGCAACCGTTGGCGATTCCAGAGTGGAAGTGGGATAGTATCAGTATGGATTTTGTTTCTGGTTTACCGAGGACAAGTAAGAATTTTGAAGCTATTTGGGTGATCGTAGACAGATTGACGAAATCGGCTCATTTCATTCCGATCAGAATGGATTATCCGTTAGAGAGATTAGCCGAGTTGTATATTGAGAAGATTGTAAGTTTGCATGGTATTCCGTCGAGTATTGATTCGGACAGAGATCCTAGATTTACATCGAAGTTCTGGGAAGGTCTGCAGAGGGCTTTGGGAACTAAGCTGAGATTGAGTTCTGCATATCATCCGCAGACTGATGGTCAGACTGAGAGGACGATTCAGTCACTAGAGGATCTTTTGAGAGCTTGTGTTTTGGAAAAAGGAGGTGCTTGGGATTGTTACTTACCTTTGATTGAGTTTACCTACAACAATAGTTTTCATTCGAGCATTGGTATGGCACCGTTTGAAGCTTTGTATGGTAGGAGATGTCGGACACCTTTATGTTGGTATGAATCCGGTGAGAGTGCTGTGGTTGGACCGGAGATTGTTCAACAAACTACGGAAAAGATTAAGATGATTCAGGAGAAGATGAGAATTGCTCAGAGTCGTCAGAAGAGTTATCACGACAAGAGGAGGAAGTCACTTGAGTTCCAAGAGGGAGATCATGTGTTTCTTCGTGTTACTCCGATAACTGGGGTTGGTCGAGCTTTGAAGTCGAAGAAGTTGACACCTCGATTTATTGGTCCTTATCAGATTTTGGAGAGGATAGGAGAGGTAGCCTATCGTATCGCTTTACCGCCGTCACTTGCGAATTTGCATGAGGTTTTTCATGTGTCTCAGTTGAGGAGGTACATTCATGATCCGTCGCATGTGGTCCAAGTAGATGATGTCCAGGTGAGAGATAACCTGACTGTTGAAACATCACCTACGAGGATTGAGGATCGAGAGTTGAAGCAGTTGCGGGGTAAAGAGATTGCTTTGGTAAAGGTAGCTTGGGGAGGACCAGCAGGTGGCAATGTAACTTGGGAACTTGAGAGTCAGATGAAGGAGTCTTATCCTGAGTTATTCACTTGAGGTATGTTTTCAAGGACGAAAACTCTTTTAGTGGGGGAGAGTTGTAACACCCCGATAAAATAAGATAATTATTTAAATTGAGTTAATAATATATTTATTAATTTAATTAAATAATTGGAATTTTTATTATTATTGGAATAATAATTATTGGAATATTATTGGGATTATTATTATTGGATTTTTTTTATTGTTATTATTGGAATAAAAGTAGAAATCAGTAAAAAGGTTCCATTGGGTAAAAAGGGTTATTTTCACGTGAAAAGGGAAAAGAGGCAGAAAAGTGGAAAAGGGCAAAGAGAGCCAGAAACAAGGGTTGAAGAGGGAAAAAGCTTGAAGCTCAGAGATTTGCCGGATTAACTCAGGTAAGGGGGGTTTATCATCGATTAACGGGTATTATGGGATAACATGTAATGGGTAGTGATAGACTATTGATTTACCTCTGAATTGGATGATTATGATGAAATTGTGAACTCTTTGGATGAACGAAATTGGGTTACAATTGAGAGGAAATTCGTAGGAATTAGATGCAATAGTGTTAGGATTTGTGAGATCGAATAGGTTATAATTCGTGTTAGATGATATGAACGATAATGTGTAAAATTGGACTGTGGAAGGTTGAATTGGATAGATCTCGTAGCAGAGAAAGCCATTGCAGATCTGGGAATTCTGGTTTCTGGTCATACGCGTATGGCACTAGGCAATACGCGTATGAGATGGCATGGTACGCGTATGACACTAGGCAATACGCGTATGGATGAGGAAGATGATGTTTTGAACGTGGTTTAGTCTCTGTTGGTACGCGTATGGGGAAGTGGTACGCGTAGCATACGCGTATGAGATGGTGTTACGCGTATGGGTTTTGGCTGAGAAATGGGCCATACGCGTATGGGGTTAGGCAATACGCGTATGGGCAGGATTGTGGTTTTTCTGTGCTGTTGTTGTGCAGTTTTTGGTTGTTCAGCTGAGTAATGTGATTTAGCTGATGTATGATATATTAGGGATCATTTCCCGTTGTTTTGAGTGGTATAGGTATTAGTAGAGTGTGCTAATACTGTGGTTGTTATTTGGCATGATATGATATGCTTATGTGATAAAATACTGATGATGTGTGATGGTATGCATGATGCTGTGAATGTATCAGTTATGTGTGCATTTGTGAATAGACTGTTTTATGGCTTAGAGTGTGAGCATATATCTATTCTTGAATTGTTGTTGATGATGTAGCATTGCTAGGTGATTAGCATGCATGTTGTGGCCTTTATGGTGGTAGCTAATTCCCATGGTGAGGAATTAGTGATGATTTATTGTGGATTGTTGTTGATGTTTGCATGCTAGGTGATTTAGCGTGCATAGCATAGCCCTTGGGGTGGTAGCTAATTCCCATGGTGAGGAATTAGTGATGTGAGTCACTAGGTCTCAAATGAGTGGGACTAGTGAGCTTGGTAGCCGTACATGGATTTGGTCGGTGAGGTTGAACTATATGTTCACGAGTAGTCGGTACCGCATGCATGGAGTCTCATTGCATAATATATGTATGTATGGCGTATAATATGAATGGATGTATTCCAATATTATACGTGTGTTTTATGGTTGTTTTGAGTTGAGTATGATGATGGTGATGATTATGAGTGGATATTGCCGTTGCTGAATATGTGTAATCTGATTAGGGTGATGATATGTGTTATATTACTTAGCATTACATGATATTTTATAATGCTTATTATATCGATTGAGGAACTCACCCTTACAACTATGTTTTCAGGTAACGAGCAGTGATTGAATAGAAGCTAGTCCTGGGAGTCTAGTGTAGTCCTTAGTGGGTCATGCTCTGGTAGATGTAACATCGGGATGGGATGTTTTACTATGTTTTCTTTTAGTTGTTGAACAACTTTACATGTAATGTAGTACATGATTTGAATGTTGTTATTCGTATCCGCTGTGAATTATGCAAAAGTGTCTTATTTTAATTAAATAAATGAGCATGACAGGATATTTTGATGATTGGTGTGAAGTGATTGTGTGACACCCTTCAGGGCATAATTACTCTGATTGATATTTTATTATTTTAATTAAATTGTTGGGGTATTTTAGAAGGGTGTTACAAACTGCATACCGATATCCGCTTATTAGATATTAATTTTAGATCTTATTTTAGTTTTAGCTTTTTCCCCCAAAAAAATCAAAGTATTACCTGCCTTAGCTTTACGAAGTAACCTTAGATAACGGTATATCGATTCATAAGTCCCTGTGGGATCGATATCTTTTAAAACTACGCGATAGAACTGTGCACTTGCAGTTTGTACCCCAAATTCGACTCATAAAGTCGCGATCAAGTTTTTGGCGCCGTTGCCGGGGACTTTTATTTAGTCGATATCGTAACTCTTCTGTTACGCTGTAGAGACTAAGGCTTTTCTTTTTCTTTTCTTTCTTTCGTTGATTTGTATGCCACGCACTCGCTCACAAGGCGAGCCATTCTACTTACGAATCAACGATATCGAACTATATCTCCGAGTCTTACGACGAATTCGGGAATATCGTGCTGCAAACAATCTACCTCCTGTAGAACTTCCCGATTTCAAAAATATTTTCCCTTCGATACCCGAGATGGCAGAACCAGCTCGTGCTCTTCGAGATTACGCCGCTCCATCGCAAGATGAACCGCATTCAAGTATTGCTCCACCCGCAATCGAAGCAAACAACTTTGAACTCAAACCTTCACTGTTGCAGGCAGTGCAACAAAACCAATTCTCTGGAACTCCTACCGAGGATCCTAACCTTCATTTATCCGTATTTGTCCAATACGCTGATACTGTTAAAGCTAATGGTGTCACTTCAGAGGCAATTCAACTTCGTCTTTTTCCTTTCTCACTAAGAGATAGCGCTAGAAGATGGCTTCAATCTCTTTCTTCCAACTCAGTCACCACATGGAACGAGTTGAAGAAAGTTTTTCTTGCTCGATATTTTCCGCCAAGCAAAACAGCTATGCTAAGAGCCCAAATAAATGGATTTAAACAGAAAGACAACGAATCTCTTTTCGAAGCATGGGAAAGATACAAAGACACGATGAGACTTTGTCCACACCATGGTTTAGAGGACTGGTTAGTAATTCATACATTCTATAATGGTCTCCTGTACAACACGAGGTTAACAATAGATGTCGCCGCATGTGGTGCACTAATGAACAAACCATATGCTGATGCCTACCAACTTATCGAAAGCATGGCTCAAAACCACTATCAGTGGGGAAGCGAACGAACAATGGTGGAAAAACCTCAAACGAAAACTGGCATGTACGAGATAAGTAACCTTGATCATGTTAATGCAAAAGTGGATGCTCTGGTCCAGAAAATTGAAAGTTTAAATGTATCACCTCCAGCCACCGTGGTTGCCATAACTCAGAATTGCGAAGTCTGTGGAATCCAAGGTCACACTCCTGCAGATTGTCAACTCCTAATAGGAATCCAAGCGGAGCAAGTAAACTATGCTCAGGGAAGCCCTTACTCACACACCTATAACTCAAATTGGAAGAATCATCCCAATTTTTCATATAAGAGTAATAATGCTTTATACGCACCTGGACAATCTCCAAATCAAGCCCCAGCTATACCTCCGGGATATCAGAAGCCGATTCCATCCACACCTAACAATAACGCCCCTAGGAAATCCAACTTGGAAATCATGATGGAAAACTTTATAGCTTCTCAACAGCAAACCAATAAAGATTTCTTAAACCAGAATGTACACACTGGCGAACAAATAAAACAACTAGCAAGTAAAGTAGATGCCCTGGCTACTCATAACAAAATGCTGGAAACGCAAATTTCATAAGTAGCTCAACAACAAGCGCCTACCGCTGCCCCAACCGGTACATTTCCTGGCCAACCCCAACCTAACCTAAGAAGCCACGCTCATGCAATTATACTGAGAAGTGGAACGGAAGTGGAAGGACCGTCTGACCCAAGGATAGAAAACCAAAACTCTAAAAAGTCAACTGAGGAAGAAAGTGAACCTAAGGAAAAGGAAGAGAGTAATAAGGAAACCGTAGAAAAGAAGGAACCTTATGTACCTCCACCACCTTATAAACCACCTATCCCTTACCCTCAAAGGCTTATTAAAACCAAAGATGCGGGCCAATTTAAAAAATTTGTCGACCTACTAAAACAATTAAACATCACAATTCCGTTTACAGAAGCTATTACGCAGATGCCCTCATATGCCAAGTTTTTAAAAGAAATTCTTTCTAATAAAAGGAAACTTGAAGATAGCGAAACCGTTACACTCACCGCTGAACGTAGCGCTATAATCCAGAATATGCCTCCTAAACTTAAAGACCCAGGTAGTTTCTCTATACCCTGTCACATAGGAAAATTTGTCATTGACAAAGCCTTGTGCGATTTAGGAGCCGGTATTAGTGTTATGCCTTTATCCATATGCAAGAGACTTGAAATGGGAGAATTAAGACCAACTAAAATGTCTGTGCAACTAGCAGATCGTTCCGTAAAATATCCTGTAGGAATTCTTGAAAACGTTCCAGTGCGCATAGGTCAATTCTACATTCCAACTGATTTTATAATTATGGATATTAGAGAAGATGAAGTTACACCCATTATACTGGGAAGACCGTTCTTAGCAACTGCCGGTGCAATCATAGACGTAAAACGAGGACGACTCACTTTTGAAGTAGGAGAAGAGAAAATTGAGTTCATTCTTTCCCAATTTTTGAAAGCACCTGCAATAGAAGATACATGTTACTTCATGGATATCATCGATGAATGCATAAAAGAAACGGAGTTAGAAAAAGACAAATCATCTGACTATCTTGTAGAAAACAAACTTAACCAATGTTTAGCAATAACACCGGACCCTACGCAATGCCTTAAGAAACCAACCTTAGACCTGAAAACACTTCCCAAGAATCTGAGATATGAATTCCTAGACTTAGAGCTTGAACGACCAGTGATAGTTAATGCTGACCTAGGAAGACTCGAAACAGAAAAACTCCTGCATATCTTAAGAAAATATCCAACCGCACTAGGATACAACATCACCGATCTTAAAGGAATAAGTCCCTCTATTTGTATGCACCGCATCATGTTAGAAGAAGACTGTAAAACTTCTAGGGAACACCAGAGGAGACTAAACCCGATCCTGAGTGAGGTAGTGAAGAAGGAAATAACCAAGTTATTAGAGGCAGGTATCATATATCCTATATCTGATAGCAAATGGGTTAGTCCTATACACGTAGTACCAAAGAAAGGAGGTATAACAGTCATTGAAAATGAAAAAGGAGAAACTATAACCAAACGAATCGAATCGGGATGGAGAATGTGCATTGACTATAGGAAACTAAACAAAGCAACCCGAAAAGATCATTTCCCTTTACCATTCATTGACCAGATGTTAGAATGATTAGCAAAACATTCTCATTTCTGCTATCTAGACGGTTACTCAGGTTTCTTTCAAATACCAATTCATCCTGATGACCAAGAAAAGACAACGTTCACGTGGCCTTTTGGTACCTTCGCTTATAGACGAATGCCGTTTGGCTTGTGTAATGCTCCTGCAACTTTCCAAAGGTGCATGATGGCAATATTCGCCGATTTTCTAGAAAACATCATGGAAGTATTTATGGATGACTTTTCCGTATGCGGACAAAGCTTTGAAGAATGCCTTGAAAACCTAGAGAGAGTTCTAGAGCGATGTGTAAAAGTAAACCTAGTACTTAATTGGGAAAAATGCCACTTTATGGTACAAGAAGGAATTGTTTTAGGACACATCATCTCGAACAGAGGAATTGAAGTAGACAAAGCTAAAAATAGAGGTAATCGAAAACCTTCAACCCCCGAAAACTGTGAGAGAAGTACGAAGCTTCTTAGGACATGCCGGTTTTTACCGACGATTCATTAAAGACTTCTCTAAAATAACTAAACCTTTAACCGGACTATTAATGAAAGATGCTGAATTCATATTCGACAATAAATGTTTAGAAGCATTTCAAACGCTTAAACAAGCACTGATCTCCGCACCCATAATGCAGACACCAGATTGGAATGAACCATTCGAAATGATGTGTGATGCCAGTGATTATGCTGTAGGTGCTGTTTTAGGACAACGAAACGATAAAAAGCTTCATGTTATATATTACGCAAGTAGAACTCTAGATGAAGCACAAATGAATTACGCCACAACCGAGAAAGAACTTCTAGCAGTAGTGTTTGCGCTAGATAAATTTCGTTCTTACTTGGTCGGAGCCAAAATAATCATCTACACTAACCACGCTGCTATCAAATACCTCTTAACTAAAAAGGATGCTAAACCTAGACCCCTAAGGTGGATCCTGTTGCTACAAGAGTTCGATTTGGAAATCAAAGACAAGAAAGGAACTGAAAACGTAGTAGCAGATCACCTCTCTAGACTTGAGAACCTTGAACCGGAAAGAACATCAATTAACGATGATTTCTCGTACGATAAGCTTATAGCTACTTTAGAAGAAAATAACGCTGATAAACAGGTAGAAACCACCTTAGCTATATCTGTTACACCGTGGTACGCTGACCTCGTCAATTATTTAGCTGCCGGAATAGTTCCACCTACCTTATCCTACCAACAGAAGAAACGATTCTTCTATGACATAAAACATTATTACTGGGATGACCCCTTACTTTTTAAAAGAGGCCCCGATGGTATTTTCCGTCGGTGTATACCCGAAGAAGAGGTAGAAAATATAATCCAACACTGTCACTCCGCTCCTTATGGTGGACACGCAAGTACATCCAAGACCTGCTCTAAAATCCTACAAACTGGTTTTTATTGGCCAAGTATATGGAAGGATGTACATGCAGCTATTAAGAGATGTGATAAATGCCAACGCACAGGAAACATATCTAGACGTGACGAGATGCCACAAAAGGGCGTTTTGGAAGTAGAGATTTTCGACGTGTGGGGAATAGACTTCATGGGACCTTTTCCATCCTCTTTCGGTAACAAATACATACTCGTGGCAGTTGACTACGTATCAAAATGGATTGAAGCTATAGCTTCTCCAACAAACGACACACGAGTAGTAACTAGACTCTTTAAGAATATAATATTTCCAAGGTTTGGTATCCCAAGAATAGTAGTCAGTGATGGTGGATCGCATTTCATATCCAAAGTACTCGAAAAACTACTGCTTAAGTATGGCGTAAGACATATAGTAGCGACACCTTACCACCCTCAAACCAGTGGGCAAGTGGAAGTGTCTAACAGAGAAATCAAACAGATACTAGAGAAAACAGTCGCCACTTCAAGGAAAGACTGGTCATTAAAATTACCAGAAGCTTTATGGGCTTACCGAACTGCTTACAAAACTCCCATAGGGACAACCCCATTTAAGCTAATTTATGGAAAATCCTGTCACCTCCCGGTAGAATTAGACCATAAAGCCTATTGGGCTATTAAAAATCTAAATTTAAACTATAAAGCCGCCGGTGAAAAGAGAATCCTTGATATAAGCAAATTAGAGGAACTCAGAAGAGACGCTTACGAAAATGCCAGAATCTACAAAGAAAGAACAAAACAATGGCATGACAAGCGCATATCAAGGAAAATCTTCAAACAAGGTGATACAGTCCTTTTATTTAACTCCAGACTAAAGTTATTTCCGGGAAAACTACGCTCTAGATGGTCAGGTCCTTTTCAAATCACCAATGTTTTTCCCAGTGGAGCAGTAGAAATTAAAGGCAAATCTATGGAACCATTTACCGTAAACGGGCAACGTCTAAAACATTATCACTATGCAGAAAACAATGAAGATTCGCAAGTCTTGCACTTAGACGAAATGCCTCCAGAAATTATAGATTATAATTGATAGTTTTTATGTCGAGCTTGCGACATTAAACAAAGCGCTTAGTGGGAGACAACCCACAAATATTTTATTATTTCCTTATTCTATTATTATTTTTCTATTTCTTCCTTAATTATTCTTTTAATTTTTGTTTAGTATTCATTCTTAATTTATTTTAATTTATTAAAAACTTTTCTCTTCTTTCGGCATTTGGCCAAATCCTAATTAAAACTCTTGTTTTTCTTTTCTCTAGCTAACACTAACCTGATGGGACAAATTGATCGTATGGGTATCAAATTCAGAGGAACAGCTCAGAAACAAAAGTTTGAGGAACTAGCCACGAGAGAGATGCTACCTAGTCTGTATGCTGATGACTGGGCAATGACTGCCCTTGGACTAAGACAAAGTGTCCTGTATTTGCTGAGTCAGATAGGGTGGGAAACCGCTCCTATCCGTAGACAATTTGTCACATACCGGAGACTGACTCTAGAATTCCTTAGTTCTCTGATCTATCTACCCAGCCATGGAAAAGGAATAAGCAGAGGTTTTATCCAGTTCAGAATGTTTAACATGGAATACCAATTTAATATTCAAGATTTTACCAACCTTTTAGGCTTCCCTACATCTTTTGACACATTCACAGTGAGCCAAGAAGAACTTTTTGAATATAGAGAACTTGAACACTTTTGGGGCAACTTGACTGGAAATGACGATCCCGAGGAACATGAGTTTCTCTCTGGAAAAATACATAACCCGACCTTCCGTTATTTCCATAAGATCCTGACCCACACCTTATTTGGGAAGAAGCCAAACAGTACCACAGTTTCACGTGATGAACTCTTCATCATATTTTGTGCTTCCCAGAACCGTCCAGTAAATGGTGCCACTTTTATGTTAGCAAATTTGGATCACCTTATCCAAGATGAACGAGCACCAATTCGAATAGGCGGTTTGATAACTATGATAGGTAATGCTATTGGATTACGTCAGCCTATGCTTGACTTGAGCCCTTTTTGTGGCATTACTACTATGAGTATACCCTTCCTCTTCAACACTTTGTTTATAGCAAACCTAGGATCTGATGAGTTTGAGCTTATAATTGATAACCAAGTTCTTTGCCTATTCACCATGCCCGATCCTAGGACTAGTGTTTATAACCGCAGTAACTGGCTCTACAATCTGAACGAAACCCCCTCTCCTGCTAGATCCACTGAATCCATCCAGGACTATGAGATTTGTGATGACCAGATTCCTTATGCCGAATCTGACCCTCAGACACCCTCTGGCTATTATGATATTGATCCTCCTCCTCAACCTATTCAGACCGAAGAATCGACAATACTCGACCTTAGACATCATATGCCCGGAACTGATTATAACACTGCCATTGAAGCTTTGATGTCAGAACAAGAAGCCCTCAGAGAAGAGTTCGCTAACATGAGACACGAAGTTCAAGGATACATGAACGGTATGACAAATTAGTTTCACGAGTTGCTAAACCGTGTTAACTCCTTTGCTCCTCCGGCCAGAGATCGTGCAGATGGATAGAATTTATTTTTCTTAGTTATTTAGTTTTAAGTTAGATTATTTATTTAATGTTATTTCAAATTATGTTCGTATTTGTTTCTCTTTCGCATTTTTGTTTTTTTCTTCCATTGTTACATTATGATTATTTTATTGAAGCTATTTATTTATTTTATTATGTAATATCTACTATGCTCTCTACTGTTGCTGCCTACATGACTTATTATTAAGAACATAATACATTTATGCACTATTAAACCAAGTAGAATAGCATGCAGGAAAATTAAATAGCAAAACAAAATAATCTGAAGCAAAACAAAATAAATAATAAAAAATTAAATTACCATAGTTATTCTGAAGAACGCTAGCTGAAGCCATGCCAAAAAGACTGTGTGACGAGCGTCACACAATCTATGACGGACGGCACGCCAAGTACCTGTTACGCCCGTCACGAGCCTGTGACGAGCGTAACACCTTTCTGACTAGGTGAACGTTACATAGCCGTTGGAGACGAACGTTACACCCTTTCAACTTTTTACCTTCCCCATTCATCCCCATTAACCCACATTTATTCACTTTTCAACCACATCTTTTCCAACTTCCAAATTCTTTTCCTATAAATACCCACCAAACCTTCCTTCATTCACCACAAACCACTCTCTAATATCAAATACATTTCTTTTCTTTATTACTCCTTTAAATTCATTCATCAGTATGGCGGGAAATCAGAATTTCGGAAATATCATCTTCCGATCCGAAGATGAAAACTATCAAAGGGAGCAATTCGAGCGCTTTCAACAGCGAGGCGTCGTCTCTACCAGGTATCCTGATTCAACTTGTTTACAACAATTATGATTACTTCAAGGTATCGAGTGGATGCTCCGCCTTGCCGATCTAACCTTTCTATGCACGCATAATCAACCCACCTACCCCTCCCTAACCTTAGAATTCTTAAGTTCATACGCGTACAACACTCCCGCCGGTGAGGACGAATTCTTAACCGGTACCGCAACCTTCCGTATGTTCAACACCGAGTACTCCTTAACCCAAAACCAATTGAGTACCATGCTACAATTCCCCATAGAAGGTCAAGTCTACCCCAGAATCCCTCCAAACCTAAACTGGAGCACGGTTGCTGCTTTCGACCTCTTTAGGAAAATATCCGGTGTAGATGCCAACAACTGGGAAGAGCTCCTGGTTTCCCATATACATAACCCAACTATCCGGTACTTTATCCGCATCCTACAAAACACCGTTTTTGGAAGACCGAACAACAGCAAGGTCAACGCAAAGGAACTCTTCTTCCTCAAATGCGTCTTCGAACCGCAGACTAAGGTAAACGCCGCCTCCTTCCTATTTCATCATATCCGCACCTTATGTGCTAGAGGCCGTCAACCTTTTGTAATTGGTGGATTAATCACCACCATAGCACTTGGCTTAAACCTAGGGGATAGACTCCAAACTTTAGAATCTTTACCTCCCCTATTTATGGATTTAGGTTACTGTCGGTCCAGCCGCCTAATAAAGAACAGAGTGGGCGGAAAATATTACCTCATGGTGAATAACCAGGCAGTCCCAAGCGTTGTTCTACCCAACATTGCCTTAACCGATGTCACCAATCCCAACCGCCACCTGTATGATCTGAATGCTCCCGAAGCTACCGAGCCTTCACATACAAACCCGTCTGCAGACGAGTTCGAAGAAATGGAGCAAGGTGATAAAGCTCTTGCACAACAATCAGTCCCGCTCAACCCTTCCGATACTGCAGCTGGCCCATCCTCCCGACGTCGTCGACGAAGAAGGCCTGCAACCAACGACGACATCATGGATGCTATTGATGGTATGCAAGCATAGAATCTCGAAATGATGCAAATGATGCGCCAAATGCAACAACAACAGGAAGAGCGGAATGCCATAACCGATCAGCGGTTCACTGAGCTGTTTAGCAGGTTCGACAACTTAGACTTACGTCAGCGATCACCAGGCCCAAGAACAAGAGGCGGAAGGCAACCTTAACTTTAGTTTTTTTTTCTTTCTTTTTGTAATTCATTTTTTTTTCTCTCTCTTTTCCTTCAAACATTGAGGACAATGTGTTATTCAAGTATGGGGGGGGGGGGGGGGGGAACCATGTTCTTTCTATCCTCCTTTTTCCTTTTCAAGTATGTATCTTTCTTTTCATTGTTATTTCCATTATAAAAAAATAAATAAAATAAATAATATAATAAAATAATATTTCTTATAATATAGATTTATTTTAAGTTAAGTCCCAAATGTGAAAACCTTCTATTATCTATTCCCCTCAATTCTCTTGAGCCATAACAAAAAAATTTAACACACCCAATAAGTATAAAGGTCGCTTATTTTATAAAACTTGAGTAAAATCAAAACAAAAATTATTACCATAACTACGCTCTAAGAACCTCAACATGTCAGATCAGGATAAGTACCTATTATACAAATCCCTTGAACTTTTAGTCCTGTAGTAACCCCGAGTAGTTTATACGAGAAGTCAACACCATCTTAATAGCAAACTACGTGGAGAGCCGATGAATATAAGTGAATGATTCCCAAAGTAACATAAAAAATATATATACATATCAGGAAATGCACTAATTAAGTTAGGTGATCCTTACCAGATCATTTAATCTAAAGGTTGCAGATCATACAAAAGCATAATATGAGAGATCCATTATGAGTTGGTTCAGCAGGTATCTGGTACTGAACTTGGTAGGGCGGACTACGGTCCGATCCCCCGCAATTTGCAATGGACTGAATAATGAAGTTATCCGACTTATGTACCAGAACTTCTAGCAAAAAGGGGATCAGAATCACTAACCGGTTACTCCACTATGTGCGCGAAAAGATAAAGGGCTTAATGTGATTTCGCTAGAATGAAAACGGGTGAAATAAGAGTAAAGGAACTAGGACAGCTATAATGGCATTACTCGACCTGGTTTGCATAAGGTGAGGTTATCTGAGGTTGTGACGGTGGTTGTTGATGTCAAGATTAAACTCAAGTTACTTCTAAACAAGTTTTACAGGCAACCTAGTACAAATTGATGTGTGTTTTGAAATTTCATCTGGCTAAAATTTTTAAAACAAATTCTATACTGTATTTTGCTTGAGGACAAGCAAAGATCTAAGTATGGGGGAGTTTGATAACATGAAACTATATCACATTTTAGGACTTAATTCAATTAAATTATATTATCATTTGCTTCAATTTATTTCATTTTACTCGATATTACTCGGTATTTCCTTTCTATTTATCTCAGATAGTCTATTTGAAGCAAATGTAAAAAAAGGAAGAAAAGGAGGTGCAAAAAGAAGTTTTTGGAAACAAATAGTAAAAGTCAAGCCCAGCCCAAAAAGCACAGGCGCTGTGCCTGTGACGAGCGCCACAGAGGCTGTGACGAGCGTCACGCTATATACACTTGTGTGACGAGCGTCACACATGGTGTGACGGACGTCACACCATTCCCCTACATTTTTGGCATAAGGAACGCACAGACCACGTTGCACGCTTGACCCTTTTTCAAAGTGATGGCTATATTTAAGGAAACGTTCGGAAAGCAGTTGCAAGAGGTGGCATATAAATAGTAGCTTTTTGGAAAGCTCTCGGTTCCACTCTCCTTCGCCGTTTTTGCTTTTTCGCATTTTCTCTTTTTCCAGCAGCTTAAGCATACTTTTACAGTACTACCTTTACGATTTTTATATTGTTTCTTTTGCAATTCTATTTTCTTTTCTAGCATTTAATTAATTTTTCGCACAATAGTTTCTACACCGGAAACTATTGCGTACCTTTTACCGGATCTAACCTTACGTTAGAATCTAGTTTTTTTTATTCCTTCGCTTTTATTTTTCTGCCTAATTGAAGAACTCAAGAACAAATCCAACCGGTCTGTGGTGGAGTGTTCAAGACTGATATTTAATTATTCAGGTTCTTTATTTATTTGTTGAATTTATATATGCTTGTTTTTATTATTAATTTATACTGCTTGCCTGCGATGAATCTGTCTATGCATGCTGATTATTTGGATCTGTTGAGTATGTCTGGCTAATTCATTTAGGTATCA
This sequence comes from Lathyrus oleraceus, assembly GCF_024323335.1. Classification (NCBI taxonomy): domain Eukaryota; kingdom Viridiplantae; phylum Streptophyta; class Magnoliopsida; order Fabales; family Fabaceae; genus Lathyrus; species Lathyrus oleraceus. The sequence continues at coordinate 334,177,902 of NC_066581.1, forward strand.
GTATGTAAAGTAAGCGGAATGAAGGAATCAAAACTAAGTTGGTTTAATTAAGTTTAAAATTAAAATCACTCTTTTTACGGTCTCAATTTACAGGTTTAATAACAAAGTTTTTGTACGAAAGTAAAAGACATAAAGAAGTTAGAATCAATAGAGCGAGAGTTTGAGGTTTTGACTGGACAGTGTAAATTGGACATTAATTCTAGATCAGGGCGAGAGCAATTTTTAGAGTTAATTAAATTCTAACCTTTTTCAAAAAGTATTTTTAAAGATTGAATGTGAGGACGAGAGTTAAGCATTTGAATTTAATTATATAACCTAAGTCAACAGAGCGAGAGTTTGAGATAAGGGTGTTTAAACGATTAGTGTTTTCTTAAAAAGAGTTTCTACGGATTCTATTGTTTTCAAAAAGTGGTTTTTGACTTAACTATAAGTGACAACTACGTTAATATAAAATCATAGTTTATTCAACAGAGCGAGAGTTTGAGATAAAACTTTTAATCAATAGAGTCAACTGAAAAGATTCATTTTAAAACCAAGAAACCAACAAAGAATTGATTCCTTAATTACGACGAACTGCATACCGATATCCGCTTATTAGATATTAATTTTAGATCTTATTTTAGTTTTAGCTTTTTCCCCCCAAAAAATCAAAGTATTACCTGCCTTAGCTTTACGAAGTAACCTTAGATAACGGTATATCGATTCATAAGTCCCTGTGGGATCGATATCTTTTAAAACTACGCGATAGAACTGTGCACTTGCAGTTTGTACCCCAAATTCGACTCATAAAGTCGCGATCAAAACGCACTTAAGAATCAATAATCTATAGGGATAAAGCAAGTTGTTACAAGAAATGAGGTTAAGTTCAAACTTTCCTAGCATTATGATTATTTTTTATTTTATTAAATTTGTCTTAGTTTTATCTTTTGCAAAAAAACAAATTTCAAAATCTCTAAATACCCTTTTGTTCAACTAAAACTAAATTGAACTCTAAAATATAACGCAATTCTCAAGATCAATATATTCCGATAACCATCAATATTACTATTTTGACAAATTAGTATAGTTGTTAATTTATCTATCGAATATTCTTTGATATTAAGAAATTTACTAGTTTAAAAGTTTAAAAGATAGAGAATGATGCTGTGAAATCATTTAGAAAGTTAGTTAGCATTCAATTGGGAGAATATTTCTCCGGTCTAGGAGTTTTAAGCTCTAGTTAGGAGTTTAACTTTGATTTATATTTTCTTGTTCCACTTTCTACCATTTACAATTGTAGAGCCTTGAGTTTATCATTTTTCCCTTTAAATAATATACAGTCGTTTATATAAAATTTTGGTTTCTATCATACATCATCATTTCTCAAATTCTTTTGAGAAATTAAGAAAATATTTACTCACATTTTTCTAAGACAGATTGAAATTCAATCCGTTAAGGTTGTTTAGATAGCGACCACTACACTACTACCATCATTAAAATATGTTGTTGCACGTGTTATTTCCTTAAGTATGCTAGTTACAAATATTTTAAAAAATTCAAAGATTTTTTTTCTTCTAAATAGTAAATCTTAGTATTGTTAGTTTTTATTGAACGTGTCTATCAAATTTTTGACTCCTTTTGTCATATCTCCAAAATTGGTGGAATGAGGTAGAACACAAAGACTATTCTCCTCCAAAACCCGCCCTATTATGGAAATCTCATGACATCTGATGCTTTAGGTTTTAGTGCCCAACATATTGACTAAACTACTATAATATAAGAAAGACCAAATTTACTATGTATACCATGCGGACATTTTAGAGAAATTTGGTGTCTAAAATTTACATTTTTTCCAACCAAATTTACAATGTTAATAACATCCAACTATATACTTAGCATTTTAAACAACAAAATAGTCTTTTTCCTAACCAAATCTTTGCCCACAAACCAATCAAACTTGCTTACATCAATCACTTTATATTTTCTCTCAATTTTCCCTCCCAACACTATTTGAAATTTAACTATTCATATATTCTCTCTTCAAATAAATCAATGTATGGTCTCTCTTATATTAAGTTGTATTCTCTCTTTTTATATTGGATTAAATAATCTAGTATTGGAAAAGTCACTTAACATTGAATAATGAATCAAATTGTGATTATATTCTAAACCAAGGTTATTAAATACATAAAATAAATCTAAAGACTAAACCAAGAGACTAAACCAAGGTTATTAAATACATAAAATAAATCTAAAGACTAAGTCAAAAGGAGCCAGAAGTAATGGGCCAAAGAAAAAGCTGGCCCAATACTACATGATCCAAAACAAAAACTAATCTATATTTAATACACCCCCCATAAGTTGGATTGTGAATAGACAAAAGGCCAAACTTGAACAAGAAAGATGAAAAAGTTGGAGAAGGAAGTTGTTTAGTCAGTACATCTTCGAGTTAAGTAGAAGAGGGAATTGAAAATAATTTGATCAAACCAGATTCCGGTTTTTCTCGTATAATATGATAATCAATCTCGATGTGTTTGGAGAGTTCATAGAAAGTTGGATTGTGCGCTAAGTAAATTGCGGAACATTTGTCATAATAGAGAAATGTTGGTTGCAGAAAAGAAATGTGAAGGTCCTTGAAGAGATAATGTAGCCACTGTACTTTGCAAGTGAGAGTTGCAAGGACTCGGTATTCAGCTTCAGAGCTGGAACGAGAGATGGTAGATTGCTTCTTAAACTTCCATGATATGAGAGACTTGCCAACGAGTATTGCAAAATCTTTGAAAAATCTCCGTGTTGTTGGGAAAGTTGCCCAATCACTATCTGCAAAAGCAGAAAGCATCAAGTTAGTATTACTGGGGTAAAATAGGCCTTGAGCTGGACAGGTTTTTAAAATACTACAAAACTTGAGAAGCAACCTGAAAATGGATAACGGTAGGCTCAACAACAAATTGACTTAATTGTTGGACAACAAACAAAATATCGGGACGAGTATTGATTAAATAAATAAGTTGGCCATCGAGTTGGCGATATAGAGTATGATCATGATGAGGGAGGGAGGTGGAATGAAGTTTTTAAGAATCATTATAAGAAGTTCTAACTAAATGTAATGTTAAGTAAATGTAAAGTATAATTGCGTTGATTTAGTAATGTTAAGTAAATGTAAATGTAAAATATAAAATATCGGGATGAATATTTTGCAACAACTGTAATGTTAAGTAAATGTAAAGTATAATTGCGTTGATTTAGTAGAATACCATAATGAGATCTAACTACTTCAAGACCAAGGAAATACCGAAGAGCACCGAGGTCTTTGATGCAAAATTTGTTGTGCAAAATAGTTTTGACATTTTGTATTTCAGAAAGATCGTTACCTGTCAGTACTATATCATAAATGTAAACTAGTAAAGCAGTAAAGTTAGATCCAGAAGATTTAGTAAAGAGAGAATGGTCAGCAGTAGAATGAACATAACCAAAAGAGAGTAAAGAATCAGATAATTTTGAGTAACATTGTCTGTTAGTCTGCTTAAGGCCATAAATGCTTTTGTTAAGTTTACAAACCTTAATGTTAGGGAAAGATTAAGAAAGTTGATATCCATGAGGAATATATGTAAACTTCCTCATTTAAATCCCCGCGAAGGAAGGCGTTATTGACATCTAATTGTTGAATATAACAATTTTTAAAAGAAGCCAAAGTTAGAAGTGTTCTTACAATGGTGAGTTTAGAAACCGGAGAGAAAGTGTTAAAGTAGTCAACACCTTTTAATTGAGTGTAGCTTTTGGCTACAAGCCGAGCTTTGTACCTGTCAATCAAACCAATAGCAAGATACTTAATTTTATAAACCCATTTACAACCTATGGGGGTTTTATTAGAAGGGAGGTCAACGATTGTCCAAGTATTGGTATGTTAAAGAGCTTGAGCTCAGATTGCATGGCTTTGAGCGAATAATCATGTTTACTGGCCTGGGATAATATGGTGGGTTCGGTTGTGGAGGAGAGGGAAAGGTAAAATGTTTTCTAAGTTGGGATACATTTCTTATATGTGAGGATAGAGGTAAGGGGAAAATACGATGTAGGGGGAAGAAAAGTGGTGTGGTGCAGTAGGTTGCAATGGTAGTCATTAAGATAAGAGTGTGGTTTAGAGACTTGGGAGGATTTATGAGTAATGAGAGGGGTTTGAGCTGAAGAGGGGTATGAGGGAGATGTTGTATGATTGGGATTATGAGGAGTAGGAAAATTATGGGTAGGTATGGTTTCGATAGTTGTAGGAATGAGGTCAAGGTCACTAGAATCATGGTTAATGATAGGGATGGGCGGTAGAGGTAGATGGTCATGAGAGGTAACAAAAGGGTAACAAGATTCATAGAAAGTAACATGCCTGGAAATAAAGAAAATGTTAGTAGTGAGATCATATAAATAATAACTGTCATACGGTGAACTGACTTGGGGTGTTTTGCTTTTTATCGCAATGTCGCGGATAGCAAGAGTCGCCACCGACTTTTCTTTTATCCAATAAGGAAAGGTGGAAAAGAACAGGAAAGACCTCAATAGATTTTGGGTTCGGGAGGTACATTATACAAAGGGAAGGTGTTAGCACCCTTTGTATCCATGGTTATCCATGGGCTCTTAATTGCTGGATCACTTATATTTTTGTCTGGAAAAAGTGTTGGTGAATTGCTTAAAAAATGTTTGAAAGAGAGTTTAACTTTGTAATGATTCTCGTATGAATGTATACAAAGTATTTATCTCGTTTGATTTTGAAAGCGGTTTAGAAAAGGTTTTGAAAAGAGAGTTTAACTTTGTAATGATTCTCGTATGAATGTATACAAAGTGTTTATCTCGTTTGGTTTTGAAAACGGTTTAGAAAAATGTAACTTGGTAATGATTCTAGTATGAATGTATACCAAGTGGTGATTTTCTAGGATTCGCAAAGTGTGAGGGGTGGGAAATGTTTTAGGTTATGATCCAGCAATTGAGAGTTATACCTTCCTAAGGTCGTTATGAACGTTTCCTATCCTTATGAGGGTAAAACTATCCTTACTATTGAGAAGTAAGTAATTTTACCCTTTGGATGTTTAAGGGTCATCGTAGGGTCATCGATAGGTCATTGAAAGCAACAGTTGTAAGGATACCTTAGCATTCGAAGGGACGATCATCATTTAACCGTAGGCTACACCGAAGGGTCATCGAGGGACAAAATCGTATTTTCGAAGGCAACATCCGAGGGACCATGATTTATTTTATGATGATTTAATCGAAGGGTCTTTGCTAAGGGTATCCCCACATTCGCGGGACATGACCGTAATACCGTAATATCGTAAGGCAAAAGAGAGGTCCAAGATCACATATTTAAAGGTCATATTTTAAAGTTAATTAGGTAATTAGGATGAATCTCCACATTAAAATCAATACATTAAAAATAATACATTAAAATTAACACATTAAAATTAATTATTAAAATTAACACATTAAAATTAATTATTAAAATTAACACATTAAAATTAATTAAGCAATTTAGGGTGAGCCTCCACAAGGGTATCCCACAAATAAAGTGGAAGACCTAACGGCGGTCTTTTTTTCTGGGACATATGAACCTTTGCAAAATTCAACAAACGGGTTAGCATACCAAATCCGGGTGCAATCGAGGATTACACCGCAAAAGAAATCACAACAGTAATAGGATCAAATAAACAATGCCTGGCTATGATAAAACATGAATGAAAAGTCAGAACAGAAAAGTTGGCTACTGTCGGATTCGCGCCTGCCTCGCCTAGCGAAGGCTTAGCGAATACTCGCTGCATGCTCGCTTAGCGATGTGCTAGCGAGCGGCTGCGGATTCCGGTTTTAATAACGATATGATGGCAGCAAGCTTCACACTTTATAGCATTCATTACAGAGATTATGTGGTTAGACATTCAACGGTTCATGCATACTTAAATTCATATGTAAAACTTAAGATAGTTTCATAAATTCAATCATGATACCATGTGCAAATTAAGAACATAGGGTAGTAATAGCAATGCCAACCTGTTTGTAATCGAATTGTAACCTTGAATTGGCTGATCGGATCGAATTGAGCGGAAGTGACCTTGCCGCCGCCGGCTTTTCCCTCAGGGCTTCCTTTAGGGTTTTCCGTCTGTGAGCGCTAGGGTTTGCTTGCTAGAGTTCTCCTCTCTCCTTTTTTCGTTCTCCTTTCATTACTGAAGTGCTGGTATTTATAATACCCTTTTTCATGACCTAATGGGCTCAGAACGAAGCCCGAATTTTTTTTTTGTCTGTCAGCTTCGCTAGGCGAGCTGGTAGCGAACGTTTGCTTCGCTAGGCGAGCGTGTAGCGAACGTTCGCTAGGCGAGCGTGTAGCGAACGTAACGTTCGTTAGGCGAGCGTGTAGCGAACAGGCCAGTTTGGGCCATTTTCTGGATTGGGCCATTCGTGAGCTGGGCCTTCGTTCCTTTGGGATCAGTGTCATAAAAATGAGTCAGAGTGCCCTGACAAATGTCTTGAAATATTAATGGGAAAATTTTGGGGTATGACAGCTGCCCCTGTTCAATATTCTTGAACCGAGAGAGTAGAATGGTATGTGCCGTTCGTGGTCTGGAGGTGAAAGATTATTGAACACTAGAATGCCCCAAAAATTTGTGCTTGTCAATCAGGAGCTAGTCTTGATGGAGATGGGCTTAGAGATGCCATCCAGGAAGTTTGATGACGAGCTTCCGATTGCGTCGTACGTTAGACGATGTCTGAAGACATGGATGTCATACCGGGTCATACGCTAGACCGTATAGTGGATCCTCCATCATGCTGTTGACTTCGCTGGGGAGTCAGAGTATGCTATATACTGCTGGGGATAAGGGATCAGAATGGATCATACGCTAGATCATATCTGAGTACCAGAGTGAGCTGTTCGTTAGGCGGATGACTTTGATGGGGATGAAAGATCAGAATGGATCGTACGCTAGATCGTCTCTGAGTTGCAGAATGAGCCGTCCGTTAGGCTGAATCTGCTGAAGAGGGAGTAGTCGTATACCAGACTACCATTCAGAAATGTACCTGTCCGAAGGTAGCATCTGAGTAACAGAACGAGCCGTCCGTTAGGCTGAATCTGCTTAAAAGGGAGTAGTCGCATACTAGACTACCATTCAGAAATGTACCTGTCCGAAGGTAGCATCTGAGGGGATGAAGGTCTAACTTGGTCGTACATTAAACCATATCTGAGCAGAGTGAGCCGTCCATTAGGCTGTGTCTACTTTAAAGGGAGTAGTCGTGTACTAGACTACCATTCAGAAATGTACCTGTCCGAAGGTAGCATCTGAGAAGATGAAGGTTTAACTTGGTCGTACATTAAACCATATCTGAGCAGAATGAGCCGTCCATTAGGCGGAATCTGCTGAAAAGGGAGTAGTCGTACACTAGACTACCATTCAGAAATGTACCTGTCCGAAGGTAGCATCTGAGTAGATGAAGGTTTAACTTGGTCGTACATTAAACCATGTCTGAGCAGAATGAGCCGTCCATTAGGCTGAATCTGCTGAAAAGGGAGTAGTCGTACACTAGACTACCATTCAGAAATGTACCTGTCCGAAGGTAGCATCTGAGAAGATGAAGGTTTAACTTGGTCGTACATTAAACCATGTCTGAGCAGGATGAGCCGTCCATTAGGCTGAATCTGCTGAAAAGGGAGTAGTCGTACACTAGACTACCATTCAGAAATGTACCTGTCCGAAGGTAGCATCTGAGTAAGGGAGTAGCCGTATACTAGACTACCATTCAGAAATGTACCTGTCCGAAGGTAGCATCTGAGTAAGGGAGTAGCCGTATACTAGACTACCATTCAGAAATGTACCTGTCTGAAGGTAGCATCTGAGTAAGGGAGTAGCCGTATACTAGACTACCATTCAGAAATGTACCTGTCCGAAGGTAGCATCTGAGTAAGGGAGTAGCCGTATACTAGACTACCATTCAGAAATGTACCTGTCCGAAGGTAGCATCTGAGTAAGGGAGTAGCCGTATACTAGACTACCATTCAGAAATGTACCTGTCCGAAGGTAGCATTTGAGGAGATAAAGGTCTAACTTGGTCGTACATTAAACCTTATCTGAGTTGTCCGAGGACTTGACGGTCTAACTTGGTCGTACATTAGACTGTCACTGAGCAGAATCTGACTTGAAGGTCTAACTTGGTCGTACATTAGACAGTATTTGAGTGGCCTCTGAGGACTTGAAGGTCTAACTTGGTCGTACATTAGAATGTCACTGAGCAGAATCTGGTCTAACTTGATCGTACATTAGACTGTATCTGAGTGGTATTTGAAGATTTGAAGGTCTAACTTGGTCGTACATTAGACTGTATCTGAGTTATTGAAGGTCAGAATGGATCGTACGCTAGATCGTATCTGAGTTGAAGGAGTCATGTGTTGAGATGAATCAGGGTGGACCGTACGCTAGGCTATATCTGATAGTATTTGTATATGTTGTATTGGCAATGAATGTCTGGGGTGAGCTCGGAATGTACCGTACGCTAGGCAGTATCTGAGGGATATAGTTGAATCTTGAATGTAATCGATAAGGATGTCCGTCTGAATGGACCTTTGTTTTGACTGTATCAGGAGGATAATTAACCTGAAAAATAAAGTTAGCTTCATGCCATGTCATGATGCATGAGATGCAAATGTTGTATGCATGCGTATGCTGTGAAATGATGTAATGAGTGAATTATGCGTCTGGAATAAATGAGAGCATTGTATACATGTATATGTTATGAAATGATGTAATGTATATGATGCGGAACGAAAATTGTATGTAGGTATGTGATGTGAAATGATGTAATGAATGCACTATGCGTCTGAAACGTTCTTCCAGGGGACTCTACTGGGGAAATAAATCTCAGTCTTCTGGTCGGAGATATTTGTATTGATGACCCTGTCTTAGTTGGGGAATACTTGATTGCCGTCTGACGATGGAACTATCCAACAGAGCCTAGCTAGGGGTGGAAGAGATGACCAGTCTAGTGATGCCACTTTCTTCCGGGGAATAACTGGCTTAGCCGGGGAATAGAATTGGCAACGGATTCATTGGGAAGCGTGATTAGACCTTCTCCTCGATCCTAAAGTCCTTTCGTAATTGCTATTGCCATTTTAGGCATGCATTTTTTTGTAAACATTGATCATATTCAAATGCATAAATCAATTCAAATTAAATCAATGGACGTTTACGCAAACAAAACAGAGAAAAGTAAAAACAACAGCATCTTTTCGAAAATGAAATTGTATTGATTTTGAAAGAGGACCTGTAAACAGGCAATTTGTGTATAAGGAGACAGAAATCCTAGTAAGAGGAAATCGTCAAGAAAACAAAGAGAAAGCTATGCAGAAAAAGTCCTATTGATTTTAATTCCACTACTGTCATTATGTCTTCAAGCGTCTCATCTCCTGTTGTCGGATAGAAGTGATTGGCTTGTTCAGTCCTTGGAACTTGGTTGAAGCTGACTGAGAACGGGACATAGTCTTACGCTTTAATCCCTAATTTTTGCCTGGACCGCCTTTTCGGGTTTTCAGTCCACCAGGATACCCTTTTTTGCCCAAGCCGCCTTTTCAGGTTTTCGACTTGCCGGGTGTACATTTTTTTATATGTTTATCCCTAATTTTTGCCCGAACCCTTTTGGTTCGCCGGGATGCCCCTACTTTTGCCTAGGTACGTCGACCTAGCAGGTCTCTTTTATGCGTAGTATTTTTTGACTATGTCTGCGTTCACAGGATGCGGGAAGTCTTCGCCATCCATTGTAGCTAGTATCATGGCTCCACCAGAGAATACCTTCTTAACTACAAATGGCCCTTCGTATGTGGGAGTCCATTTGCCCCTGGGATCACCTTGTGGTAGAGTGATACGCTTGATAACTAAGTCGCCGATTTGGTACACTCGTCTCTTGACCTTTTTGTTGAATGCCTGGGTCATGCGCTTCTGATATATCTGCCCATGACAAACAGCCGCAAGTCTCTTTTCATCAATCAGATTTATCTGATCGAGTCGAGTTTGAATCCACTCATCCTCATCTAAGCCTGCATCTTTCACAATTCTTAGAGAGGGAATCTGAACTTCCACTGGTAAAACGACTTCCATTCCATAGACTAAAGAGAAAGGGGTTGCCCCTGTCGAAGTGCGGTAACCATGAAGAGCAACAGGTAACATCTTATGCCAGTCTTTGTATGTTACTGTTATATTTTTGATATTGTTAGCAGCCTCCACGGCGCCGTTCGTCTTTGGCCGGTACGGAGAAGAGTTATGGTGTTTTATTTTGAACTGCATGCAGAGTTCAGTTATCATCTTGTTGTTCAGATTAACACCATTATCAGTGATAGCTCTTTCAGGAGACAGCAGGTTTCTCGAATGTATATTTGATAAGATCCATCTTAGAAATCAATAAAGTGGTATGATTCAACATATACTGTCTTAGTCGGCGAGCAGCCCAAGCCAAAGCGCAGCAAGCTTTCTCGAGCTGTGAGTATCTTGTTTCACAGTCGGTACCTTTTGCTAAGGCAGTATATGGCATGCTCTTTTCGACCAGACTCGTCATGTTGCCCCAACACACACCTCATTGAATTTTCTAACACGGTCAAATACATAATGAGAGGTCTTTCTTCAACTGGTGGTATCAGAATTGGAGGTTCTTGGAGATACTTCTGATTTTGTTATTCATCATTCCATACCATCTCTTGATTTTTTCTTTTTTTTAGTAATTTGAAGATGGGTTTGCAGGTAGCAGTCAAGTGTGGAATGAATCGGGCAATGTAATTCGAGTGCCCCAAGAAACCTCTGACTTCTTTCTTGTTTATTTCAGTACCCAGATTTACAATTTCAATTGATTCCTCATGCGGCTGTATAGTCTTTTGTAGTACCAGTCTGGCAAGTTCTCTAGGGACTTCACAATCTTCCTCACTTCCATCCTCGGCTTGGTAGATCGGATTTTCAAAGTCATAATGAACAGTAGCAGAGTCATTACCAACAGGATCCAGAGTGGATATGGATCGGCAAATTGTTACGTGAGTGTGTGCAAGAAAACATAGCTTGTTTGAAAAATGACAGGAAAGATAAAGAGCGCAATATTTGAATGCAAAAAGTCCATTGATTTATTGAATATGAATATGCTTATGAAAATGACAAACCCTTAAAATTAGCTATTATGCCCCGGGTATAGACACAATGCTTTTGAAATACTAAAATAGCAATAACAATTACTCCTGACTAAAGGAAATCGGGATAGTGTCTTCAGCCTTCCAATTGTCGAGTCCGTCACCAATTGTTGGGGAAATCCAGCCATCCAAGTCATAATCGTTATCAGTATCTTCCACAGCATTGATAGTCTCATCTTGATTAGGCAGAGGGGCAGTAATGTCATTAGGAATCCCCGGAGGATCAGAGGTAGCTGCCTGTATCTTTCCACTTCGAATGCCGCTTTCAACATGTTCACCAGTTAATATAAGTTCAGTGAAACCTGATGAGGAACTTCTCAATAGATGGCTGTAGAATGGGTCAGTCAGTGTGCTCATGAACATGTCCACTAATTCTCGATCAGTCATAGGGGATCACTTATATTTTTGTCTGGAAAAAGTGTTGGTGAATTGCTTAATTGCTGGATCACTTATATTTTTGTCTGGAAAAAGTGTTGGTGAATTGCTTAAAAAATGTTTGAAAGAGAGTTTAACTTTGTAATGATTCTCGTATGAATGTATACAAAGTATTTATCTCGTTTGATTTTGAAAGCGGTTTAGAAAAGGTTTTGAAAAGAGAGTTTAACTTTGTAATGATTCTCGTATGAATGTATACAAAGTGTTTATCTCGTTTGGTTTTGAAAACGGTTTAGAAAAATGTAACTTGGTAATGATTCTAGTATGAATGTATACCAAGTGGTGATTTTCTAGGATTTGCAAAGTGTGAGGGGTGGGAAATGTTTTAGGTTATGATCCAGCAATTGAGAGTTATACCTTCCTAAGGTCGTTATGAACGTTTCCTATCCTTATGAGGGTAAAACTATCCTTACTATTGAGAAGTAAGTAATTTTACCCTTTGGATGTTTAAGGGTCATCGTAGGGTCATCGATAGGTCATTGAAAGCAACAGTTGTAAGGATACCTTAGCATTCGAAGGGACGATCATCATTTAACCGTAGGCTACACCGAAGGGTCATCGAGGGACAAAATCGTATTTTCGAAGGCAACATCCGAGGGACCATGATTTATTTTATGATGATTTAATCGAAGGGTCTTTGCTAAGGGTATCCCCACATTCGCGGGACATGACCGTAATACCGTAATATCGTAAGGCAAAAGAGAGGTCCAAGATCACATATTTAAAGGTCATATTTTAAAGTTAATTAGGTAATTAGGATGAATCTCCACATTAAAATCAATACATTAAAAATAATACATTAAAATTAATACATTAAAATTAATTATTAAAATTAACACATTAAAATTAATTATTAAAATTAACACATTAAAATTAATTAAGCAATTTAGGGTGAGCCTCCACAAGGGTATCCCACAAATAAAGTGGAAGACCTAACGGCGGTCTTTTTTTCTGGGACATATGAACCTTTGCAAAATTCAACAAACGGGTTAGCATACCAAATCCGGGTGCAATCGAGGATTACACCGCAAAAGAAATCACAACAGTAATAGGATCAAATAAACAATGCCTGGCTATGATAAAACATGAATGAAAAGTCAGAACAGAAAAGTTGGCTACTGTCGGATTCGCGCCTGCCTCGCCTAGCGAAGGCTTAGCGAATACTCGCTGCATGCTCGCTTAGCGATGTGCTAGCGAGCGGCTGCGGATTCCGGTTTTAATAACGATATGATGGCAGCAAGCTTCACACTTTATAGCATTCATTACAGAGATTATGTGGTTAGACATTCAACGGTTCATGCATACTTAAATTCATATGTAAAACTTAAGATAGTTTCATAAATTCAATCATGATACCATGTGCAAATTAAGAACATAGGGTAGTAATAGCAATGCCAACCTGTTTGTAATCGAATTGTAACCTTGAATTGGCTGATCGGATCGAATTGAGCGGAAGTGACCTTGCCACCGCCGGCTTTTCCCTCAGGGCTTCCTTTAGGGTTTTCCGTCTGTGAGCGCTAGGGTTTGCTTGCTAGAGTTCTCCTCTCTCCTTTTTTCGTTCTCCTTTCATTACTGAAGTGCTGGTATTTATAATACCCTTTTTCATGACCTAATGGGCTCAGAACGAAGCCCGAATTTTTTTTTTGTCTGTCAGCTTCGCTAGGCGAGCTGGTAGCGAACGTTTGCTTCGCTAGGCGAGCGTGTAGCGAACGTTCGCTAGGCGAGCGTGTAGCGAACGTAACGTTCGTTAGGCGAGCGTGTAGCGAACAGGCCAGTTTGGGCCATTTTCTGGATTGGGCCATTCGTGAGCTGGGCCTTCGTTCCTTTGGGATCAGTGTCATAAAAATGAGTCAGAGTGCCCTGACAAATGTCTTGAAATATTAATGGGCAAATTTTGGGGTATGACAATAACCCTTAGTACCTTCTCTATATCCGAGGAAAACATAACTTATAAAACGAGAGTCAAATTTACGTTGGCGATTAGTGAGAGTTAAAACATAGGCAAGGCATCCAAAGCATTGAATATGGTGTAGTCAGGATGTTTATTATATAATAAAAAATAAGGATTATTATTGGTGATAAGGGCGGGAAGGTAATCGATTGATAATGTAAACTGCATGAGCAATGGACAAATGCCAGAAATTAGGAGGAATGTTATATTAGAAAAATAAGGATCTTGCAACATTAAGAATGTGTTGGTGTTTCTGTTCAACAATACCGTTTTTTTGGGGACATTCAACACAAGATGTTTGGTGTAAGATTCCCTTAGTTTGGAAAACTTTAGGCATAAGAAGTTCTTGTTTATTGTCAATGCGCAAGCATTTGAAGTTAACAAAAAATTCTTGTCTTATTACTATTGACATAAGATAAACGTTTTTGCTTAGCTAGATGACAAAAATGACAAGGTAAATCTTTATTATTGCTATATTGAATAATAGGAATGAGTGAAGCTAAATTTTTGTGAATAAAGGGGGAAGGGTGACCTAATCTCTTCTATGCCAAATAATATAAGGAGTATTGAAAACAGAGTTACAAGCGGAGAGAGTAGAGGAAAAGGGAGGAGAAGCATGAGCAATGAAAATATAGAGGTCACCATGCCTTTCAGCTAAACCAATCAGGGTCTTGGAACTTTTCTGCAAAATAAAACATTATGTGTTAGTAAAAGTGAGTTGAGAAGCAGAAGAATCAATGAATTTGGTGACCGAAATTAAATTAACGTTAAAAGTTAGAATATAATAAACATGAGTTAAAACTAAGGTGGGAGATAGGTGCGCAGTGCCATCAATGGTGGTTGTGATGATAATGTCATTAGGTAACTTCATGTGATGGGGAGAAATAGAAGAATAAGAAGAAAAGTTGGATAAATTGGAAGTAATGTGACGAGTAATACCTGTATCGATTACCCAATATACATGTGGCATACCCTCCATGGATGCGGTTACAAATTTAATATTAGGAAGAAAAATATCAGAAGAAGCTGGAGATGGAGAGGAGGCGTTCAGATGCTAAAAAAGTTCCAAGATTTATTCATATTGAGTCTAAATGGTGGCGAGGGAGTGTTGAGAGTCATTAGATAAAGCATAAACGATGTCAATTAGAGTAGACTCAACAATGTTGTTGATAGATGATTTAATTTTTTTTTTATGATATCCAGGGGAATATCCATGCTTCATAAAACACATATCAATGGCATGATTCGTCTGGTCATAGTGTGTACAAACCCTATTAGAAGAGAAGCCACGACCATGGGTAGATCGTCCATGAAGTCGAGTGTTATTGAAGCCACGAACACCCCCATAATATGAGGGTTGTAGTTGCATAGTCATAAGAGAGTGTTCAGGTTGATTGGGAGTGATAGAACAATTCTCTTGACCTATCACCATGGAAAATGTTTTATTGAGTGAGGGAAGAGGGTCCAGAAGCAGAACTTGAGAATGAATAGTAAATAAGGCTCATTGAGGCCTTTAAGAAATTTGATTACTCGATCCTGATATTTGTACTTGCGGAGGTCATAGGCAGCACCATATGTAAATGGGATGGCGCAGGTACAATCACAAGTAGGACAAATGGGATCTATTTGTTCCTAGAGAGAAGTGAGTTCCGTGAAGTATGTTGAGATGTCTAGGGTACCTTGATGAAGATGTAGTAATTGATCTTGGAGATCAAAAACTTTGGTAATATCCCCTTGAGAGAACCAATTTTCCAATTTCTTTCAAACTGGATATTCACTATCAATCCATAAAATGGATTGGGCAATGTTTTCAAAAATGGAGCGTTGTAACCAAGAAAGCACCAATTGTTGCAACAAATACAAGGATTGGAAAACATGTGACCGATGGTAAGTTGAAGGAAGGTACCGTCAATAAAACGATTTTTTTTTTGGAAATGGGCAGCTTTCATGGGCCGAGACCAGGAATTATAATTGTTGTGATCAAGAAGGGGTGTGACGATAATGAGTGAGGGACTTTCATTGGGATGAAGATAATAGGGATTAGATGGGTTGATGGCGAAGTCTGAGAAATGTTATGTTAGACAAGGGCAACGATCTAGAGGGAGGGGGGGGGGGGGGGGGAGGGGTGAATAGATCACAAATAAATTTTTCTTCAGTTAAATATTTGTTTTTTAAAACATATTTTATGGCAAGCAAAAGCGATTTCATATCAACAATCGTCTCTCTTAAACCATTATCGGAAGAATTGGATATGCGTATTAAACCGTAACTAAATAAAATAAACGCACCATAATGATGAGAAAATAAATCAATAGGTTTTTCAAAATAACGTTTTCAATGCAATTAACAAACAAAAATTGACTAAGACACTTTTTAAAACACATGGTGTGCAATAAACACCAAATTGATTTTTCCTTTGTGTTGTTGATATGAAAATTCAATTGCAAGTTTATGGATTACGATCATCTTAATAAAAACAGTTTATGATATTTCAATACCAAGGAATTATCAATATGTGAAAATTTGCACACTAAATGAGTTCGCAAAATTTAAAGAAAGTATGTCAACAAATTATGCTATATATATATATATATATATATATATATATATATATATATATATATATATATATATATATATATATATATATATATATATATATATATATATATATATATATATAGATAGATAGATAGATAGAGAGAGAGAGAGAGAGAGAGAGAGAGAGAGAGAGAGAGAGAGAGAGAGAGAGAGAGAGAGAGAGAGAGAGAGAGAGAGGAATTTGTTTAGGCAGTTTCCCAATTGTCCTCACTATGGGTACGTCTGCCCCCAATTCCAAATGGAATTGAGATATTCAATAATCTTTGCAAATGTTGAATAAAAGAGAGAAATAGAAATCCAAACCCCTAAATCCCAAATTTGATATTGATTCTATCTTCTTCTCTTCCCTTGATCTTAAGCAAGACCAAGGGTCCCAAGATTTACAATTTGATCCTCTGGTTCCACTACTTCTCAAACAGAAACCCCCATTTTCAAAGCTTTCACTCGGTCGAATCCTAGTTGTAAAATCTTGTGCAAAAAATCCCTAAGTCACCATTGATCTTGGATGGAAAATCCTAACTGGTTTTATCAATGAAACCCCCAAAGTAATCTAAACCGAATTTTATTTTACAAATCCTAAATTGGACCTTATCAAGCTTGTATCTAGATGGCACTCAACAATAATGATTATGTGTAATTGTTGCATGTATGCATATAAAAATATTGAAGATGATGACAATTGCTTTGTATATTCTTTGATTTCAATGCTTTGAAAAAGCTGCATGAATCAATATGTATATATATATATATATATATATATATATATATATATATATATATATATATATATATTATATATATATATATATATATATATATATATATATATATATATATATGTGTGTGTGTGTGTGTGTGTATGTATATTTAGGGGTGTTCAAAATCAAACCAACCCAATAGAAAACCTCAAACTAAACCAAACCAAACCAAAACCGCAAAAAACCGCATTTGGTTCGGATCCGTTTGGGTCATTCTCTAACAAAACCGCACGGTTTGGTTTGGTTTGCGGTTTGTATTTTTCAAACCGAACTAAACCAAACCAAACCGCATTATGTTACAACTCAAACTTCAATTATCCCACATCCAATCCAAAACTCAAACTTAGTATGCCTTAACCTTACAATTAAAAATGATTTTCTCTTACTCACACTTAGGATTTCAATTTCAACCTTCTTAAATCTCTCCCAGTAGTATCGCACATTCTTCTCATCTTCTTTACCATGTACGTTTCGCTTTTTCTACTCAAATATTTCATCTATTATGTTCTTTCTTTTTTATCTTTTATGTTACTATTTTCTCTTCCAATTACGTTTTTATCGCACATTTCTTCTCAATCCCGTATCTCATATGTTCTTTTTTTTATCTTCTCTAATCTCTCATCTCATATGTTTTTTTATATTTTATTATAATGTCTTTGATATTATTTTATTCTACTATTATATATATGTTTTTGATTCCATTTTTGTCTAGTCTAATTTTGTGTATATTGAATGCGAAGTTTTTGTCTAAATATGATATTTTTTTATGTTATTTAGTAATGTATGAATGACTAAATACAAAGTTACGTTGTTCTCTATAGGTGTATGTATGACTCAATACAAATATTGTAAAAAACCGAACCAACTGAACCAATCCAAACCACATTAGTTTAGTTTGGTTTTATTTCTAAAAGTCAACCGAACCAAACCGAACCGCATGCTTTTTTGTCTTACGGTTCGGATGTCTTTTATCGTCAAAACCGCCCAAACCGCACCGCGAACACCCCTATATGTGTGTGTGTGGGTGTATGTGTGCGTGTGTGTGTGTGTGTGTGTGTGTGTTTGGAATTTTTAGACAACATGCGTCGATCTCTAGGAAGTATGCGTCGACTTATAGAAGCAATTTTGCTTCTATGTGTCGACCTAAAGACTCTATGCGTCGACCTGAAATGGACATAAAGTGTTATTGTGAAAAACACTCAGTATGCGTCGACCTATAGGACGTATGTGTCGACCTGAAGGACCTATGCCTCGACCTAAAGAGTTTATGCATCGGTACATATTGGACATAAACTTTGGTTTTGCAAAAACTTTAGTATGCATAAACCTATAGGACATATGTCTCAACCTGAAGGACCTATGCGTCGACCTGAAGTGCTTATGCGTCGACACATATTAGACAATGACTTTTATGTGTCAACCTAAAAACCTTATGTATTGACACATATTGAACAAATGCTTTTATATATCAACCTGAAAACCTTATGTGTTGACACATAGACTATTTTTTCACATAAAACTTAATTTTAACTTGTAAAACCATTTCTAAACCGAATTTAAGTATCCTAAGATGAAAATGCACATCTAGACCCAAAGGATAAGGTCATATATACATAAATAATAAATGTTGTAGTTTTGACATCATTCAAAATATTTCTAAAAGGAAAGTGCACTCATAGGTTAATAGACCATGATAGGGGATCGAAAGAGGAAGTTAGGGTTTTGTGATATAAAGGTAACCTAAGAAATAGGTTGAGATCGAGAGGATTTTGTAGATTATCTTTAGGGAGATTAAGGTTATGAAGATGAGAATGTTGTTGAAGTCGTTGAATCGATAACGATCATTGTGGATGTTAGAGGTAATTTTGACGAAAGCAAATTGAGGAAGAAGGTGTGGTTTAGGGTTTTATGGAGGTTTTTCTTGGGAGGAATTGAAGAAGGTAATGGTGGTTAATGACGTTTGTATGGAAAACAGTATGAAGATTGAAAGGAAGCGTCAATGGGTTGTGAATTTTTCGGTGATGGAAAGTGAGAAGAAGAGATATTTGGGTGAGGAGGAAGAAGAAAGAGAAATAAAAACAAGAAACGGGAAAGAAAAGGATGATTTTGCATATTCGAGGAGAAAAGAAGATGAGGTGAAACCAGTGTTGAGCCAATAGAAAAGGGCCACGTGAGGATAGGAATAGGGGACACACGCATGGAAGGAAGAGGGACGCGATAGGATAAGAAGAAGAAGGAGGACACATGTTGAAGCAAGAAAGACAATGAAGATGAGGTGGTTATACGTGATAGGCTGATACCATATTGGATTAAACAATCAAGTATTAGAAAAGTCACTTAACATTGAATAACAGATCAATTTGTGATTACACTTTAAACAAAGGTTATTAAATACAGGAAATAAACCTAAAGACTAAATCAAAAGGAGTTGGAAGCAATGGACCAAAGAAACAATAGACCCAATAGGACATGACCAAAAACTGAAATGAGTCTATATTTAACATTTTATTTCTTATCTTTCTCAAAAAATTTCGTTGGAGGCACATTGTTCTTTTAAATCCAAGAACACAAGTAAGTATTTTCTATTATATTTCTATTTTACTTTCCACTTATTTACTTAGAATAAATTAATGTATATTCTCTCTTTTTGTTTATAAAATGTATTCTCTAATTTTATCTCCAATCTTTCTCAAACTCTTTCTTTACACACACATTATTGTTTTAAAATCTAAGAAAAACACAAGTGATTTCTATTCTATTCCTATATCAAAGAGTATAAAGATTTATAACATATATACTTTCAATAAAATAAATCCACTATTTTCATTACTATAATAATAATAATAATAATAATAATAATAATAATAATAATAATAATAAATAATAATAATAATAATAATTACATTTGTGTAGAAAAGTGTTTTTTAGCAGAAAAGTATCGTGTTCTTATTGTCCAGTTTTTATTCTTCATTTATGAAATAGCTTTAGTTGTAGAGTGTGTATGCGTCTGAGGAATGGTATGACTCTTCCTGAAATGGAACATACACCGTCTAGAAACCTTCCCCTCCCTATAACAATGCTCCAAAATCAGAAGAACAACTAGCCGGATTGACGATTTGTCATGTAGGAACTTCAATTTCTGTCGGGGAAAATCATACTGTGATAAGACCAGTGTCAACCTCGGCTATATCATCAGAAGTGATGGCTATGCCGCCATAAGTGTATAGTGTTCCAACCACCCATAGGGTTACATAGAATTCAGGAGACCAAAGGCCTCATTTTCCTTTGAATTTTTATTACCCCATGGCAGTAGAGAATAACCTTATCGCATACAAACTACAATGATGACAAGCCTACACCCCACTGCATCGACGTATGCAAATAATACGATGGTAGTTGTGTCCCCTATCAAACCATATCTAGCATCGGGATCTGCAATGAGCAACCCTGGTTAAGTGGCACAACCTCAAGGAGGATTAGATATCCCCATCAAGTTATGCCCTCATTAACCACTAGCTCTCTCCAATTTGTAAGGATACAAATGGACCAGAGTAATCACAAAATGATTAACATGCTAACTCAACAAATTGGGACTGTCTATAAGATTTAGAATACTAATCACAATTATAAGCAATTGGCACAATAAATGAGCCAAATTGTTGATTTCTATGGTGATATGCAGGCGTCCGTTCAACCAGTGCCTAATAATCAGATTCCACAACAAGTTGTTGCTGTCAAATAACCCGTACACAAGGTAGTCGAATATAACATACGCCAAAATGGCCCTGCAATAGTTTTGGTGCAAAGAAACCAAGATGCTGACCAAGTGGTTAGGAATGTCCGACACAATAATTTTTGGGGAAAAATAATATAACCAACATGGTTGAACAAATCTTGGCCCATAATGGCCTTAACGTTGGTCTCTATAGATCAAACTACGTTTCCCCATTATTTGAGTATGTACTACAAAGTGAACTTATTGGAGGCTGGAAAGTTCCTAAGTTCACCAAGTTTGCGGGCGACAATAGTGAGTCCACAATCAAACATATTGTTAGGTATCAGACTGAGGCCGGTGATATGGAAAACAATGAGAATCTGAGGATGAAATATTTCCTCAAGTCTCTGACCAAAAATGCGTTCACCTAGTTTACCATACTCCTTAAAAATTCCATATGGATTTGGAATTAACTAGAGATGGTCTTTCACGGACAATTCTATATGGGCAAATTAAAGATTATCCTAAAAGAGTTGGTCATCATCGAAAGTTCGCTGAATCAGTAAAGGACTATCTCAATAGGTTTAGGTTTCTGAAAGCAAGGTGCTTTACCCAAGTACCTGGACATGAGTTAGTCAAGATGGCGTCAAGAGGGTTAAACTATTCTATTAGGAAATAGTTGGATACCTAGTATTTAAGATACATGGTCCAATTGGAAGACATAGTTTGAGAAGTAGAACATTTGAATGTTGAAAAGTCTAAGTTAAACAAATATAATAAAAAAGAAAAAGTTGCTTATGTCAAAGCAGACGAAGATGATGATCATGAGTCTAACATAGCTTATGACCATGTCGAAAAGAGTGAGGTTAATATGGCAGAATTAAAGCTAGGACCTTCTTATGTTTGCAAACTGCTAAAACTTTCGAACGAGAAAAATTCCTCCGAACCTAATAAGAGTGAGAAATTCGTCACAAAGACATATACATTTGACATAAGAAAATGTGATGAATTTATGATTTATTAGTTACTGATGGGAAAATTATAGTGCCAAAAGGTCTAAAAAACCATTAGAACTGAGGAAAAAGAGAGGTTTTTGTAAGTATCATGATTTTTTGGGTCATAAAACTTCTCAATGTGTGTTTTTATAGGACTTGGTGCAAAACACCCTCAAGGAAGGTAAATTGCAATTTGGGGATAAATCCAAACCACTAATGCAAGTGGATTCCGACCCCCTTCAAGTCAAGGATGCATACTATGCAAAACGTATTGAAATCCTATTGGTTGAAACTACTGAGGGTCTCGACATGGAAGTCAAACAGGTCACTACATATGAGTACAAATAAATGATGAAGGTGGTGTATCCAATGGAAGAGGAAAAGCTTATTGATTTTTTGAATCGGGGAAAGCAAAAAGATTCTGAAGTGAAGTTATGCCTTTGGTGTAACACTCTGTTTGATAAGGAAGCATACAAAGGCCTTATTGGTGTGAAACCTCCAAATTTGAGGAAGAGTAAATGAAGTGAGAAGAGATCTCAGTTTACTTTCGACAATAAGGGTATTCCTCACAAAACAACATGAGTTTTCTAAGAAGCCTAGAAATCAACGAAAGACATATATTTCTCCTTCTTATGTCCCTGAGGGAGAATGGGTTTGACCACTAGGTAGGCGTGACATTAACCAACAAAAATGGAAGATGTTTGAGATGGGCACAATATCCTCTTACCACTCCAATTCTCATGTGTCTAAAAAATATTCTTACGACCCTCAAAATTATTTGGGAAAGAAACCCATGACGAGGACTCAGTGGCATAGACATCAAAGAAATAAGAAAGTAGCCTTTGGAGCTGCATAGTCTACCGGCAACAACATATCATTGACAACAACAGTTGGCGAAATGGCCAAAAGGACAGTATAACAAAGACTATTTTCTGCTTTGCAACTAGTGGCAAATAACAATCCTAAGACTTGTAAAGACCCCATATTACAAGTGGACGATAAAATGGTCACATATAACTTCGACTCTGGATCAAAAGATGGATTTAATGTTATTTGTAACGTTGTTTCCATCTTACCCAAAGAATTTGACCTTGTTACAGAAGTTATAGAGACAAAGGACGATTGTTTTTCTAAAGAAACGAAAAACGACAAACCAATGTTACATGATGAATAATGGATGTGTCAAGGAGAAACAAGCCATGTTTAAGAGACCAGATGTGGGCATGATGAATCACCTCAAGCCTCTATTCATACAAGCCAAGGTCGACAATATAGGCTTTAATAAGGCGTTCGTTGTTGGAGGTGTTGTAGTGAACTTAATGCTCCATTTCTGGTTGAAGAGGATTGAAAACTTTGATACCTGTAACAACCCAATTTTAGTAATTATTTATTATATTATTATTACTATATCTTATTTTATTTATTTGGAGTGTTAATTAATTAATTGGTTGTTAGGTAGTATAATAATCGATTATATTAATTAATTTGGTGTGTTAATTAATTAGTTAGTTGATATGAGATATAATGAATAATTGAATTAATTAACTTGGTGTGCATATTGAGTGGTTTAATTTATTTGAATTAAATAGAGATATTTAAATATTAGGTCTTATTGTGCCTATTAATTAAATTAGATGTATTATGCTTTAAGCCCAAATAGAATACTAATATAAATAGTAAGAGGAGAGGGAGAATATGATTCATTTGATCATTTGACAAAAATAGAGAAAGAGAAGAGGAAAAGTAAGGAGAAGAGGGGAAGAACAAAAGAGAAGCTAGGGTTTCCATCAAATTGAAGAGGTAAGGGGGGAATCCTTATTATTATGGGTTAGTATGATCGGGTCAATGGGTAGAAACATGTTTAGGTTGAAATCCTTAAATTGCATGGTTTTGGAATTGTTAGGTCTTGATGAATATTCTCGATTTGTGGTGATTGGATTGTGTTAAAACTACAAATTAATGTTATATATTTATAGTATTGTATGAGTCATAATTTGCTGAACGTGTAGCTTTTTACGGAATCAAAATCGGAGGTCCGAAAGTCCTCCAACGATGAAAAACATAGAAAATCCTGGTTCTGTTTTATGTTAACTGGTTACCCACCGAGCGTTAACCGGTTACTTGCTTAAATTTCTGCATTCTGTTTTATGTTAACCGGTTACCCACCGAGCGTTAACCGGTTACTTGCTTGAAAATCTGCGCAGGAAGTTGATTCGGTTTTACGTTAACCGGTTACTCACTGAGCGTTAACCGGTTACTTGCTCTGTTTTGTGTTAACCGGTTACTCACCGAGCGTTAACCGGTTACCACTGTTTGAAAAATGCAAAATTGAGATTTTAAAAGTTGTATTCATTTGAATTGAAATCTAATGTGCATATTTGATAATTAGCTATAATTGTGAATGATATACTGTTATGAATGTGTATATGTACCATTGGTGGATAATCCATAGAGTTGAATTATGGTGATATGTGGAATGTTAAGATGGTAGAGATGATCTTAATTGCATATGTGTTGGTATGTGTGCATTCATTCATGGCATGGTCGGCTTCATAGTGGAAGCGGTGAAACTGTGGGTTCACATGGTAGCATACGTTGATCCTTAATTGGAAATAGGCGTAGTAGATATAGCACACGTTGATTCTTAATTGGAAATAGGCATGGTAGTAAACGATGATCCTTAATTAGAAATAGACGTAGCACACGTTGATCCTTAATTGGAAATAGGCGTGGTAGTGGCTTTGATCTTGTCCGGATCGGAAGCGTGGCTTGGATTCTAGATATTGAATCGGAAAGCGGTGAAACGTTGGGTTCACATTGAGGTACCGTATGCATAGAGTCACATGTCTTGCATTGAGTCACATTAGAGTTATGTGATAATTGAGTGTATGCATTGATGTGATTGTGAGGTGTGTATGATATATGGTAATTGAATTTGGTGATGTTTGAATACATAACTTGGCAAAATGTGTGATTATGTGATAATTGTAGTTATGTGTATATTTGGAAAATAGTATTGAATTTTAATATTGTACTCCTTGAGTTCTGATGGATGTTTGAAACATGTGAAATAAATGTTGGTTAATATTATTGACATGGTCATACAAGGTGTGATGAATTCTGTTAATTGTTGATTTAATCATTGTGCCTTATTATACTTTTCATAATGATTTGAATTCTCACCCTTTCTGTTTGAATGTTGCTTTTACATGAGCATCGTGTAGATACTCCAGAGTAGTATTGCTGAGGTAAGTGAACGGTAGCGCACTCGAGATTAGCTGGAGAATTTCGGTGCTTTGTTTTAGAGACTAGGTAGTGAGTCAATGCTCTGGTCATGTAACACTGGGTAGATTAGTAGTATTGAACTCATATCTGATTTGGATATGCATTATGTTATTACTTGTTTTATTTTATCTTGAGGTGATTATTGAGAGATGATCATGGTATGGGACATGGATCATTTTATGAAATACATGAGTATTCATTATTTTCCGCTGCGAACGCATATGCTTGAATATTCATGATAAGTGAGATGTGTTATTTTAAATGACCAGGTGTATTATATATTGATGATGAATGAGGTTGGTTTTTGAAAGCGTTTAGTTTTTGAAAACGTCGATGTGACGCCTTTTTGTTTATATGCGTGCTTATTTACTCTGATTATATGTTAAGTATTTTGGGATAGAAAAAAGGGTGTTACATTACCGACCTACGCCCTCATAACATGGTGTTGTCCAATTATGAAGGGAAGACAAGCCATATTTTAGGGATAATCCAGGTAGATATATTTGTAGGTACATTGACGAGACCAACCCTATTCATGGTTATATCGTCCAAAGCAAATTATAATTTGTTAATAGGACGGGAATGGATACACAAAATATGAATAATGCCATCGACTCTCTATCAAAGACTTACTATTTGGAGGCCATATGGTATTGTCAAAAACATTGAAGTAGACCAAATCTATTTTTTGGCTGAGGTCAATTAGGTTGATGAGAGAAACTTTGACAAAAATTTGGCAAACATCCCACCATGTCAATCTGCTGAAACAACATTTATGCCGGTGGAGAATGCTTATTATTTTCTGAAACTGCACCCTTCCCATGGTTTCATATGGATCGTGAGATAATGGGAGATATAGATGTAGAAGAAGGTACCATTACACCAACTAGGTGGATGATAAATGAAGATAACAATGAATGAGTCGAGCACACTGGCTCGAATTTCATCCAATGCTACTGAAAATAAAATAAGAGAGAATTTAGATGCCAAATCCCATCAAAAGGTGGATGTTGAAGCCACAATATTTGAGACGGTTAAAACTATAAAACCTTATCAGAATGGACGAGAAACAACTTCATAAAGCCGGTGGCTCGACTGTATTTATGATAACGAACCATTGGGGTTTGAGAAAGACCCTTAAACCCAAACCAAGAGGATCCATGCCCAAGACCCTATAGAAGAGGTCAATTTAGGGAATGGTACAATCAAAAGGCCAACCTTCATTAGTGCCAAGATTGAGCCAAGCATTGAGTCTTAGATGGTCGAGTTTCCAAGAGAGTTTAAGGTCCACTTCACCTGGGATTATGATGAAATGTCGGGGCTCAATTAAGACTTGGTGGAATTGAAGCTACCCGTTCGTCCTGACAAGAGGCCGGTGAAGCAGACACCAAGGAGGTTTACACCCAAGTTAATGTCGAAGATAGAAGAAGAGATCAAAAGGCTTCTTAGAAATAAGTTCATAAGAACTGCCATGTATGTTGAATGTCTTGAAAACATTGTTCTTGTAATTAAAAAGAATGGGACTCTTAGAGTCTATATTGACTTTAGAGACTTAAATGTTATCATTCCAAAGGAAAAATATCTATTGCTTGTGGTAGGATTGTTAGTTGATTCAGCTGCAGGCTTTAAGTATCTAAGTCTTTTAGATCGTTATTCTGGATATAACCAAATCTTTATTATAGAGGAAGATGTGTCGAAAACAACATTTCGTTTCCCTGTGACCTTAGGAACTTACAAATGGGTATTGATTCCTTTTAGCCTAAAGAAGCGCTTGAGACCTCCTCGAGAAAGAAGTTTGTAGGTGTTGAAGGCTTAGAGACTCAGAAGAAAAAGAAGTGAGATCCTTAGGAAAAATCATATGGATAATAGTTCCTATACCTTTTGTGTTTTGATGTTTTTCTCAGTGTTATCTTGTTTTCCCTCTAAAATACTTTTGTAAAATTTTCTCTATCAATGAATGTTTTATTTTCTCTATCCCCGTTTCAATTTACTTTAATTATTATCATTGTATGATTGTTTTTTATGACGACAAAGGGGGAGAAGAGTAATGATTTTGATTGTTTTTATCCAGTTGATAATATCCCATAAAAAGGGAGAAGAAAAATGATCTAAAGAGTGTGTTAACATTAACATTCTAAAGAGGTCAATGGTAATGACTCTGAAGAATTTAATCCAACAACTCTAAAGAAAAAAATATTTTTTTTCAAACGAATTTCAGGGAATCAAAATTCTAAGTCTTATACTCAGAGGGAGTTGACAAACCTCACTTAGTACTTTGAGATAAATAGTTTTTAATAGTCTAAAATACTCAGAGAAAGCTTAAAACCCCTACTCTGAAGTTTTGTATCATATTTATATGAATTGAACCTTCATTGAAACCAAAATTATTTTGGATCTTAAACTCAGGGGGAGCTCGCAAACCTCACTCTGCAGATTTACATTAAAGATATAATTTTGAAAATATAGAGCTTAAAAAACCTATCTCTGACGTTTTATAGATATGTTTATCCAAAATGCATGGATATTTATCTGATATGAACTTTCATTAGAACCAAAATTACTTTGAATCTTAAACTCATGGGGAGCTTGCAAACCTTACACTGTACATTTGAGTTGAAGAAATAATTTTGAAAGTATAAAATTCAGGGGGAGCTTACAAACCTAACTCTGTAATTTTATAAACATGATAATCAAAGTAAAAAATTGTTCATCAAAATACATTTGTTTGTCATCATAAAAAATGGGGAGATTGTAAGAACACGTTTGGTTCTCCATATACACACCTTTATGTTTTGATGATAACAAAGTTTAGAAGAAAAATTTTGTACATTATCTATTTGTTAAGTGTGCAGATATTCAAAGATTAGAACTAAATTTAAATGGAAAGTGCAAATGAAGATTCTGACTTAGGAACATCAATTGCTTGTCTGGAGACAACTCTGATAGTTGAAGACTCTGAAAGAAGCCAACTATGATTGTCAACTCAGAAGACAAGAAAACCTAATCAAAAACAAACTTCAAGTCAAAGCAAATTATGAAGCAAATTCTAAACGACATCAAATTATAAAAGCCAGACTCTAAAGATAGTCATGCCATTGAACGAATCAATATGAATACAAACGAAGTCTAAAGAAAGTAGAAAGCAGATTGAAGAAAGGAAAAACACATGTTAAACAAAGGAAGAATACAAAGATGTGTTTAAATCAAGTCAAGCTTCAAGATTATCAAGTCAACATTTCTGAAAAGAAACCATCCAGACAAACTCTGATAAAGCTCTGACTACAAGTGTGTGCAAGTCTCAGAACCCACTACTTAAAGGACTTTGAAGTCTCTCAAATGTTCTGAAGATAACTTTTGAATTATACTCAAGCTTCACCAAGTTATATTAGAAGCCTATGGCTAGAAGTTGGTAAGAAAAGGAAATAATCTCTTACAATCAACACATCTGAGCTGAACAAAGTATTAAAATCTTCTGCATTTCTTGTTCACATTCACTCTGGACTGTAGTACTTTCAAGCCTCACTCTGAATAGACATTGTAGTCTATATAATCTTGGCTTTGGACTCTGATAAAGCTTAACTTCATCTATTATATGAAGCCTCTGATTATGATGGGTAGTATACTCAAGGAAAGTATAATCAAGAAGAAATTTCCTTATGAAGACAATTTCTAATATCTACTCAAGCTTCAAACCTATTTCATAAGAAGCCTCTGACTAGAAGATTTGAATCAAAGGTCTTTACTGTTTCATGTGACCGAATTTCAAAAATAAAATCTAGTTTTAAAACAAAGAATACTTCTCATGTCCCATCATTAAACAACTCTCGGCTGCAAGCACTGCTTAACTACTGCACATGAAACGACCTTTATACAACGATAATTCAAAGGTCAATTCCTATTCTACCCTCCAACGATCTATCCTCCAATGGATCTATTCATATCCTATATATTCTGAAGAATATGGAAAATGAAAGAGCCGAATAAGAGAGTGAGCATAAAAGAAAGAAGAAACTAGAAAGGAAGAAGAATGTGTGGACGCAAGCATGCATATGGATGTGTGTGAATCTTAGCATACGATGAAGCCACAAAACCACAACACAACAAAGATAGAAACACTTAAAACCTTCACTGTATATCTTTTAAGTTTAATCATCTGATATTCATCTTGTGTAATATGCTTATCTAAGAATCACTCTTGTAAACACAAACTGCTTTAACCCGGTTTGGTTATGTTCCTCAAACGGCCAGGTTGGTCAGACTCTTGAGAAGTCAGTGACATGTAGTCATTGAGAAATCTTCTTAAATGACTAGGTAGGTCAGGTCTTAAGGAGTCAATAACCGCTAGGGTTTCTCAAGCAACTGGATAGGCCAGGCTTTTGAGGTAATCAATGACAGGTTATCATTGCTTTGTAATCATGATATGATTATTGGATTAATTCCTTGGCTAAGGAAAATCACCTGATGGGTGGAATGGAGGTAGCCTAGTTAAAGGTGAACCAGGATAAAATGCTTGTGTCTTTGATCATTTTTCTTATTATTCTTGTTGTTATTCTTGTGATGTTTTGGGAAGCGAAAATTTATCAAACTGGAAACCCAATACAAACCCCCATTTCTTGTGTTTCCTTCACCTTCAGGGGTTACCATTCCATAACGTAGATGGAAATTATTAGTAGAACCTTCCCAGAAAATGAGATTTGTAATGAGCATGTTCGGATTGCATTTAAGACTAATTCTTGACAACTAAATCAAGTCATAAATCTCTTGATCCCTCTAGAACTGTCATTTATTTTTCTCTACCTTATATAACTATTTAATATAGGCCTTATTGTTAGGGGAAGGGAAATCACAAAAACCACATCTAGGTGCAATCATGAAACCTAACTCATAAGCCTTATCTTTAAAGATTTGGGGTTCATAACTACGGTAACAAGGGGAAAACTTGCTCAGACGTTCAGGTTTCTTAGAAGCAGTAGGGAAAATATCTAGGAATGCATGAATAGTACCAGAAATGGAGAAAGGGGTGTGATACGGTGAACTGACTTTGTGTTTTTGCTTTGAAAAGCAATGTTGCGGATAGCAAGAGTCGCCACCGACTTTTCTTTTATCCAATAAGGAAAGGAGGAAAAGAACAGGAAAGACCTTGATTAGATTTTGAGTTCGGGAGGTACATTATACAAAGGGAAGGTGTTAGCACCCTTTGTATCCATGGTTATCCATGGGCTCTTAATTGCTTAACTGACTTATGTTTTCCTTGTTTGAGAAAGTGTTTGAGAAATGTGGTGTGTTTAGAAAATATTTTGAAAGGAGAGTTTAACTTTGTAATGATTCTTGTACGAATGTATACAAAGTGTTTATCTCGTTTGATTTTGAAAGATGTTTAGAAAAATATAACTCAGCGATGATTCTGGTGCGAATGTATACCAAGTGGTGATTTTCTAAAAGATGTTTTGAAAAGTGTGAGGTGTGAAAAGTATTTTAAGTTGTGAGCAAGCATTTAAGAGTTATACCTAACCAAAGTCTTTATAGGTATTTCCTATCCTTAGGAGGGTAAAACTGTCCTTACTATTGAGAAGTAAGTAGTCTTATCCTTTGGATGTAAAAGGACATCGTGGGATCGTCAATTGGTCTTTGAAGGCAACATTTGTAAGGATACCTTAGCATTCGAAGGGACGATCATCATTTAATCGTAGGCTATAACGAAGGGTCATCGAGGGCTAAAGTCATATATTCGAAGGCAACGTTCGAGGGACAAGGTCATGTATTCGAAGGCAACGTTCGAGGGACTATGATTTATCTTGTAGGGACATTGACCTTTTGATCGAAGGGACTATGACTTATCTGTTTAGGGATGATGATGATTTAATCGAAATGGTCTTTGCTAAGGGTATCCCCACAGTCGCGGGACATGACCGTAATATCGTAAGGCAACAAAGAGAGGGTTACCCTAGAGGTGCAAGTGTGGAGATGATTGGATTCAGATATATTATCTTGAATTAATTTATCTAAGTTCGATTATTTATCTTTCCATGGAATCCTATTAGCATACATCTAGACAGTTATATTCACATGATGGAAAAATTAAAGTGCGAAAAATAAGACTACGCTATTACATGGCTTCGGGATGGGGTACATAATTTAAAAGGGGATATAAAATATCTAAATCTTAATTAACGAGTACAAAATTAAAAGGGCATACAAAATAATAAAACCTAATTAAACTAAAAAGAAAGAAATAAAAAAAATCCTAATTAAATCTATTATATAGAAAGTTCATGACAAATGAAATAAATAAACTAAATTTAAGAATATTTTTAGTCTATAATAATAGAAACTTTTTTTTTTATGAATTTATGGAAAAACTTAGACTAAATTGATAGATATTTTAAAAGAAAAGAGGAAAAAAAAATATAATTAGATTTTTATTATTCAAAATAGCCCATTTTAATTAATTAAGTGATATATGAAAATTTAATTAATAAACTAGATTAAATTATGGGAGCTACCAACGAGCCATGTTGGTCCATTCGTTATTTATTCACCTTCATTAAAATATATATTAATTCTACATGGATTTTTCCATTTTGACACAACACCACCATGCATGTTACAGCTTTCTCTCTTACGGCAAGCTACTTCATTTTTTCTCATGCTGTTTCTTTCATGTGAATACAACAAATGTGAATACAACAAACCTGTAACTTCATCTTATATCAAACCACACACATAAAATAAGATCATATGTAATCATCATGCAATAATAACAATAGCCATGCACAAATCAAGAAGCTTATATTATTTTACTCATGTATTAGTTCTCTTTATTGCAAGTGATAATGATAAAACAAACCTTACACATACATGTTAAAGACAACCAATGATTTATATTATCACCATTATATCATCATCATTATTATGTAATAACAGCATGTGAAATAAACATAATCATGCTAGAAACAACACTCATATAATAATACTTAAATGACAGATATAATTCTTTAATCATGCAAACCTTGCCTTATGTATCTTCTTCTGCTGTATCTCTCCTCTTTTTCCTCCTCCCCTTTTGCTGCAGCCATATGAAGTATTTATAATGGTGTGGATTAGGGTTTAACCTTGCTAAATATTTGGATCTCTTCCTATACTTTAGGGTTTAACCTTACTAAATATTTGGATCCCTTCCTATACTTTAGGGTTTAACCTTGCTAAATATTTGGATCCCTTCCTATACTTTAGGAGAGTTAGGGTTTAACCTTGCTAAATATTTATTAAATACAAATATTATTATAAATAATGAATAATTTAAATGACTTTTAACAAATAAAAATTAATTTAAATTTTAGTTACATAATTGAATTAAAATTTAAACCTATTTCTATTTTTGCTTTCATCATTTAAAAAAAAATCAAAATTATTCTTACTTATATCAACCAAAATTATTTTATAATTTATGGGCTTTTAAAAAATGTTACTCTTATAAATAAATTTTATTAAGTAAAAAACATGAATTACTAAATAAATAATATTTATAAATAATGAATAAATGGAACATGAGTCACTAAATTATAAAAAATAGTTATTATAATTTAATGAGCTTTAACAAATAAAATTAATTTAAAATTTTAATTATACAATTAAAATTTAAATCTATTTTTATTTATCATTAAATTAAAAATATTTTATTTATATATATATATATATATATATATATATATATATATATATATATATATATATATATATATATATATATATATATATATATATATATATATATATATATAATTTATTTATATCCTACAGATAACCAAAATTATTATTATTTTTTATATCTGTATCACATAATAAATAAATTAAAATTTATAATTTATATGAGAATGTATGCTAATGAATGAATGCAAATGTGAAATGAATGCCATGCATGAATCAATTTATTATTAACAGGCAAGTTTTGAGGTATCACAGCTGTCCGTGTTCAATATTCTTAAACCGAGAGAATTAGAATGGTATGTACGCCATTCGTGATCTGGAGGTGGAAGATTATTGAACACTTAGAATGCCCCAAAAATTTGCACTTGTTAATTAAAAGATAGTCTTGATGGAGATGGGCTTAAAGATACCATCCAGAAAGTTTGATGATGAGAGCTTCAGAGTGCGTCGTACATTAGACCATATCTGAAGACATGAGTGTCACACTGGGTCGTACGCTAGACCGTATAATGAGTCATCCATTAGGTGATATTAGGGTGAGCTGAACCTGATGAGATAAGGATCAGAATGGGTTATACGCTAGACCGTATTTGAGTAGCAGAGTGAGCCGTCTGTTAGGCTGTATCTGGAGAAATAAAGATCAGAATGGATCGTACGCTAGATCGTATCTGAGTAGTAGAATGAGCCATCCGTTAGGCTGTATCGGGCGATAAAAAGTAGTCGTACGCTAGACTATATTTCAGAATGTGCCGTACGCTAGGTAGTATCTGATGAGAAGAGTCAGACTGGGTCGTACACTAGACCGTATCTGAGGATAAAAGATCAGAATGGATCATACGCTAGATCGTATCTGAGTAGCAGAATGAGCCGTCCATTAGGCTGTATCTGATGATAAAAGGGATAGTCATACGCTAGACTACATTTCAGAATGTACCGTACGCTAGGTAGTATCTGAGGGGATGAATATCCAAATGGGTCGTACGCTAGACCGTATTGGAACAGTTAAAGAAACCATACGTTAGGCTGAATCAGAATGAGCCGTACGTTAGGCTATATCTGATAATATTTGTATATGTTGTATTTGCAATAAATGTCTGGGATGGGCTTAAAGACGCCATCATTAGGAGGATATCAGAATGCTTGTCAGAATGAATATTCATATGGATTATATCTGACAGATGTATCTGAATCTTGAATGTAATCGATAAAGATATCCGTCTGAATGAATCTTTATTTTGACTGTATCAGGAGGATAATTAACCTGGAAAAAAAAGAGTTAGCCTCATGCCATGTCATGATGCATGAGATGTTTTATACGCTTGAAAATAAATGCGAACTTTACATGCATGTATATGCTGTGAAATGATGCATGAATGAATTATGCGTCTGAAATTTTTTGCCATGGGAAAATAAATCCCGATATTCTGGTTGGAGATATTTGTATTGATGACCCTTTCTTAGCTGGGGATATTTGATTTCTGTCTGATGGTAGAAATATTCAACAGAACCTGACTGGGGATAAAAGAGATGACCAGTCTGTCTAGTAGTGCCAATTTCTTTTGGGAATAACTGGTTTTGCTGGGGAATAGGATTTGCAACCGGATTTGTTAGAACGCATGGTTAAACCTTATCCTTGATCCTAAAGTCTTTTAGTAATTGTTATTTCTATTTTATGCATGTATTTTCGGTAAACATCAATCATATTCAAATGCATATATTAATTCGAATTAAATCAATGGACGTTTATGCAAACAAAACGGAGAAAGTAAAACAAAAGTATCTTTTTGGAAATAAAATTGTATTGATTTTGAAAGAGGGCCTATAAACAAGCAATTTTAATACAAGGAGACAAAAATCCTAGTAAGAGGAAATTGTCAAGAAAGCAAAGAAAAAACAGCTATGAAAAAAAAGTCCTATTGATTTTAATTCTACTACTGCTATTATGTCTTCAAGCACCTCATCTCTTGTTGTCGGATAGAAGTGATTGGCTTGTTCAGTCTCTTTGACTTTGGTGAAGCTGACCGAGAACGGGACATAGTCATATGCTTTAATCCCTAATTTTTGCCTGGACCGCCATTTCAGGTTTTCAGTCCACCAGGATACCCTTTTTTGCTCAAGCCGCCTTTTCAGGTTTTCAACTTGTGTTAGATACCCAAAAGTGCTTATTTGAGCTATCAAATATGGGCATCTTTCACTCCATTTCCTTGCTAAAGTGTTCGAAACCACCTTTGTTTTAGATGAATTACAATACAATGATAAACGATCTTGGTACCTTTGATTTGTGTGTTATTGTGCAGGAATTAGGCATGAAATAATAGAAAATGAAGGCACAAGAAAGTTGACAAAGGGACCAAAAAAAGGATGCATTCATCAGCTTGCTCGCTAGGCGAGGGCTGTGACGAAGAGCTCGCTAGGCGAGCATCCAGCGAGAACCCAGCGAAGAGCTCCAGTATTTTACAGTAGCAAACATCAACAAACTCGCTAGGCGAGCAGCCAGCGAAGGTGGTAGCGAACACGTCCAGACTTGGTCAAAAGCGCAGCCAACACTCACTCGCTAGGCGAGCCATTAGCGAGCTCCCAGCGAGCAATTCCAGTAGCAAAACCTCCTAAGCTCGCTGGAGCGAAGGTTGAAGCGTGGGCTTCGCCTATCGAAGGTTTTGTTCGCCTAGCGAACATGCAAATATGGCAAAGGATATTTCTTTGGGCACAGGTGCCTCAGGTGCCTCATTTTGGGGCTCGCTAGGCGAGCCATTCTGCTCGCCTAGCGAGCATGACAGCTCAGTAGCAACACTATAAGTAGCAGGGGCTACTTTTTGGAGCCATACTTTTTACACCTCCATACTTTTGTACTTTTGAGATATTTTTTCCAGCATTGCTCTAGAGATACTTTGTGACCTAGAAATCGTTTCTCTTCATCTCTTAACAATCTTTCACAAAATGAAGGTGGATTCCCATCCAATCTCGATTATTCGACTCGGATGTTGCTCAACCTTCTTTCGAAACTTGTTGACCAAGCTACCATGAAAATGAGTAGCTAAGTTCTTCATTTTGTCAAGGTTAGATGTAGATGGTCATAAGCTTTGTGTGTATATGAGATGATCTTCATTTGTAACCTCTTTAATGATGAATATATGGTGAAAACTTTGTTTTATTGAAAACTCTTTGTGTTGGTTTATGATCGAGAGATGTTTACCAACTCTTTACCTAGGTTTTCATCCAATCTTGTTTGTTAGCTAGAGATAGTAATGAATGATTTTGTTCACCATAAGGTTGAACCAAAAAGTTGTCATTTTGATAGATTGTGTTAGAGATAAACAATGGATCAAAATGGGAAAACTCACAATGTGTGTTAGAGATAAACACATTGGGAGGACTTTGTGAAATAGTTTATCATCTAAAGGAGTTTATGAGTTTTGTTGATCGAACATATACATGCAAAGTGATCGTCGAACCCTAACTTTGGCAATATTTCTCAAATATTAAAACCAAATCTTTTACCGCATTTTCTTACACTTTTATGCAAGATACCGTGACTAAAACCAAAAACCATTGTTACCTTAAGCTAAGAGTTAAAACAAATGTCGAAAGGCGGTGATATCTCACAATCCCTGTGGAGACGATAACAAAAACCCGACACTTAAAAATACATTCAACAAAATGGCGCCGTTGCCGGGGATTGTGAATTGATATTGCGAGCATCGCAATAGTTGCTTAATTTTTAGCTTTCGAATTTTTGACTTGTGCTTGTAATTTGTTTGGTTTAGTGTGCAACTTTCCTTTTATGCGAGGGCAGATTCCTGTGGACGAACTTCTTTTTGATCCCGAGATCGAATGGACCGCAAGGAGGCTGAATAGCAGAAGGAGACGAAGGAGGCAACAAGCTAGACAACGACAAGAACAAGGAGAAAGTTCTTCTACCACACATCCACCACCGTTCATACCTATCATGGAACCACCACCACCGCCCATTTCCACTCCATGTGTAAACAGTCCAAGGAATACTGCTCAGTTTGCCAACCACACGGGAAGGCAAGCCGAGATGAAAACGGGAACTCTTAATTTACTATATGGAAGTCCATTCACCGGAATGGACCATGAAGATCCCTTTGCTTTTCTCACCAAATTTTACGAGATGGCATTGGCGGCCGGAGTTGACCAAGCTCAAGAGCTACCGTTGTTCAAAAGATTATTTCCCCACGCTTTGCTCGGCAAAGCAAAAGATTGGTACTTAGATCAAACACCTGCCGTCATGACAAATTGGAACGTGTTGGAAGAGAAGTTCATCGAAAGATTTTTCTCCCACAACCGGTTCATGGAATCCAAGACGACCATCTCAGTTTTTTCACAAGGAACCAACGAATCATTAAATGAGGCGTGGGAAAGATTCAAATCCATGCTTCGGAAATGTAAAGGGCATGGTTTTGATGAATTAACTCAAATCCATATTTTCAAAAATGGACTTCAACCAAATTGCAAGACTTTGTTGGATGCTACCTCGGGTGGTTCTTTATTGTCTAAAAACACCGAAGAAGCTACAAATATCATAAATCGAATGGCTCTAAATGATCTTCAAAGTCAAAGTAGAGGCAACTCTTTGAAGAAGCCGGGAGTGCTTGAACTTGGGACGCACGATGCCATTCTTGCCTAAAACAAACTCATTTCACAACAAGTGGAACTCTTAACGCAGCAAATAAAAGAGTTGAGAGAACCTTCAAAAGCTAAACAAATAGCTTGTTGTGAGCTTTACAAAGGTGAGCATGACACCGGATTTTGTCCACCTCCCGGGTTCGAAGAAGTAAACTACATGGCAAACCAACGAGACTACCAACCGAGACAACAACAACAACAACCTTATCAACCACATCCTCAAAATCAACAACAACACTTCCAAGGGAATCAAGGGTTCCAACCTAGGAGTAACTATTACCATAACCAAGGTTATGGGGGGTGGTTCTTCTAGCCGTCAAAACCCTCCCCAAAATCCTTATCAACCTCAACAACCGCCGGTCGTAGCTTCAAAGTTGGAAGAGACATTGACACAATTTATGCAAATGTCAATGACTAATCAAAAGAGCAACGATGCGGCAATCAAAAATCTCGAGACTCAAGTTGGACAACTTGCTAAGCAACTAGCGGAACAACAACCCGGTCCTTCGTTTTCGGCGAACACGCAAACAAATCCTAAGGAGCATTGTAAAGCGATCACGACGAGAAGTGGGAGGGAGTTGATTAGTGAGAATAAAAAAAGAGAAGAGAGTGAACAAAGAGAGGAAAAGAAAAAAAATGAGGAGGAAATATTGGAGGATAATATTGATGGTGAAGTGGGGGAGTGGAGTGAGGAGGAAGTTAAAAAGAACGAAAAGAATGGTGAAGTTGAAAAGAAAGAAAGTGTGGAAATTGAGAAAAATAAGAGTGATGAAGTAATGGTGGAGGAAGTGAAAAAGAAAAGAGCGAGAATTTCTAGAGTTGCAAAAGGAAAGGAGGTAGTAAGCGCTACTCCAATCCAAAACCTTCCTTATCCACATGCTCCATCTAAAAGGGAGAATGAACGGCATTACACCCGGTTCATGGATATTTTCAAACAACTGCAAATCAACATTCCGTTTGCCGAAGCATTGGAGCAAATGCCCAAGTATGCCAAATTCATGAAAGACATACTTACAAAAAAGAGGAGGTATACGGAACCGGAGACCATTGTCCTAGATGCGAGCTGTAGTGCAATCATTCAAAGGACACTTCCGAAAAAAGAGGTTGATCCGGGACGAGTTACTTTGCCAGTTAAAATTGGTGATATCTATGTCGGAAAAGGACTAATTGATTTGGGGTCAAGCATTAATCTTATACCATTGTCTATTGTAAAGAGGCTTGGCAACATTGAAATTAAGTCCATCCGGATGACGTTGCAATTGGCCGATAAGTCGACTACCCATCCTCATGGCGTAGCCCAAGATGTTTTGGTTAAAGTCGACAAATTCTTTTTCCCGGTCGATTTTATTGTTATTGATATGGAAGAGGATGATGATGCTCCGCTCATTCTGGGCCGACCGTTCATGAAAACCGCGCGCATGATGATAGACGTTGACGACGGTTTGATGAAGGTGAGAGTCCAAAATGAAGAAGTTACTTTTGATCTATTCGAAGCAATGGAGCATTCAAAAGATAGAAGTGATAGCTTTCGCATCGATGTGATCGAAGAGGAAATTTTGGAGGTTTCTAAGCATATTCATGAGATATCTCCTATGGAGTTAGCTCTTGATGACTCATTTGAAGTTTTCACAGTTGAAGAAGAGCAAGCTCTTGATGAATGCTTAAGGGAACTTGATAGTGTAAACGAACTACAACCGTGGGAAGTTGAGGAGGAAGACTTGAAGAAGGAGGTTAATGACGAAAAAGCGCCTATTGAATTGAAAATGTTACCTTCTACTTTGAAGTATGTATTCCTAGATGAGACCGAAGCAAAGCTGGTCATCATAAGCAACCTTTTGTCAAATGATGAAGAAGCCCGTTTGATCAATGTGCTGAAAAAAAATCAAGAAGCCATGGGTTGGACTCTTTCCGATCTCAAAGGAATTAGTCCTTCCTATTGCATGCACAAGATCTTAATGGAGGAGGATTTTAAGCCGGTAGCTCAACCACAACGCCGCTTAAATCCTACTATGAAGGAGGTTGTTAGAAAGGAAGTTGTCAAGTTGTTGGATGCGGGAATGATTTACCCGATTTCGGATAGTCCATGGGTTAGTCCTGTGCATGTGGTTCCGAAGAAAGGTGGAATTACCGTGATCCGAAATGACAAGGATGAGTTGATCCCTACTAAAGTTGCAACGGGGTGGCGAATGTGTATTGATTATAGGCGGTTGAATACCGCAACTCGAAAAGATCATTTTCCACTCCCGTTCATGGATCAAATGCTCGAAAGACTCTCGGGGCAACAATACTATTGTTTCTTGGATGGCTATTCTGGGTATAACCAAATTGCGGTTGACCCGGCCGATCATGAAAAGACGGCTTTCACATGTCCATTTGGAATTTTCGCATACCGAAAAGTGCCCTTTGGGTTGTGCAATGCACCGGCAACTTTCCAAAGATGTGTGCAAGCTATTTTTGCCGACCTTATTGAGAAAACAATGGAAGTCTTCATGGATGACTTCTCGGTATTTGGTGGTTCCTTTAGTTTATGCTTGGCAAACTTGAAAACGGTGCTTGAAAGATGTGTGAAGACCAATCTTGTGCTTAATTGGGAGAAGTGCCACTTCATGGTGACCGAGGGGATAGTGCTTGGCCATAAAGTCTCTTCAAGAGGGCTTGAAGTTGATCGTGCTAAGGTTGAAGTGATTGAAAAGTTACCTCCTCCGGTGAATGTGAAGGGAATCCGAAGCTTTTTGGGGCACGCCGGGTTCTATCGGCGCTTTATCAAAGACTTCTCAAAGGTTGGTAAGCCTTTGAGTAATTTGCTAGCTAAGGACCAGGTATTTCTCTTAACCGGTGAATGTTTTCAAGCTTTTGAGACTTTGAAAGAAAAATTGGTTACCGCTCCAATTATAGTCGCTCCAAATTGGAATTTAAATTTTGAGCTAATGTGTGATGCGAGCGACTATGCAATCGGAGCGGTATTAGGCCAAAGAAAAGAGAAAAAATTTCATGCGATACATTACGCAAGTAAAGTTCTTAATGAGGCTCAAATTAACTATGCCACCACTGAAAAAGAATTACTTGCGATAGTGTATGCGCTTGAAAAGTTTAGGTCTTATCTTATAGGGTCTAAAGTCATAGTGTATACCGATCACTCGGCGATTAAATATTTGCTCACCAAACCGGATTCGAAGCAAAGGCTCATCCGTTGGATCCTCTTGTTGCAAGAATTTGATGTTGAAATCAAAGACAAGAAAGGATCGGAAAATTTGGTGGCGGATCATTTATCTCGCTTAGTTAATGTGGAGGTTACCGCTTCAGAGAAGGAAATCCGGGAAGAGTTTCCTGATGAAAAACTTTTCAAAATTCAAGTTAGGTCGTGGTTTGCAGACTTTGCGAACCACAAGGCTAGTGGTTTTGTGCCTCCCGACCTAACTTCGAACCAAAAAAGGAAGTTTCTTTCGGATGCCAAGTATTACGTATGGGATGACCCGTACTTGTTTAAGTTGGATAGTGATAACCTTTTAAGGAGATGCGTTACTGGCGATGAAGCGCAGAGCATCCTTTGGCATTGTCACAACTCGCCTTACGGCGGACACTATAATGGGGTGAGAACGGCCACTAAAATCCTTCAGTCAGGATTTTATTGGCCCACTATTTTCAAAGACGCACATACCCATGCGCAAAGTTGTGATAGTTGCCAGAGAAGCGGGGGGATTGGTAAGAGAGACGAGATGCCTCTCCAAAACATCCAAGAGGTCGAAGTATTTGATTGTTGGGGCATCGATTTTGTAGGACCATTCCCACCCTCTTATGGTAACGAGTATATGCTTGTCGCAGTTGATTACGTTTCTAAGTGGGTTGAGGCGATTGCCTCACCTCGGGTGGATGCGAAAACGGTAATAAATTTTTTGAAGAAAAACATATTTTCCCGTTTCGGAACCCCCCGAGTGTTGATAAGTGACGGAGGGTCACACTTTTGTAATGCACCGTTGGAAAGCATTTTAAAACATTACGGTGTATCACACAGAGTGGCAACTCCGTATCACCCACAGGCGAATGGTCAAGCCGAGGTCTCTAATCGTGAGATTAAAAGAATTCTCGAAAAAACTGTGTCAAATTCGAAAAAAGAGTGGTCACAAAAATTGGATGAAGCGTTATGGGCATACCGTACCGCCTTTAAAGCTCCAATTGGGATCACTCCTTTTCAATTGGTGTTTGGTAAAACATGCCATTTGCCGGTCGAATTGGAGCACAAAGCCTTGTGGGCTCTGAAATTTTTAAATTTTGAAAAGGATTTGGCCGGTGAGAAAAGGAAGGTGCAACTGCTCGAGTTGGAAGAGATGCGCAATGCCGCATATCACTCAAGTTGGTTGTACAAAGAGAAGGTAAAAAAATATCATGACAAAAAGCTTCGAAAGAAAGAATTTGTGCCCGGACAGTTGGTCCTATTGTTCAATTCCAGGTTG
This sequence comes from Lathyrus oleraceus, assembly GCF_024323335.1. Classification (NCBI taxonomy): domain Eukaryota; kingdom Viridiplantae; phylum Streptophyta; class Magnoliopsida; order Fabales; family Fabaceae; genus Lathyrus; species Lathyrus oleraceus. Next base: position 334,219,608 of record NC_066581.1, read on the forward strand.
AAGTTATTCCCCGGAAAGTTGAAATCAAAATGGTCCGGGCCATTTCGGGTCAAAGAAGTTAAGGAGTACGGAGCTATTGTCATTGAGGACATGGAAAAGAAGGAGAGTTGGACCGTTAATGGCCAACATTTGAAGGTTTATCTCGGCGGTCATGTGGATCGCGAGAGCTGTGCTATTTCTTTGGATGCTCCTCTGTGAGCATCGCACCGTCGAGCTTATCCGACGTTAAACAAGCGCTTGTTGGGAGGCACCCCAACATTGTAAGTATTTACAGTTTTTCTGTGGTGTCGTATTGGGATTCCAATTGTTAAACCTTGCTGAATGTACCAGGAATGCTATTTTTGAAAAAGCAAATGCTGTCATGCTCGCTAGATGCTCGCTAGGCGAAGCAGTAGCGAGCGGATTCGCTAGCTGCTCGCTAGGCGAAGCAGCAGCGAGCGCTGCGTGGCAGCACTCATTTAATTCTTAGCAGGCCACTCTTTTGGGCCCAAGTGCAATTTTTATTTTTATAACTCTGAACTGTAGCACTCACAAACACTTTCTCACTTTTCATCTCACTCAAACCCTTAACGGTTACATTGCATTGCAAACCTCACTGTGCACTTCTAATTCAATCAATCTTTTTCACTAAGGTTTGCCCTAATTCCATTTCTTTATGTTTTAACTTTGTAAATTTCTGATGTATATGTCATTTAGGGTGAATTTGGGGGAATGGGTACATTAGGTTTTGCATGTGGGTGTAGATTTGCATGTACCTTAGAACGATGTCTTTCTTGATAAATCATTTTGTTCTGAAATAGATACCATGAGACCTTAGGTTTTGCCAAAATTTCAGTGTAAACATTGCAGAACCCAAAAACCCGTAAGATTCGCTAGCAACTCGCTAGGCGAATCAGTGGCGAGCATTCGCTGCCACTTCGCTAGGCGAACCTGTAGCGAAGCTTCGCTAGGTTCTCGCTAGGCGAAGCAGCAGCGACCATGACAGTAGTTGGAATTCTTTGTTGCTTTCTAATCTATTTTGTGTTGTGTTGTTTCCTCTCTATGTCTGTGCAGATGGAATCCAGGTCCGGAGCTTCGAAAAAGAGAAAGGGCGGGAACACTTCCCGTCCCGTACCAATACAATTCGACACTGACAAATTTGTCGGGCCAAAGCAAGCAGCAAGATATGTTGCTTTGGAAAAGCGAAAGATTTTGCCGGAAAAGAGATTTATAATCAACCCTGAAGGCACGAACCGAACATTCGCCGGGTTGATTAACAGCAAAAAGTGGGACCGGTTAATATCCCCCTTGGAGCATTACGACATAGCAATAGTGCGTGAGTTCTACGTGAACGCACTGCCGAACGACGAAGAGCCATTCACATGGACGTCTAGAGTGTCCGGTCGTCCTGTTGCGTTCAATCGGGATGCAATTAACCGTGTCCTGGGTGAACCGCTCCATCTGGGAGCCAATGAGAGAGACACCTACCACCAAGATTTAAGGCTTCACCGGGATACCGATTCGATTTCTGCTGCCCTGCTTTTGGAAGGGAAATCAGTTGAGCTGAACCCATCTGGGGTTCCGATGAGATACCATAGGGAGGACATGATTCCCTTGGCTCAACTGATCCTTTTGTTGGTTCTTACAAACATCAAACCCAAGTCTCATACTTCTATCGTGCCGATCCCAGTGGCACACTTGGTACACAACATCCTCACGAATATCCAGATTGATGTGGCGAGGATTATTGCTTTGGAGTTGAAGTCTGTGATTGAAAGCGGGCTAAAGTCGGGGGCACGAGTGAATTGTCCCCTGGCTTTCCCTTGTCTAATCATGGCTTTGTGCCAGCAAGCGAGGGTGAGGCTACCCTCTAAGGGTCAAGTAAGGATCCCGCCGGCCATTGATGACCGATACGTGGCCAAGTATTGCAAACTGGAGAATGTAAGAAGTAGTTCAGCTGCTGAGGTCACCGGGGCTTCTGTCCTGGTACTTTTACTCTAGGATCCGATCCTTTCCAGCAGGCTGTTTGCAACTACAACTGGGATTGGATGGCGGCAACTCAGCGCGCCATGCTCGATATGCACGATTCTATGCAGCTGTTACAGTTGCAGATGCGCGACCCCTCCGGTGAGCATTCTATGATGTCACGTGAGCAGTTTCTGCAGCACGCTAGCTGGCCTGTGGACAGGCCTGTGTTTGGAGAGGGGGCGGGTGCTGGTGCAGCTGGTGCTGGTGCTTCTTCTGGTGCTGCTGAAGATGATGATGATGATGATGATGAGGCTACCGGTTCTGAAGCCAGTAGTGATGAGGGTTATGAGTCCTTGGAGGGCTAAGTTTATTTTATTTTTCATATTATGTTTTATTTCTATTGTATTTTCAGATTTGTGTATTTTGATTTTGGTTATGTACTTTTGGGGTGTTTTGTCCCCCATGAACAATTTTAAATTTTGAAGTAATGTTATTATTTATGTTTTAAATTTCGTTTGTTTTAATAAATTTTTGGTTGGTTGAGTGTCAAACCTTCTAGATTGGTTGCTCCTCAAAGAAGTATCCAATGAAGGTGCATCCGAGCTTGGATGGCAATGATAAAAATAAACAAGTGAATAATGCTAAGGTACATGGTTACCTCCGGCTAGAATTTTAGAATGCATTAAGAACTTTACTCTTTTTTGTAATTGAATATTGTCTTTTTGCAACATAATTGAATGAATGTTTCATCTAGGACTCAAAACCACAAATTGTGAGGAAACCTCCATTGTACACTTAAATGCTGGATTCTAATAAGCTTTGTTGATTCATTTGATTCATGCTTTGTCTTTTGTTATTGTGAATATGTGGAAGCAATTAGAAATGATCAAGGCACTTGTTTTCTATCGAGCACAACCAGTTCCAAATACAACTTGCCTGTGAGCAGAGAGAGTATTCGTTAACCCCTTTGAGCTTAAACAGTTGAATCTCAGCTTGAAATAAAGCGAGATTTCAAAAATCTTTTTTTTTTGAAACCCGGTAAATTTTGATAATTGTTCTTTTGCCGTAAAAAGTCAAGAGAATTCACTTAGGGTGAGTAAGAAATAAGTTGGGGAGAACGAAAATGAGAATCGGTAAGTGCCACAACTCTTGAAAAACCGAGCAAGCATAAAAAAATAAATATATATATATATATAAAATATAGAAAAGGTAAACATCTGTTTTGTAAATATGATGTGAAAGAAAAGACAAAATAGAGAAAATGAAAATGAATGCTTGCTTGGAAGAAAAATAGTGAAAAACAAAAATTGAGTTGTGAAATAAGAGTTGTGAAGGTTTCAAATGAGAAACAAATGGAACGAAGTTGAGATGTGTGAATAATGTACAATGAATGTCTCTTTTGCATCGGCAATTTCGTTTTCAATGGCCTTAGAAATGACCCTTGTTTGTTAACCTAACCAAGCTTCAACCGAAAAGTCCTTAGTGATCTTCGTGCTTCCACATTACCATTTATAATTGTTAGACATTGTATGAATTGAATTGATTTCTTCATTGTTTGTTGGAGAGTGAGATTATTCCCGCGGTTGCAAACGCGTAATTTCTTCAATCCTTATTCGAAGAGGAGAGATAGGGTGATTCATTCAAGATAATATTGTTGTGGATAGATACATATTTCGCATTGCTATTAAGTTTTATTTCTTGTGTATTATGCTATTCTAACCGTTGGAAATTTGTATCTGCTGATTCGCTTGTGTTTGAGCCGTTTTATCCGACTTCGGAGAAACCTTTTTCTTAAAGCAAATCCTCTTGTCCTTCAAGAGGCATACTTTGCTTGAGGACAAGCAAGAATCTAGTTGGGGAGAGTTGTTAGATACCCAAAAGTGCTTATTTGAGCTATCAAATATGGGCATCTTTCACTCCATTTCCTTGCTAAAGTGTTCGAAACCACCTTTGTCTTAGATGAATTGCAATACAATGATAAACGATCTTGGTACCTTTGATTTGTGTGTTATTGTGCAAGAATTAGGCATGAAATAATAGAAAATGAAGGCACAAGAAAGTTGGCAAAGGGACCAAAAAAAGGATGCATTCATCAGCTTACTCGCTAGGCGAGGGCTGTGGCGAAGAGCTCGCTAGGCGAGCACCCAGCGAGAACCCAGCGAAGAGCTCCAGTATTTTACAGTAGAAAACATCAACAAACTCGCTAGTGAGCAGCCAGCGAAGGTGGTAGCGAACACGTCCAGACTTGGTCAAAAGCGCAGCCAGCACTCACTCGCTAGGCGAGCCATTAGCGAGCTCCCAGCGAGCAATTCCAGTAGCAAAACCTCCTAAGCTCGCTGGAGCGAAGGTTGAAGCATGGGCTTCGCCTAGCGAAGGTTTTGTTCGCCTAGCGAACATGCAAATATGGCAAAGGATATTTCTTTGGGCACAGGTGCCTCAGGTGCCTCATTTTGGGGCTCGCTAGGCGAGCCATTCTGCTCGCCTAGCGAGCATGACAGCTCAGTAGCAGCACTATAAGTAGCAGGGGCTACTTTTTGGAGCCATACTTTTTACACCTCCATACTTTTGTACATTTGAGATATTTTTTCCAGCATTGCTCTAGAGATACTTTGTGACCTAGAAATCATTTCTCTTCATCTCTTAACAATCTTTCACAAAAAGAAGGTGGATTCCCATCCAATCTCGATTATTCGACTCGGATGTTGCTCAACCTTCTTTCGAAACTTGTTGACCAAGCTACCATGAAAATGAGTAGATAAGTTCTTCATTTTGTCAAGGTTAGATGTAGATGGTCATAAGCTTTGTGTGTATATGAGATGATCTTCATTTGTAACCTCTTTAATGATGAATATATGGTGAAAACTTTGTTTTATTGAAAACTCTTTGTGTTGGTTTATGATCGAGAGATGTTTACCAACTCTTTACCTAGGTTTTCATCCAATCTTGTTTGTTATCTAGAGATAGTAATGAATGATTTTGTTCACCATAAGGTTGAACCAAAAAGTTGTCATTTTGATAGATTGTGTTAGAGATAAACAATGGATCAAAATGGGAAAACTCACAATGTGTGTTAGAGATAAACACATTGGGAGGACTTTGTGAAATAGTTTATCATCTAAAGGAGTTTATGAGTTTTGTTGATCGAACATATACATGCAAAGTGATCGTCGAACCCTAACTTTGGCAATATTTCTCAAATATTAAAACCAAATCTTTTACCGCATTTTCTTACACTTTTATGCAAGATACCGTGACTAAAACCAAAAACCACTGTTACCTTAAGCTAAGAGTTAAAACAACTGTCGAAAGGCGGTGATATCTCACAATCCCTGTGGAGACGATAACAAAAACCCGACACTTAAAAACACATTCAACAACTTGCCGGGTGTACATTTTTATATGTTTATCCCTAATTTTTGCCCGAACCCTTTTGGTTCGCCGGGATGCCCTTACTTTTGCCTAGATATGTCGACCTAGCGGGTCTCTTTTATGCGTAGTATTTTTCAACTATGTCCGCGTTCATGGGATGCGGGAAATCTTCGCCATCCATTGTAGCAAGCATCATGGCTCCACCAAAGAACACTTTCTTAACTACAAATGGCCCTTCGTATGTGGGAGTCCATTTGCCTCTAGGATCACCTTGTGGTAGAATGATTTGCTTTATCACCAAGTCACCAATTTGATACACCCGTCTCTTGACTTTTTTATTAAATGCCTGGGTCATGCGCTTCTGATATATCAGTCCATGACAAACAGCCGCAAGTCTCTTTTCATCAATCAAATTTATCTGATCGAGTCGAGTCTGAATCCATTCATCTTCATCTAAGCCTGCATCTTTCATAATTCTTAGAGAGGGAATCTGAACTTCCACTGGTAAAACGGCTTCCATTCTGTAGACTAAAGAGAAAGGAGTTGCCCCTATCGAAGTGCGTACTGAAGTGTGATAACCATGAAGAGCAAATGGTAACATCTCATGCCAGTCTTTGTATGTTACTGTCATCTTTTGTATAATCTTCTTAATATTCTTATTAGCAGCTTCTACGGCGCCATTCATCTTTGGCCGGTACGGAGAAGAGTTATGGTGTTTTATTTTGAACTGCGTGTAGAGTTCAGTAATCATCTTGTTGTTCAAATTAGTACCATTATCAGTGATAACTCTTTTAGGGATGCCATACCGACAAATAAGACTATTCTTGATGAACCGTGCCACCACATTCTTGGTGACAGAAGCAAATGAGGCTGCCTCTACCCACTTCGTAAAGTAATCAATAGCAACAAGAATGAAACGATGTCCATTAGAAGCAGTAGGTTTAATCTCTCCAATCATATCAATGCCCCACATTGCAAAGGGCCAAGGGGCTGTCAACACGTTCAATGGAGCAGGAGGTATATGTACTTTGTCCGCATAGATCTGGCACTTGTGACAAGTTCTGGAGTGACGGTGGCAATCAGCTTCCATGGTAGACCAATAATACCCTGATCTCAGAATCTTCTTGGCGATCGTATGTCCACTAGAATGAGTCCCAAAAATACCGTCATGCATGTCTTCCATAATCTTTTCTGCTTCCTTTTTATCCACACAGCAAAGCAAAGTCGAATCATGATTACGTTTGTATAATACTCCATTACTCAAAAAGAATTTAGCAGAGAACTTCCTCAGAAATTTTCTGTCATTGATGGATGCCCCTTCAGGGTATTCCTGAGTTTCTAAATATCTTTTTACTTTGTGTAACCAAGGCTTCTCTTCTACTTCATCAGCATTAAGTTCATAACAATATGCTGGTTCATCTAATCATTCAATGGTGATTATGGGAGATTCATTGTCCCATCTGACTCTGAACATAGATGACATGGTAGCCAATGCGTCTGCCAACTGATTCTCTTCTCGTGGAATATGTTCGAATGTAATCTCTTCAAAGTATGGGATTAATGTCAACATCGGCTCTCAATAAGGGATGAGATTCGGATGTTTAGTGTCCCATTCTCCTTTGATCTGACTGATTACTAAGGCTGAGTCTCCGTACACACTCAAAAACTTGATTCTCAGGTCTATAGCAGCTATGAGTCCCAAAATACATGCTTCATACTCAACCATATTATTGGTACAATCAAAACATAGTCTAGCAGTGAAAGGCGTATGGCAACCCTTGGGAGAAATAATTACAACACCAACACCATTGCCCAATGCATTAGAAGATCCATCAAAAACCATAGTCCATCGGGATCCCAGTTTGGGTCCTTCCTCCGGTCCAGGTTCTTCATAATCAGTAACAAGCATAACATCCTCATCAGGGAACTCAAAATTCATAGATTGGTAATCATCAACTGCTTGATGAGCCAAATGATCAGCTAACACGCTTCCTTTGATTGCTTTCTGGGTAGTATACTGGATATCATACTCTGTTAAAATCATCTGCCATCTTGCTATTCTTCCGGAGAGAGCAGGTTTCTCAAATATATATTTGATAGGATCCATCTTAGAAATCAATAAAGTGGTACGATTCAACATATACTGTCTTAGTCGGCGAGCAGCCCAAGCCAAAGCACAACAAGTTTTCTCAAGCAGTGAGTATCTTGTTTCACAGTTGATAACTTTTTGCTAAGATAGTATATTGCATGCTCTTTTCGACCAGACTCGTCATGTTGCCCCAGCACACACCCCATTGAATTTTCTAACACGGTCAAATACATGATTAGAGGTCTTCCTTCAACTGGTGGCATCAGAATTGGAGGTTCTTGGAGATACTTCTTGATTTTGTCAAAAGATGTAGCAACCTGAAAAATACAGTGCGCGAAAAAAATAACCGACGAAAGAAAATGACAGAAGAGTCGCCACCGTGCGTTATTCATCCCAAAGAAGGGAAAGGAAACGCTCGAAGTAAACCTGAAAAAGGAAAGGACAAGACGGGGTCTCGCAACCAAATCTTGGGTTCGGGAGTCGGTTATGCGAAGGGAAGGTATTAGCACCCCTACGCATCCGTAGTACTCTACGGGATCCACTTTTGTAATTCTTGTCTAAAGGGTGTGGGTTTATCTAATGTGTTATTTACTAAAAAAAGGGGTTAAATGAAAATGACTCGCGCGGATGTCGCATCCACTGCATACGTATCTCATCTGAATATGAGAATCAGAGTCTTCGTAGCTCGGCTGACCTATGGGTTGGGGGGATGTGTGCTCGCTAAGACATCGCATCTTATGCCTACGTATCTCATCTGGCCTGAGAATTAGAGCAAAACGTAGTTCGGCTAACTACGGGGTTATGGATTGGGTTTTGGACGAACAACGTCACTACGCAATCTACCGGATGCTCGACCTTTGGAGACTTACTCGCCTGTAGTAGAAGGAGTTAACGTGTTGCTTTGGGTTTTAGGGTTTGGGATGCTCAAGGGCAAAAAGGCAGTCCTTGACGAAGGAACCGCGCTACCTGCAGGGATACGAACACATACAAAACAAACATGTATAAAGTAAATGTGCCAACAAGGGGCTCAAAAGTAAATAAACAAAAGAAAACAAATGCCTCCTTTCGAGGTCTTCCAGCTAAGAAAGCGATAAAATGCGGAAAAGAGGTAAAAGTACCACACGGATAAAGATTCGAAGTAATAGCAATTAAAGGAGTAAGAAACCCAGGGATCTCCCAAGCTAATGCCATCAAAGAAAGGTGAGTCAGTACAGGTAATTGGAATGAACCTCCAGGGGGTACCCCACAAATAAAGTGGGAAAACCACGCAAACCATCTCTGCAAGAGTCTGTGAGCCCTCACAAAAACTCAACAAAAGGGTTAGTGAAACACGATAACCATTTTTTTCATGGATAACAGTATGGTTTCAGAAACCTCAAACCCTGTGGCATACATTTCAGAAATCATGTGATTAAACATTCAAGGCATATGTTTCACCCATTCATGCATAATTAAACCCGTGGGCAAAAACACAATGAAATTCATCTATCATACCCCATACATTCAGATGATCCAAATTAAGAACATAAAATTATGGGAATGAGGCAAACCTGATGGGAGAGACCGGTTGAAATGTTAGGGTTTGCGTGAGATGAAAGTATGTGAGTCAGATTGAATTTTTCAGAGCTGCCTGGGGGTTGCTCTGAGTTCTCTGTCAGGTTTCTCTCCAGGTTTTGTCAAGGGTTTTGTTTCAAGGAAACCTCATAGTATTTTGCTTCTCTTCCTTTTTCTGTCTGATCTCCCTCTTTTATAACCTGATTTTCATGGCTTTGTGGGCTCAAATGAGAGAGGTCCAAGTCCAAGTTTTTTCTATTATATTTTATTTATTTTTTTATTATTATTTTTATTTATTTATTTATTTATTTATTTATTTCGTGTTTTTTTTTTTTTGGATCTAATTCTGATTGACATGATGAAATGCTAAAAGAATGCATGAATGAGGGGGGCAAATTTTAGGGTGTTACAGCTGCCCCTATTCAATCATCAACTAACCCAAGGAGGATGAAAGCTTATCAGACAAACGGGGTGAGCTGTGATTGAATACCAAAGACAGACCGAAAATTTGCGCTCCGAGAACACCACAAAAACGCGGAAATACACCGCGCTGTTTATTTTTCTTCCGATCCTCTGGCTGGATCTGAATCAGTCTTCTGGCTTAATCTGAAGTTTCGATCCTCTGGCTGAACCTATACTCAATTTAGTCCTCTAGTTGGATATTAATTTTGATCCTCGGGCTGGATACGATTTTGATCTTCTGGCTAGATCTTCTTCGATCTTCTGGCTAGATCTCCTTCGTTTCGATTCTCTGGCTGAATCTATTTCCTTTGATTCTCTGGCTGAATCTACTTCGATCTTCTGGCTAGATCTGAATTGTTGCGATTTTCGATCTTCTGGCTAGATCTTCTTCGTTTCAATTCTCTGGCTGAATCTACTTCGATCTTCTTGCTAGATCTGGATTGTTTTGATGATAAATTCCCATCATTAGGATCCCGCATCTGAGGCATGCGCTGGTTGACCCTCTTTTGAAATCTACACCCAACCTTCATATTAGATATGCAGCTTCGAGAATATTCCACTTTTGGGCTTCGTACATATTCTTCGGGCTAGAACATGTTGTAACGACTCCTCAATTAGACTTGGGCTTGCTGGGGAAATAAAGCTTGTAGGCGACTTCACTGGGGAATCTTCAAATTGAGCCTTAGGTTGGCTTACTGGAACACGATTCTCAGGCTGAATCTTTGAAATGACCCTCAGGCTGGATCACTGGAACACGATTCTCAGGCTGAATCTTCGAAATGACCCTCAGGCTGGATCACTGGAACACGATTCTCAGGCTGAATCTTCAAAATGACCCTTGTAACACCCCAAATAAAGTAAAAGAATTATTTAATTAAGTTAATAATATATTTAATAATTTAATTAAATAAATTGAATTATTGGATTATTATTATTATTTTGGAATAATAATTATTATTGGAAAATATATAAGTGGAATAAGAGAAAAGGTTTTCATTTTTGGAAAAGGTTTTTACGTGAAAACTGAGAAGCTGCAGAGAAGAGGAAGAGGGCAAAGAGCTGTAGAGCAAAGGTTGGAGAACGGAAAAGCTTGAAGCTCGAAGAGTTGCCGGATTGTTAAGGTAAGGGGGGTTTATCGTCGTTTAATGGGTATTATCGATTAACATGTAATGGGTAGTGATAAGCCGTCGATTGACCCTAATTGGGATTTAGAATGCTGAGAAATTATGTTGAATAAGTTGTATTAACGCTGAAATTGAATTGGTGTTTGAGTGTATTGTGAATTTCTGAGCGTATAGCTTTTTACGGAAGTTGAATCGGAGGTCCGGAAGTCCTCCAGCGGCGGAAAATGCGGAAACTCTGCATTCTGCCTTGTGTTAGCGCAGGAACTGCTGTTTCGCCTGCGTTAACCGGTTAACCCAGGGTGTTAACCGGTTAACACTGTTATAAATTGTGAAAAATGTTGAGTTTTGCCTGCGTTAACCGGTTAACCTATAGCGTTAACCGGTTAACACTGTTGCGTTTTGCCTGGAAGTGTAATTTTCCTGCGTTAACCGGTTAACCTATAGCGTTAACCGGTTAACACTGTTGCAGTATGTAAAAATGGTTGATTTTTATGATGTAAGTGTAATTGGTGATTGGCCTATTGTATCCAATTGTGATAAATAAATTCGTGGAGTCTATGTTGCGAAATGTTGATGCAAATATGTTGATAAGTTGTTTTTGTGGAAAATATTAAGTTGTAGGCTGATGAGCCAAAGTTGAATATAAGTTGTTTTGTTGAAAATGCTGAGTTGTAGGCTGATGAGCCAAAGTTGATTTTTAAGTTGTTGTTGCTGAAAAAGCTGTTATGTTGTCGTTGTTATTATGTTGTTGAACTTTCAAGTCGTACATGCCATATACATTCATATGCATTAAGTCGGGGCTTTTGCTCACACCACGTTGGCCTGGATTGGCAAAATTATGGGGCTTTTGCTCACACCACGTTGGCCTGGATTGGCAAAAATTTTAAGTTGAAAGTTGAAGGCTTATGCCTTGATGCCCACTAAACTGGCAATGATTTTAAGTTGGGAGTTTTACTCCAAATGGTACCACATGCATGAAGAGTCGAGTCTCATTTGAGTTGCATTTACGTTGTGGTTGAATATGATGTTGAGTTGAATATGCTGCTACCGAATGCATGATATGATGTGGGTGATTAACGTGTAAAGTTACTTAACATAACATGATGATTTATAATATTTGTTATATCGATTGAGGAACTCACCCTTACAGTTATATTTTTCAGGTAACGAGCAGTGAGTTGAGTAGAAGCTAGTGCTTGAAGTCTAGAGTGGTTTTAGTGGGTCATGCTCTGATAGATGTAACATCGGGACGGGATGTTTTATTTGTTGAATAAATGTTAATTTTAAGATATTACAGATGTTGAATGTTTCTATCCGCTGCAAATTTTTAAAGAAGTGTTTATGTTGGATTAAATAATGAGCATGACTGATTTTTACGGTGAATTATGTGAAGTATTATGTGACACCCTTGGTGCATGATTACTCTGATATTGATTTATATGCTGTTGTTTTAATTAAATATTTGGGGTATTTAGAAGGGTGTTACATTAGTGGTATCAGAGCAGGTCGGTCTGTCCGGCCAGTTGTCGTGTCGTTACTGTCTAACAATTGTGTAATTGTTATTAATCTAACGTTAAGTTGTGTTGTATTGATAAGTTGAAATGGCTGGAAGGAATGACGCTGCAATGGCTGCCGCAATGCAAGCAATGGCACAAGCGGTGCAGAACTTGCCAAATGCTGGTGGTGATGCTGGGTCACGTAGCTTGGCGACTTTTCAGAGAGAGAATCCGCCGTTGTTTAAAGGGAAGCATGATCCAGATGCAGCCTTGGGATGGTTGAAAGAGATTGAGAGAATTTTCCGTGTTATGGATTGCACTCCAGCTCAGAAGGTTCGGTATGGTACTCACATGCTAGCAGTCGAAGCTGATGACTGGTGGCTAGAGACTCACGAGAGGTTGACCGTGGCAGGTGAAGTCATTACTTGGGATGTATTCCGTAGGGAATTTCTGAGGAAGTATTATCCGGAAGATGTCCGTGGTAAGAAGGAAATTGAATTCCTTGAGCTGAAGCAAGGAAACATATCTGTCACTGATTATGCTGCGAAATTTGTGGAGTTGTCCAAATTTTATCCTCATTACACTGGTGGTGGTGCTGAATTTTCGAAGTGCATCAAGTTTGAGAACGGATTGCGCTCTGAAATTAAGAAGGCTGTTGGGTATCAGAAGATACGCATTTTTACTGATTTGGTTGATAGCTGCAGGATATTTGAAGAAGACAATAATGCTCATTACAAGATTGTCAGTGACCGCAGAGGCAAGCAACATCAAAACCGTGGCAAGCCGTATGATGTTCCAGCTGGAAAAGGGAGACAAAGAGCTGCTCCGGCTCAGAGAGCTAGTGGGGGAGGTGCTCCTACTGGTATAGTTTGCTTCAAGTGTGGTCAGGCTGGTCATAAGAGTAATGTATGCACTGCGGAAGTAAAGAGGTGTTTTCGCTGTGGTAAGATTGGTCATGCAATAGCTGATTGCAAGCACAAGGAAGTGATTTGTTTTAATTGTGGCGAAGAAGGGCATATTGGAACTCAGTGTCAGAAGCCAAAGAAATCTCAGACGGGGAGGGTGTTCGCATTGACCGGAACTCAAACCTCCAGTGAGGACAGACTTATCCGAGGTACGTGTTATATTAATGGCTTTCCTCTTGTAGCTATTATTGACACAGGTGCGACTCATTCCTTTATATCTTTGGATTGTGCTGTGAAACTTAAGTTAGAGATATCTGAGATGTTTGGTAGTATGGTAATTGATACTCCTGCGAAGGGTTCAGTGACTACTACTTCGGTTTGTTTAAATTGTCCTTTGAGCATTTTTGGTAGAGACTTTGGGATGGACCTAGTGTGTCTTCCACTAGTGCAGATTGATGTTATTCTGGGTATGAACTGGTTGGTGTTTAACCGAGTTTCTATCAATTGTTTTGATAAGACTGTGATCTTTCCTGAGATTGAGGAGGGAAAGAGTTTGTTTCTATCAGCAAGGCAAGTGAATGAGGCAGTAGCTGAGGGGGCAGAGTTGTTTATGCTGTTAGCGACTTTGGAGGCTAAGGATAAACTGGCGATTGGCAATCTAGCCGTGGTGTGTGATTTTCCTGATGTGTTTCCAGAAGAAGTGAATGAATTGCCGCCAGAACGTGAAGTTGAGTTCTCGATTGATTTGGTACCTGGTACTAGACCGATATCGATGGCTCCGTATCGTATGTCTGCTGTTGAGTTGGCTGAATTGAAGAGTCAGTTGGAAGATCTGTTGGATAAGAAATTTATTCGTCCGAGTGTGTCACCGTGGGGTGCACCAGTGCTATTGGTTAAGAAGAAAGAAGGTACTATGAGGTTGTGTGTGGACTACAGGAAACTGAATAAAGTGACGATCAAGAATCGGTATCCTTTGCCGAGGATTGATGATTTGATGGATCAGTTGGTTGGTGCAAGTGTGTTCAGTAAAATAGATTTGAGATCTGGGTATCATCAGATCCGTGTGAAAACAGAGGATATTCAGAAGACTGCTTTCAGAACAAGGTATGGACATTATGAGTATTCTGTAATGCCTTTTGGTGTGACTAATGCACCTGGAGTATTTATGGAGTATATGAATAGGATTTTCCATCCGTACCTAGACAAGTTTGTTGTGGTGTTTATTGATGATATTTTGGTGTATTCGAAATCTGAAGAAGAGCATGCTGAACATTTGAGAGTGGTTTTAGAAGTCCTACGAGAAAAGAAGTTATTTGCTAAATTGTCCAAGTGCGAATTTTGGTTAGGAGAGGTAAGTTTTCTTGGTCATGTGATTTCAAGAGGTGGTGTGGCTGTTGATCCTTCTAAGATAGAAGCGGTATCTAAGTGGGAAGCTCCGAAGTCTGTTGCTGAGATTCGAAGTTTTCTGGGTTTGGCTGGTTATTATAGGAAGTTCATTGAGGGATTTTCTAAGTTGGCGTTACCGTTGACGATGTTGACTAGAAAGGGGCAAGCGTTTGTTTGGGACTCAAAATGTGAAGAAGGTTTCCAAGAGCTAAAGAGAAGGTTGACTACTGCTCCTATTCTGATATTACCGAGTTCGTCGGAATCATTTGAAGTTTATTGCGATGCTTCATTGTTGGGTTTGGGTGGCGTGTTGATGCAGAATAAGCAGGTTATAGCTTATGCTTCAAGACAGCTGAGGGTTCATGAGAGGAACTATCCGACGCACGATTTAGAGTTGGCAGCTGTGGTGTTTGTTCTGAAGTTATGGAGACATTACTTGTACGGGTCAAGATTTGAGGTTTTCAGTGACCACAAAAGTTTAAAGTATTTGTTTGATCAGAAAGAGCTGAATATGAGGCAGAGAAGATGGTTAGAGTTTCTGAAGGATTATGACTTTGGGTTGAATTACCATCCGGGTAAAGCAAACATAGTGGCTGATGCATTGAGTCGGAAATCATTACATATGTCTATGTTAATGGTTAAGGAATTGGATTTAATTGAACAGTTTAGAGACTTGAGTTTGGAGTGTGAGAGTACTCACAATAGTGTTAAATTGGGAATGTTGAAGTTGACAAGTGGTATTCTGGATGAGATCAGAGAGGGTCAGAAATTTGATATGCTTTTGGTTGATAAGTTGACTCTAGTGAATCAAGGTCAAGGTGGCGAATTCAGAGTTGATGAGAATGGTATTTTGAAGTTTGGTAGTCGGGTGTGTATTCCGGATGTTACCGAGCTTAAGAAGAGCATTCTTGAGGAAGGACATCGTAGTGGTCTGAGTATTCATCCTGGAGCTACGAAGATGTATCATGATTTGAAGAAGTTATTTTGGTGGCCGGGAATGAAAAGAGAAATTGCGAGTTTTGTCTATTCTTGTTTGACTTGTCAGAAGTCAAAGATTGAGCATCAGAAGCCGTCTGGGCTAATGCAACCGTTGGCTATTCCAGAGTGGAAGTGGGATAGTATCAGTATGGATTTTGTTTTTGGTTTACCGAGGACAAGTAAGAATTTTGAAGCTATTTGGGTGATTGTTGACAGATTAACAAAGTCGGCTCATTTCATTCCGATTAGAATGGATTATCCGTTAGAAAAATTGGCTGAGTTGTATATTGAGAAGATTGTAAGTTTGCATGGTATTCCGTCGAGTATTGTTTCGGACAGAGATCCTAGATTTACATCGAAGTTCTGGGAAGGTTTGCAGAGAGCTTTGGGAACTAAGCTGAGATTGAGTTCTGCATATCATCCGCAGACTGACGGTCAGACTGAGAGGACGATTCAGTCATTAGAAGATCTTTTGAGAGCTTGTGTTTTGGAAAAAGGAGGTGGTTGGGATTGTTATTTACCGTTGATTGAGTTTACCTACAACAATAGTTTTCATTCGAGCATTGGTATGGCGCCGTTTGAAGCTTTGTATGGTAGGAGATGTCGGACACCGTTATGTTGGTGTGAGTCCGGTGAGAGTGCTGTGGTCGGACCGGAAATTGTTCAACAGACTACAGAAAAGATTAAGATGATTCAGGAGAAGATGAGGATGGCTCAGAGTCGTCAGAAGAGTTATCATGACAAGAGGAGGAAGTCACTTGAGTTTCAAGAGGGAGATCATGTGTTTCTTCGTGTTACTCCGATAACAGGTGTTGGTCGGGCTTTGAAGTCGAAGAAGTTGACACCTCGATTTATTGGTCCTTACCAGATTTTGGAGAGGATAGGAGAGGTAGCCTATCGTATCGCTTTACCGCCGTCACTTGCGAATTTGCATGAGGTTTTTCACGTGTCTCAGTTGAGGAGGTACATTCATGATCCGTCGCATGTAGTCCAAGTAGATGATGTACAGGTGAGAGATAACCTGACTGTTGAAACATCGCCTATGAGGATCGAGGATCGAGAGTTGAAGCAGTTGCGGGGTAAAGAGATTGCCTTAGTGAAGGTAGCTTGGGGAGGACCAGCAGGTGGCAATGTGACTTGGGAACTGGAGAGTCAGATGAAGGAGTCCTATCCAGAGTTATTTGTTTGAGGTATGTTTTCGAGGACGAAAACTCTTTTAGTGGGGGAGAGTTGTAACACCCCAAATAAAGTAAAAGAATTATTTAATTAAGTTAATAATATATTTAATAATTTAATTAAATAAATTGAATTATTGGATTATTATTATTATTTTGGAATAATAATTATTATTGGAAAATATATAAGTGGAATAAGAGAAAAGGTTTTCATTTTTGGAAAAGGTTTTTACGTGAAAACTGAGAAGCTGCAGAGAAGAGGAAGAGGGCAAAGAGCTGTAGAGCAAAGGTTGGAGAACGGAAAAGCTTGAAGCTCGAAGAGTTGCCGGATTGTTAAGGTAAGGGGGGTTTATCGTCGTTTAATGGGTATTATCGATTAACATGTAATGGGTAGTGATAAGCCGTCGATTGACCCTAATTGGGATTTAGAATGCTGAGAAATTATGTTGAATAAGTTGTATTAACGCTGAAATTGAATTGGTGTTTGAGTGTATTGTGAATTTCTGAGCGTATAGCTTTTTACGGAAGTTGAATCGGAGGTCCGGAAGTCCTCCAGCGGCGGAAAATGCGGAAACTCTGCATTCTGCCTTGTGTTAGCGCAGGAACTGCTGTTTCGCCTGCGTTAACCGGTTAACCCAGGGTGTTAACCGGTTAACACTGTTATAAATTGTGAAAAATGTTGAGTTTTGCCTGCGTTAACCGGTTAACCTATAGCGTTAACCGGTTAACACTGTTGCGTTTTGCCTGGAAGTGTAATTTTCCTGCGTTAACCGGTTAACCTATAGCGTTAACCGGTTAACACTGTTGCAGTATGTAAAAATGGTTGATTTTTATGATGTAAGTGTAATTGGTGATTGGCCTATTGTATCCAATTGTGATAAATAAATTCGTGGAGTCTATGTTGCGAAATGTTGATGCAAATATGTTGATAAGTTGTTTTTGTGGAAAATATTAAGTTGTAGGCTGATGAGCCAAAGTTGAATATAAGTTGTTTTGTTGAAAATGCTGAGTTGTAGGCTGATGAGCCAAAGTTGATTTTTAAGTTGTTGTTGCTGAAAAAGCTGTTATGTTGTCGTTGTTATTATGTTGTTGAACTTTCAAGTCGTACATGCTATATACATTCATATGCATTAAGTCGGGGCTTTTGCTCACACCACGTTGGCCTGGATTGGCAAAATTATGGGGCTTTTGCTCACACCACGTTGGCCTGGATTGGCAAAAATTTTAAGTTGAAAGTTGAAGGCTTATGCCTTGATGCCCACTAAACTGGCAATGCTTTTAAGTTGGGAGTTTTACTCCAAATGGTACCACATGCATGAAGAGTCGAGTCTCATTTGAGTTGCATTTACGTTGTGGTTGAATATGATGTTGAGTTGAATATGCTGCTACCGAATGCATGATATGATGTGGGTGATTAACGTGTAAAGTTACTTAACATAACATGATGATTTATAATATTTGTTATATCGATTGAGGAACTCACCCTTACAGTTATATTTTTCAGGTAACGAGCAGTGAGTTGAGTAGAAGCTAGTGCTTGAAGTCTAGAGTGGTTTTAGTGGGTCATGCTCTGATAGATGTAACATCGGGACGGGATGTTTTATTTGTTGAATAAATGTTAATTTTAAGATATTACAGATGTTGAATGTTTCTATCCGCTGCGAATTTTTAAAGAAGTGTTTATGTTGGATTAAATAATGAGCATGACTGATTTTTACGGTGAATTATGTGAAGTATTATGTGACACCCTTGGTGCATGATTACTCTGATATTGATTTATATGCTGTTGTTTTAATTAAATATTTGGGGTATTTAGAAGGGTGTTACAACCCTCAGGCTGGATCACTGGAACACGATTCTCAGGTTGAATCTTCAAAATGACCCTCAGGCTGGATCACTGGAAAACGATTCTCAGGCTGAATCTTCAAAACGACCCTCAGGCTGGATCACTCACCCTTGATCCTCTGGCTGGATCTCATGACCTTGGTTGTAAAGTAATTCTTCAGTCTGCTTGGAAGAACCTGTTTATCAGCTTATGTGTATGCTTTATATGATATGCATGCAAATGCAAATGTTATGCATGGTGTAAAAAGAAATCTGCTTGGGGAAGCAAACTCCGGTAGGGAACAGATCGCTGTATCAATCCTTGAATGCTCGGTGGGGAATGATCCGTCTGCCGGGACCAATGAGCCACCAAAAATAAATTGGCTGCTTGAAAAGTTGACCTTGCGGGGGGAGTATCAACTATGGAAACTTTGTTCGGCGAGGCTCTGTGAGGAGAGTCTGTGGGAAAAACACTTCCTGGGGAAATGTCGTAGGAAACGACCTTTGCTGGGGATATGAACTTGCTAATCGCCCTCAAGATGGGGATTAACAAATCTGTTAAAAATAATCTGCTGGGGAATGAGATGAACACTGGGAACACCACCCTCTCATCTGTTGGTTATGCAACCACTCCGCTGTTGCTAGGAAGATACAGTCTGACACTATCAACTCCGCTGGGGATATATAGTCTGGATACTATCAACTCTGCTGGGGAACATGCTCTGCTGAGGAGAGACTTTGTCAACCGCTTGGGGATGAGGATTCATGACTTGGCATCCGGTTTCTGTGACCTACAACCAAAAATACACGTATGCCTCGGGCGAATTACTCGGTTTGAATTCATCGTCCGGGATTAAGCACATTCAAAGCAATTTTAAATGTTTTCCTGTGCAAATCATCTGCAAAAGCCACCATTATGTTCATATGCAATATGTTTTATCAAAAATTCGGACATTTTTGCAAACAAATTGATAAATGAAAAATAAAGAGGCTCTTTAACTGAATTATTCGACTCTTACTGGGGAGAAAATTTGTGCCAGGAATAGGCGACGGTATCAGGAAGCTGATCCCTAAAAAGAGGTGATCGCTATAAAAAGAGAACTATCCTAATGGCAATGGGGATACGGGGTCCCACCGAGTTTCGATTATTCTATGGCTCGTATGTCCTCAAGACGCTCTGCTCATCTTGCTTTCTGAAATGGATGATTAGTGGATCTTTAACCTTCGAAGATTGCCGGATTGAATGAAACGGTGATATAACACTGATGAACTCAGATCACAGTCATTCGCTTATTCCCTAACTTTTGCCTGGACCTCTTTATTCTTTTTTTTGGTTCGTCGGGATGTCCCTTTTTTGCCTGGACTATTCTTTTTACTGTCCAGCGAGTCTATTTTATGCGAAGTATCTTTTAACTGTGTCTGGGTTGATAGGGGACGGGAATCCTTCGCCATCCATGGTTGTTAGCATCAAAGCTCCACCATAGAAAATCCTTTTAACCACGTACGGACCCTCATAGTTCGGTGTCCATTTGCCCCTGTGATCTGTGTTGGGAGGAAGAAATCTTTTGAGTACCAATTCACCGACTTGATACCCCCGAGGGCGCACTTTCTGACCAAATGCTTTCTTCATTCGTCTCTGACCGAGATACGTCAATTCTGGGTACGTAGTTCCAGCATAGCACCTTAATCATCGAAGACAAGGTAAACAAAGCATCAGCAAATTGGTTTTCTTCAAAAGAAAGTCAACAATCTTCTCGTGTAGTCTCTGTAAGGAGCCAGATGAGGCTGAGGTGTCTACCATTTCCCGTTGGTTTGATTGATGACCAAAGCTGAATCCCCGTATACATCCAGGGTTTTAATCTGTATATTGACGGCTTCCTCAAGTCTTAGGATACAAGCTTCGTATTTGGCTTCATTGTTGGTGCAGGGAAAAGTTATTCTGGCACCAAATGGCATATGAACCCCCTTCTGGTGTGATCAACACTACACCAACTCCGCGACCATTGACATGGACCGCCCCATCAAACATCATAACCCATTTGGATTTAGGGTCAGGCCCCTCCTCCGGGAGTGGTTCCTCTCAATCTTTCGATTTGAGAAACATGATGTCCTCATCAGGAAAGTCAAACCTCATAGGTTGGTAATCATCAATCGGTTGCTCTGCAAGATAGTCTGACAAAACACTTCCCTTGATGGCTTTTTGTGAAGTGTATTGGATGTCATACTCTGTCAGTATCATTTGTCACCTAGTAACCTTTCCGGTAAGTGCTGGATTTTCAAAAATATACTTGACTGGATCCATTTTTGATATCAATAGAGTCGTGTGAGTAAACATATATTGTCTTAGTCGGCGAGCAGACCATGCCAAAGCGCGGCAAGTTTCCTCGAGCAATGAGTATCTTTGTTCACAGTCGGTAAACTTTTACTAAGGTAGTATATTGCATGCTCTTTTCGACCTGACTCGTCATGCTGACCGAGCACACAACCCATTGACCTTTCTAACACAGTCAAGTACATGATCAATGGTCTTTCCTCTCGTCCTGTAGACTTGCCCCGATCTTGATCTCTTTCTTGTCGTCTGCGGTACCGATGTTGACGGTCTCAATCACCTCCTGATAAGGTGTAATAGCTCGGTCCTCCTGTTTCAACAATCTGGCTAACCCTTCAGGAAATTTACAATCTTCCTCAACCCCTTCTTCGGCTTAATAGATAGGATTGTCGAAGTCATACTTGGCCATAGCAGTGTCGTTAGTAGTGAGATCCGGGTGGTCCACTCTGCATGATGGAGGATCATGCTTTACCTTAGAATGAGAGATTTTTTTTTTGGAAAGAAAGAAAAAACGAAAAAAGAAACATTGCCATTTTTTTTTTGTAAAAAAAAAACTGAAAGAAAGAGAACACAAAATTGTTTGCAAAAGCCGTCCTTTATTGATGATAAAAATAATTGCGAAATGTAACTAAGTGGATGGCCCTACAAATGAGCCGTTACACCTTGGGCAAAGTGTAAGACTTTATTATGCATGTAATAAAGGAAAACAATAAAAATCACTCTTTCAGTAGAGTAGCCCGGACGGTTTTTTCAGACGACCAATTGTCGAGATTTTCTCCCGGGACACACGGGCGAATCCAGATATCTAAGTCACAGTCGCTGTCAGCCTTGTCTTCATCTGCAGCATTGACGATGTGGGGAGAAACCAAACCCCCGCTGGAGAGAGTACCGATTTCATTCTTCTGAGATCCCGGAGCATACCCCAATCCAAACTTGTCTTCTTTGATGACTGGCTCCACAAATTTGCCCCAGCCTTGGGCATTACCAGCTTTAACCACTTCGACAGCTTGCTTGTATGAAGAGATAGAAGTCCCGACCTTCTGAAACTCAAGTGAAAAGACAGCTTCGGGCGCGACCTCATTGATGTTTATGGCTTCGAAGCCCTGACACAGCATCTCGTCGTCCATCTCTACATACTTAAATGTAGACAGGTGGCTAACAAAAATATCCTCTTCACCACAGACAGTGACGACCTGACCTTCTAGTTCATATTTGAGCTTCTGGTGGAGGGTAGAAGTAACAGCACCAGCAACATGAATCCAAGGCCGACCTAGCAGACAGCTGTAGGCAGGTTGGATATCCATCACATAAAAGGTGCTCTCGAACACCTGCGGTCCAATCTTAACTGGCAACTCAACTTCGCCAAAGACTGCTCTCTTAGAGCCATCAAAAGCCCTCACAACTAAGTTACTTGGCCTCAAGATGGTGTCATCGCAATCCAACTTCATTAAGGCTTTCTTTGGAAGAACATTCAGAGAAGAGCCTGTATCAACCAAAACATGGGAAAGCATCACCCCTTTGCACTCCATTGTGATATGCAAGGCTTTGTTGTGATTCCTGCCCTCAGATGTCAGGTCATTATCGGTGAAACCTAGCCCCCGGCTAGCGTTTACATTGGAAACTACCGACTCCAGCTGGTTAAGAGTTATCTCCGGTGGAACATAGGCCATATTCAGTACTTTCAACAAGGCTGCTCTGTGCGCCTCAGAGCACAGCAATAGTGAGAGAATGGAGATCTTTGAGGGTGTCTGATTTAGCTGGTCGACTGCCTTGTAGTCACTTTTCTTGATAATCCTCATAAACTCATCCACTTCCTTCTCGAATGCGGTCTTAGGAGGATCTTCCTCAGTAGTAACCTCTTCGGCGGCCATCTGTTTCCCTTTAGCCTTGGCAGCTGCTTCGGCTTCAGTATTCGCGCGTAATGTTGATGGTGCAAATAGGCGTCCATTGCGAGTGAAGCCACCAACCCCTCCAACATTGTCTACAACGGAGCTACCAATGTCAATGTCTTCTTCATTAACTTTTTGCCCCTGGCAGTAGATATCAGCCCCATAGTGCCACGGGATAGCACTGTCTTTCTCATATAGAACGGGTCCTGGTATTGTGATGGTGATCGGACCAACCAAAGTCGGTTGAGGGCTGTCAGAGTAAATTGTAACTGGTGCTGAACTTTCGATGTTCACCGCTGCTGGTTCTGTACTTTTTGGGAAATATATTGTTGTCGGAGCGAGTCTCTCGGGAACATATATTTCTTCAGGAGTGAAATAAAACGTCACCGTCGATACATCATTCTTCACTGGACGGGCCTGATCGAACTGAAGACAACCTTCATCTATCAGTTGCTGAATACCCCTTCTCAAACTGTCACATCCGTTTTCAGCAGCTTGACAATTTCTGCATTCTTCCCCACAGCCCGGGAAAATCTGTCCTTTCAGAAGTCAGTCTTTAACCACCGATAGCGAAGTCTTCACCTTAGTCACATCAGAAACCAAATTCAAAGTTTCCCCACTATCAACAGCATTAATCCTCTGCCCGCTGTGAGCCGGCATCGGGTTCTGGATAACATTAGGCACCGGAGAAAAATTGATAGCCTGGGCATCTCTCAAATCTTGTACCTTTAACTGGAGAGCCTTGCAATTATCTGTAGTATGGCCAGGTGCGTTGGAGTGAAAAGCACATCTGGCGTTGACATCATAACCTCTAGGCAAATTATTGGGATCGATTGGTGGGGCCAGAGTTCTCAACGTACCCAGATTCATGTCAATCAGCTTGGGAAGTAATACTGAATAAGGCATTGGGATTGGCTCGATGACCCGGTCCGTCTGCCTTGGACGTTGTTGATAGTGTCTCTGCTGACCCGGATTACCTCATTGTTGTTGATTGTTGTACCTGGGTTGTTGTTGCGGATGATATTGCGGTTGAGGAACAGGTGTTGGAATAGTGACTGCGGCCACTTGATCTTGATAATAATTAGGGCGTCCTCTACCCCTGCCTCTGCCGGCATACACAACGCTTGCCTCTCCTTCTTTTCTTCGCTGACCGTTACCAGCAAACGGTCTCTTGGGACCTGATGAGTTGGAAGCACTATTGTCTTGAATTCGGCCTATCTTCAACAGACTCTCGATTCTTTCTCCAGCAATTACTATCTCTGCAAAGCTGATTGACGGGCAAGCAGCCAATCTCTCAATATAATTGCCTTGAAGAGTGTTCATGAACATGTCCGCCATCTCCCTTTCAGACATAGGGGGTTGGACGGACGCAGCAATCTGTCTCCAACGCTGAGCATACTCTCTAAAGGTTTCTTTGGCAGTCTGAGACATACCTTGCAACAAGGTCCGATTTGGAGCCATGTCCAAGTTGTATTGATATTGCTTGACAAAAGCCTCTGCCAAGTCTTTCCATCTCTTGATGGTAGTACGAGACAAATGAGAATACCATTCACGAGAAGCTCCAGTTAGACTGTCTTCAAAATAGTACATCCACAGCTTTTCATCTTCCGTGTGAGCTCCCAACCTTCCCAGATAAGATTGGAGATGAGTGTGTGGGCAAGAAGCCCCGTTGTATTTCTCAAAAGTAGGGGGTTTGAACTTGTGAGGAATCCTTACTCCCTGAACCAGACCAAGATTTGTGACATCAAAGCCTAAGGAATTTTGAGACTCCAAAGATTTGAGCTTCTCAGCAAGCTCATCCATACGGCGAGTGGTCTCGAGGGCCTCGTCGTGCAAAGAAAATTGATCATACTGATAATCTTCAGTAACAGGGCGCCCGTTAATCCGAATTCCTTGATTCATATTGTACCTTCCGCCAATACCATTTCCAACATTCCATGTGTTGCCAACATTACCCGGGTTTCCATCAGCATTTGCGTTACCCGCGTTACCAGTGTTTATAGGGTTATCAGCGTTCCCAGGGTTACTAGGGTTTCCCTCAGCATTTGGTATCTCCACCTCCGGATCGGGTCTCGGTTGCTCAACCAATTCCCTCAGCTTTTCCTGGCCTTCTGCCATACCAGTCATCAATGTCATGAACTGATCCATCCTTTCACGCATATCAGCCAGCTCTTTCTGTACTTGGTCCATCGCTAGTTGTGGACGATTTTCCTTTGTCGGGTACCTGTGGACTCGCTTGAGACCAATAACTGCCTGATACAGGGAACAAACATTAGACACTGCGGTGACACCTGCAAAACAGACAAGGGTTAATATGCATGGTATGCGATGCACTGCTTGTTCAGTTTTAAGGCACCCCCGTTTTGAAAGGGAATACCCTGCAAATGAATAAGCATGAGATGTTGGATGCAAATATGCAGATGATGTTATGCAATGCAAAGGCATGTCAATCAGAATTGAAGGATCCGCTTGAACATTTGTCAGGTTGCACTGCCTGGAGAGAAATTCACTGAGGAATATAATACAAGACCAAAACTTTGCTCCAGAAAACCGGGTTGGTTGGAGGTTAAGGTCTCCTGAATTTAGCCCGCCCCTCACTGGTAGGTTCTAAGAACAGAAGTTCGTCAGCTTCAGCCCTTCAGTCGCGAATAATACGTTTACCACTGAAGGTTTGGTATTATTACGGGACAAAAGACCTCCATTGACTCCCCTCAACAGGACATCCTAATAGCAAGTTCCCAGTCTCGGGATCCTCGGATTGAGCAGCGAGAATGCGCCCACCAGAGCTAACATAATCACGTCTAGGAGGAGAGGCCTCGACTGAGTTCTCGGGAAATGGTCACCAGAGTCGACGATTTCTAGAGGAACATCCTGCCGTTACGGAACACCCGTAAGACATAATATATCCAAAAGAAACCTCGTCTGGGTGTGGTTCTTCACGAACGACTTAACGTAGCAACACGCCACGCAAGCCTCATAATTATCCACTCTAAAACCTGTGTGTACACTCAAGCCTGGGTAATGGGCTTATCTCTCATAGAACACCCCATCCCAACAAACAAACAAACAGATCCAACAGATACAACAGATGCATGCAAGCAGGTAAGCAAATAAAGGTACAAAAGCATGAACACCCAATAAACAAGAAATCACACAAGCTAGGAGGGACTCGCTTAGGGAAGATGGACCAGCAAGAGGTCAACTTCTTAGTGTCCCCAGCAGAGTCGCCAGCTGTAGCAACCTGAAAAATACAGTGCGCGAAAAAAACAACCGGCGAAAGAAAATGACAGAAGAGTCGCCACCGTGTGTTATTCATCCCAAAGGAGGGAAAGGAAACGCTCGAAGTAAACCTGAAAAAGGAAAGGACAAGACGGGGTCTCGCAACCAAATCTTGGGTTCGGGAGTCAGTTATGCGAAGGGAAGGTATTAGCACCCCTACGCATCCGTAGTACTCTACGGGATCCACTTTTGTAGTTCTTGTCTAAAGGGTGTGGGTTTATCTAATGTGTTATTTACTAAAAAAAGGGGTTAAATGAAAATGACTCGCGCGGATGTCGCATCCACTGCATACGTATCTCATCTGAATATGAGAATCAGAGTCTTCGTAGCTCGATTGACCTATGGGTTGGGGGGATGTGTGCTCGCTAAGACATCGCATCTTATGCCTACGTATCTCATCTGGCCTGAGAATCAGAGCAAAACGTAGTTCGGCTAACTACGGGGTTATGGATTGGGTTTTGGACGAACGACATCACTACGCAATCTACCGGATGCTCGACCTTTGGAGACTTACTCGCCTGTAGTAGAAGGAGTTAACGTGTTGCTTTGGGTTTTAGGGTTTGGGATGCTCAAGGGCAAAAGGGCAGTCCTTGACGAAGGAACCGCGCTACCTGCAGGGATACGAACACATACAAAACAAACATGTATAAAGTAAATGTGCCAACAAGGGGCTCAGAAGTAAATAAACAAAAGAAAACAAATGCCTCCTTTCGAGATCTTCCAGCTAAGAAAGGGATAAAATGCGGAAAAGAGGTAAAAGTACCACACGGATAAAGTGTTGGTGTAAGCCCTAGAGGCCAATACTTTTGGTACTTGTATCGAATTATTTATTAATAATAAAAGGCATTTTTCTTTATTATGTTTGTTTAATAAAGTCCCTGGAATAGATAGTCCATTTAATGTATCAAGTATGACTTAATCATGAGATCACATTAAACATAAGGACACTATTCTTAAAGTGTCCGTAGTCAAGCTTTATTATGAAATGGGATAACATTAAAGCATGGAGACTATTATGTTTGTAGACTGATGATCACGTCTCATGGATCATGGATAAAGAGTTATCAAGTCTTAAACATAGGTATGAATATTAAGAGTAATATTCATACTGGATTGACCCGCTATGAGAATACTATATAGAAAGTTATGCAAAGTGTCATAAGTTATTCTCATGGTGATAATAGTGTATACCACTCTTCGACCTGAAACCACTATGGATCCTAGATGTAGAGTCGAATGCTTTATTGCTGATCCAACGTTGTCCGTAACTGGATAACCATAAAGACAGTTGATGGGTACTCCACGAAGCATACTGAGGGACATGAGTGTCCTAGATGGAATTTGCCAATCCTGCTTAACAGGATAAATGTCTATGGGCCCAATATTGAACTGGACAAGGGTGACATGGTCTATACCTTGTGTTCAATATAGACATAAGGGCAAAGGGGTAATTATACACATAATTATTATCACAGGAGGTTTTGTCAGATCACATGACATTTTCGTGACTTGGGTAGCAGTGATGTGTTGCTAGATACCGCTCACTGTTTATTATGTTAAATGCGTGATTTAATATAATTGTCAACGCCGCGAAAACCTATAGGGTCACACACAAAGGACGGATTGATGAGAGATAGAATAATTAAGGAACACCGTAAGGTACGGTGCACTTAAGTGGGAGACGAAATATGGTAAGGTACCAAATACTTAAGTGATTTTGGCATATTATGAGATATGGTCCAAAATGCACTTAAGTGGGCTTTTTGGCTTGAAGCCCACACAAGTGGTTCTATAAATAGAACCCCTTGGGTAGAAGCATAGTGACTCCATTCCACTCAGACACAAATTCAAGTAGAGACTTGGAATTTTGTTTCCCTCTTTCCCTCACTCAAAGCCTTCATTCATAACAGCTAGCACTGCGATTGAAGGAATCCGTTCGTGTGGACTGAGTAGAGACGTTGTCATCATTCAACGTTCGTGATCGCCCCGTGGATTTGCTTCAAAGGATCCGATCATTATCAGAGATCTGCACCAAAGGTTTGAATCGCCACAAGAGGTAACGATTCTATCACTGATCATGCCCATTCGTAAGGATCACTAAATGGAGAAATTTTTAAATTCCGCTGCGCCTTGGATGGCAATTCTCCAACATAAAGATCCGAAGTAATAGCAATTAAAGGAGTAAGAAACCCAGGGATCTCCCAAGCTAATGCCATCAAAGAAAGGTGAGTCAGTACAGGTAATTGGAATGAACCTCCAGGGTATACCCCACAAATAAAGTGGGAAAACCACGCAAACCATCTCTGCAAGAGTCTGTGAGCCCTCACAAAAACTCAACAAAAGGGTTAGTGAAACACGATAAGCATTTTTTTCATGGATAACAGTATGGTTTCAGAAACCTCAAACCCTGTGGCATACATTTCAGAAATCATGTGATTAAACATTCAAGGCATAGGTTTCACCCATTCATGCATAATTAAACCCGTGGGCAAAAACATAATAAAATTCATCTATCATACCTCATACATTCGGATGATCCAAATTAAGAGCATAAAATTATGGGAATGAGGCAAACTTGATGGGAGAGACCGGTTGAAATGTTAGGGTTTGCGTGAGATGAAAGTGTGTGAGTCAGATTGAATTTTTCAGAGCTGCCTGGGGGTTGCTCTGAGTTCTCTGTCAGGTTTCTCTCCAGGTTTTGTTTCAAGGAAACCTCAAAGTATTTTGCTTCTCTTCCTTTTTCTGTCTGATCTCCCTCTTTTATAACCTGATTTTCATGGCTTTGTGGGCTCAAATGAGAGAGGTCCAAGTCCAAGTTTTTTCTATTATATTTTATTTATATTTTTATTATTATTTTTATTTATTTATTTATTTATTTTCGTTTTTTTTTTTGATCTAATTCTGATTGACATGATGAAATGCAATATGAAATGCTAAATGAATGCATGAATGAGGGGGGCAAATTTTGGGGTGTTACAAAAGCTTCTTGACATTCATCATTCCATATTATCTCTTGATTTTTCCTCAGTAATTTGAAGATGGGTTTGCAAGTAGCAGTCAAATGGGAGATAAATCGGGCAATGTAATTCAAGCGTCCCAAGAAACCTCTGACTTCTTTATCTGTATGGGGAACTGGCATTTCTTGAATAGCTCTCACCTTATCCGGGTCAACCTCAATTCCTTTACCACTGACAATAAAGCCCAAGAGTTTACCGGATCTTACTCCAAAGGTGCATTTGTTCGGGTTCAATCTCAACTTGTATTTCTTCAACCTCTCAAACAGTTTGTATAAATGATCGAGATGTTCTTCTTCAGTATGAGATCTGGCTATCATGTCATCCACATATACCTCTATTTCATGATGGATCATATGATGGAACAAAACCACCATAGCACGCTGGTATGTTGCCCCTGCATTCTTTAAACCGAATGGCATTACTTTGTAACAGAAAGTGCCCCATTGCATCACAAACGTAGTTTTCTCCATGTCTTCAGGTGCCATCTTAATCTGGTTATAACCTAAGAATCCATCCGTGAATGAGAATACCTTGTGTTGAGCGGTGTTATCTACCAGAACATCAATGTGCGGAAGTGGAAAGTCATCTTTGGGACTTGCTTTATTCAAATCTCTGTAATCTACACACATTCGCACCTTACCATCCTTCTTTGGCACTGGTACCACATTAGCAACCCATTGAGGATAAGAAGTAACAGCTAGAAAGCCTACATTAAATTGTTTCATAACCTCGGCTTTGATTTTCTCAGACATTTCAAGACGCATGCGACGAACCTTTTGCTTAACAGGATGACAATCTTCCTTCATCGGCAAACGATGTACTACTATATCAGTATCCAGTCCTAGCATGTCTTCATAAGACCAAGCAAAAATCTCTACATAGTCATGTAACATCTGAATCAATCTTTCTTTGACACTGTTTTCCAAGCCTGCTCCTATTTTGACTTCTTTCTTGTCTACTTCAGTACCCAGATTTACAATTTCAATTGATTCCTCATGCGGCTGTATAGTCTTTTCTTCTTGCAGTAACAGTCTGGCAAGCTCTTCAAGCACTTCGCAATCTTCCTCACTTCCATCCTCGGCTTGGTAGATCGGATTTTTAAAGCCATAATTAACAGTAGCAGAATTATTATCAACAGGATCCAGAGTGGATATGGATCTGCAATTTGTTACGTGAGTGTGTGTAAGAAAACATAGCTTATTTGAAAGATGACAGGAAAGATAAAGAGCGCAATATTTGAATGCAAAAAGTCCATTGATTTATTGAATGTGAATATGCTTATGAAAATGACAAAACCCTTAACAAATTAGCTATTGTGCCCCGGGCATAGACACAATGCTTTAAGAAGTTCAATTGTTCATA
The DNA here is from genome assembly GCF_024323335.1 of Lathyrus oleraceus. Taxonomy (NCBI): domain Eukaryota; kingdom Viridiplantae; phylum Streptophyta; class Magnoliopsida; order Fabales; family Fabaceae; genus Lathyrus; species Lathyrus oleraceus. The sequence continues at coordinate 334,249,793 of NC_066581.1, forward strand.
ATAAAAATTACAAAATTTGAAACCCTAAAATAAGAAATAACAATTACTCCTGACTAAAGGAAATCGGGATAGTGTCTTCAGCCTTCCAATTATTGAGTCCGTCACCAATTGTTGGGAAAATCCAGCTATCCAAGTCGCAATCGCTATCAGCATCTTCTACATCATTAATCTGATCTTTGACTATCTTTTCAGAGCTAAACCCTAGGCCAAATTTATCAGACTTGTACGGTACATCGATCAGTTGACCCCAGCCAGTACGACCACCATCTTCAACCACGACTTGAGCATCTTTTAGAGAAATCATAGCAGGAGGAGCACGAATAACCTTGGGCACACGGGAAGTTGGCTTAAGGACAGGATTGGTCAGAGGAACTACTTCAAATGACTGGGAAGGAGTCTCAAAGAATTCACCATCCATCTCGATGTATCTGAAGGTATGCACACTACTGACAATATACTCTTCTTCTCCACACACAGTGACAATCTTGCCCTCTATTGGATACCTCAGCTTTTGATGGAGAGACGAAGCTACAGCACTTGCCCCATGGATCCAAGGGCGTCCCAGCAAGCAGGAATAGGCAGGATGAATGTTCATTACGTAAAAGGTAGTGTTGAAGACTTGAGGTCCTATCTTGATAGGGAGAACCACTTCACCATGGACAACACTCTTCGCACCATCGTAAGCACGCACCATAACGTCACTAGGTTTCAGTTCAATGCTTTTACAATCAAGCTTATCGAGCACAACTTTCGGTAGCACATTCAAAGAAGAGCCATTGTCGATCAACATATGAGACAAGGTGATCCCCTTACACTCAATGGAGATATGCAGAGCTTTATTGTGATTCTTTCCTGCTGGTGTCAGGTCAGCATCAGAAAAGCCTATGCCATTATCAACAGCCAAGTTAGCAACATAATTTTCTAACTGATTGACAGATGTCTCCTGAGGTACATGAGCGGTCTTCAAGAATTTTATCAACGCATTGGCATGAGATTCAGAAGATAACAACAAGGATAACATCGAAATTTTAGACGGAGTATGCCCCAGCTGTTCTACCACATCAAAATCACTTTTACGGATGATTTTCAGCATTTCTTCCATTTCCTGCTTGGCAACATCTTCGGTAGTAACTTTGACTGGTGTCTTTGACTGAGAAGGATTGATTACTGGTCCCTTTCCTCGAGTTTCAGGGGCGGGAGGTGATATTTCTGGAGAGAAGATCCTTCCACTTCGAGTAATTTTACTAGTCCCAACAATGTCAACGTCATTAGGATTAGCAGAATTATCGTCTTGCTTTATGCCGTGGATGTAAACATCACCTCCATAATTCCACGGAATAGCTTTGCTTGAGGAATACGGTACTGGCCCAGGTGCAGTAATAATTAGGGGAGCTACCTTGGGCTCAGCAGTAATCTTCACACGCACTCTAGTAGCGGTAATCTTCACTGGAACTTTGGACCTAGCAATCACAGATATTTCTTCAATAGGGTTTTCCACCTTAGGAATCTTTTCAAAGAGAATTGTACGATCATCCATCAACCGTTGAATACCATTCCTCAACTTCAAGCAATCATTGGGTCGAAGTATATAGAGATCGCAATTTTCAGCACAACCTGGAAACAAACCAGCTTGCAATAAATTCTTCTTGATGATCAGGAGAGGAGATGCTAAGTCAGCTACATTAGTAATGTGAGAATTGTCATCCACAACATTAACAGTCTTGTCATGATTAGGCATAGGAGCAGTGATGACATTAGGAGTCTCCAGAGGATCAAATTCAATTTCTCCAGCGTCGATCATATCCTGAATCTTATTCTTCAACAACCAACAATCGTTTGTATCATGCCCGGGGCTATCGGAGTGATATGCACACCTGACATTGGGATTATAACGAGGAGAAGTAGTGTTGGGATTTGCAGGAGGATCTCTGAGGGTAATTAAATTTGCTTTTAGCATACCCTGCAGTGCTTGTGCTAAAGTCATATTGATCTTGGTAAACTGCCTTCTTGGCCTGTCTTGTCTGTGTTGGAAGTTTTGAGATGGCGGTGCTGCAATCGTAACTGCTCCAACAGTATGGTCACAATTTTTCTTGTTATGACCCCTTTGACCGTACATAGCATTTGATTCATTCTTCCCCTGATAGGACTTTTTGGTGCTTGCAGAGGTAGCCGCCTGTATCTTTCCACTTCGAATGCCGCTTTCAACACGTTCACCCGTCAATATAAGTTCAGTGAAACCCGATGAGGAACTTCCTAATAGATGGCTGTAGAAAGGGCCAGTCAGTGTACCCATGAACATGTCCACTAATTCTCGATCAATCATAGGGGGTTTGACTCTGCCAGCCAAGTCTCTCCATTTTTGAGCATATTCTTTGAAGCTTTCTTTAGAGCCCATAGTCATATTCTGCAGCTGTAGCCGAGTAGGCGCTAATTCAGAATTATACTGGTAGTGCTTGTAGAAAGTTGTCGCTAAATCAGTCCAGGTGCGGATGTTAGAGCTCTCGAGCTGATAATACCACTCTAACTGTGTGCCAGACAGACTCTCTTGGAAGAAATGGATCCATAGCTTCCTATCAGTAGTATACGGTTGGATCTTTCTCACATAAGCTCTCAGATGCATCTGAGGACAAGACGCACCATCATACTTAGTGAAAGCGGGGACCTTGAATTTGCGAGGAATGACCACATCAAAGACCAGACCTAAGCTTTCGAAATCCAGACCGGGTGCCTTCTGACCCTCCATAGCTAGCATACGTTCTTCCAGCAACTTATACTTATCATCTTTCGGAGAGTACTGTTCATTTTCATAATTTTCATAGTCGTCCTCAGGGTTGAAGGGATCAGCATTCTCATCTTCCGAATCATTTTTTGTCTCATCTTCTTTATCTTTCAGAATTCCAATCTTGACTCCTAGAGTCTGTCCTTTAAGCCTTCTTCCCGGGTTAATGTAACTCACAGATTTCTTGTCTTTCTTCTTCTCGAGCAATAGAGTCTTCAGTTCCTCCTGCCCCTTGGATAAGTTCAAGATCGTCTCCTGGAATTGAGCATTCTGAGCCTGGAGATCCTTGACAGTTTGTTCGAGGGCCATTTTTCTGTTTGAGAGGAAGACCGTGAGAACATTGATCCTTTAGAGTACCTGTTATGCAATGTTATGTTATGTTATGCAATGTATGAAATGTTTTCAAGGACTTTTGGAATTTAACTTTGCGTAAACCACCAAAAAGGGGAACTTTTATTAATAATTTCTTTAATCAATGTTCATTACAAGAAAAAATGAAAGCTCAAGTCTCCCAGGGAGGACTTCTTTTTGGGCGGAGATATGCATTGAGACTTCGTTCCTCATTAAGCTGGCTGGTGAGCTCTAATACTTTCTTCCTTTCAGCACAGAACTGAGCTTCGAAAGTATCCCTTTCCTCTCTCAACTGGATCCAAGATTTCTTCAATTCTTCAACATTGGTAGGCATATCTGGATAAGGAATGATATGAGGGGTACCTCCTTCAACTTTTGGTTCAACAATCAGAGGTCCGATTGCAAGATATGGCATGATAAGCTCACGAGCTCTGGCGCGTACCCATCTGAGATAAGGTTCCATAAGAATATAGTTTTTCTCTCCTAAAGTACTTCTTTTCACCATGCCCCAAACTCGTACAAACCTTTGACGGAGACCTTGAGAATCGTTGTCATAGTCAAACACAGTGCTTTGGATAATTATTTCATGTGGACCATCTCTTCGAGCATAACCAAACTGATGTAGGGCTAAAGCAGGATTATAAGTAATACTTCCTCTTATCCCCAGGAGTGGTACGTTAGAGAATTCTCCACAACGGTCAATGATGATAACATTTTCTTTGGGTTGGGGACACCAATGGATGTCTGAATGGGAGAGCGACATTATCCTTTGAGACCATTTCAAATTTTGCTCATTCTTCAAGACTGATTGAGGAAGGTGCAAAATAAACTACCTAGATAATAAAGGTACGCAGCACATGAGAGTCCCTTGCCTTTTCATAGTACGAGTGTGAAGGGAATGCAAAATGTCTCCAAGCAAGGTGGGCACAGGGTTATGAGTGAGAAATATCTTAACAACATTCATGTCTATGAATTGATCCGGATTAGGAAATAGCACCAAACCATAGATTAGTAATGCTAGAACATCTTCGAAAGCGTGGACACTCATAGCTTTTAGGAATTCTCGGGCCTTATTTATCAGAAATTTGGCAAGTAAACCCTTAACTTCACTTCTTGTTACCCAATTAGTTTCAATGTCGGACTTTGTCATGTGTAAAGCCGCGACAACCTCTTCAGACCTCGGAATCTTTTCTAAACCACTGAAAGGTGTTTGATCAAGGATAGGTATCCCAAGCAACCTGGAAAATTCTTCTAATGTGGGTACCGACTGATAATCTGGGAAGGTGAAGCAATGATGTTTAGGATCGAAGAACTGGAATAGAACTCTCATCATATATTCCTTGAAACCGGTGGTAACTAAATTGAGGAGATAACCATGTTTCTTGATGAACTGAGCATGATCGGGAAGTTCTGACACTAAATCCTTGAGTTGAGGAGAGGTCGCTACAAAATTGATCCGGATGGTCTTCCTGGAAGCCATAGCCCTACAAAATAGAGCAAAGTTAAATCCCCGAGTCCTCGAAATGGTTAGTACAATGCCATGATGTCATGATGTTATGATGTTATGATGTCAAGTAAGTAACAAGCACAAACAAGTCACACCACAATCATTCCTAGGTTTTAAGGCTTGCATGAGTTCCATAGGTAAGTACCCTCTCCACTGAAGTTTGGTTGGTTCAACCTGTCCTAGAATAGTAACCGGGTTCTAGAAGGATCTCAAATCATTGACCTTTCCTTAAGTCCACTTCAGTGCAACACCAAGCGGTTGACCAAAATTTCCCTAAAGTCCAATCTCAAAGAGTGTAGTATCAAGTATCAACCAACCCCAGTCGGAACCGAAGTCAGTTATCTCACGACTTTCTAATGGCAAGGATGAGTCAATTAGGGTTCTAAAGGTCTGGTTAATGCTTTGATGACACCACGCAGACGCCAAATTTTTCCTCAAGTAAACATGAGGAACATCAGGACATCCAAAGTGTCACATTAACCATAGCCATCATTTTAACCATTCCAGTATACGCCGGACAATCGCGATGATCTCTTGCTACTTACATAAGGTACACTAGATCCGGGTGTAGGATCTTTCACTCAAGCATAGAATACCCAAACAATCCCTTAAAAGTAAATCAGACAAAGAAACAATTCGAAAACATAAGTGATCTTATCTTTAAGGTAACCTCTCTTTTTAAGATTCCCCAGCAGAGTCGCCAGTTCTGTGATACGGTGAACTGACTTTGTGTTTTTGCTTTGAAAAGCAATGTTGCGGATAGCAAGAGTCACCACCGACTTTTCTTTTATCCAATAAGGAAAGGCGGAAAAGAACAGAAAAGACCTTGATTAGATTTTGAGTTCGGGAGGTACATTATACAAAGGGAAGGTGTTAGCACCCTTTGTATCCATGGTTATCCATGGGCTCTTAATTGCTTAACTGACTTATGTTTTCCTTGTTTGAGAAAGTGTTTGAGAAATGTGGTGTGTTTAGAAAATATTTTGAAAGGAGAGTTTAACTTTGTAATGATTCTTGTACGAATGTATACAAAGTGTTTATCTCGTTTGATTTTGAAAGATGTTTAGAAAAATATAACTCGACGATGATTCTGGCGCGAATGTATACCAAGTGGTGATTTTCTAAAAGATGTTTTGAAAAGTGTGAGGTGTGAAAAGTATTTTAAGCTGTGAGCAAGCATTTAAGAGTTATACCTAACCAAAGTCTTTATAGGTATTTCCTATCCTTAGGAGGGTAAAAATATCCTTACTATTGAGAAGTAAGTAGTCTTATCCTTTGGATGTAAAGGGACATCGTGGGGTCGTCGATTGGTCTTTGAAGGCAACATTTGTAAGGATACCTTAGCATTCGAAGGGACGATAATCATTTAATCGTAGGCTACAACGAAGGGTCATCGAGGGCCAAAGTCATATATTCGAAGGCAACGTTCGAGGGACAAGGTCATGTATTCGAAGGCAACGTTCGAGGGACTATGATTTATCTTGTAGGGACATTGACCTTTTGATCGAAGGGACTATGACTTATCTGTTTAGGGATGATGATGATTTAATCGAAAGGGTCTTTGCTAAGGGTATCCCCACATTCGCGGGACATGACCGTAATATCGTAAGGCAACAAAGAGAGGGTTACCCTAGAGGTGCAAGTGTGGAAATGATTGGATTCAGATATATTATCTTGAATTAATTTATCTAAGTTCGATTATTTATCTTTCCATGCAATCCTATTAGCATACATCTAGACAGTTATATTCACAGTATAGAAAAATTAAAGTGCGAAAAATAAGACTACGCTATTACATGACTTCGGGATGGGGATACATAATTTAAAAGGGGATATAAAATATCTAAATCTTAATTAACGAGTACAAAATTAAAAGGGCATACAAAATAATAAAACCTAATTAAACTAAAAAGAAAGAAATAAAAAAAATCCTAATTAAATCTATTACATAGAAAGTTCATGACAAATGAAATAAATAAACTAAATTTAAGAATATTTTTAGTCTATAATAATAGAAACTTTTTTTTATGAATTTATGGAAAAACTTAGACTAAATTGATAGATATTTTAAAAGAAAAGAGGAAAAAAAAATATAATTAGATTTTTATTATTCAAAATAGCCCATTTTAATTAATTAAGTGATATATGAAAATTTAATTAATAAACTAGATTAAATTATATCCTAGTTTAAATAACTAATATAATATATTAATTAGAAAATTAATAAATGGGTTTTATTTTAATAATAGAAAAATAGTGGTGAATTAATTATAGTGGAAAGGGAGTAAACATAGTAAAAACACCTAAAAGACCTCTACGTTGCAGTGAGGGGGGAGCTACCAACGAGCCATGTTGGTCCATTCGTTATTTATTCGCATTCATTAAAATATATATTAATTCTACATGGATTTTTCCATTTTGACACAATACCACCATGCATGTTACAACTTTCTCTCTTACGGCAAGCTACTTCATTTTTTCTCATGCTGTTTCTTTCATGTGAATACAACAAACCTGTAACTTCATCTTATATCAAATCACACACATAAAATAAGATCATATGTAATCATCATGCAATAATAACAATAGCCATACACAAATCAAGAAGCTTATATTATTTTACTCATGTATTAGTTCTCTTTATTGCAAGTGATAATGATAAAACAAACCTTACACATACATGTTAAAGACAACCAAGGATTTATATTATCACCATTATATCATCATCGTCATTATTATGTAAGAACGGCATGTGAAATAAACATAATCATGCTAGAAATAACACTCATATAATAATAGTTAAATGACAGATATAATTCTTTAATCATGCAAACCTTGCCTTATGTATCTTCTTCTGCTGTATCTCTCCTCTTTTTCCTCCTCCCCTTTTGCTGCAGCCATATGAAGTATTTATAATTGTATGGATTAGGGTTTAACCTTGCTAAATATTTGGATCCCTTCCTATACTTTAGGGTTTAACCATGCTAAATATTTGGATCCCTTCCTATACTTTAGGGTTTAACCTTGCTAAATATTTGGATCCCTTCCTATACTTTAGGAGAGTTAGGATTTAACCTTGCTAAATATTTATTAAATACAAATATTATTATAAATAATGAATAATTTAAATGACTTTTAACAAATAAAAATTAATTTAAATTTTCGTTACATAATTGAATTAAAATTAAAACCTATTTCTATTTTTGCTTTCATCATTTAAAAAAAAATCAAAATTATTCTTACTTATATCAACCAAAATTATGGGCTTTTAAAAAATGTTACTCGTATAAATAAATTTTATTAAGTAAAAAACGTGAATTACTAAATAAATACTATTTATAAATAATGAATAAATGGAACATGAGTCACTAAATTATAAAAAAGAGTTATTATAATTTAATGAGCTTTAACAAATAAAATTAATTTAAAATTTTAATTATACAATTAAAATTCAAATTTATTTTTATTTATCATTAAATTAAAACTATTTTATTTATATATATATAATTTATTTATATCATACAGATAACCAAAATTATTATTATTTTTTTATATCTGTATCACATAATAAATAAATTAAAATTTATAATTTATATGAGAATGTATGTTAATGAATGAATGCAAATGTGAAATGAATGCCATGCATGAATCAATTTATCATTAACAGGCAAGTTTTGGGGTATGACAAGGGGCAAGTACATGTGAAGCCCAAATCATCTTTTTCTCCCCCATTGATGGCTAAAGAATATAACTGCATTTACCAACAACAGTAGGAGCATTAGTTTCAGAAGCAGGTGGAACTGAAAGTCTCGGTGTAGAAGAATAAGCCATTTTTGTACTCTTCAAATGAATAAGGATGAAGATGGAGATGGTATGGGAGTTTGAGAAGTTAAGACTTTTAAGAAGTTGAAGAAGAAAGTGGAAAATGAAAAATGAGAGGATATTTATAATAGAAAAATGTGTATTATTTTATCCAAAGTTTATTGTTTTCATCCAAGTGGTTATTATTCAAACGTTTTAAATCCAAATAACACACACTTTTTATTATATATTTTCTTTACACATATTGTTCTTTGAGATTTTTCGAGTTAATCTCTTAAATGAACTAAACTCGTGATTGTTTACTAAAAATACCAGTAAACGCCCCCACCCCCATACCTCAAGAAAATGAATCTTACTCAACCTAGCGGTCCTAATGATATAGGAGAATACAATTACGAAAATAAAATTGAGGACAAAGTTACTAAAACGAGCACCATTGCTTTCACTATTGATCAACAAGAGGAACTCCAAGCTCTTTTGTAAGAATCTCCTAAACAACATTTATGCACCATCTCCATACATACCAAAATTCTCATAGATATTCCTCACACCATACACTTTATAAACATCAAATACTACATGGATTCTTGATACCGGGGCTATGAGTTTTCGTGGTGCAGTTTCTATTAATTCTGAGGCAAGCATCTAATCCAAAGATAATTTTACTTGCGATTTTGTTTGATTTTGGATATTTGGTTAACAAAATTCAATCTGATTCAATTTGATGAGATTTAATTTGAATAGATTTTTCGATATCCAAATTAATATATATATATATATATATATATATATATATATATATATATATATATATATATATATATATATATATATATATATAAAAATACAAATAATAAATAATAAATTTGATATAATATATAACATAAAATATACTAACCATTAATATTACAAAATGAGAATCGATTATGGTTGAAATAAATGAAATAATAAAAATAAATAGATTAAGTCAAATTTATAAATAATATTAAAAAGATTCCTATCTAACTAATATTTTGTTTATACCTGTACAAATATGATTTCTATACCTAAACCAGCCCAGTATCTTGACTATCATGTTTATTTTAACTCTAAAAATTTCATAATGCATGAGAACTATACCCTGAAGATGACTGGTGCAACTGAGTTACATTAAGGGATATATATGCTCACCTCTCCATCTATTCATAATAATAACCATGATAGTTTCAATATCACTTATAAGAACCCAATAATAAATAACCGTAATCATTTTTGCTACCCTTCCCATTATACACAACAATAACGTTTTTCATATAGATTATTTTTCTAAACATGTTGTACCATGTGATTCTTGTTTTTATGCTAAGCACAAAGATCTCCATTTTCCTAACAACACTGCATCATGTAAATTTTTTGATATCATAATACACAGAGACATTTAGGGGCTTTTTTTTTCTTCTGTTCCCTCTATGTTAGAACATGTATATTTCCTTATTATTGTTGACGATCATATTAGATTCTGTTGGATTTACTTGACAAGGCTCAATTAGAAAGCCCTTAACCGTGTTAAATAGTTTCTTTCTCTAACTAGACATAAATTTAAACTAATGTAAAAATCATAAGATTTGATAATGGACCCAAAATATATTTTACAAGAATACTACATGAATCATAAGACATACACTTAGTTGACACAGGATTCAATCAAACTAAAATTCTAGATTACCTCAAAACATTCAACCATGTGATTAAAATGACCACCATTAGAATTTTCTTTTCTCTAGAAGCTTCTCAAAATTGGTATTTGCACCCGTTAGAATAAACAAAACTTTTCTTCACGGAGATTTAGATAAAGAAATCTACATGAGAATCCCATATGGATTAAATGTTTCTGACAAAATTTTAGTTTGTAAGTTATAAAGATCTATATATGATTTGAAATAAGATAGTGGACAATAAAATCATAACTTAACCACCACCGTTCTTGAATATAGTTTTTGTCAATCCAAATATGACTATTTCCTCTTCAGTAAGCATGATATTAATTATTTTAGTGTTGTTTTGGTTTTATTGGAAGAACGAGAAACAATAAGTTATTTCTAGATTAACTTCAGAGGCTGTGTACATGAAATAGCCAATACTACATGTGAAGCTCAATGGGTGATATGAACTTGACTAAAATTTATAAAATATTTCTTTTTATTAGTATTTATTTTTGTTATTTTTTAATGATGGATCTAATAATACCAATTGCCATATGTCAACACAATACAAAGATTTGAGTAAAAAAGTTTAACTTTTGTACATTACAACACAAAAAAAGTAATTTCAAGAGAAGCAAACAATTTCATTTCTTGACTTTGGAAATAAATGAAATATTAATATAAAATTTGAGTTTAATTGATACTTCCGCGATGTGCATTATTAAATTAGTTTTTTTTCTTTCATTTCAAATTTTAATTATGTTAAAGAATTTCATTTGCAACTCTTATCCTCCTATTTTATTCTTCAGTTTTAACATCCGCATAATGAATTTCAGTTTTTAATTTTTTTAAATATTTTTTTCTTCAGAATTTTAATATCCCTACTAAATTAAGATCAATTTTTAATAACATGGCACTGGTAATGGCACTTGTGCCAAATTTTATTCCAAGTCATTTTAAGTAATAATAATAATATTTTATTAGTACTAATAATATATAATTAATATTAATAATAATAATAATAATAAATAAATAAATAATACTAATAAAAATTTATCAATTGATCCCTTCAAACATGTTTTCTATTGCAAGAAGTTGGAAACGAGTTCTTTCCCAAAATTCGAAATCTTAATCCCTAACAGTTTCTGCGTTGTCCTTGTCCTCAACATTTGCATTGTTTTTGTATTCAACAACAATATTCCTTCATTCTCCCTCGATCATTTTTGCATTCATCCTCAAAAATTTCTATGAATTATCGCGTTCCTCCTTTTCCATTATTGAAAACTTTGAGTTTAATGACCGAATTAGAGACCGAAAAAACTTTAAAATCTGTCACCATAATGTTCGACAACCAATAAAGCGACCATAGTCGCTAACCTTTAGCGGCGTCTCCTACGACATATATTTTTTACTGAATTTGTGACTAATCTAGTGGCTGAATTTGTGACCGTTTTGAGTTGGTTAAAGTGCGTAAAATAAATTAAAATTATTTGGCCCATATAAAAATTGAACTCATGCCGTTGTCGAACATAGTACAACTGGAACTTAATATAGAGAACTATAAAAATAGAGAAAAAACAAAAATTATTAGTGACCAAAATTTTGGTCGCTTAGTTTATTTATAAATTAACTTTTATATATAAACGTTTTTTGAGACTGATTATGCGATTACAAAATTGCAGTCGCTAATTTGTTGGCTAATTTTAGTTTGTGACCGATTTAACAAATTCTAAAGGTTTACTAACATGATGTAAAATTTCGATGGCTAGAGTGATCAGAATTTTTCGGTCACTAATTCGGACACTAAAAGCCAATTTTTTAGTAGTGTGCATTCGTCCTCCAATTTCTCCATTATTCTTCAAAAATGCCAAACTCGTTTTACATATTCAGCATGTCGTTATGTCTTGTACTAGTTTTGCATTTGTTGTTTTAAAGTCTTGGTTATGTATGTTATGAATTTTTTCTTTTGTTTTGTGTTGTGGCACTACGCCAAAAACTGGAATAGACAGCGCACCTTAGAGGACGCTTTCTTAAAGAAGCGCACTCTAAAGTGAAGAGAAAAATAAGGAGGAATAGACAGCGCACTTTAGAGGGCGCTTTTGTAACAAAGCGCCCTCTAAAGTGAAGCGAAAAAATAATGAGGAAATGGAGGGACACCAATAGAGGACGCGTTTATGAAAGTGCCCTCTAAGGGTACCCTTAGAGGGCGCTTTTAAAAAAGCGCTCTCTAAGTCCATGTACATTTCCAGTTTATAAAGCGTTTTTGGAAAGCCTTAGAGAGCGCTTTTAGAAGCGCCCTCTTAGGCCCCCTTTAGAGGGCGCTTTTTCTACACAAGCGCCCTCTAAGGTCCCCTTTATTAAACATTAAAATTATAACATATATACTGCATGTCTCTTTATTTTCCCTCTTTATATGCTATTTCGTTTACGTAACTGGGTTTTCTCTCTACTGCGATTACTCTCTACTGCGATTACTCTCGTCCTCCGTTCGTTCTCCCTCCCTCACTCACCGTCGTCGTCGCCGTCACCTTTTTCTGCTGCTGCGTTCACGTTCACTGAGTTATCTGCGTCCACCGTCGCTGTTCACTTTCTTCTCCATCGTTACCGTCACCTTGAAGGTATTTCTCTTCTCCATCGTTACCGTTCACTTTCTCCAGGTGTTTGATTAGGGCATTTTCTAAACTGAGTTTTACATTTTGTGCATTATGTTGATTAATGTTGTTTAGGGCAAACGAGCACTATATGGTGTTCATGAGCACCTTGTTGTAAGGTTTTTTATTTCTGATTGAAAACTGATGTCATTTGGAGTGTGTTTGAGCTTGTGCTTGGAAGTTTGATGATTATGGATGCAAGTTTGTTCATGTTCCAAACACCATAAGTTTGCATTGGTCTTTTGTATGAAGTTGGTGTGTGTGAGTTTGTATTCAATAATGATGAAAAAAAGAGAGAGTTTAGATTGTTGTAACATGAGAGAAATGGAAGGTATATGAATGTGTTTTTTGTGTAGCTTCACGAATATGGTCATTGTCTTACTTGGGTCTTATTGAATCATTTCTATATTACAGATAAAATGGCTAACCAAGACGATACCCATGATGCGAGTGGATCACGTAACAATGTTGAAAAAGAAATCAAACGAGGATTGACTGTTATGAAGTCAATCATTCGTGCAAGAGACAAGGGTGAAAAATTCGAAGTACATTGGAGTGCTAAAGACCAACTAATTGAGCCTAACGGTTCAATGTTGGCAAGTTACATTGGTTCCCTTGTTCGACAACATATTCTGATTACATGTGATAATTGGAGAAGTCCGGAATTGAAGGTTGGCAAAGAAAAAATATGGTCCGAGATACAGGTACTTACCATATATTATTATATGTTTTTTTGTTGACTATTTGTTGACCATATATTGTTATAATATTACTTATAATAACACACTCCATTTGTATGTTTTTTAGAGATCCTTTCACATCGATGAAAGCCGGCAAAAATATTGTATTCAATTGGCCGGAAAAAGACTCCGAGGATTTCGATCCTTTTTGTCCAACAAATTTCTCAAGGATGAGGAAGGAAACTTTGTTGAAGCAGAACGGCTAATGAAGTATGCGGAGATTATTTCAGCCGAAGAATGGGATAACTTTGTCGCCAAACGAAGAAACGAAAAATTCCATGTAATGTCTATTAATTATGGTATTATACAATTGTTAAGTTACTTAGTTCTAATATGCCTTAAACTTTTTTATCCAGGAAGTAAGCGACAAAAATCGGAAAAGGGCATCAAAACCCGCGTATCCGTACAAAAAAGGGCGTACGGGATATGCACGGTTACAACAAAGAATTGTGAGTATATTCAAATGCTATGAGCTTATACATTGTCACAATATGTTATAATTGATGATCTTATAATCTGATTCAATTTGTAGCTAGCCGAGGAGAAAAGTGACGCAACATCTCTTCCGGAGCACGTATTGTGGAAGGCTGCTCGGGTTGCGAAGGATGGGGCTGTCGTTGAAGCGGTTCAAAATGTTTATGACGAATGTGTAAGTATATGTAACATTATTTCTTTAATTATATCGAAAATTTTGTTAGACATATAATTCATTTTTAATCTCCTCTAATAATATTTCAGGAGACTTTATCCCAAACCTTACCTTTAACCGAGGTCCAGGATTGCAGGAGCGTACTTAGTCGAGTACTAAATGTTCCTGAGTATTCCGGTCGTGTGAGGGGTAAGGGTTTTGGTGTGACTCCGTCGTCATTTTATAAAAAACCAAAAACAAAAAATCCTACCAACAAAGAGGTGATGGAGACCTTGGCGGAGTTAAGGGCACAAGTACTCGAACTGCAAAAGGAGAATGCAAGGTATAGAGAGGAAAGGTGCGGTTCCGAGGCAAAAGATACTAGTGACCGAGCTAGTATCAATTGTCAACCGAAATTTCCCGAGGTAATTATATATGTTATTATGAAATTAAAATAACACTTTTTTACTTGACACATATACACGTTAACAATAACATTTATTATTGGCTTAGGGCATTACACCTTGTCAGCTGTATCTATCATCACCAACTTATCGCATAGTTGGCAAGGGAAAAGTGCACAACACTTCGGGTGAATTACTTCACCATAATCCCCTCCCGGTGGGATATATGAAAGTTTCGGTTGACCTTGTATTAGATACCGACGCGCTTCTACCATTACCTGACGTTGTTTCAGAGACAACGTTGATGCGAGATGTAGTCGGATCCTTTGTTGGATGGCCGTCAGATCTAATTTTCCCAGATGCCGAGGTATATATGTTCTAAATGATTATGAATATTTAGTATTCACATTTCAATTCAGCTACAATTATGATATTTAATCAATCCTTATTACATGGTAATGTTAGACTCCTACAAGACCCACACATAAAGCTGGTAAAGGGATTTCAAGACGCATCG
The DNA here is from genome assembly GCF_024323335.1 of Lathyrus oleraceus. NCBI lineage: Eukaryota > Viridiplantae > Streptophyta > Magnoliopsida > Fabales > Fabaceae > Lathyrus > Lathyrus oleraceus. Next base: position 334,264,874 of record NC_066581.1, read on the forward strand.
AGTCGGTTGCATCTCAAAAAGAGGTACAAATATATATACCCATTGAATTATATACGCAACGATTCTGTTGCATCACAAAAAGTCATGATTTAATTTATATGAATTTTTAGGTTCCCGGTAGAAAGTTGAAAAAAGCTGGTAAGGATATTCCAACGACGTCCGGGACAAAATCTCAAATTATGATGCGTCTTGAGAAAATGGTGGAAGAGTCCGATATTATGCACGGCGCTATCCGTAGTGTAGATTTTGATGAAGGTGTTTTCGGAATTGCTCATTCCGAAATAATTGCAAAGGAGGACATGCAACAACTTTTTGAACACGAAGAATTGGGCATCACTGTCATTCATACATACATATGGTACTCCGATCAATCTATTATTTACTTAGTTGAACAATTTATTTACACATTTCAATGAGTATTCTAATGTTTATTATGTTTCTATTTAAGGTATATGTATGTAACATTGATGCGGGGAATTGAATTGTGTAACCGATTCAATTTTATTGCTGCTTCCCGTATCAACACAATGTTTATAACGAAAAATCCAACATCCGTAAAGAATGAACTAGTCGATAGATTCATGGCGGCCGGCGATAATACTACACCCAGTTTGTATTTTTTACCGTTTAATTCTGGCAACGGGTTAGATTTTCTTTCTAATAATTTCATTCTAATCTATGTATATCTTTTACGTAGAAAATTTTCATGCATCTAAATTTTTGTTTTATTTTACAGTGGTCACTGGATGTTGGTTGCTATGGATCTTTCGAGACTAATGGTGTATTATCTCGATTCGTTATCGGGTGATTGGAGTAAATATCCGAGTATGAAGAAGACGGTTGACGCGTAAGTGAAATTCCCCTAAATATTCGTGTGTATTTGTATATTTAATTATGCCTGTCAGATTGATCTCAATATACGTTTTTATTTTGTTAGGGCAATACTAAAATTTAGATCGAAAAAGAATTACCGTAATAGGAAGGACATTACCTGGGTCAGAGTTCAGGTATATATTAAGTATCTTATTTTTGCTTATAATAGTGTTTGTTTTTTTGCTTATAATAGTGTTTGTAAGAAATTAACTATATATATATTGTTTGTTTTTCTGTGTAGTGTCCTCAGCAAAATAATTCGGTCGATTGCGGATTTTTTGTATTGAGATTTATGAGAGATATCATTGCGTTGAATCGTATAGACATCCCAAAAATGGTATGGAATAATAACTTAGGGTTTATTTTAATATTATCGGATATTTCATCTAATTTGTTACTAAATCATGAATATGTTTTATTCTCTTAATTGTAGTACTTTGAGGAATACAAATCTTACTCAAGAGCTCATTTGGATGAAATGAAGGATGAATTGTGTCAATTCATTGTTGATCAAAGAATCATATAGCTAGGTTGTATATTGTTGTACATATATGTATGGAATGTTGTTGTTGTATGCTGTTGTTGTATATATGTTGTATATTGTTGTTGTACTTTTACTAAATCATGAATATGTTGTTGTATATTGTTGATCAAAGAATCATATATTAATGTTGTATATATGGAGGATTAATGTTGTATATAAATGGATTCATGTTGTATATATCAATGGATTAATGATGTATAACATTGGATTAAAGGATGAAATCAATATGAATTTTACACTTTTGCAGCATGCGAACAGGTTACCAATTAAATATCCACTGTTTTTCAAACAATTTTTTTTAAAATAACTAACACTTTAGAGGGCGCTTTCTGTAGGAAGCGCCCTCTAAACACTTTACATTGACAACTTTAGAGGGCGCTTTGTCCAGAAAGCGCCCTCTAAACACTTTACATTGACAACTTTAGAGGGCGCTTTTTCCAGAAAGCGCCCTCTAAGGTGTCCCTTTATGGACCACTCCAGAGGGTGCTTTTTTCTGAAAGCGCACTATAATGTGGCCCTTAAAGGGCCACTTTAGACAGCGCTTTCTCCAGGAAAACAAAGCGCTGTCTTTACCTATGCCAGCGCCACTTTAGAGGGCGCTTAAAAGCGCTGTTATAGGCCAAAATAAACGCCCTCTTTTCCCTTATTTGGCGTAGTGTGGTACCTAATGTACAAAATATGTAATGATGTGTGTTGTGGTTCCTAATGTCTGTTATGTTTGTTGTTATTTTATCACTTTGTTGTGGTCTCAATTTTATTGTATCTCTGTTTTATTACTAAGTTATGGTTATTTTTCTATTTTATTTTGTGTAGGTCATCTGAAAAATAAATTGTTGGACTTAAAATACACCATAGGAGTCAATTGGTCTATCATATTGTGATGTGGTATGTTGATGACATAGTTTCTAAAAGGAATTGAGATTCAAATGTGAACATAATGTCTTATATGCAAGTTGATAGTATGATAAAAAAAATGAAGGGTATTGTAATATAAGACAACTATGGTATTTGAACCCTAAAATTTATTTTCCCTGGGGACTTATACCTTGAATAATGATAAAAAACTTTTAAGGTTCATTGAAATTTTTTGGGGATGTTAAGATCATTATATTTTTTTATGTTGAACACAATATTGATATACTTGAAGTTGCCAATGAGGAGTTTGAAGAAGTAAATGTTAATGAATATGCTAATGATGTTGAAAATGATGTGAATTAGGAGGTTAATGATGTTCAAGTTGATGTTGATGCATATGTTAATGATATTAAGGTTGATGTGGATGTTAATGATGTTGAGGCTGATTTTGATGTGGATGTTAATGATGTTGAGGCTGATTTTGATGTGGATGTTAATGATGTTGAGGAAGATGTTAATATGGAGGTTAATGAAGAAAGTGAAACCGATCCTAATTTTAACATGAGCAATAAGGAAGGTGCGAAAGGTGAGGATGATGAGACTGATGAATGCGAAATAAGTTTTGATATTGGTGTATATTAGACGATAGTTCTTCCCAATGAGACAACATATCAACCTTCCAAACACAATATTATATACATGTTATGTTACAACGCACATGTTATGTTATGATTGTGGAAAATGTGTATATTTTTTCTGGTTATGTATAAGTTATATACAATATAGGTTTTATGCTCAATTTGCACATGTTATGAACATGTTGTGGAACATATTACGGTCAATTTGCATGTTATGAATATGTTGTGGAACATACCATGATCAATTTGCACAGAGTCAATATTATAACAAGAAGGAGGGTGTATATGGGATGGATTGGATTGAGTTTGACCTAACTCATTATCTAACCCATTTAAAATTTAATGGATTGGGTTCATCCTCCAACCCACATTTTCACAATCAAAACCGACTCATCATTTATGGGATGAGTTGGGTTGGGTTTGTGGATAGTGTATAAAATAAAAAATGATTTTTTGATAAAAAAATTTCTTTCTAAAAACTTTGTGATACAATTCAATACAATTGCATACATTTTCAAAACATAATAGTATCAAATAAAATTTATTCATATGTTATAACATTAATAATAATATCAAATTCCACAAAACATATCATTTCTATAAAATTCAAAAGTTGAAAAATGATGAAAAAACAATTAATCATTCACACTTAGTATTGAAATTACATAAATTTATTGGTTAAGTATTGGTTTAGTAGAAATATTGGTGATGAGTGAAAAATTAGGAAAAAAAGTAGTTTCTAGTCATATAATATTTTTATTTATTTTTATTTTAAAAAATAATAAATCACTAATTTCACATTAACGAGTTGGGTCAACAAGTCCATCAATTGAGAAACTCAAACCCAATATCCAAATCAAATTATGCGGATTGTCATGGTTTCAGATATACCTGTAAATGAGCAAGTACAAATAATTAGTAGGTTAGATTAGTTTGAATTGACAGATTCCCGGGTTGACTCACATCCCCGAACACCTATAACAGGAAGGTTTTGTTATAGTTGTGGTAAATGTTATGGAACAAGTTATATACATGCAGTGATCAATTTGCATAGGTTATGAACATGTTGTGGAACAAATTATGAACATGTTAGGTCAATTTGCATCATTATGTTATTCTCAATTTGCATGTTGTGGCCAATTTCACATGTCGTGGTCAACTTGTATCGGTCTGTTATGCTCAACTTGCACAAGTTATGTTAAATTTATTTCATACACTACGCCAAATAAGGGAAAAGAGGGCGCTTATTTTGGCCTATAACAGCGCTTTTAAGCGCCCTCTAAAGTGGCGCTGGCATAGGTAAAGACATCGCTTTGTTTTCCTGGAGAAAGCGTTGTCTAAAGTGGCCACATTATAGTGCGCTTTCAGAAGAAAGCGCCCTCTGGAGTGGTCCATAAAGGGACACCTTAGAGGGCGCTTTCTGGAAAAAGCGCCCTCTAAAGTTGTCAATGTAAAGTGTTTAGAGGGCGCTTTCAGGAAAAAGCGCCCTCTAAAGTTGTCAATGTAAAGTGTTTAGAGGGCGCTTTCTGGACAAAGCGCCCTCTAAAGTGTTAGTTATTTTAAAAAAAATTGTTTGAAAAACAGTGGATATTTAATTGGTAACCTGTTCCCATGCTGCAAAAGTGTAAAATTCATATTGATTTCATCCTTTAATCCAATGTTATACACCATTAATCCATTGATATATACAACATGAATCCATTTATATACAACATTAATCCTCCATATATACAACATTAATATATGATTCTTTGATCAACAATATACAACAACATATTCATGATTTGGTAAAAGTACAACAACAATATACAACATATATACAACAACAGCATACAACAACAACATTCCATACATATATGTACAACAATATTCAACCTAGCTATATGATTCTTTGATCAACAATGAATTGACACAATTCATCCTTCATTTCATCCAAATGAGCTCTTGAGTAAGATTTGTATTCCTCAAAGTACTACAATTAAGAGAATAAAACATATTCATGATTTAGTAACAAATTAGATGAAATATCCGATGATATTAAAATAAACCCTAAGTTATTATTCCATACCATTTTTGGGATGTCTATACGATTCAACGCAATGATATCTCTCATAAATCTTAATACAAAAAATCCGCAATCGACCGAATTATTTTGCTGAGGACACTACACAGAAAAACAAACAATATATATATAGTTAATTTCTTACAAACACTATTATAAGCCAAAAACAAACACTATTATAAGCAAAAATAAGATACTTAATATATACCTGAACTCTGACCCAGGTAATGTCCTTCCTATTACGATAATTCTTTTTCGATCTAAATTTTATTATTGCCCTAACAAAATAAAAACGTATATTGAGATCAATCTGACAGACATAATTAAATATACAAATACACACGAATATTTAGGGGAATTTCACTTACGCGTCAACCGTCTTCTTCATACTCGGATATTTACTCCAATCACCCGATAACGAATCGAGATAATACACTATTAGTCTCGAAAGATCCATAGCAACCAACACCCAGTGACCACTGTATCCAAAAGCTGTCTAGTAGTTCTAACCAATACTAAACAAAATAACGCCCATCCACCCATGGTGGCAAACATGTTCTGTATATCCAAAAGTTGTCTAGTAGTTCTATCGCACATCCATACAAAATAAGGCTCAACCAAAAAAACAGATGGCAGCATAAGTAGTATATCCAAAAAAGGCATGGTGAATATCCTAACTCCCAAATCTATCCTCGAAGCTTGTACGACAAATCAAGATCAACAGTAAAACATTACTTCTTTGACGTTTTCCAAGATAGATGGCAGAGTCGACACAAAGTTGGTGGCACTCCTATTTCCAGTTGCAGAACTAGAATCAGAATTTTCAACTTCACTTATGTAGTATCTAGCGCGGAAAGCTAGCAAGTGTGCATAATAGGCAGGAGGAACTGCATACAAGATAACATTTTTGTTAAACTAAAGTTTTGTATAGCCTAAAACAAAAACAAGCAAAGGGAATCGAGTAACAAACCTATTGAGACAGATCGAGTACACCTCGCATAACTGAATGGAAAAAAATAGTATCAGAAGGCTTCTAAAATTAAATGAAAACAGTACAAGTTTAGAAAACATTAATTAAGATTAAAAAAGCAAATCATATCATTACGTGTAGCACAAGTTATTGGTCAAACTCTGTAGCTGGTCTGCAGTGAATTTATTTTCATCATACAGCACATGATAATGCGTTGGTCGACTAGTCCCCTGCAAAAAGAACACGTCCAAATGCAAATAACACAGAACTGTCAAAAGGCGATTGAGCAACAAATAGTAAACAATGGCATAAAGTTAAATGACATAGCTAATATTACCTGAATTCCTGCATGGCTGTTAAGGTAAAAATCAAATTCCCTAGGGTGACAAATGCTGGTGTCTACCACGGTTCCTTTGACAATTTAGAATAACAAAATCAGCAAAAAGTGATAAATTCAAATGATAATATATACCAGCTGCGTTGAGAAATATATTAAAAAAACCTGGCATAATATTTCCACTTCTATCGGTCTCTTTGGGGTTGACAGGAAAGAGACGGGTGTGATGTCTCTTTTGGACCACTACAAAAGTAACTTTAGGTAGATACCCATCCTCTATTGAGACACAAGCCTGATGAAAAAAAATTAAAAATTAAACACAGAGAATTTAGTGGTGTATTTTATGAACGACAAAGCAACAAGAAATCAACTTTGAGAAGTCCTAAATTCTGCCTACAATGCAGGGCTGCAAAGTTGATGCAACAAAAAACAGAGTGTTTCTGTGTTCACCGTGTACAGCAGCAGTATTCTGCTTCAACAAATTTTCCTTCCTCATCCTTGAGAAATTTGTTGGACAAAAAGGATCGAAATCCTCGGAGTCTTTTTCCGGCCAATTGAATACAATATTTTTGCCGGTTTCATCGATGTGAAAGGATCTGTAAAAAACATACACATGGAGTGTGTTATTATAAAGTAATATTATAACAATATATGGTCAACAAATAGTCAACAAAAAAAACATATAACAATATATGGTAAGTACCTGTATCTCCGACCATATTTTTTCTTTGCCAACCTTCAAGTCCGGACTTCTCCAATTATCACATGTAATCGGAATATGTTGTCGAACAAGGAAACCAATGTAACTTGCCAACATTGAACCGTTAGGCTCAATTAGTTAGTCTTCAGCACTCCAATGTACTTCAAATTTTACACCCTTGTCTCTTGCACGAATGATTGACTTCATAACAGTCAATCCTCGTTTGATTTCTTTTTCAATATTGTTACGTGATCCATTCGCGTCATGGGTATCGTCTTGGTTAGCCATTTTATCTGTAATATAGAAATGATTCAATAAGACCCAAGTAAGACAATGATTCAATACGTGAACACATTCATATACCTTCCATTTCTCTCATGTTACAACAATCTAAACTCTTTTTTTTATCATTATTGAATACAAACTCACACACACCTACTGCATGCAAAAGACCAATGCAAACTTATGGTGTTTGGAACATGAACAAACTTGCATCCATAATCATCAAACTTCCAAGCACAAGCTCAAACACACTTCAAATGATATCAGTTTTCAATCAGAAATAAAAAACTCAGTTTGCCCTAAACAACATTAATCAACATAATGCACAAAATGTAAAACTAAGTTTAGAAAATGCCCTAATCAAACACATGAAGAAAGTGAACGGTAACGATGGAGAAGAGAAATACCTTCAAGGTGACGGTAACGATGGAGAAGAAAGTGAACAGTGACGGTGGACGCAAATAACTCAGTGAACGTGAACGCAGCAGCAGAAAAAGGCGACGGCGACGATGACGGTGAGGGAGGGAGAACGAACGGAGGACGAGAGTAATCGCAGTAGAGAGTAATCGCAGTAGAGAGAAAACCCAGTTACAGATAAAGAGGAAAAATAAAGAGACATGCAGTATATGTTATAATTTTAATGTTTACTAAAGGGGACCTTAGAGGGCGCTTCTGAAAGCGCTCTCTAAGGCTTTCCAAAAGCGCCTTCTAAACTAGAAATGTACATGGACTTAGAGAGCGCTTTTTTAAAAGCGCCCTCAAAAGGTAACCTTAGAGGGCGCTTTCACTAAAGCGCCCTCTATTGTTGTCCCTCCATTTCCTTATTATTTTTTTTTTGGCTTCACTTTAGAGGGCGCTTTGTTACAAAAGCGCCCTCTAAAGGGGGCCTAAGAGGGCGCTTCTAAAAGCACTCTCTAAGACTTTCCAAAAGCGCCTTATAAACTGGAAATGTACATGGACATAGAGAGCGCTTTTTAAAAAGCGCCCTCTAAGGTTACCCTTAGAGGGCGCTTTCAATGAAGCGTCCTCTATTGGTGTCCCTCCATTTCCTCATTATTTTTTCGCTTCACTTTAGAGTGCGCTTTGTTACAAAAGCGCCCTCTAAAGTGCGCAGTCTATTCCAATAGTATGCTCCTTATTTTTTCTCTTCACTTTAGAGTGCGCTTTTGTAATAAAGCGGCCTCTAAGGGGCGCTGTCTATTCCAGTTTTTGGCGTAGTGATAAAAAAGGTTATAAACATTTCATTTCATTAGTTCAATCACATTGCACAAGAAAACACATTGCATAATTTCAAAATACAAAAAAAAAAAATACATTACTTCAATATTTGTGTTATAACTAATGCAAATACAAGTAACAATATAGACACAAATGATAAATTCAAAAAGTAACTCATAAATGTATTCTTCATCTTCAACAATTCTTTGTTTTTCTTTGTGTCACTTGTTATATCCATAAGCTCATCATTCCCATCTTTCAATAATCTAATCACATCCTTTGTCCGATTGCTTATCTCTTCATTAAAATATTCAAAATAGTTACATCATTTTTTTCTCCTCAACTTAAAACAACCACAACCATAAAACTTCTTTCGAGATTTTCATAAATCCATGATGTCATTAATGATGATTCAATGTCACACTAACATCTTTTCCTTCTTTTTCTTAGACAGACACTTATTCGTTTTAGCGAATGAGAAATTTAAATCAGTAAGAGGTGAATGAAATGAAAAAAATTGTGGCAGTAAAGAAAAGAATCGTGAAGAGAAGATGAAGAAGTGAAAATAATAAGACACAAGGAGGAGAAGAGAAAAGAAGATAGTGTGAGAAGAAGAGAAAATACATTGATGTGAGGAGGAGGAAAAGACGACACCGAATTTAAATTTTACAGAAAATAACTCTTTTATTATAAGAGTTTGATTTCTGTTATTTTTAATAATAATAAATTATTATTATATAATATATTTTTATAAAATAATTTACATAATTTTGAATTAAAAAATAATAATTTAGAAAAAATGTTGGCATGAATGGCAATGACAAATCATCAATACTAATGTCATTAAAAATTATTTCAATTTAGTAGAGATATTAAAATTAAAAAAAAGTTAAAAAAAAACACAAAAAATTTAAATTTTAAAATAGAGAAATCAAAACTGAAAAATAAAATAAATAAATTAAAATTAAAATTGCAATTAAACTTAATTTTTATTAGACATCAATATAATCCTATTTTATACGGAATAATGGATGATCTGTTTTCTATTTTAATATTAAAGAGAAACATTTTTCACCTGCAAAAGCCCTCTAGAAATAAACATCCAAAAATAAAATATTTTTTCCTTGTCCAAAAAACATAGTTTTTATCCTTGGACAATAAAACACACTTTTTATCCTCGACAAAAAAACGTAGTTTCTTGCTATGAACTCAAAATAACATCTATATATACAAGTAAATGTATAAGAAAATGATGCAAATATCATGGGAAAAAAACTAATCAAATAAAAAACGATAAACTCTTAACATAAGAGCTACACTGTCTTAAGCTTTATCTCACGTAGCATTTCCAGCCACTTTCTTATACTTGTACCTCCTTGCAATCCACAGATAAACAAGGAAGTTGAGAAAGCTAAGAACAGACAAAAGCCAGTAAAAATAATCAAGATGACCTCTATTCAGATTATCTGGTATCCAACCAATCTTACCATGTCTTGTGGTAACTTTTGTTACTATAGTAACAAGCAAAGTACTAATGTAATTTCCCAACGCATTAGTTGTTAGCGAAAGGGCAACGCCTAAGCTTCTCATAGCATCAGGTGCTTGACCATAAAAGAACTCTAACTGACCAATGTTGGTGAAGACTTCTGCACATCCAACAAGAAAATATTGCGGTACTTGCCAGAAAATCGACATGGGGATAGTCTTGAGATCGTAGTAGTTGTTCTTCCTGATCGTGTTGAGGCGAGCGACCTCTAGAATACCGGCAATGATCATCGAGAAAATTGAAATGATGAGACCGATTCCCATTCTTTGGAGCTGTGTGAAGCCTTGTTCGTGGCCGGTGAACTTTCTTGCAAACGGGATGATGACGCGGTCGTAAACTGGAGCCCAGAAGATGACACTTAGGGTGTCGAAAAGTGAGAGGGAAGCTGATGGGATTTTGAAGTGAGGGCCGATGTGTTGGTCCATTGTGTTTCCTTGTAAAACGAACATGGTGTTCATTTGACTGTATACGGTTGCAAAGGCGATTAGAGTGGCCCAAACTGGGAGTAAACAAACTATGGATTTGAGTTCCTCAACTTGTGTTACGGTACAAAGCCTCCAAGGGTTTATCACACGCAAGAAGCGGTCTGATTGTGTCTCTATTGCTGCCTTATCCAAACACCTGCATGGCATGGATTCAGCACTTTTTTAATCAAAGAACTATAATATAACTTGAATTTTCGAGTAAAAGAACTATAATGACGGTTTTAAGAGAATCTGGATTCCATATCTGACTTAGGCGTTAGAGTGTTAACCTTACAGGTCCAACCCCTACGCTGCCGTACTGGATACCGCAGCACCGTGTCAAGAAACCACCTCATCAATTCATCACTAATTCTAGTTTCCGAATGGAACAATATCCGATATAAGTTGTTAGTTTACTATCATAATCAATAACACCATCACTAGAAAGTACTTTTTGTTGACTAATAATATCTTTATCCTACACTTACATTACAAGTAACAATTGAAAAGTTCATTTTCACTGCTAATGTTAATTGTAGAAGTGCATGTATATGTGAATACAATAACTCACCTTAAGTTGTTTGTGTGATCTAGTTTGCGGCTTCCTTTGATGACAGACTCTACATCTATAGTCTCATGAAGAAGAGACTTATCATCTGGAACTTGAAGCCTTAGTTTCCTAGACGCTGCAACTAAGACTTGGCAAATCCTCGTCAGAGGACTTCCTCCAGGTATTTGAAGTCTGTAGAGATAGCTACCAGCAAAGAAAGATATAAGTGCGAGGACCATTGCAACCGCAGGAATTCCGAACCCCCATCCCCAACCCACATTCATCTGTATCCAAACTAATACCGATGAAGCGATAAGTGCACCGATGTTAATCGAGAAGTAAAACCAGTTGAAGAAAGAACTCTTCTTTTTTCTCTCTTTCTCATCCGTTTCATCAAATTGGTCCGCGCCAAAAGACGAAACACATGGTTTGATACCACCAGTTCCAAGAGCTATCAAGTAGAGTCCTAGGTACATTGCCGCGGTTTGCGCTGATGTTGGATGGCAACCGTTAGAATCACACGACGGCTTAAGTCCAGGGGCAGATGCAGATAATGTTAAGAGTATCATTCCCTGCAAAGCAAATATCAGCATTAATTCCTCATAAACGGCTCCGAAATGCAGAGATCAAGTACACCAAAAAGTTGAAACTAAAATTACATTGAGTTGAAAACAGCGCGATTAGCAACAAAACAATGTTTTGGTTTGTTCTTGACTTACAGTTACATAGATGACAGAAAAACTAGCAATAGTCCAATATCTTCCCAAGTACGAATCAGCCAAAAAGGCGCCGAGCAACGGTGTGACGTAGCATGTGCCTGACCATGTTGTGACACTTTTAGCAGCAGCCGCATTTCCCTGATTGAAACGCTCTCCAAGATAGTTCACCAAGTTTGTACTCATTCCATAATATGCCAATCTTTCACAACATTCATTTCCTGTTACATGTTTTTTCAACAATATCAAATCGCGACTATAGAGTAGCGGTATTTGAACAAATTGCTATTGTCATGCAATACGCTGGCACTATAGCACAATAGCATAGCAGAATTTGAACCAACAACTATTTTCTTTGATCTGCGATTGACCACTGATATACAAACATTCGTATACATCATGCAAATTCACAAAACAATGTTTCTATTTCATCGAAACGAAAAGAACAAAAACTAATAATCACGTACCAAGAATGAACCAGCAAGCTTTCCAATTTCCAGTCTTTTTTTTGTTGGCAGGTTTTTTTCTGATAGTAATGGTTCCATCTTGTGTATAAATGTCATCATCTTCTGCCATAGTATCAAAGCAGATCGCTTATTCGCCGATTCTGTTTCTCTTTCTTATTGAATATGAGAAAACAAATATATAACCAAATATATCAAACATAATTCATAGCACACATAATTCAATCAAAGCAAAACACATCTCAGCATAACGTTAAGGTCAATAAATATGTGTCACAATTCTTGATATTGCGAAAAATCACAGTTAAATATTGCTGATGGTGATGGAGTCTAAGTTGCAGTCACGTTGCTGTTATAGACAAATAAGAAACCTTGACGTCACCTTTAAAGTGCACTTGGAAACTTTTCTAAAACCCTAATACAGAAATTTTTTACGTACAAAAGAAAAAATCGAATCTTAGTAACAAATTAAGGTTTACTTTTTTTTTTTTTTTTTACCAATAAGGGTTTATCTTTTGTTTTTGGGATATTTTTTATTTCAATATCCATATATATGAATGATTTGGGTTGGCCAAAATAGTGTGGCGGTTACCTTATCATTGATGCTAAAAGTAGTATATACACCTCAATTAAAAAAATGTGTCGACAAAATCGTGAGAATTCAGTGGCGCAAATTTAAATCGGCTTAGAACAATATTAATATATTTTTTTGTTTTCATCTTAGTATTGAATCGATTAATCCGATTTAAGAGTCAGCTCTGACATAAGTGATTCTAGCTCTCTTCGGATAATAATTGTGGGGATCGAACTACGACAGTCCCTATAAATTTCAACGTCAATCACTACTAAATCAATTCTATCTTAATTGATAGTTAATGTTCATGGAGGATGAAGTAACATGCACGTCCCAATTAATGCGTTCAAGTGTTTTTTTATACAAGTGGGAAGGTACAAAAAGAAAGAAAAAATTTACTAACATCATTTAATAAAAGGGTATTGATTCCAACAAGAGACTCCATAAAATATCTATACACAACCATTCTTCTTCCTAAAAGAATGAAATATTTGAACTCGTTCTTTAACTCTGAAATAAACTTACTAGAAGAGTTGAATTGAAGTATGTGGATAAACATCAATGAATATTTTTTTGATAAAAGGATTTCAAAACTTCTACTACCAATTGAATTTTTCTTTTAAAAAATATTAATGTTTTAGTTCTATATATATTTATATTCGAAGATAATTAGAATTGTCATTCTAAGTCTTGTTAATTCATCTGACATGTAGTTGCAGAGACATCTAATTGTAAGAATGTAAATTTAAATTTGCAATATTTCACTTATAAATAAGTGAAATAATAACTATTAAGTTACTAAAAAAAGGTCGTGCTACTTTTCATTTAACATTAAAATTTAAATGTATTTATACTCATGCTATTTTTATGTGAAATGCAATTTTAAACACCTCAAACACAATTTTGTTCCTTAATTTTATATATTGTTGTAATTTTATTACAACCAAGAATAAGTTAGGGTAACCCTCCCCATTTAATTTACTAGACATAAAGTCCTAAATTAAACAGAGTATTTAGGCTCTTTGTTATTTGAACCGTTTCTCTTATCAGGCCTTCATAGAGTACATAAACTTGACTAATGTAGTCGGGATGTGGCTATTAGTTCAATTTGTTTGGTACACACGAGTCAAACTTTTATGCTTTTGAAAATGATTTTTTTTAGGAGAATAAACTTTAGAGTCCCTTTTAGCGTTTCTTGACTTTTTTGTTTCTTTACTTTTTCTCTATCAGAATGTGATGAGTCATCTTTAGCCTTTCTTTACTTTCCTCTAGGGTAATGACCTATGAAAAATTGTCGAACCTCTTTTAGTCTTTCCATCACTATAATTATGACTTGATTATGTAATCCTAATCTGGGAATGCGTGTATGCATCTTGTTAATTGTTGAACCTCCTCCACTATGGTAGGGCTCCTCATATTAATGATGGTATGACATGTATCTGGATTGGCCTTTATTCATCTCTGGGTTAACATTAATATCATTAGTTTTCCTTCCTAGACGCCAAATGAACACTTGATAAGGGTTTAGGAATTTTTTGTACTTCCAGACTGAATTTAAGATGTCCTCTAAGTTGTTGCATTGGTTTCCATCCTCCGGAGTCTTCACGAACACATTGTATTTTTAGAACTCGAGGTTCCGCCTTATCTGATTTGAAAAGACCACATCCAGAAGCCTATGTAAGTGGGGCCTTCATTCTTGAGCCGAAATGCATTGGCCTTATAGTAGTAATTATAGTTGTTGAACATGAATGTTGTTCCTTTAGAATTGGTTGCATTTGGTAAAAACAACTTATGTACAAGATGTTGTTTAGGAAATGTATGGAACAAGATGTTCCAGCATGTGGTCCAACATCTAAGGTTGTTGCCAACAAGAGTTATTTGGCTAAAGTGCCAAATAACTGACTGACTAAAGTGCTTGGCAGAACAAGTTAAGCAATAAGCTTAAGGTTTGGAATCTGATTGTCTTTTGATGTCCATCAGAAGTGGTGAGGTGCTGATTTCTTCAGATGATCCAGAGTTTTGCTTTTGGGAAGAAGGTTGTGTTGATAATCCAAAATCAATTGGAGAAGATTTGTAATTGTTTCAGTCAAAGAAGATTTGATTAAATGTCCCTTCAAGGAAGGCTTGGTCTAAGAACTACTCTACAAAGAAGACTTATATGAAGAAAAGTCATTTTGGAAGCTCTGGCGTAACATGTGGAACACGATTTTCCAACATGTTTAGTATGACATTTGGTCCCCATCAAGAAGACAAATATTATTGCTATCTACAACATCTGATCTCTTGCAAAGAACTAATGATATTGCATAATAGTTTCTATCCAAGATTCACTCTACATTAGAAGATATACAAGTTATGGAGAGAATGAATTTGGATGTACTGGTGCGGAAGGGACACATGCTGAACGCGATGTCACAACATGTGGGTACGACACTTGGGCCTTGCTCAATATGCCAGATTGCTACATTTTGGAATAAATTTTCTATTGAAGATTCAGTTAGATTTTATTGCTTTTATTTAGCAATATGATTATATGATTTATTGGACAGTTATTGAAGATAAAATCAATTTAAATGGAGATTTAAATTTGAATTTGATTTGATAACAAATCATGTCTGTCTGTTGGAGATATTTATGGAACAAATCTTATCCAACAAATTGTGAAAAGGTTATGGACAAAATTAAATCAGAAATTCAAGAAGAAAAACCCATGATTGCATTGCTATTTAAGTAGACTCAAACCTCACTTTTGAGGTGCGTAAGGCGTGACTATTTTGAAGATACTTAGTGTTAGGGTTCTCCTTTTGTATCTCTTTATGTCCACCACTATAGAACTAATTTTCATATCATAAGGCATATAGTTTTGTTTTATTGAATTGTAAACCTTGTTCCAAGATGTTAAGTCTACAAGCTTATGAATATTATGTTTCTTGCTTTCTATGCTAATTCCATAACCGGATTAGTGCTGAATCGTTATGGGGAGTCCTAAATATAAAGTTTTTGGGTAGTGTTAGGAAGAGGAATTGAACAACATAAGGCTTTTTGTTGCTTCTAAAACTAATTGTACTAAACTACTAATAGTGAATTTCCTTTCTTGGGTTGGAAGTCAGCCCTCTAGATGTATGTGTTATTACATCAAACTTGGTTACCAATTATTGTGTTCTTTATTCCTTTTCTGCACCATCATCTTGTACAATTGAATCCGTATTAATTATGGTGGATCTAGTATAACTTTTCGAACCAGTTGTCTAGGACATCATGTTCGACATCTCTCCCCTGAGAAGTAAAATTTCAATTGGCATCAGAGCAGACACCCTAACTTGTTGGATGAGCTTCAGGGAAGATATATTATGTTCAAGATGGAGAATTTCAATGAAGGGGTAGATGTTCATCAATCCAATATTTATCATGGTGCAAAGAATCCTCCAAAAATTATTGACAGTTATGAAAATTGTGATGTTCAAGCAGAATGTAATTCTGAAGAATATCACAGGCTTAATAAGATCTTTATTAAAGTATTGAGAAAACTAAATAAGAGATATGGGAAGAATGTCTCTCCAAATCAGCATATAGGAAAAGATGGTGATAGTCAAAATCTCAGATGCAAAGGAATCCAATGTTGTAATTGCAAAGACTTTGGACATATTCAAGCTGAATGCTCACGTGTTCCAAGGGAACAAAGGAGAATATTTAATGTCACGAATGATGAAAAAGGTGAAAAGTATCAAGGAAACAATATGGTTTCTGTTAAATATATGCATACTGATGAGCAATCAAATTCGAAGAAAAGGTGCATTGCACCTATTCAGATATTAGAATGTTGAGTGTCAGGTAACGAGTCTCAACATCAGACAAACATGATCATCAACTAGTTAAGTATGTATCCTTCATTACCTTGTACTATTTTAAGATGTATGGTAGTCTACCACACCAACAACAATTGCATCCTAAGTGGAATGAGAAGTTTCAGGCAATTATGGTTTGGCAATCCTAATATTCTTGTTTCTTGGTTCTCCCACAAGGAGTTCTACTATGAAGGTTAGGGTTTTAGATGCATTAAGCAGATGATTGGAGAAAGATACTTTGTTTCTCCTTGTGATAGTCAGAATAGAAATAAGTTTGTAAAGATGAAGATGATGGCTACCACTGTAGAGCAAATTGTTGAAAACCATGGTTAAGTAATCAGAAAGCTTGAAATTTTCTGTCACATGTGTACTGGTCTTGAAGAAGGAAGTAGTTATGAAGTTTTCCATCCTGAGAAGAAAACCAAGATGTCATTCAAGATGGCCCTGCATCTTACTCATACTTTTGATTTACAATATTTTGACTTTATGAGACTCAAGAAAGGGTTTGTCATTGAAGGGAAGGATGATGGTAAGGTTGGAGGTCCTCCCAACATGGAACAACTAGTAGTGGTTCAGAAGAAGGAGTTGAAAAAGAAGAGGATTTATTGAATACCTTATCATATGTATGGAGTTGTGTTTAACCATAAACATGATAACGTATTTGGTAAAATTGGAATTGGAGTTTCGCTTAATATCTTGACGTCTTTCCACGTGCTATTTGACAAGGAATTTGTTCCAGATATTGCTCTCTATAAATTTCCACAGGCTGATAAGACTGACCCAGTTACTGTACGAATTGTGATTGAAGTCCCACTCATGTATGAGCCTAAGAGAAATCATTTTCTCATTCACATGTCTATTAGTGACGAATCCCAGAAATCTAATTCGAGAAATCAATATGTTGATAAAAATGTGCTAGACATCTTGTCCGACATGTTGACAGAGTCTTAAAGGCTTAAGGAGAATGATGATCATATACATGAAAATGTTGATCATGCTGAAGATGTAAAGACTTTATGTGTTGATATGATAAGTAAGGATGAGGGATTACTTGTAGCTTGTGCTATAGATAACAAGGTGTATGGGTTGTTTATTAAGGTCACACAATCTTTAAATGATATGGCTCCCCTATATGATGAAGATGTGGATCTCAGTGGTCTTGTTATGAAGGAAGTTGTTACTGACAATTCAGGTAACCCTATGCTACCTGTTGGAGAAGATGGGAATGTATGTGATGCCAATAATTTTTGAGCCATCAATTTGAGACCTAGACTGTCATGTATCCTGAAGCTCAAACTTAAACAGAAAGATGAACAAAGTACATTCATAAATAGGAACTTGAATGTGAAAGTTGAAGACATTCCTTTTGTCAACATGATGAAGAAGATCATGAAGATTTTGAACAAGACTTGTGACAAGGCTACTCATGAAAAGGATAAAAAAGGGAATGAAAACATTGACGATGTTGTCAATGATTGTGCCAATTATATCCATATGAATAAGGAAGTTCATGATGGTTTTGAACTATTTAATGAAGGTGTTACTAAGGATTCTGATCTTTGTGACTTATCTCACCTTTATGAGGATATTGTGCTGAAATGAAAATATCTAACCCCTATAGGATGCTGTTAAGATAAGATTTGACATTTTAAGTGGATGTTTAACTACTGGAGGAGGTCATTGTGAAAGATAATGAGAGAGGTCTCATGTGTGTTGTTGTCGTGTCAGACAACATGGTGGATCACATGGTTCATCAGATGCAGTATGACTTTGAATTGAGCATGGTAGAAGATGTAACACTACTAAAAAAAGGATTTAACCTCAGATGTGAAAGGGCTTTAACCTTGGTTTTAGAGGTGAGGTAACAAAATACGTCATGAAAGCTTGCCAATTTACCCCTGGGTTATTGTATAACCGAGGGATAAAGTGTTCTTCACATGGGTTTGGTCCCCAACAGTAACATTTTTATTAATTTAAAAACCATGTTGTGCATGCCACATACCTCTCAATTTTATTAAATAATCGAGGTAAATACGCCCATATTTACGTCAGATTTTGTTAATAACTGAAGGGTTTAACCATTTTTTGTTTAAAATCAAATTTTGACTGACCTGGATAATTTTCTTTTACACATAAACTTCAAATTATGTGACATAATCAGATCATTTGTAATTGATACAAAACATAACACAGAATACAAAATTTACATTGTTTACAAAACCAAATGTACAATGCTTACAATTCTTATAATGATATTTGAGATACAAAAAACTTCTACCAAGAGAACCTATACATAATTGAACCTATACATATTTACACCTATAATGTCAAAACCTCTATAAAATTATAATGTATAGATGTAAATCAACAAAAACTAGTGTTTACTAGATTCTTGATAAGATAGGAAGACACCGATCAAACATGATCAAATGTCATCTATATCTTCTCATGAAATGGTGTTTCATCGCTAAACTTCTATAATTTGAACAAAGTTTAAATAATGATGATCTAATAACAACAACATTAACTTAACAAATATACATAAATTACATGTATATGGATAGTTAATACCTTAGTCTGTAAATTGATAATACCTCTAAAGACAATATTAAACATATGTCTCATCACATAATATCCACGTTCATGGTCGTTGGGTTGTTTATGCAACTACAAATAATTTTCATATAGTTATTAATTAATACACACAAAAAACAAGTAATACATTAGCAAAAATAAAAGAATGTCAAAAAGCACAAGTAATACTTACACGAGGTTCTATGTGTTAGACTATGGCACGGATCTAGAAGGGGGGGTTGAATAGATCCCAATTAAAATTTGAGTCGGCGCTACCAATTAAAATTGGTTTTGAAAATTTGTTTTAAGTGCGGAAGCGGCCGAGGAAAATATAGTCTAAAACGAACTGTTATTGGAAAACCGGATATGCGTCAAGCCTATGGATTAGTGATAGTGTAGAATATGAATCACTCCACTAGTTACACTATCAAGGATTTGTTTCACTAGCTAGGATTCCTAGTTCCAATGATTCAAAGAGTAAATCAAACTATATACACAACTAAGATAATTTTGGTTTAGGCAAGTTATCAAACACTTGGTGTGCAAAAACACTCCAAGTGATATTTATGTTGAGTAAGTGCTTTCAATTAATCTAGTATAATATTCTATAGTACTTTGGATTCAAAAACAGAGTTTTAACCTCTTACTCAATTAATACCAAGGTTTGACAAAAGTGCTTATACCAGAATCACTTAATTTTTTAAGCTAAAACAATTATGCAGAAAATTAGAGAAGACAGAGATTTGATGAGGCAGTTCCCCCGCCGTCCTCGCTTCGGGGTACGTCTGCCCTCAATTCTAAAACTTGAATTGAGATGATTTAATAGATATCACCTGTTGAATTTAACCGTTTATACAAGGATTGCAAAGCAAATATACAACAGAACTCTCAAGATGTTGAATGTTGCTTCCACTCCTTGTTCCTTGATTCAAGATGAATCATGCCCTACGATTATTGTTGCTAGACCTCCGATTCCAGCCCCTTTGTTGAATAACCCTTAGTTCTTCAAACCCTCGGCCCGGCTGATCTCAACTACAACAAATCGAACCCGAATTCTTCCCTTCAATATCACTGAATCCACTATTAGATTGACGAAGACTTCCTCTTCTCAATCACCTTCGCTCAGCTGAAAATTGATGAAGAAATTCGTCCAAAAACCCCCAAACACAAACCAGTCTTGGAGGACAAAACCCCAACGGTTTTATTCAAGAAAAAACCTGTCACAAGCTTCAACCCGAACTGGATTCCCCAATCTCGGCTTCGAACCTTATCACCTTTAACCAATCACAAAGCACTTCAAAAATGGTTGTGTGTAGTTGATGTGTTATGAGATGTTGAAGATGAAGATGATGAATCTTGGACACCTATTTCACTTTTTCTTGTTTCTTTGAACACTTGAATCAATTTGACAAATGTTAGTTGATACAAGTAACTAAACTTCTATATATAGTAACCAATTTACCAACCAAAAATAACAGCTTTTCAAACAGAGTGGAAAATATTCAGAAACTGAGTTTGCGCATGAGCGGTCGACCATAGCATGTCTATGCCTCGATGCATGGCCTGCAATTTTGGACAGGCTGAAGAATGCTTCAGTATGCGTCGACCATAGGTCGGCGTGCGCTGACCCGTGGGAAAATGAAAGTTTCATGCGCCGACCCTATGGTCGACTCGAGTCTTCCATGCGCTGACCCGTGACCAACTGCACTAAGCCATGCGCCGACCTGTGGTCGACTCAAAGCTTTCATGCGTTGACCAGTGACCAACATCATTATGCTATGCGTTGACCCGTGGTTCATGCGCTGACCCTTGTGGTCGACTCAAACCCTGCAAATCTGCAAAAATTTATATTTTTGTGATTTTCATGCATTTTGTCATGATCACATTTTATCCACATATGTTGTATGAAATATAGCAGTTTTAGATGAGCATAGAAAAGGATATGTTGCATTTGTTTTGTAGAAGTGGAATCGACAATGCCGATTCATCCATGGTGGTCATTTGTCATCATCGAAACCTATGATTGTGTGTTGTATGACAATTTGCCTTTACATACTCCCCCTTTTTGATGATGACAACTTGTGTAAAGCCAAAGAGAAAAATAACATGCAATATTTACACACATTATGCCTACTACCCCTTTCTTTTGTAATCTAAGGCTATCTGCACAAACGGCTATTAATTGTGGTGAATATTTTGGCTGCTTGTACCTCTTCTCCCCCTTTGACAACATCAAAAAGAGAAAAGGAACGATAATTCAATGGAACAAAAAAATTTAACAGGAGATAGCAAATCAGATAATAATATCACACCAAATATCATTACTGAAGAAATAAAAAAGAAGATAACATTAAATTGGATTGGCATAAACGAGCACAACAGAAAAATAGTTCAGTCAAACGACACAAAAATACAGATGCATATGTAGTTCTATGTGCTAATGGTCTCGTCCTCGATGGTAACATATATCCGGGTTTCTGTAGGGGTCTGCCAGAGACGATATTTGCTCAGCAATACCACCTAGATACTTGATACCCCCGTCGACCGACCGCTCCTGGCGTTCAAATGTTTCGGTAAATGCTGCATACCGTTCATTCATGCTTGTAGAGAGGTTATCGAGCCTCTCATTTTGTGCTTGAATTTGGCTGCTAATATGAGCATAGCGCTCATCCTGAGTTTGCATGAAGGATTGTTGAGCCAGCTGCATATTTCGCATCATATCCAACAGTTCGGAAGAGTTTGCGTGCTGTGGAGGAGATGGAGGAGATTCTTCATCACCATATTGATACGGCTGGTAGAATTGGCGTTGTGTTGACCAGCCTAGATGTTGCCATTCACCCCAGCCACCCTGGGCGGGGGAATCTTCTTCAGTTGAATGTGAATGCTGAACCCAAGCGGAGTTTGTGTAGTCGTGAGTGTCAACTTGTGGAGGACTATCATCTCCACCATGCTGATCAAAGGCTTGTCCTGCTCCCTCTTCTTCATTTTCCTCTTCGTCTTCTTCTTCACTTTTATCACTTTCATCATCTTCTTCAACAGTCGTAGGGACATACCCTCTGCGAACAAATTTGTAAATTCTCCGCTCATCACACCAAAAATATCCCATCATAGACAAAGTTTTTGGGCTGAATTCTTTGTCTGATGAAATGGAGGTATACGGGAAGGACGGATAATCAACTTCGGCTGCAGTAAGGACCTCTTGAATAAAAGATCCGTAGGCAAGAGTCGTTCCTCGTCCGGAGTCACGTAAACTGAACATCCTACTAGCAATGTAGTAGGGCCAGTTGATTTTCCGCTTATTTTTCAGAATGTATATGAGATGAACCTCAGCCTGTTCAACTCTGGAGAGACCACCCTTCTTAGGTCGCAGGATGCGTAAGACAATCCACTGGAGAATCCGCTCTCCTGTTTTCAGCTTACCGGCAGTGACGGTTCGTGGGAACGCATCACTGTTCACAATCCGATCAGGGTAGGGTCGTTTCAGCATGTCGTTCAACGCGCTCTTAAACTCATAACCTTCTATTGGGTGAGAGTCAGTTACCTCAGCTAGAGGATTTTCATCAGCATCCAATGACATATCAAAATATTTGTTCCAAACATTTGACTTAAACGATACCTTTCTCGTGCCGATCCTGGAGTGAAATTTGTGCCCACGAAATTTGTCATGAAGGCAGGCGTAGAACACGCGGACCAGGTCTTCGCTATACTTGGCATTGCATTCCAGGAATTTGATAATGCCGTGGTACTGTAGCAGAGACATGATTTCTGCGAGATACATGCGTTCTGCGGTGAGTTTGTAGAATGCATGCTGCCGCACAACTCCTCTTTTACCAATATCTTTGTTGAAGGAATCGACGAGAACCGGTGGAACTAGCGATACATCGGTAATGGGTAGAGAGGCAGAGGATGGTTCCCGTGATCTCTTTCCGGTAGGTCTGCGGGATGAGGAAGCCATTGGAAATGATTTTGGAGCTTTGTGTGTGGGTAGAGAGTGAAGCTTGGTGAAAGTTTTTGAGAATGGTTTACAAGATGGAGGTTTCCCCTTTTTATAGAGGAGGATTTAGGGTTTTGGGAAGAGGAGAGACCAAGAGACACTAGGCACTATGTAGATGCAACTCACAGTGTAGTGGGAAGTTTGAAATGTAAATGTAAATGCACACTTAATGGGAATTTTGAATGTAGATACATGAGAAGTTTGAAGGTTTTCTGCAGAAAAACTGAATTTTTGAGCGATGCGTCGACCATACCTCTGCATGCGTCGACGCATACTGTTTGATTTTTGAAAAAGAAGAAAATTTTGAAGTGTGCGTCGACCATTGCCCTGTTATGGTCGACTCATACAGGCAAAATTTGCAATTTTCACTATTATGCACATATGCTTACATGTTTGATGCATAAATACAAAGCCACACAACATTTAAACATCCAAACAGATATGGCATAAGAAACGATACATATATGTACAATATTTTCATGTAGTACAACCATTTAACTATGAAGGTTGAGAGAGAGAGAAGGGTAAAGGAACAATATCACCTCGATGCCGGAATAGCTTGATGAACAATACACTTGTGCTTGCAACAACATCAGCTTGTTAGAAGTACAAGACTATAGTTCTAAATGAAATAAGATAAATCCAGCAATTTATAATGCCCGTTCTGAAATGTCGAGAATACCAAGTTCTCGGCGAATATGAAAGAAAGGTTCAGTAGCTAGCGGCTTTGTGAAAATGTCCGCTAGTTGATTTTCAGTATTAACATGTTCAAATACAATATCACCTATCTCTACATGATCCCGAAGAAAGTGGTGTCGAATTTCGATATGTTTGGTGCGAGAATGCAACACAGGATTTTTGGTAAGATTAATGGCACTTGTATTGTCACAAAAAATGGGAATACGTTCGAGTTTGAGGTTAAAATCCAATAGTTGTTGCTTAATCCATAGGATTTGAGCACAACAACTACCGGCGACAACGTATTCCGCTTCGGCGGTTGACAAAGCAACTGAAACTTGTTTCTTGCTATGCCAACTGACCAAAGAATTTGAAAATAAGTGACAAGTGCCACTGGTGCTTTTCCTATCCGATTTGCAACCGGCAAAATCGAAATCGGAGAAACCTACCAATGAGCAATCATTACCTTTGGAATACCATAGTCCATACTTCGGAGTACCGGATAGGTATCGAAGTATTCGTTTGACAACTTTTAGATGGGATTCCTTGGGACATGATTGATATCTTGCGCACATGCACACGCTAAACATAATGTCGGGACGAGAAGCAGTAAGATAGAGAAGTGATCCAATCATACCTCTATACCGTTTTACCTCTATGTCCTTACCGTTTTCATCTTTATTCAAGTTTGTACATGTTGGCATGGGGGTGTCAATGGCCTTGGCTTTTGCCATGTCAAATCTCTTGATAAGGTCCAAACAGTACTTTGTTTGACTCACGAATGTTCCTTCTTTGAGTTGTTTAATTTGCAGACCGAGAAAGTACGTGAGCTCCCCCATCATACTCATCTCGAATTCACCCTGCATAAGATCCGAAAACTCTCTCACGAGATTCATGTTAGTAGACCCAAATATAATATCGTCTACATAAATTTGCACTAATATCAAGTGCTTTCCTTGACGTTTAATGAAGAGAGTTGTGTCAACCTTTCCTCTTGAGTAACCTTGATCGAGTAAAAATTTACCTAGTCGCTCATACCAAGCTCTAGGAGCTTGTTTGAGACCATATAAAGCCCTTTTTAGTTTATAAACATGATCAGAATACTCATGAGATTCAAAACCCGGAGGTTGTGCGACGTAGACCTCTTCATTTATGTGACCGTTAAGAAACGCACTCTTAACATCCATTTGGAATAGTTTAAAGTCTTTCGCACAAGCGAAGGCAAGGAGAAGGCGTATAGCCTCGAGTCGGGCAACCGGCGCATAAGTTTCCTCATAGTCGATGCCTTCCTCTAGGTTATACCCTTGCGCGACTAAACGCGCCTTGTTACGGGTTATTACCCCGTTTTCGTCCAGCTTGTTCCTAAACACCCATCGGGTGCCGATTACTCGATGATCTCGCGGAGGAGGGACAAGGTCCCAAACCTCATTTCTAGTGAACTGATTTAGTTCCTCCTGCATTGACAAAAACCAGTGTTTATCGAGTAGGGCTTCTTTAGGGTTTTTAGGTTCCATTTGCGAAACGAAAGCAAAGTGATAACAGAAATTACTTAGCTTCGATCGAGTTGTAACACCCTTTGAGATATCTCCGAGAATGTTGTCGATTGGATGGTCTTTGGGAGACTTCCAAGCTTGAGGGAGATCATCGTTTGAAGGCGGATGAGCTACCTCGGTTTCCTCATGGTGTACATCTTTATCCTCCTCAACTTTGACTTTGTTGGGTTGATCAATCCCCGGCTCGCCACCTTTGAGTATGTCTTCTATAGATGTACCTGCACCATGAACAACACTACCCTTTCCGACATTTCTCGGATAGGATTCATCAAAAGTGACATGTACAGACTCTTCCACAGCAAGTAATCGTTTATTATATATTCTATATGCTTTACTCGATTGAGAGTATCCGAGGAAGATACCTTCGTCGGCCTTGGAATCGAATTTGCCCAAGTTTTCCTTTCCATTATTTAATACAAAACATTTGCAACCAAAAACATGTAAGTGAGAAATATTTGGCTTTCGCCCTTTTAAAAGCTCATACGGTGTTTTGTTTAGAATGGGGCGAATGAGCACCCTATTCAAAACATAACATGCCGTACTAATGGCGTCTGCCCAAAATTATTTTGGTAAACCACTTTCGTTAATCATTGTTCTTCCCAATTCTTCCAAAATTCGATTTTTACGCTCCACAACCCCATTTTGTTGAGGAGTACGTGGAGCGGAGAAGTTATGATCGATACCATGGTTACCGCAATATTCTTCAAATAAATGGTTTTCGAACTCACCCCCATGGTCGCTTCTAATTGCAACAATGTTTGTATTTAATTTATTTTGGGAAAGCTTAGCAAATCTATCAAAGGCGGCGAACGTATCGCTCTTGCTTACTAAAAAGCTAGTCCAACAAAATCTAGAAAAATCATCCACTATTACGAAACCGTAATAGTTTCCTCCACGACTTTTAATCATAGACGGCCCAAATAAGTCCATATGAAGAAGTTCGAGAGGTCTCGTTGTTGAAACGATATTTTTGGATTTAAATGAGATCCTCGTTTGCTTCCCTTTTTGACAAGCATCACACAGGTGATCCTTGGTGAACTTTATTTTGGGGAGACCTAGGACTAGATCTTTTGAGACTACTTTATTTAGTAAGTCAAAGTTAACATGTGCTAAACGCCTATGTCATAACCATGAATCTTCACTCATTGTTACAAGGCATTTGTCACTTGTTAACGATACTTCATTTAAGTCAAACATATAGACATTATTCACACGCAGGCCATTAAACATGCTCTTCTTATCATCATTATGTACAATTTTGCAACAATCTTTTGAAAACGATACATTGTATCCTTTGTCACATAATTGACTGATGCTAAGTAGATTGTGTTTAAGACCTTCGACAAGCAATACATCAGAAATAGTAGTGGAAAAAGGATTACCTACACTACCTTTACCAAGTATTGCTCCACGCTTGTTGTCACCATAGGTTACATATCCTTTCTTCTTAGCCACAAAGTCAATGAAGAGTGATATGTCTCCTGACATATGCCTTGAGCATCCACTGTCGAGAACCCATCTTCTCTCGGTAGTCTCGAGGCATTGTACCTATGGAAATGAAATTAACACGAGAAGGTACCCAATGGCTTATTGGGTCCTGAATGGTGAGGAACGGAATGGTTGCATTTGGGAAGCCATTGATAAATGCCTTTAGGAACTAAAAATCTCCTAAATCTGCATTTAGCAATGGAGTGGCCTTTCTTGCAACAATAAAGACAAGAGAAATTTACATTTTGATTGCCTTTGCTATCTTCATCCTTTATAATATATTTATATTTTTGATATGGATTAACCATACTTTTTCGAAAGTTTGATTTATCGATAGCAAAGGTAATCTTGGGCTCAAGAGCCTTGTCAAGTTTGGCCTTTAGGTTTCTTACTTCACCTTGACAAATGTAACAATTATCACACCCAAAGTTCATCATTCTACTTCTAAGGTCCTCACAACCTGCTTTTATGCTTTCTACTATAGAAGCCTTAAGTGCCTCAAGTTTCCTTTCGGATTCTCGAATTTTTTGTTCTAAATGAGTAAAAATTTTGTTGTTTGAGGCAAGCCTTTTAAAGGCCTCTTTAGCTTCACAGTGTAAAGTATCAAATGCAGTTTGTAATTCATGATGAGACATACTAAAGGATTTTTCATATTTAGCATGTCGTACCTGTTTCTTTTTGTTCTTTTGATGAGTAGAGAGACATAGGTTTGCATTTTCATCTTCATCACTAGAACTTTCATCATCGGAGGAGTCACTATCGCTTTCCCAAGCTATGTATGCTCTCCTTGGCTTTGATGATTTCTTGTGTGATTTGTATGATTCCTTTTCCTTTGTCTTCTTGTTCATCGGACAGTCCGGTTTGTAATGACCGGGCTTTCCACACGTATAGCACAACCCTCTAGTCATTTTACCTTTTGAGTCATCATTTTTAGAGTACCTAGATTGTTTCCGGAAGTTTACCAAGTTCTTCTCGGAATGTTGGATGTCGTTCTTTCTCACGTAACGATTGTAACGTTTAACGAACAACCCCATATCTTCGCTCTTGTCCTCTTCTTCTTCGTCGCTCGAGGAATAATCACTTTGCTCTTTTGCTTGCGACTTTGAGGAGGAAGTCTTTAGAGCCATTGATTTCTTTTCACTCACCTTAGCTTTGTCCTTCTTTTCTTTCTTTTCGTTTTGTTCTAGGCTCAAGAGTACTTGTTCGTGCTCTTGTAGTTTGCCAAATAATGTTGTCAAGTCTAATATGGTAAGATCATTTGCTTCTTTGATGGCGGTCACTTTAGGCTGCCATTCCCTGTTAAGACACCTCAAGATCTTGTTAGTAGCAACATCATTGGAAATAGGCCTACCTAGTGAATGTAATCGATTGATAAGATGAGTAAATCTCTTTTGCATGTCAGCAATGGTTTCCCCTTGCTCCATGAAAAAGAGATCAAACTCTTGTGTTAGTGTGTTGATTCTTGCCAACTTAACATCGTTCGTCCCCTCTGTAATACCCCAAAATTTACCCTTCTTTTTTTTTTTCAAAAAAAAAAAAAAAAAAAAAAATTAAAATTAAAATAAATAATTAAAATATAACAAATTATTTTGGACTTGGGTCTCCCTCATTCCAAGCCCACAAGTCCACGAAAATCAGCTATAAATATAAGAGTTTCAGTAGGGTTTCAGACACTTGGAAATTCCCTGAGAAATAGACTTGGAGTTCACGTGGAGTTTCAAACCTAGGAACTACTCTGCAGCAACCTTCGGGCAGCCCTGAGAAGTTCATTCCGCCTCACGCAAACCCTAAACGTTGCTTCGCCAATCCGGCCTTGTCTTCCAATTTTAACAGGTCTCTCATCAGGTATGCCTCTGTTCCTATTACTCTATGCCTCGGGTTGAATACTGAATATATGAAGTAACCTCAGGTTTGGCCCACAGGGTTATATTTGTGTATGAATATGTGATTTATGCCTTGACTGTTTAACAATTTCGTTTATGAGGTGAATGCCATAGGATCTGGAATCTTTAACATCGTGCAGGTACCAATGGGAAATCCAAATCCCGCAGGTGCTCGCTAGCCGCTTCGCTAGGCGAGCACGCAGCGAAGCTTCGCTAGGCTTTCGCTAGGCGAAGCAGTCGCGAATGTGACAGTATCTGCTTTTATTCCGTTTTGTTCTAACCTGTTCTTTGTGTTGCCATGGCCTTGTTATCTTTTGATTTCATCCTGCTTGCCTAACCCCTTTTGTTGAGTTTTTGTGAGGGCTCACATATTCTCGCAGGGATACCCTCCGGAGGTTTATTCCGATTTCCCGTACTGATTGGTTTTCTTTGATGGCATCAGCTTGGGAGAATCTCAGGGTCGCTTATCCTTTAATTGCTGTAACTTCGGATCTTGATCCGTGTGGTATTTTACTTCTTCCCTTTTATTTCTACTGTTTCTTAGCTGGAAGACCTCGATAGGAGGCAATGTTTGAGCCCCTTGGTGGCATTTTTTCTATTTCAAGATATATGTTTTGTGTGATGTGATTGTTTCCCCATAGGATGCGAGGCTTCGCATAGTCTCCCGTTTGCATGCCAATTTAGGTAGCACTGTTCCTCCGCCTAGGACTTCCTTTTTGCATGCGCGTTCCTACAACGCAAACAAAACCTAAAACCCAAAGCAACACGTTTACTCCTTCTACTACAGGCGAGTAAGTCTCCAAAGGTCGAGCATCCGGTAGATTGCGTAGTAACGTTGTTCACCCCGTAACATAATCCATAACCCCGTAGTTAGTCGAACTACGGCTTGCTCTGATTCTCATTCCAGATGAGATACGTAGGCATAAGACGCGATGTCTTAGCGAGCACAATTACCCCCAACCCATAGGTCAGCCGAGCTACGAAGACTCTGATT
Source organism: Lathyrus oleraceus (assembly GCF_024323335.1). Taxonomy (NCBI): domain Eukaryota; kingdom Viridiplantae; phylum Streptophyta; class Magnoliopsida; order Fabales; family Fabaceae; genus Lathyrus; species Lathyrus oleraceus. The sequence continues at coordinate 334,294,676 of NC_066581.1, forward strand.
CTCATATTCAGATGAGATACGTATGCAGTGGATGCGACATCCGCGCGAGTCATTTCTCTCAACCTTTTTAGTAAATAGCACATTAGGCAAAACCGTACCCTTTAAACAGAAACCGCATAAGTGGATCTCGTAGAGTACTACGGATGCGTAGGGGTGCTAATACCTTCCCTTCGCATAACCGACTCCCGAACCCAAGATTTGGTTGCGAGACCTTGTCTTTTTCTTTCCTATTTTCAGGTTTACTTCGAGCGTTTCCTTTCCCTCCTTTGGGATAAATAACGCACGGTGGCGACTCTCCTGTCTTTTTTCTTCGCCGGTTGTTTTTTTTCGCACTGTATTTTTTCAGGTTGCGACAGCTGGCGACTCTGCTGGGGAATTTAGAAGTTGACCTCTTGCTGGTCCATCTTCCCTAAGCGAGTCCCTCCTAGCTTGTGTGTTTTCTTGTTTATTGAGTGTTCATTCTTTTGTGCAGTTACTTATTTGCCTAATTGCATTCATGTACATATGTTTGCTGTATCTGCTGCTGTTTGTTTGTTTGTTGGGATGGGGTGTTCTACGAGAGATAAGCCCATTACCCAGGCTTGAGTGTACACACAGGTTTTAGAGTGGATGTTCATGAGGCTTGCATGGCATGTTGCTGCGTTAAGTCGTTCGTGAAGAACCACACCCAGACGAGGTTTCTCTTGGATATACTATGTCCTACGGATGTTCCGTAACGACATAATATTCCCCTAGAAATTGTCGACTCTGGTGACCATTTCCCGAGAACTCAGTCGAGGCCTCTCCTCCGAGACGTGATTATGTTAGCTCTGGTGGGCGCATTCTCGCTGATCAATCCGAGGACCCCGAGACTGGGAACTTGCTTTAGGATGTCCTGTTGAGGGGAGTCAGTGGAGGTCTTTTATTCCGTAATAATGCCAAACCTTCAATGGTAAACGTATTATTCGCAACTGAAGGGCTGAAGTTGACGAACTTCTGTTCTTAGAACCTACCAGTGAGGGGCGGGCTAAATTCAGGAAACCTTAACCTCCGACCAACCCGGTTTTCTGGAGCAGTGCTTTGATCTCGTATTATATTCCTCAGTGGTTTTCCCTTCAGACAGTGCAACCTGACAAATGCTCAAGCAGATACAGCAATCCTGATTGACACGCCGCTGCATTACATTCACATCATCACATCATTCTGCATTCATATCATTTAACACATGTTTATCCATTTCTAGGGGGTTTACATCTTCTTCTTGATTCCGGTCGGGGTTTTTTTTCTGGTTCTCTTAAGATGGATATTGGCAGAAAGAGACTCGTCGCCTACAAGTTTCCGGTGGTCTGTTTGGAGCCCATCCAACAACTGATGAAGTTAATGGATCCTGGTTCTCTAGAAGGATTCCGAGAGGATTACGGTTTAATTCTAAGTTTCGTCGCGGTTCTTTCCAAAGATCAACATGATGCTCTCTTCACACTACTGCAGTTCTATGACCCTCCATTAAGGTGCTTCACATTCCCGGATTATGTTTTGGTCCCTACTTTGGAAGAGATTGTCAGTTTTCTCAGAATTCCCATCAAGTCACAGTTGCTATTCTACAGCTCGGAGTGTCTGCCCGATCTCAGCATGGTTGCTTCAACCACATATTTGAGGGAATCAGTTTTGAAGGCTAATATGTGTCAGAAGGGAGAAGTTAACGGTTTTCATCTGAGTTTCTTATTGGGAGAAGCAAAGAAGAAGCTTGAAGATGGTGACCAGAGGGGTTTCAATGCTGTGTTGGCTCTTTGTGTGTATGGGATTGTCTTGTTCCCTAATGTCGCCAAATTTATAGACGTAGATGCCATACGCCTCTTCGTGTTGGGAAATCCAGTGCCGACCTTGCTGGGAGATTTCTTTCATTCAGTGCACCACAGGAATAAGAATAGAAAAGGAGGATTGTTGAATTGTTGTGCGCCTTTGTTTTATAAGTGGTTCAGTTCTCACCTACCCAAGTCAGGAGCATTCATTGATGTCAAGGACTCGTTGAGTTGGTCAAAGAGATTGATGGGGTTGAGAGCTGAAGATATTTCTTGGTGGTCTGACCGGAGTTTGCTTCAGGCAGATATTATTCACAGTTGTGGGAACTTCCCGAATGTTCCGTTGGTAGGAAGAAAAGGAGGAATCAACTATAATCCTTCTCTTGCAGTTAGACAGTTTGGATATGCCTTAAGAACTCCGCCGGTGGAAAAGGATGTGGAAGAGTATCTGTTTTTCCATTCTTCGCCTGATTTGACGGTATCCCGTAAGGCAGCTGAGGCCTGGCTCAAGGTGATCAAGAAAGGAAGAATTGTTCTTGGGAAAGGAGATTGTAGAGCTTACCCTCAGTATGGAGAATGGCTTCAAGGAAGAATCGAAGAGTTTGGTCTACCGTTTCCTATTGAAGAACCCTTGTATTCACCTACTCTCGAGCAGTCAGCAACGGTGAGCCGAGAGGAGTATGACAAGTTGAAGAACACCACGGAAGGACTTCAAATCGAGAACTCGGAGTTAAGGGAGAAATTGCAAGACTGTATGCATCGATTCCATGAGTCAGAATATCAGAAGGAGGAAGCCGTCAAATTGCAAGAGGAAGCCGAAAGGAAATTTGCTGTGGAGGTGAATTTCTTCAGGAAGACAGACGAAGCCTTGAGATCATCCAGTTCTGAGTTGAGGCGAGTCAAGCAGCAGTTAATGGATGCTCGTGGTAAATTAGCTGGGTGGCAAGAGCGATGGGATGCATTTTCAACTTCTCGGAAGACAAAGGAGGAAGAGACGGTGGCTGAACTGACTGGTCAGATAGAGAAATTGAAGACTTTGCTGAAGGGGAAGAACCATGAGCTGCTGTGTACCCGATCAACTAATGGTTATATCACAGATCAACTTAATGAGGCTCAAGGATATATCGAAGAACTCAAGACGCTGGCAAGTTTGAAGAAATCCAGACTTGAAGAGGTATTTGGAGAAGATGATGGGAATTACTACGGAGAACACATCAACGAACTGGATAGGATCATTCGCAAGAGGAATCTGCTTATCCGACGTTTGACAGAATCTCCAGAGCATCCTGACACGGTGGCGCTACTGGATAAAGTGAGGAACGGTCCTTATGGGTTGCATACAGGAGGCTGATTTCTGATTTGCTTGTTCCTCTCTTTACTTACTGCTTTGGTGTTATGTAGTGATGATCCACAGGCTTGTTGTGGAGATCCTCCTTTGATGTATTTTTGGCTAAGACCCTTTCCTTGAACTCATTTGTATGATGGTTTCCCTTTATTACATCTTGATCTCAGAAGTTTATCCATGACTCGGCCTTCTTGCACTACCCACTTGATGTGAGACTGGAATCAAGGGGGTAGAATACCTTTTGGAATTGATAAACATGTCATTGCATTTACATATTCATTGTCATATCTTGCATAACAGGTACCGCTGCGGTGTTCTCATATTGTTTGGTGTTCCACTAGCAGGATAGCTGACTCAGGCATTCACCGATACGGTACCCGGAGGAATCAACAGAGAACAATGGAAGGTGTACAAGCAGAGCTCGCTGAGATGAGGGCCCGCATGACCCAATTCATGGATGTGGTTCAAGGGGTGGCTCAGGGACAACAAGAGCTCAGGCAGATAATACAGGGGAATCCCCCTGCTCAACCAGAGACAGTGACTGATCCTCCAGCTGGAGAGGTTAACGGACCCAGTGGACCAGGGCCTATCCCGATCCCGCACGCCAACCCCGGTCAACAACCCGTTCATGATGATCAGGACGATCAGTTTCCCCCACTTCAGGAAGACTTTGGCATGGGTCATGGCGTAGACCCCATGTTCAGGAGATTGGAAGAGAGGTTGAAGGCAGTGGAAGGACAGAATCCTTTGGGAGTAGACGTTGCTGACTTAGGGCTGGTCCCAGGTGTGAGAGTGCCACCGAAATTCAAAGTCCCGGTCTTTGACAAGTACAAGGGCAACTCTTGCCCCAAGACTCAGGTGCAAGCCTATTTCCGTAAAATGGTTGCATACTCTGATGACGAGAAGCTACTTATGTACTTCTTCCAGGACAGCCTAGCTGGGGCATCCTTGGAATGGTATATGAGGCTGGACAGAGCCCACATCCGTTGCTGGAGGGATTTGGCGGAGGCCTTCGTGAAGCAGTATCAGTATAATGCAGACATGGCTCCGGACAGAACTCAACTTCAGAATCTGTCTCTTAAAAGCAATGAGTGCTTCAGGGAATACGCTCAACGCTGGAGGGAGACAGCTTCCCGTGTTCATCCCCCTATGTTGGAGAAAGAAATGGCCAACATGTTCATGAATACGTTGCCTGGACCTTATCTGGAGCGTCTGGTGGGGTGCAATGCTTCCAACTTTGCTGATGTGGTCGCTACCGGAGAGAGGGTGGAGAATTACCTGAAGACCTGCAAGATCCAAAGTGGAGGAGGATCCTCATCAGGGGTAAAAAAGTCGTTCGTTGGAGGGCATAAGCAGAGAGAGGGGGGAGTGAATTCTTTGGCTTCCTATCAGAACAGAGGTGTTAGAAGGAATAATTTTCAGAATTATCATCAACAACCGTATGTTGCGGCGGTGACCATTCCAGCTGCAGTGCCACAACAACAACAACCACCGCAGCGTCAACCAGCTCAGTACCAACAGCAGCAACAACCGGGTAACAGACCCGCTTATCAACAGAGACAAAGGATGATGGATCGGCGTTTCGACACCATTCCAATGTCGTACGCCCAGTTGCTTTCTAGTCTTCAACAACTACAGCTTGTGCAATTACGCACTCTGGCTCCTCCTGTTGGTAGACTTCCGGTGGGTTACGACGCCAACGCTAGGTGTAGTTTCCACTCTGGGGCACCTGGCCACAACATTGAGAACTGCAAAGCTTTTAAGCACGTAGTTCAAGACCTCATAGATTCAAAGGCCATCGACCTTGCACCGGCTCCGAATGTCGTTAACAATCCCATGCCGCAGCATGGTGGTGCGAATGTTAATTTGGTAGAAGGAGAAGCCAAGTCCATTAAGGATGTGTTGAAGTTGAAGACTCCATTGTTGGATATCAAAGGATGCTTGCTGAAGGCCGATGTTTTCCCCGGTTGTGGGAAGGGTTGTTTGGATTGTGCTACTCAGAGTGGAGGTTGTTTGAAGCTACAGCAGGGTATCCAGGCCTTGCTCGACAAGGGTATCCTCCAGGTTGAAGATTTGTCTGTCCGAGAGTCTATGGAAGGGGTCGAGGAAGAAGGGTTTGAAGGTGCTACTGAAGAGTTCCTAGATGTTGTTCCTGCTGATTCTGCAGTCCATGATGATGTATTTACTCTTTCCAATATGGTTGACTCTTTTGTATTTGAACTTGATTCCGATGTTTCGGATGTTTATGCTCCAACAAATGAGGTTTCTGAGTACGACTGTGACATTGCAACTATAACTATTTTCTATCCAACTAATCAGATCAGTGTGCCAGAAGCGCAACCCGCGCCACCAGTGCGACGACCTACTATGACCATCACAACCCCTGGTCCTTTACCCTTCACCAGTGAAAGGGCCATTCCGTGGCATTATGGGGGGAGCGTGTATACGCACGATCATAAGGTGGAACGGCCACTGAAAGTAGAAGAGGGTCAGAAGCCTGAACTTGAAGGTCCCGCAGTGGATAATGTTGGTGGAATCTGGCGATTCACCAGGAGTGGTAGATTGCTCTCACCACCGGTTACCCAAGCTGATAATGCTGATGCTGTGGCGAAAACCAAAGGCAAGCAAGTCGTGAATGAGGGTACCTCTACACCCCAAGCTGGTTCTGAGCCCACTTTCGCAAGGGACGTGGACGAGCTTCTGAGAATCATAAGGAAAAGTGATTACAAGGTAGTCGATCAGTTGATTCAGACTCCGTCCAAGATATCCATTCTCTCACTCCTATTGTGTTCGGAGGAACACAGGGAGGCACTTCTGAAGGTTCTTAATGCTGCATATGTGCCTCAAGAGATCTCAGTAAACCAACTAGAAGGGATCGTTGCAAATGTTCATGTAGGCAACGGGTTAGGTTTTACCGATTCTGACTTGACACCGGCCGGACGCAATCATAACAAGGCTCTGCACATCTCGATGGAATGCAGAGACACCGTGCTATCGCATGTTCTGGTGGATACAGGCTCCTCTCTCAATGTGCTACCCAAGAGAGCCCTGTCAAAGTTAGAAGTAGAGGGTTTGGTCTTGAAACCTTCAGATCTTATTGTGAGAGCCTTCGATGGTTCTAAGAGATCGGTGTTGGGAGAGGTAGAATTGCCAATTCTGATTGGATCACAAACCTTCAACACTGTCTTCTACGTGATGGATATCAGTCCTTCCTACAGTTGCCTGCTGGGTCGTCCTTGGATCCATAATGCTGGGGCAGTCTCTTCAACTCTACATCAGAAGATTAAGTTTCCGGTCAACGGACGAATTATCACCGTCTGTGGTGAAGAGGACATCCTGGTCAGTAACCTGTCTACATTCAAGTATGTAGAAGTAGAAGGTGAAATTCATGAGACTCTGTGTCAAGCTTTTGAGTCAGTTCAAGTCAAGGATGCAGCTCCGGTGGAAGAAGTTAAAGCGGGTGCCTCCATCTCATCCTTTAAGCAGGCACAGGCCGTGGCGGATTCAGGTGTTGCTCCCGGTTGGGGGCGTCTGTTGGAATTACCAGTGAAAGAGGATAAGTTCGGGATTGGGTACCAGCCAACTCTGACTTCTACAACTTCAGCACTTCAGACTCTTCAGGGGCCGATCACTTTCTCCAGTGCTGGCATCATTCAGTATGGTCAAGTCTCTGCTGTCAACGAAGAAGATGGGGATAGTGACTGCGACATCGACAACTGGGTGCGTCCGAGGATCCCGGGTGAAGTCATCAACAATTGGTCTTCTGAAGAGATTATTCAAGTCACTCTTCTTGAAGAGTAATTTTCTTTGTTTATCCATGCATATCCAAGTCTTACGTTCCACCCAGGGCGTAACGACTCATTGTAGGGCCCGTCTATGTGACACTTGCATTTTTTTATCATAAATAAAGGACGTCTTTTCGCATTCAAATATTTCGTTCCCTGTCTTTCTATTTTTTGCAGTTTTTCAAAAAAAAAAAAAAAAAAAATGGCAATGTTTTGTTTAGTTTCCACATTTTTTTCACACTCATAAGCACATACCATCACTCATGCAGATGCACATCACCGGATCCTATTGATAACGTTTCTGCTACGGCTCGCTTCGACTTTGAAAATCCAATATTTCAAGCTGAAGAAGAGGATGATGAAGATTGTGAACTCCCTGAAGAACTCACCAGGTTATTAAAACAAGAGGAAAGGGTCATTCAACCGCATCAAGAGTCTGTTGAAGTGATTAATCTCGGCACCGAGGACGCCAAGAGAGAAATCAAGATAGGGGCTGCTTTAGAAGACAATGTGAAGAAAGGGCTGATTGAATTGCTGCAAGAATACGTTGACATCTTCGCCTGGTCTTATCAGGACATGCCTGGGCTGGACACAGACATCGTGGTACACCGCTTGCCTCTCAAAGAAGGTTGTCCTCCGGTCAAGCAGAAGCTCAGAAGAACAATACCAGAGATGGCTGTCAAGATAAAGGAAGAAGTGCAAAAGCAGTTGGATGCAGGGTTTCTAGCAGTCGCCAATTATCCGCCATGGGTTGCAAACATCGTCCCAGTACCTAAGAAGGATGGAAAGGTACGGATGTGTGTCGACTACCGGGATCTGAACAGAGCTAGCCCTAAAGATGATTTCCCATTACCTCACATCGACGTTTTGGTGGATAATACAGCTCAGTTCTCGGTATTCTCCTTCATGGATGGCTTTTCTGGCTATAACCAAATCAAGATGGCACCAGAAGACATGGAAAAGACAACTTTCATAACCCCATGGGGCACCTTCTGCTACAAGGTGATGCCGTTTGGTCTGAAAAATGCCGGAGCAACATATCAACGAGCTATGGTAACTCTGTTCCATGATATGATTCATCATGAAATCGAGGTTTATGTTGATGATATGATTGCCAAATCTCAGACAGAAGAAGAACATTTGGTGAATTTGCAGAAACTGTTTGAGCGTTTGAGGAAATTCAAGCTGAGGCTTAATCCGAACAAGTGTACTTTCGGGGTGAGATCGGGAAAATTGCTGGGTTTTATTGTTAGCGGAAAAGGGATTGAGGTGGATCCTGAAAAAGTGAAAGCAATACAGGAAATGCCTGAGCCAAGAAAAGAGAAGCAAGTCCGTAGTTTCTTAGGGAGGTTGAACTACATTGCAAGGTTCATCTCTCACCTAACAACCACGTGTGAGCCAATTTTCAAATTGCTGAGGAAAGATCAGGCTATCGGGTGGAATGAAGATTGTCAAAGGGCTTTTGAGAAGATAAAAGAGTATTTACAGAAACCTCCAATCCTTATACCTCCAATTCCTGGGAGACCTCTGATAATGTACCTATCAGTGACTGAGAACTCGATGGGGTGTGTATTGGGACAGCATGACGAGTCTGGTCGAAAAGAGCATGCCATATACTACCTTAGCAAAAAGTTTACCGACTGTGAAATCAAATATTCGCAGCTTGAGAAAACTTGCTGTGCTTTGGCCTGGGCTGCTCGCCGACTGAGGCAGTATATGTTGAACCATACTACCTTGTTGATTTCTAAGATGGATCCAGTCAAATACATATTCGAGAAGCCAGCTCTCACCGGAAGGGTCGCTCGTTGGCAAATGATTTTAACAGAGTATGATATTCAGTACACGTCACAGAAGGCCATCAAAGGGAGTATTCTGTCAGACTACCTTGCCGAGCAACCGATTGATGATTATGAGCCAATGAAGTTTGAATTCCCTGATGAAGACATCATGTTCCTCAAGATGAAAGACTGTGAAGAGCCAGTTGTTGAGGAGGGACCTGATCCAAACGAAAAGTGGACTTTGTTGTTTGATGGGGCTGTCAATGCTAGAGTTAGTGGAATTGGCGCTGTCATTACAACTCCGAAAGGTGCCCACATGCCTTTCACCGCTCGTTTGACTTTTGAGTGCACAAATAATGAAGCTGAGTACGAGGCCTGTATCTTGGGTATTGAGCAAGCCATTGATCTGAGAATCAAGACTCTGGACATCTTCGGAGATTCAGCTCTGGTGATCAATCAAGTGAATGGTGATTGGAATACTCTCCAACCCACTCTGGTCCCCTACAGAGACTACACGAGAAGACTGTTAACTTTCTTCACAACAGTAAAATTGTATCATATACCTCGTGATGAGAACCAGATGGCAGACGCACTTGCTACTCTATCCTCCATGATCAAGGTAATTCGTTGGAACCATGCTCCCAGGACCGATGTGATGCGCCTTAACAGGGCCGCGTATGTGTTTGCTGCTGAACTGGTAGTCGATGACAAGCCCTGGTATCACGATATCAAGTGCTTTATGAAGAATCAAGAGTACCCTGCAGGGGTATCCAACAACGACAGAAAGACTTTGAGAAGATTGGCAGGCAGTTTCTTCTTGAACAAAGACAATGTGCTGTATAAGAGGAACTTCGACATGGTTTTGCTCAGATGCGTGGACAGACACGAGGCGGACATGTTAATGCAGGAAGTTCATGAAGGTTCCTTCGGTACTCATGCCGGCGGACATGCAATGGCTAAGAAATTGTTGAGGGCGGGTTATTATTGGATGACCATGGAATCAGATTGTTTCAAGTATGCTCGGAAGTGTCATAAATGCCAGATTTATGCTGATAAGGTGCATGTACCGCCGAATCCTCTGAATGTGATGTCTTCGCCGTGGCCGTTTGCCATGTGGGGCATTGACATGATTGGAAAGATTGAGCCGACTGCTTCCAATGGGCATCGCTTCATCCTTGTTGCCATCGACTATTTCACCAAGTGGGTCGAGGCAGCGTCGTTCGCGAATGTCACCAGACATGTGGTTGCCCGTTTCATCAAGAAAGAAATCATTTGTCGCTATGGGATTCCCGAGAGAATCATTACTGATAATGGTTCCAATCTCAATAACAAAATGATGAAGGAGTTGTGTCAGAACTTCGACATTCAGCATCACAATTCTTCCCCTTACCGCCCTAAGATGAACGGCGCTGTTGAGGCGGCAAATAAGAACATAAAGAAGATTGTGCAGAAGATGGTCGTCACGTACAGAGATTGACATGAGATGCTACCCTTCGCCTTGCATGGGTACCGTACTTCAGTACGTACGTCGACAGGGGCAACCCCTTACTCCCTTGTGTATGGTATGGAAGCTGTCCTACCTGTTGAAGTGGAGATTCCTTCTCTAAGAGTTTTGTTGGATGTCAAGTTAGACGAAGCCGAATGGATTCGGACAAGGTTCAATGAGTTGAGTCTTATCGAAGAGAAGCGAATGGCAGCCATTTGTCATGGGCAGTTGTATCAGAGTCGGATGAAGAGAGCCTTTGATCAGAAAGTGCGTCCTCGTTGTTTCCAAGTTGGAGATTTAGTTTTGAAAAGGATCCTTCCTCCTCAGACAGATCACAGGGGCAAGTGGACTCCTAACTATGATGGACCGTATATTGTCACCAAGGTTTTTGATGGTGGGGCCTTAATGCTTGCAACTATGGAGGGTGAAGACTTCGCTTCCCCTGTGAACTCAGACGCAGTTAAAAAATACTTCGCATAAAATAGACCCGCTGGACAGTAAAAAGAATAGTCCAGGCAAAAATGGGCATCCCGACGAACCAAGAAAATGAAAAGGTTCGGGCAAAAATTAGGGATCAAAAAATAAAAAAAAGATTGTACACCCGGTAAGTTGAAAACCTGAAAAGGCAACTTAGGCAAAAATGGGTATCCCGGTGGATCGAAAACCCGAAAAGGGCGATCCAGGCAAAAGTTAGGGATTAAGCGAAGGACTGCGTTCTGAGTAGCTCTGAATCTCATCTCGTGCCAATGACTGGAAATTTTTGAAGGATAGGAAACAGTCCAATCACTCTTTCAGAAAGCTGATCATCTGGAGGATCTTGAAGACGGGCAAGTCATAGCAGAATTGGAACCCAATAGAAATCCACTTCACATTGCCATTAGATTAATTTTTGTTTTATCTATTGTGCGATTACCTCTTTCCAGGGATTACTTCTTAATGTAAATGCCTATTCAGAGGCCATTCAATCAATAAAATCATGTTATTCAGTATATCTCTGTTTTCATTTTCATTTTACTGTTTTGTTTGCGAAAATGACGTCCGAATTTTTGATAAACATTGCATCATGACACATAAGGGCTTTACAGGTACATGCTCAGTAAACATTTAAAATTGCTGTAAATTTTGAGTGCCTTGGATCGTCTATTCAGAACAGATACCCTCGGGGCATTTCTTTAAAATCCCCTTGCAGATGATCGTGAATATCTTCCCCAGAAGTCACCAACAGACTTCGGTGTCTTATCCCTGTAGAGCTAATTAGAGCGTTGGATTCTTCAATCCCCAGCAGGTTTTCACCACTGTACTTCCCCAAGCGTTTGTTTCAGGACATACACTCCCCAGTAGAGTTGACAGTGCCAGACTATATATCCCCAGCGGAGTTGACAGTGCCAGACTGTATCTTTCCAGCAGAAGTGGCTGCTCCTTAGAGTTCGATGCCAGATCGATAGTCCCAATGCCAGATCCATGGTTTCTTTCCTTGAAGCAGAACCTCGGTACCGTATCAGTGTTTGCTCCCCCTGCTGAGTCATCTCTCGCAAATCGTGGTTGCCAGAACCATTGTAGCTTTCCTCAGCAGCAGGCTTCCATTGCCATTCTTTCCCCGATCAGAGTCTCGGTATGGCCAGAACACCGCATGGCTAGTCATCTCCCCACAGAGTTCATTGTGGTGTGTATCTCCAGCAGCCTGGCCAGAGCCCAGAGGATGGTAATCATTTCCCCAGCAGATCCCCTTGCCTCGGCTTGGCATTCTACCCAGCATTTCGCATCCCTGCATGTAGAATCATATTGCATTGCATCCTTCCAAATCGCGTAGCATTTCCATTTTCATGGAGCATTACGCCATTGAAAAATTCAAACATACGCATGTAAGCATAAAACATTCTCGGTATCCCAAGTGATAAGCTAGAAGTTGTTTCCAGTACTCAAACTGAAGATTGTTCATGACTTACCTTTGTTATCCCCAGCAAGTGTCATTGGCCCATGCGCCGCCTCTATTATCATTCCCTATTTCTGCCGATGCTGACAGGCATGAAGTTTTCCGGTATCCAGACCGAAGTGGCATTCAGGCCAGTTTTCCGGTATCCAGACCGAAGTGGCGTTTAGGCCAGTTTTCCGGTATCCAGACCGAAGTGGCGTTCAGGCCAGTTTTTCGGTATCCAGACCGAAGTGGCGTTCAAGCCAGTTTTCCGGTATCCAGACCGAAGTGGCATTCAGGCCAATTTTCCGGTATTCAGACCGAAGTGGCATTCAGGCCAGTTTTCCGGTATCCAGACCGAAGTGGCATTCAGGCCAGTTTTCCGGTATCCAGACCGAAGTGGCGTTCAGGCCAATTTCCGGTATCCAGACCGAAGTGGCGTTCAGGCCAATTTCCGGTATCCAGTCCGAAGTGGCATTCAGGCCAGTTTTTCCGGTATCCAGACCGAAGTGGCGTTCAGGCCAGTTTTCCGGTATCCAGACCGAAGTGGCATTCAGGCCAGTTTTCCGGTATCCAGACCGAAGTGGCATTCAGGCCAGTTTTCCGATATTCAGATCGAAGTGGCGTCCCGGCCAGTGTTCCGATGTTCAGATCGAAGTCCTTTCCAGTATTCAGACTGATGAGCGGCATTCCGGCCATGGTTATTTCTGTGTTACCATTTATTTTGGTATGCAAGTTAACATTCTTTATTCAGACTGACTCTCACCGTACCAGACGGATTCTTCTTTCAAGACCACCTCTTTGCCGATTCTGACAGACATTGTTACTTCATTTCACTTCAGTGCAAATTTTTGGGCTTTTATTGTATTCAATCCCTTGACACCTCGAAAGCACGAAAGCAGCTGTCATCTTCCTTCCGGGTCTCCAGTTGATTGAATAGGGGCAGCTGTAATACCCCAAAATTTACCCTTCTTTTTTTTTTTCAAAAAAAAAAAAAAAAAAAAAATTAAAATTAAAATAAATAATTAAAATATAACAAATTATTTTGGACTTGGGTCTCCCTCATTCCAAGCCCACAAGTCCACGAAAATCAGCTATAAATATAAGAGTTTCAGTAGGGTTTCAGACACTTGGAAATTCCCTGAGAAATAGACTTGGAGTTCACGTGGAGTTTCAAACCTAGGAACTACTCTGCAGCAACCTTCGGGCAGCCCTGAGAAGTTCATTCCGCCTCACGCAAACCCTAAACGTTGCTTCGCCAATCCGGCCTTGTCTTCCAATTTTAACAGGTCTCTCATCAGGTATGCCTCTGTTCCTATTACTCTATGCCTCGGGTTGAATACTGAATATATGAAGTAACCTCAGGTTTGGCCCACAGGGTTATATTTGTGTATGAATATGTGATTTATGCCTTGACTGTTTAACAATTTCGTTTATGAGGTGAATGCCATAGGATCTGGAATCTTTAACATCGTGCAGGTACCAATGGGAAATCCAAATCCCGCAGGTGCTCGCTAGCCGCTTCGCTAGGCGAGCACGCAGCGAAGCTTCGCTAGGCTTTCGCTAGGCGAAGCAGTCGCGAATGTGACAGTATCTGCTTTTATTCCGTTTTGTTCTAACCTGTTCTTTGTGTTGCCATGGCCTTGTTATCTTTTGATTTCATCCTGCTTGCCTAACCCCTTTTGTTGAGTTTTTGTCAGGGCTCACATATTCTCGCAGGGATACCCTCCGGAGGTTTATTCCGATTTCTCGTACTGATTGGTTTTCTTTGATGGCATCAGCTTGGGAGAATCTCAGGGTCGCTTATCCTTTAATTGCTGTAACTTCGGATCTTGATCCGTGTGGTATTTTACTTCTTCCCTTTTATTTCTACTGTTTCTTAGCTGGAAGACCTCGATAGGAGGCAATGTTTGAGCCCCTTGGTGGCATTTTTTCTATTTCAAGATATATGTTTTGTGTGATGTGATTGTTTCCCCATAGGATGCGAGGCTTCGCATAGTCTCCCGTTTGCATGCCAATTTAGGTAGCACTGTTCCTCCGCCTAGGACTTCCTTTTTGCATGCGCGTTCCTACAACGCAAACAAAACCTAAAACCCAAAGCAACACGTTTACTCCTTCTACTACAGGCGAGTAAGTCTACAAAGGTCGAGCATCCGGTAGATTGCGTAGTAACGTTGTTCACCCCGTAACATAATCCATAACCCCGTAGTTAGTCGAACTACGGCTTGCTCTGATTCTCATTCCAGATGAGATACGTAGGCATAAGACGCGATGTCTTAGCGAGCACAATTACCCCCAACCCATAGGTCAGCCGAGCTACGAAGACTCTGATTCTCATATTCAGATGAGATACGTATGCAGTGGATGCGACATCCGCGCGAGTCATTTCTCTCAACCTTTTTAGTAAATAGCACATTAGGCAAAACCGTACCCTTTAAACAGAAACCGCATAAGTGGATCCCGTAGAGTACTACGGATGCGTAGGGGTGCTAATACCTTCCCTTCGCATAACCGACTCCCGAACCCAAGATTTGGTTGCGAGACCTTGTCTTTTTCTTTCCTATTTTCAGGTTTACTTCGAGCGTTTCCTTTCCCTCCTTTGGGATAAATAACGCACGGTGGCGACTCTCCTGTCTTTTTTCTTCGCCGGTTGTTTTTTTTCGCACTGTATTTTTTCAGGTTGCGACACCCTCATGGGTAATTTGTAATGAATCCCACATGGCCTTAGCAGTAGGACAATGGGATACACGATAGTATTCATCTACACCTAATGAGGAAATTAGGATATTTTTGGCTTTCCAATCATAGTTGTATTTCTTTTCATCATCATCGGTCCATTGTGCTTCAGGCTTAGGCACCAATTCATTATTCTCATTGGTCATGGTTATTTCAATTGGACCATTGAGAATAACGTTCCATATTTTTCTATATATGGAATTTATGTGCACCCGCATACAGTCTTTCCAATAACTATAATTTTCACCATTGAAAACGGGAGCTCTATTATAAGCTCCTTTAGGTTCGTTAGCCATTTTCTATCAAAGTTATATTTTGAAGCACAGAGTAAACCGGAGCTCTGATACCACTTGTTAGACTATGGCACAGATCTAGAAGGGGGGGTTGAATAGATCCCAATTAAAATTTGAGTCGGCGCTACCAATTAAAATTGGTTTTGAAAATTTGTTTTAAGTGCGGAAGCGGCCGAGGAAAATATAGTCTAAAACGAACTGTTATTGGAAAACCGGATATGCGTCAAGCCTATGGATTAGTGATAATGTAGAATACGAATCACTCCACTAGTTACACTATCAAGGATTTGTTTCACTAGCTAGGATTCCTAGTTCCAATGATTCAAAGAGTAAATCAAACTATATACACAACTAAGATAATTTTGGTTTAGGCAAGTTATCAAACACTTGGTGTGCAAAAACACTCCAAGTGATATTTATGTTGAGTAAGTGCTTTCAATTAATCTAGTACAATATTCTATTATACTTTGGATTCAAAAACAGAGGTTTAACCTCTTACTCAATTAATACCAAGGTTTGACAAAAGTGCTTATACCAAAATCACTTAATTTTTTAAGCTAAAACAATTATGCAGAAAATTAGAGAAGACAAAGATTTGATGAGGCAGTTCCCCCGCCGTCCTTGCTTCGGAGTACGTCTGCCCTCAATTCTAAAACTAGAATTGAGATGATTTAATAGATATCACCTGTTGAATTTAACCGTTTATACAAGGATTGCAAAGCAAATATACAACAGAACTCTCAAGATGTTGAATGTTGCTTCCACTCCTTGTTCCTTGATTCAAGATGAATCAAGCCCTTCGACTGTTGTTGATAAACCTCCCATTCCAGCCCCTTTGTTGAATAACCCTTAGTTCTTCAAATCCTCGGCCCGACTGATCTCAACTACAACAAATCGAACCCGAATTCTTCCCTTCAATATCACTGAATCTGCTACTAGATTGACGAAGACTTCCTCTTCTCAATCACCTTCGCTCAGCTGAAAATTGATGAAGAAATTCGTCCAAAAACCCCCAAACACAAACCAGTCTTGGAGGACAAAACCCCAACGGTTTTATTCAAGAAAAAACCTGTCACAAGCTTCAACCCGAACCGGATTCCCCAATCTCGGCTTCGAACCTTATCACCTTTAACCAATCACAAAGCACTTCAAAAATGGTTGTGTGTAGTTGATGTGTTGTGAGATGTTGAAGATGAAGATGATGAATCTTGGACACCTATTTCACTTTTTCTTGTTTCTTTGAACACTTGAATCAATTTGACAAATGTTAGTTGATACAAGTAACTAAACTTCTATATATAGTAACCAACTTACCAACCAAAAATAACAGCTTTTCAAACAGAGTGGAAAATATTCAGGAACTGAGTTTGCGCACGAGCGGTCGACCATAGCAGGTCTATGCGTCGATGCATGGCCTGCAATTTTGGACAGGCTGAAGAATGCTTTAGTATGCGTCGACCATAGGTCGGCGTGCGCTGACCCGTGGGAAAATGAAAGTTTCATGCGCCGACCCTATGGTCGACTCGAGTCTTCCATGCGCTGACCCGTGACCAACTGCACTAAGCCATGCGCCGACCTGTGGTCGACTCAAAGCTTCCATGCGCTGACCAGTGACCAACATCATTATGCTATGCGTTGACCCGTGGTTCATGCGCTGACCCTTGTGGTCGACTCAAACCCTGCAAATCTGCAAAAATTCATATTTTTGTGATTTTCATGCATTTTGTCATGATCACATTTTATCCACATATGTTGTATGAAATATAGCAGTTTTAGATGAGCATAGAAAAGGATATGTTGCATTTGTTTTGTAGAAGTGGAATCGACAATGCCGATTCATCCATGGTGGTCATTTGTCATCATCGAAACCTATGATTGTGTGTTGTACGACAATTTGCCTTTACACTATGAACTTTGGATTTTTAACTGGTATATTACGTTTCATAAAATTGTATCCCTCCATAGCTGTACATGTAGATAAAAATTATACATGAATAAAAAATATTCAAAATTAAAGGTAAATTTTGAGTACTACAAATAATACCACTTACCCGCTCAAAACCTTTTGCATTTCTTCATCAAGATGATAGTGTAACGAGCATAACAAAACTACAGTATTTTACTTCAGACATAAAATAACTTATTGTCAATGACCTTTATATAAACACTAAGAATAATTAATAGCGTGTATAAAATTGATTTATACATGAAAACAAAAATTAAATCATATATTTACTTATATATAAATGGTGTCATGTAACAATATTTTTTCTCCTTAACAAACTTATCTTATATGTGCATCTTGACATCGTTTCCTGAATTACCTTGAAATTGAATTTTCAATGGATCTATGAAACAATACTTTTTCCATTTCCTTTCAAGATACATCTCATGCAGGACCCTAATTAAAAGTTAATGCAAATGTCAAAACTTTATGTTAAAGTATGAGAGCAATGAATATAAATTGAAATCATCGCAAGAATTATACTTACGAGGACCACAATTGTATTATGGGTATGTCTAGTCAATCATATCCTTTCAAATTCCGAAAGACAACTCTTATGAAATACACAAGGTATTTGTGGATCATGTTTTGATTCAAACATGGAAAAATATGGATTCTTGTCTATCATACTAGATAGCCTCTGAATATTATCTAGTTGAGGTGGTGTGGTCTCAATATTGTGAACCGAGGTAGAACAATTATCTCTCGTGCTTACATCACCCATACGAACTTTCTCAACTACTTTCTCAGGCATGTCCAACTAATCTGGATTTGGGTGGTTAAGTACACTCATTGATTTCAATTTTTGCATCATAAAAACAACGGAATACAATACAAAAATAAGATCCAAAAATAATAACAACAACATAAAACACATAAAATTTAAATTATACTTATACCTCAATCACATTGTTGGCACATTTCTCTCGGTCAACCTCATCCAACCTCTTCACTCACAACATCTTTTCCCACTTCTTCTACAACTTCCTTTCTAGATCCCCCTCCTTCTGAACCTCCTGCAATATCTTCTCTCGTTCCTTCTACAATGTCCTCCCTCGCTCCCGTTCTCCTGCCACATCCTCTCTTGCTTCTTTTGACTCCACTTCTCCCGCCCATGTTCTAATACCACCCTTAGCTTTTCAACAAATATCTCTTAAATTTCTCTCCAACAGTATACTTGGTTAATTGGTTGCGATGATCTAAAGTGTAGCTTTAAGCCGACGCCTCTTCCAAGACCCCGAACACACCAACATGCTCCTCGGTTCCAATAGCTTCTACCAAGATGTCATCACGGGCCCTTGGAATGAAGCTACCAACTTTGGCTTGTTTAAAGAGTTCATCCTACAACATATTGAATTAACTAAAATTGATTTAACTAAAATAAGTAATGTTGGAAAAAGTATCTCCTTACAATATTTTCATCCATTTTGTGGGTAGCCTCTGATGTGAACAAGCCATCTGATCTTTGACGTGCCCTCTTCCATTTTTCATGGCGTGATGATGGAGATGGACTGCGATCAAAGATTCGAGAAGGATCTCCCAATTATAGTTCCCTTTGTTTCCTTTTTTCTGTAATCATTTTCTATTAAAGTTTATCATATCCTCCACGAGACAATCTATGTGGATAAATATTTCTAGCTCAATTCTTCTTTCCTTTTTGGCTCTTAGGCATGATTTCAGCAGTGGTGCAAGACTTTACAAAATCCTACGAAAATTCCTATCTATATGAATAATTCATGTATGAAGGCACTTCGTTATCGTTTGATTTTTTAATATATTCATTTGTGAGTTGTGTCACCAGCATACCCAAGCCATTTATTTTTTAGCATTTTATCCTATGGAACAATAAATACTGCCTATGTTTGTATAATAGAGTTGATATTAGTATTAAATCAAAAAAATAAATGGTCATATATATATATATATATATATATATATATATATATATATATATATATATATATATATATATATATATATATATATATATATATATATATATATATATATATATATATATATATATATATATATATATATATATATATGTAAAACAAATCAAAAAGTCATAATAAATACCGTAATATTAGTCCATATCCTATCTTTCAAGTCTCCGCCAACCACGTGTCAATTATCTATCAAAATAGTCACTTTGCCTCTACCTTGTAATGCCATGTAATCCTTAAAATCATCCAAATTTTTCTCATAAGCCTTTCCGGTTCTAAGATCAAAATTAACCAGGGAGAGAAGACTGTTATCATGGACTTTTTTAACCTTGGTACACACTGTGGCACCTCTAGCTTTTCTTTTACTTTTTGTTTTAACCGAGGTTGTAGCAGAAATTGTATGAGAGGTACTTGTCGAATCACCCATGTTTGTGTAAATTAAGAAAAATAGCAACATATATATAAATTACAAGAACAAATGTGACCAACTGAACCTGAACCAATGTATTCCTTGTGAGTCACATTAAGGTAATTAAGATTTTTAAACAACAACCAAACTAAATATTTCACATTTGTGTTTTGTGTTTACCTAGAACATATAAATAACAACACTAGATGGATTTTAATGATAATGTGGCAAACAAAACTTTATAAACTAAGGTTTACAATTGTTCATGGATCTTGAAAAGCATCATGAGAGTAGACAGTTGGTTGGAAAAACTGAGTATTGGAAGAGACTATGCAGGATAAAAAGTATTGTACTTCAACCATGTATAAAGCTTTGAGAGGAGAGAAAAACCAGGTAGATTGGAAGATCATATTTTACAACAATCATGCTCGACCACATGAAAAATTCACATTATGGCTTGTTCTTTTTTAGTGTCTGCCTACAAAAGAAAGACTTCAAAAGTTTGGTATCAATACTGATGAGAATTATAGCTTCTGCAATAAGTAAGAATCAATTGAGCACTTATTCTTTAAGTGCAACACCATAAAAGTGATTTAGAAATAGGTGATTAAGGTATTTGTCTATGAGAGGGATCCAAAAGAGTACAAGATTGAAAGAGATTGGATTATTAGAGAAACAAAGGGGAAATGTTGGGGTAACAACATCCTTAAAAATTTTGTTGAAGAAACAATTGATGCAGTGTGGAGATCCAAAAATGAAACAATGTTTAGTCACCAATTGTTGAATCCAAACTTGAGAAATATTATAGTTTATACCATTGTTTTCAGATTTAGTATGAATATAAAGTTAGCCACTCATGTTAGAAAGAGTAGTCTAAGCATAATTGTGTAAGCTTATATTTCCTGGATCCTTTGGATCGGTTGAATTAAACTTTTTGGAAATAAAAGTTATTTGATTCCAAAAAAAAGTGATGGTATCAAATGTCTTGCTTTTCTTAATTCAGAATACAACAACTAAACCCTAATCGGAATACACAACAAGTTATGATGAAACATATATGGAATAAAACAAGATTTCAATTTATACACAGACTCATAGAAAAGAAATACAAAAACTAAACCACAATTGGAATATAAGTTATGATGAAACATGTAAGTGGTATTACATTTCAGTGGTAACTGTTTGAGTTCTATGAACATTTCAGTGGTAACTACATTTCTAACAACATTTTAGTGATGAGAGATGAACATTACGTACCTCAAACGTGATGACGAAGCTTCAAAGAATTTTGAAAGAGATTATGTTGAAAGAGTTAATGTTGAAAAGAAATTTGATGTTGAAAGAGTTTTGATGAAAATCGCCTAGTTTTTTTAACATAATGACGATGAAACATGAAGTATTAATAGGTAAATGAACAATTAGAGTTTAGTTCTGGGAAGTAATCATGACAAAGATCAAACATGTCGGTTTTTACCGAGGGTATATATATATATATATATATATATATATATATATATATATATATATATATATATATATATATATATATATATATAATATATATATATATATATATATATATATATATATATATATATATATATATATATATATATATATATATATATTGTCGCACCTTGAAAAATGAGAACACGACTTAGCGAAGCGCAATTACACGCTTGCAATTATGGACTAAACATAGACCCCACCAAACTTTATTTATTCTTAAAAGGAAAGGGGAAATATCGATAAAACCCAAGAAAGAACGACAATGATTATGTTCCTCGCAACCAAAGGAGGGCTCGGGAGTCGATTACGCAAGGGGAAGATATTAGCACCCCTTACGCCTGTTATACTCAACAAGAACCATTAAGTTAATTATGTGTGTCATTGTTATATTAGAAATGTTAGGCTTCTCAAGTTATTATAAGGGAAGGAATAATATGATCAAAAGAAAAGAGAAGATGTTTTTGGATTTTTGTGACAAAGGGGACTAAACCGAAGTTTTTTATTAATGAGCCTGTCAAGATTTCGTAATCCTACTCCTACGTGTGGACCTTTCACCCAGGTAATCTTTTTTATTTCAATTTTATTAAGAAAAGGGTTTGAATATTTACAAGTGTTTTAGAGAGAATACGAACACTTATGGCTTGCAAGCTCTTACAACTTAGGCTCAACATCTGGGATTACGACTGGACCTTTCACCCAGGTAATCTTTTCCTTTCGATTTTAATTAAGAAAATGAATTAAAAAAAGATTAATGCAAGGGTTTGAAACCAAATTAAAATGATCAATGTACGAAAGTTTGAAATCAATCGAAATTGATTGGATATGCTTAAAAAAACTTGATGTAAAAAGTCCCCAAAAATAAGTCGAGTAAAATAAATAAATAAAAAAAGTTATTTGCAACACACTTAAAAAATTAACACGGAAAAAATAAAATCAACAAGTATTTAAAAATGTGACTATATAAGAGAATACAAAAAAATGGTAAAATAAATCGTAATAAGTTATAAATTTTTTCAATAAAATGGTTATTAAAAAAAAATAAATGAATAAAAAAAACAAGTGAAACAACACTGTTGTCACTAGGGATCAAACCCGTGGCCTGATGGGAAGCAACAAATACCTCAACCACACGACTATAGGTAACTAGTCGGAAATTAAATGCATCCATTAATACAAGACACAAAATTAACTGAATTAAAAAAAAAAAGTAAATGGGCCATGAATAGATCGACCCAAAGGGGGAGGCGGGTCGGTTTGCTTTAGACGAGACCCGATTGGTTTAAAAAACAAAAGGATAGAGAAAACCCTAATCCAAACGCATATCCCAATTCTTCTTCCTCAACGCTCAATGATTTTGTTTCCTCACAAACTCAACGATTCGTTCTCCTCCCTCCTTGCAACCTCGATTCCAGCATCGTCCCAAGATTCCGACCGCCGCCTCTTCGAATCCACATTGCCTCCTCACTGTGAATTTGGCTTTCCAATCGCGATTTCAACGACGCCTTCTCACCGCGACTTCGGCCACCCCACAAAACGCTCAGAAGAAGCCGAACCAAATGAATCCTCTCTGGTTCCTTGTTGAAGACAACGATCCCAACCCAGAAGATCGAGCAAATATGGAGTTAACTCACATAAGTGGCCAAAATCAACTAAAAGGCAACATGGATAATTAGAAACTTGATGGCATAGGCATGATAATCGATACATGATGATGCACAATGATAATGTTGTAGCTTACTTTGAATTTCAAAAGAGGTAGAAACAAATTCCAAATGTAATCTCAATTCAAACTCCCAAATTCAAAATGACTTCTAATGGAAAATGATTGAATGACAACCATGTGTAAACATGTAATGGTAGCTCTCTTTTGAAATGAAAATCACAAATACTTGATTCAAAAATTTATCTTACTTCAACTTTTAATTAAGTTCCGAGCCAATTTCAAATTTGAACCAAATGACACCTGTCCCTTTTCGAAAAAAGAAGAACAACAATCGGACTAATGGAATTATAATGCATGTATGAAATGAATGTTTTGCTAACCAATAACCAAATCAAATGGTCATGGGGCCATGATGCTGATGAATTAGGTGAATTGAATGAATGCAAGATGAATTAAATGGAGAAAATTTAGGGTATGATATATATATATATATATATATATATATATATATATATATATATATATATATATATATATATATATATATATATATATATATATATATATATATATATATAGAGAGAGAGAGAGAGAGAGAGAGAGAGAGAGAGAGAGAGAGAGAGAGAGAGAGAGAGAGAGAGAGAGAGAGAGAGAGAGAGAGAGAGAGAGAGAGCGCCCCATATAACGCCATATTTTGGGAGTTCATTTAAATTAACTATCACATCAATTTTTAGTAACAAATGAGATAAAAGATTAATTAATAATTACAAAAAAATATAAATAATGCATATAAAAAGGTATTTGAAAACGTGGATGCAAAATATATAACCCATCCGTCGACCATTTTACTAGGGGTGGTAATTGGATCCATTAAGACAAAATACATTCAATCTATCCGCTATATAAAAACTAAGTTAATGGATTGAACTAAGTCTATCCATTTATATGTCTATTAGATCTATTTTTAAAAAAAATATTTTTTAAAAAAAAAATTGAGAATAAAAAAAATTGATTTTTTTAAAATATTAAAAAATTGATTTTTTTCAAATATTTAAAAAATCATTTTTTTTGGAAAATACAAAAGTAGATTTTATTAGAAAAAAAAACATTTTTTTTTAAAAATACTAAAAACTGATTTTTCCCGAAAATTAAAAAATTGTTTTTTAGAAAATACCAAAAGTCAATTTTATTTTCGAAAAAGTCAATTTTTTGCAAAAATACAACAAAAACCGATTTGTTTTTTAAAAATATTTTTTTCAAAAATACAAAAAAATATTGTTTTTCCCGAAAAATACAGAAAAAAAGATTTGTTTTCCAAAAAATACAAAAATA
Organism: Lathyrus oleraceus; assembly: GCF_024323335.1. Classification (NCBI taxonomy): domain Eukaryota; kingdom Viridiplantae; phylum Streptophyta; class Magnoliopsida; order Fabales; family Fabaceae; genus Lathyrus; species Lathyrus oleraceus. Next base: position 334,318,653 of record NC_066581.1, read on the forward strand.
TTTGATTTTTTCCCGAAAATAAAAAGAATTGTTTTTTTTTGGAAAAAATATTAAAATACAAAAAATCTATTTTTTTCTGAAAAAATAAAAATTTGATTTTTTCAAATAAAAAGTGACTTTTTCCAAAGGTAAAAAAATCGACATTTTCAAAAAAAATTAAAAAATCTGTTATTATCAAAAATAAAAAAAAACATTTTTTTTGAAAAAAACTCGATTTTTTCAAATTTAAAAAAATATATTTTTTGAATTTTTTTTTTTGATGGATGGATATCCATCAAATAAAAATATGATAATGGATGAATTGAATAGATTTTATTCTTAATTGATGGATTTGATTTGATATTTTTAAGAAATTTTTATTGGATTGTTAATGTACTAATGAATTATTTATGTCCATCCATTAACAATTCGATCCACCCATTTTGTCACCTATAATTATAATCGAGGTTAATACAAATAAAAAAATAAAATAAAAAAAGCGAAAAGGGAAAGGTGCCATGTGACAGTAAACCAATTAAAAATAAAAATAAAACATATAATGCAGTAACTGAGATTCGAAGAGAACTCCCTCATATGTATATATTCCCCTAGTTTTTGTAATAATCGAGGGTGTAAGTTGTTTACATTTTAAAAAATAAATAAATAATGGCACTGCAGAGACATACGCATGGTGTAAGTCACCTTTCTGCTTTTCAAGTGAAGAACTACTCATGGTGTTCTCAAGGTACATATGCTGAAAGAAGTTGCACTTAACTATTTTGGAGCAACCAAAGGATCAACAATGTCATCTAAAAGGGTAACGAAGATGTCAACTAGTTTGACATGTTGATTACTGAGTTTCAAACTCTGAGGAAGGATGAACAAGATGCCTTTGAAAAGACTGAATTCAATAGAAAGCTTGTTCAAACGAGGGATTTTGAGAGAAGTGCTGAAGCAATGACCCAAAATATTGCGTCCACCTTAAGAAGAAAGGTTGGAGAAAAGATATTTTATGTGGATGTCTCCAATACTCACATGGATAATATGTCTTTCCATTCTAAAACAAATGTTCAGAAATGAAAGTGTGTTCTTAAAAGATGGACTGCCACTGGAAGATATCTAAGTGGAGAAGCTCTTAATTGAAAAAGAGTCATGAAAGATGATGAGCTAAGAAAGACTATAACTAGTGATGATCCTAGAGATGATAAACTAGTCAAGAAGCTGAGGAAAGTTTGTGAAACTATCATCATCAAACTTCAATTGATTGGACAAGATCAAGGTTCCCTCTATTGTTTATATTATGGAAAAGGGAACTAAGGAAGAAGAAAAATATGCAAATAAGAATGCACAAGATTTATTTTGAAGCACTGTTGTATAATGAGTTTATGAAGCTCCCTAATAATGATAAGTTGTTGAAGACAGTGGTAGAGCTTGTAGGAGATTGAGGTTGGCTACTATTCTAATCTCTGAAGATAAATGTTCTTCCTATGCCTTAGTCAAATTGTAGCAAAAAGAATGAGTAATATAGTTGATATATTGAAGATGTGTTGTAATCACCTGACTTTTGTGCTACTTCTGCTGCTGCTAATTCTATTGGGTGATATGATGTGCCATGTAACACCTCGAATTCAATTTATTTATTTAACTGAATTTTTATTTCTTTTATTTAATTACATGAGTGACTTAAATTATTTTAAACTAATTATGTGATTTATGTGATATTTTGTAGGGTTTATGGGAATTTGGTGTAGTTTATTTGATCATAATAATAGAATAATAATTAAATAAATAGAGAATAAGAGGTAAAAGGGGTTTGGGGGTAAAAATTAGAATTTGGGTAGAGTTTGTGTAATAAGGAGAGAGTGCACAAGAGTTGAGGGGTAAAAGTGTGAAAAAAAGGTTAATTATATTTTAGGTTAAAATAAATAGACAATGTGAGGGGAGCAAAACTTATTGATACGTAGAAGTTGTTAGAATTCGAAAAAAGAGACAAGTGTGAGAGAAGGAGAATAAGGGTTAGAGGGAGAAGAAAAACACCATAACCAAACTTCTTGAGGTGCAGAAAATTCAGATGGGGGGGATTATTCTTATATAGGTGTCATTGCAAGATGGATAAAGAGGGATCCCTGCCCTCCTTTAGGTTTTGTCATCTCTTTCACCATTAGTGAGATTTATGTATTTTTGGGTGAAATCGTGTGCAATCTATTATGCTTGCTGTGAAATATATGAAATTCGTATTTAATTTCATACTAAAAACTATACATGATGTGACTATGTGCATTTGAATGTTGTAGTTGTTGTTGATGTGTTTTGGTTTTATGAACATAAGATTAGATTCATGGTTAATTGATGAATATGATGATGATTATATGTTGAATTGATGATGGATGATAAAGACACTTGATGAGCTATGGGTTAAATCAATGGTATAGGTGACATGTTATGATAATTCACGTTAAAAATTGGATTGGGATAGATTTAGGTTGAAAAGCAAGGTTTAGAAGTGGAATTCTCGTGAAAATCTAGCAGAAAAATGCTACAGACTGATTTGATTCAAATCATGAGGTTACTCTGTGAAATTTTATTCGAATCATAGCCTCCTGGTGGCCTCTACGTGATTTGATTCGAATCACATATTACAGATGATTCGAATCATGAAGGCATATTTTGTTCAAAATAATATTTTCATCATAACTTGAGTTTCTTAACTATGTTTGAGGCACGATTCAAAGTATTGGGTAGTTAACATGACATATTACCTTATTATGTGCGTGAAAATATGAATAGTATGTTTATTTGCAATAAGTATTATGACACAGTTATTGAAAAATATTGTAATCGTAAATTGATGGTCTGCATGTGTTGAGTTTGTGATGTTGTAATGTTTTGAGTGAAGGTTGTTATGTGTTGATGAGAAGCATAATTTTTTTGTGTGATAAAATATCATGATGAGTTTAATAAGTTGTGAATTATACTTATGTGTATGAGTTGTAAACTGTCAAGATAATTATTTGTTGATGAATACAATTGTATGTTTTAGAATGTTTGTATAATTATATGATGACTTATAATTACATGTTGTTGATGTGATATATGATGTGGATTGAATAATTATGTGATATGAATATAATTATATGTGTTGTGTTGAGGTTCGTAGTTCAGAAGTGGAGACTACTTTGAATGTTATATTGCATGTTGTTTATGGTTAGAAGTGGAACCATAATGGTTGTTGTTGCATTATTTTGTATGACATGGATCATTTTGTGCCAGTGTGTTGAAAGAGGCGAGTCACGGGTTCAGAAGTGGGGACCAGTGGTCGTCCGAGGTTTAGAAGTGGGGACCCATGGTTTATATGTGGGGACACGACTCAAATGAGGAATAATTGTTACATGGACGAGACCTGTAAAAAACCTATGATGTCCAAATTGGTACCACATGCATGGAGTTGGGTTGTAATTCACATTGCATACATAAAGGCTATGTGAATTAAATTGTGGTGTTGTTGTGAAAATTGAATGTGTGATTTAAGCTACCCTTGCATTCTTTTACACTATTAATATATTTAAGCGTATTATCACCACTTTCTTGTTTTTTTGTGTGTTACTCTAAACATTATTATACAGATACTCAAGAGGAGTGAGTGCTACTGTGAGTTGGAATATTTCCTAGGAGCTTTCATTCTTTATTTTATCATTTATCGCTATTGAGTTAGTTTAATGCTCGATATATAATTTGTTTTTAGTTAATGTTTGAATGTTGTTAATTTCATTAAGTACCTCATCTGAAGAGACAATTGAAGCTATGATATTTATTTTGAGTTATGCTGCGAGTTTTGAAATTAATTGGAAAGTATGCATGTTATATTTGAGTAGCATCCTAAAGTGCTGATTTTATTCTTTATTTTATGAGTCAAGGTTTTAGGGTGTTACATAGTGGTATTAAAGCAAGTCGGTCTATCCGGCCAGGTTTTGTAATTTTGTATATTCCCTATTATTCAACATGTGTGTGAGATATTATCGGTGCTCGGTTGTTTTTCTTACTGCTTGCAAGCAGGAGAGGGATTGGAATAAATGGGGGAGAAGTTTAGGCTTCTCTAAGATGTTTCACGTATGAAGGATTGGGTCAGCTTGCCACTGAGGTCGAGAGTATAGTTGTCGTTGAGGTTGTGTTGTTTCCCAAACCCAAAGTGAGTAGGGATTCTAGATTCTTATATGCCGGTCAAATTGAAATGTCTTTGAGGGAGAATGATCAGGTACTTGTAATGTTTGCTTCTATGAGAGTGGAGAACGATGTGGCGGCTACTGAGATGCTGATGGTGTGTGAATTTCCTAATGTTTTTCCTAAAGATATTTGTTACTTCCCTCTCGAACGTAAATTTGAGGTCACCATGGACTTAGTACTTTGTACTAGACCCATGTCGATGGCTCCATATAGAATGTCTGCATCAGAGTTGAGCGAATTTAAGAAATAGTTAGAAGGATTTACTTGGTAAGAAGTTTGTTAAACATAGTTTTTCTCTGTGGGGAGTGCCAGTGTTGTTGGTTAAGAAGAAAAATGGTAGTATGAGGTTGTGTGTTGACTATCGACAACTGAGTAAGGTCACAATTAAGAACCATTATCCTCTTCCAATAATTAATGACCTTATGGATCAACTAGTAGGTGCTTGTGTTTTCAGCAAGATCGATTTGAGATCAGGTTATCATCAGATTCGTGTAAAACCAGAAGATATTCTGAAGACTGCATTTTGAAATCGATATGGTCACTAAAAGTATTCAGTAGTGTTGTTTGGTGTATTTAATTCTCCAGGTGTATTCATGGAGTATATGATTAGGATCTTCCCTACTTACTTGGATCAGTTTGTGGTTGTATTCATCGATAATATTTTGGTGTACTCCAAAATAGATGAAGAGCATGCTGGACATTTGAGGGTTATGCTACAGACCTTGCAAGAGAAGAATCTATATGCACAGTTGTCCAAGTGTCACTTATGGTTGCGTGAAGAGTGTTTCCTTGGTCATATAATTTCTAGTAGTGGTATTATAGTTGATCCATCGAAGGTCGATGCTATTTTGCAGTGGAGACTCCAAAGTCTGTTACTAAGATCAAAAGTTTTGTGGGTTTGGATAGTTATTGCAAAAGGTTTATATAAGGCTTTTCAAAGTTATATTTTCCTTTGACTCATTTGACTCAGAAGGGGCAAGGGTATGTGTGGGATGTTTAGTCTGAAGAGAGTTTTCAAGATCTTAAGAAGAAGTTGATGCCATCGCCAATTTTGATTATGCTGAATCCAAGTGAGTCCTTTGTGGTTTATTGTGATCTTAGTTTGGATTTGATTGAATAGTTGATGAGAATGGTGTTATGAGATTCTGAGACAAGGTTTATGTGCCAGATTTGCGAGAGCTTAAAAAGAGAATTCTTGAGGAAGGTTATAGGAGTGGTTTGAGTATTCATGCCAGTGCTACCAAGATGTATCAAGATCTGAAGAATATGATTTGATGGCAGGTATGAAGAAGGACGTTGCTCAGTTTGTTTATTCTTGTTTGACTTGTCAAAAGTAGAAGATTGAACATCCAAAGCCGTTAGGATTGATGCAATCATTGAGTATTCCTGAGTGGAAGTGGGATAGAATTTCTATGGATATTTTGATAAGTTTTCCTAAGACTTCTAAAGGAAGTGATACGATTCGGGTTGTGGTGGATAAGCTGAATAAATTGTCTCATTTCATTTCGATAAAGATCAGTTATCCATTGTAGAAGTTAGTTGAGGGGCATATCAAGAAGATTATCAGTTTGCATTATATTCCTTCGAGTATTATTTCATATAGAGACACGAGGTTCACTGTGAGGTTCAGGGAGAGTTTTTAGGAAGCCTTGGGAACCTAGTTATAGATGAGTTCTACTTATGATCTGTAGACAGAAGGTCAGATAGAGAGAACCATCCAGTCTTTATAAGATTTCCGAGAGATTGCGTGTTGGAGCATAGAGGTAGTTGTGATACTTATTTTCCGCTGATCGAGTTTACCTGCAACAACAGTTTACATTCTAGTATTGGAATGGCACCTTATGAGGCTTTATATGGTAGAAGGTGTATGACACCTTTGTGTTGGTATGATTCTGCCAAAAGTGCAGTGCTTAAGCAATAGATTGTTCAGTAGACTACTAAGAAGATCAAGATGATTTAGGAAAAGGTGAAAGCATCGCATAATAGACATAAAAGTTATCATGATAAGAGGAGGAAAACACTTGAGTTTCGAGAGGGAGATCATGTGTTCCTGAGATTCACTCTAGTGACTAGTGTTGGTCGCACTTTGAAATCTCGAAAGCTCACGCTGCATTTTATTAGTCCTTATCATATTTTGAAGAGAGTACGAGAAGTGGGCTATAGAGTTTCTTTACTATTACCTTTTTTATTTTTCATAGTGTGTTTTACATATCTCAACTTTGGAAGCATGTTCCAGATCCGTCTCATGTGATTCAAATGGATGATGTGCAAGTGAGAGATAACTTGATTATGGAGGCATCATCATTTTTGAATCGATGATCGAGAAGAAAATATATTGTTTTATGTGATGTTTGTACGGGGAGGACCTGCTGGAGGAAGCATGACATGGGAGCTAGAGAGTCGGACGAAAGAGTCTTATCCATAATTGTTTAATTCACGTAATTTTCGAGGGCAAAAATTCAATAATTGAGGGAGAGATGTAACACCCCGATTTCGTTTAATTTATTTAACTTAATTTTTATTGCTTTTTTTAATTACTTAAGTGATTTAAATTATTTTAAACGAATTATGTGATATTTTGGAGGGTTTATGGAAATTTGGGGTATTTCATTTGATCATAATAATAGAATAATAATTAAATAAATAGAGAATAAGAGGTAAAGGAGTTTGGGGGTAGAATTTAGAACTTGAGTAAAGTTTGTGTAGTAAGGAGTGAGTGCACAATATTTAAGGGATAAAAGTGTGAAAAGAGGGTTAATTATATTTTAGGTTATAATGAATAGAATATGTGAGGGGAGCAAAATTTATTGATACATAGAAGTTGTTAGAATTCGAAAAAAGAGACAAGTGTGGAGAAGGAGAACAAGGGCTTGAAAGAGAAGAAGAACACCATAACCAAACTTGTTTAGGTGTAGGAAATACAGATGGGGGTATTATTCTAATATAAGTGTTATTGCAAGATGGAGAGAGAGGGATCCTCGCCCTCCTCTAGGTTTTTTTTTTTTATCTTTTTCACCATTGTTGATATTTTTGTGTTTTTGGATGAAATTGTATGCAATCTGTTATGTTTGCTGTGAAATATATGAAATTTGTATTTTAATTTATATTGAAAACTATACATGGTGTGACTATGTGCGTCTGAATGTTGTAGTTGTTGTTGATGTGTTTTGGTTTTATCAACATAAGATTAGATTCATGATTAATTGATGAACATGATGATGATTATATGTTTAATTGATGATGGATGATAAAGACACTTGATGAATTATGGGTTAAATCAATGGTATATGTGATATGTTATGATAATGCACGTTAAAAATTGGATTGGAATAGATTTAGGTTGAAAAACTGGGTTTAGAAGTGGAATTCTCGTGAAAATTTAGCAGAAAAATGCTACAGACTGATTTGATTCGAATCATAAGGTTACACTGTGAAATTTTATTCGAATCATAGCCTTCTGGTGGCCTCTGTGTGATTTTATTCGAATCACATATTACAGATGATTCGAATCATGAAGGCAAATTTTGTTCAAAATAATGTTTTCATCATAACTTGAGTTTCGTAATTCTGTTTAAGGCACAGTTCAAAGTATTAGGTAGTTAACATGAAATACTACCTTATTATATGCATGAAAATATGAATAATGTGTTTATTTGCGATAAGTATTACGACACAGTTATTGAAAAATATTGTAATCATAAATTGATGGTCTCCATGTGTTGAGTTTGTGATGTTGTAATGTTTTGAGTGAAGGTTGTTATGTGTTAATAAAAAGCATGACAATTTTTTATGCTAAAGTATCTTGATGAGTTTAATAAGTTGTGAATTATACTTATGTGTATGAGTTGTGAATTGTCAAGATAATCATGTGTTGATGAGTATAGTTGTATGTTTTAGAATGTTTGTATAATTATATGATGACTTATAATTACATGTTGTTGATGTGAGATATGATGTGGATTGAATGATTATGTGATGTGAATATAATTATATGTGTTGTGTTGAGGTTTGTAGTTCAGAAGTAGGGACTATTGTGAATATTGTATTGCATGTTGTTTATGGTTAAAAGTGGAACCATAATGGTTGTTGTTGCATTATTTTGTAGACATGGATCATTTTGTGTCAGTGTGTTGAAAGAGGGGAGTCTTGGGTTCAGAAGTGGGGATTAGTGGTCGTCCGGGGTTTAGAAGTAGGGACCCAAGGTTCAGAAGTGGGGACACGGTTCAAATGAGGAATCATTGTTTCATGGACGAGACCGTTAAAAAACCTATGATGTCCAAATTGGTACCACATGCATGGAGTTGAGTTGTGATTCACATTGCATATGTAAAAGGTTATGCAAATTAAATTATGGTGTTGTTGTGAAAATTGAATGTGTGATTTAAGCTACCCTTGCATTCTTTTACACTATTAATATATTTAAGCGTATTATCACCACTTTCTTGTTTTTTTGTGTGTTACTCTGGACATTGTTATACAGATACTCAAGAGGAGTGAGTGCTACTGTGAGTTGGAATATATCCTTGGAGCTTTCTTTCTTTATTTTATCATTTATCACTATTTAGTTGGTTTAATTCTCTGATATGTAACATCGAAGAACATGGCGTTTAATTTGTTTTTAGTTAATGTTTGAATGTTGTTAATTTCATTAAGTACCTCATCTGAAGAGACAATTGAAGCTATGATATTTATTTTGAGTTATGCTGCGAGTTTTGAAATTAATTGGAAAGTATGCATGTTATGTTTGAGTAACATCCTAAAGTGCTGATTTTATTCTTTATTTTATGAGTCAAGGTTTTAGGGTGTTACATAGTGGTATCAGAGCAAGTCGGTCTATCCGGCCAGGTTTTGTAATTTTGTATGTTCCCTGTTATTCAACATGTGTGTGAGATATTATCGGTGCTCAGTTGTTTTTCTTACCGCTTGCAAGTAGGAGAGGGATCTGAATAAATGGGGGAGAAGTTTATGCTTCTCTAAGATGTTTCACATATTAATGGTTGGATCAGCGTGCCACTGAGGGAGAGGGTATAATTATCGTTGAGGTTGTGTTGTTTCCCAAACCCAAAGTGAGTACGGACTCAAGATTCTTATCTGCAGGTCAAATTGAGATGTCTTTGAGGGAGAATATAGGTACTTGTAATGTTAGCTTCTTTGAGAGTGGAGAACGACGTGGCGGCTAGTGAGATGCTGATGATGTGTGGATTTCCTAATGTTTTTCTTAAAGATATTTGTGACTTTCCTCCGCAATGTAAATTTGAGGTCACCATGGACTTAGTACTTTGTACTAGACCCATGTCGGTGGCTCCATATAGAATGTCTGCATCAGAGTTGAGCGAATTTAAGAAATAGTTAGAAGGATCTGCTTGGGAAGAAGTTTGTTAAACATAGTTTTTCTCTATGGGGAGTTCCAGTGTTGTTGGTTAAGAAGAAAAATGGTAGTATGAGATTGTGTGTTGATTATCGACAACTGAATAAGGTCACAATTAAGAACAAGTATCCCCTTCCAATAATGTATGACCTTATGGATCAACTAGTAGGTGCTTGTGTCTTCAGAAAGATCGATTTGAGATCAGGTTATCATCATATTCGTGTAAAACCAGAAGATATTCTGAAGACTGCATTTAGAACTCGATATGGTCACTACGGGTATTCAATAATGATGTTTGGTATATCTAATTCACCAAGTGTATTCATGGAGTATATGATTAGGATCTTCCATACTTACTTGGATTAGTTTGTGGTTGTATTCATCGACGATATCTTGGTGTACTCCAAAATAGATGAAAAACATGTTGGACATATGAGGGTTGTGCTATAGACCTTGCAAGAGAATAATCTATATGCAAAGTTATCCAAGTGTGAGTTATGGTTGCATGAAGAGTGTTTCCTTTCTCATATAATTTCTAGTGGTGGTATTGCAGTTGATCTGTCGAAGGTCGACGCTATTTTGTAGTGGAGACTCCAAAGTCTGTTGCTAAGATCAAAAGTTTTCTGGATTTGGATGGTTATTACAGAAGGTTTATATAAGGAGTTTCAAAGTTATATTTTCCTTTTACTCATTTGACTCAGAACGATCAAGCGTATGTGTGGGTTGTTTAGTGTGAACAGAGTTTTCAAGAGCTCAAGAAGAAGTTGATGCCATCACCAATTTTGATTATGCTGAATCCAAGTAAGTCCTTTGTGGTTTATTATGATGCTTCAAATATGGGTTTAGGCGACGTGCTTATGCAGAATGGTCAGGTTATGCCTTATGCTTCGAGACAATTGAAGGTTCATGAGAGGAATTATCCTACACATGATTTGGAGCTAGCAACTGTGGTGTTTGTGCTTAAAGTTTGGAGACATTATCTATGTGGATCTAGAGTTAGAGTGTTAAACTATTATAAGAGTTTGAAGTATTAGTTCAATTAGAAGGAGATGAATATGAGGTGGCTTGAATTCCTTAAAGATTATAATTTTGGTTTGAGTAACTACCCTAGTAAAGCCAATGTGGAATTAAATGCTTTGAGTAGGAAGTCTTTGCATATGTCGACGCTTATGGTTTGAGAATTGTATTTGATTGAATTGTTATGAGATCTTAGTTTGGGGTGTGAGATGACTCATAATAGTGTGAAATTGGGTATGCTAAGGTTGACTAGTGGTATTTTTGGAGAGATAAGAGAGGTTCAAAAAGTTGACTTGTGATTGATTGACCAATTTACGTTGATCAATCAAGGTAAAGAGGTAGATATCGCAGTTGATGAGAATGGTGTTATGAGATTCTGAGACAGAGTTTGTGTGCCAGATTTGCGAGAGCTTAAGAAGAGAATTCTTGAGAAAGGTTATAGGAGTGGTTTGAGTATTCATGTCAGTGCTACCAAGATGTATCAAGATCTGAAGAATATGATTTGATGGCCAGGTATGAAGAAGGATGTTGCTCAATTTGTTTATTCTTGTTTGACTTGTTAGAAGTCGAAGATTGAGCATCCGAAGCCGTTAGGATTGATGCAATCATTGAGTATTGCTGAGTGGAAGTGGGATACAATTTATAACGATTTTTTGATGAGTTTTCCTAAGACTTATAAAGGAAGTGATACGATTTGGTTTGTGGTGGATGAGATGAATAAATTGGCTCATTTCATTTCCATAAAGATCAGTTATCAATTATAGAAGTTAGTTGAGGGGTATATCAAGAATATTGGCCATTTGCATGGTATTCCTTCAAGTATTGTTTCAGATAGAGACCCGGGGTTCACTGCGAGGTTCAGGGAGAGTTTATAGGAAGATTTAGAAACTTAGTTATAAATGAGTTCTACTTATGATCTATAGACAGATGGTCAGACGGAGAGAACCATTCAGTCTTTATAAGATTTTCCGAGAGATTGTGTGTTGGAGCACAAAGGTGGTTGGGATACTTATTTACCGCTGATCGAGTTTACCTGTAATAACATTTTACATTCTAGTATTGGAATGGCATCGTATGCGGCTTCGTATGATAGAAGGTGTTTGACACGTTTGTGTGGGTATGATTCTGCCGAAAGTGAAGTGCTTGGGCCATAAATTATTCAATAGACTACTAGGAAGATCAAGATGATTCAGGAAAAGGTGAAAGCATCACAAAGCAGACATAAGAGTTATCATGATAAGAGGAGGAAAACACTTGAGTTTCGAGAGGGAGATCATGTATTCCTAAGAGTAACTCTAGTGACTAGTGTTAGTCGCGCTTTGAAATCTCGAAAGCTCACGCTGCATTTTATTGGTCCTTATCAGAGTTTGAAGAGAGTAGGAGAAGTATCCTATAGAGTTTCCTTACTGTCATCCTTTTTGATTTTTCATAGTGTGTTTCACATGTCTCAACTTTGGAAGTATGTCCCAGATCCATCTCATGTGATTCAAATGGATGATTTGCAAGTGAGAGATAACTTGATTATGGAGGCATCATCATTTTTGAATCAATCATCAAGAAGTAACGAGATTGTTTTATGTGAAGGTTGTATGGAGAGGACCTGCTGAAGGAAGCATGTCGTGGGAGCTAGAGAGTCGAATGAAAGGTTCTTATCCAGAATTGTTTCATTCAAGTAATTTTCGAGGGAGAGATGTAACACCCCGATTTCGTTTAGCTGAGGGAGAGATGTAACACCCTGATTTCGTTTAATTTATTTAATTGAATTTTTATTTCTTTTATCTAATTAATTGAGTGATTTAAATTATTTTAAATGAATTATGTGATATTTTGGCGGGTTTATGGAAATTTGGTGTATTTTATTTAATCATAATAATAGAATAATAAGTAAATAAATAGAGAATAAGAGGTAAAGGAGTTTGTGGGTGGAATTTAGATTTCTAGTAAAGTTTGTGTAGTAAAGAGTGAGTGCACAATATTTGAGAAGTAAAAGTGTGAAAAGAGGGTTAATTATATTTTAGGTTAAAATAAATAGAATATGTGAGGGGAGCCAAAGTTATTGATACGTAGAAGTTGTAAGAATTGGAAAAAAGAGGCAAGTGTGAGAGAAGGAGTGTAGCGGTAAATTCATGATCATTGAGCTATTGGTTAACTCAACATCAATAAAACCAGAGTCGCCACCATGCTTTTATTGTTTTCAAAAGAAAAGGGAAAAGTACGAACAAAAACCAAAGATAATAAGTTTTCAAATCAAAACTAATAAAATGTCAGAGATTACAGGTAAGGGGGTTGGTTACACAGAGGGAAGATATTAACACCCAAAGTGTCCTAGGTACTCATAGGGAGCCCTTTTTGTGTGCAAGTGTTTTGGTTGAAAATGATATTTCTTAAAATGTAGAATGGTGGGATGAGAAAAAGAATTCATTTATTATATTTTTATGCTTGACAAGACCTTCGGTATTATGCCTACATACCTGTAGCGGTAAAATCATGACCATCTATGAATAAGCTTAACGTCAATAAAACCAGAGTCGCCATGAAGCTTTTATTGTTTCCAAAGGAAAAGGAAAAGTATGAGCAAAACCCAAAGATAAAAAGTTTTCAAATCAAAACTAATAAAGTGTCAGAGATTATAGGTAAGGGGGTTGGTTACACAGAGGGAAGGTGTTAGCACCCAAAGTGTCCTAGGTACTCCTAGGGAGCCCTTTTTTATGTGTGCATGTGTTTTTGGTATAAATGATGTTTTAGAAAAATAGAGTGTGGGGGTGAGAAAAGAATTCATTTATTATATTTTTGTGTTTGATAAGACCTTCGGTCTTGTGCCTACGTACCAACATAAAAATGAGGGATCAAAACCTCGTAGTTCGTGGTAAAAATTTCAAATAAGTCGGTGAATTACTTTTAACAAAAGTTGAAGTAAAAGGGCACAAAAGGCCAAAGTTTTGAATGGGGTTATTAGTTCTTTTATTTTTGTCTTTTTAAATTTAAGTCAATATGGTTAAGTTTATTTACAATTTTGATTAAGAAAAGATTTAAAAAATTCATTGGCATAAAACCAAAATTTATAATCATTAAAACATGTCTAAGTTTAAAATTACAAGAAAAGAAAGTTTTTTTGAAAAGAGGGAGAGATTTTGAAATTTAATAAGTGGGAGGAGATGAAGGGACTACCCTAAGCACAAATTTAAAAGTTAAGAGTTGAAAAGATCTGACCAATGGTATGCAATCCAACAGACAAGAATGTCATTTAGAAACCCATTTTCCTTTGGACTTTGATCAAGCAATAAGCAACAGACAATAAGAAATATCCAGACATCATAAAGATCAAGGCATCAAATAAAGATAGCCACATCCAAGCAAGCATTCCAAAAGCTAGCAGTCTTCATTGTCTTCCAATGTATCAGATGAAGTATTCCTTGATCAACTCAGAATAAAGCATCAGACACAAGATCAAAATAACAATTAAGCACAAATATAGAGTAGTTGATGAACCCAAGAAATCCCCAAGTCTTGCATCAGATGAAGGCATAATTCAAAATAGCTCAATCTCAAGATGTTGGCATTGGCCAAGTCCTCATAGCACATGGAATGTTGCCTAATCCTAAGTCCAAAAGTTCAGATCAAATTCAACAGCCCACCGAATGTTTGTTTAGGGATTTCTTGTTATTAGATGTTTTAAGGTCCTAAGACCACAAACAAAACCAAAACACACAAACAATATATGTACAATCACAAGATATGGCTAAAATTAGGAAAGTGAAAATGACATAATCATAAACAAGTTATATGAAATGTAAATGACAATGAATGATAAATGATTAAAATTTAAATTGCATAATAGTAAATGACTTGAAGTTAAAGCAATATTAACAAGAGTTAGTCAAATGTTAGTCAAAAGTTAGTCAAGTGTTAATGGTGATTTTAATTGATTAAGTCATTCTTTGGAGAACACTCAACCATTCATTCACAATTATGAATCCTTAAACCAAGACATCTTCCATGAGAAGGGCTCCAACTTGGATAATTCAACAAGTATGCCACTACCTCCCATGAAAGGAAAAAAGGTCAACTCTCCATACAATGCCATGAAGAATGGGAGACTTACAATCTCACTTACTAGAATGCTATGCCTTGAGGGTCAAATTTAGCTCTATGTTAAGCAATCATAATTGGACTTATATAGAAGTCACAACTATCTGAGGTCGGGCAATAAAAATATAGGTGTTAATGCATGTTATAGATTTGGTATAAAGAACCAAATTCCTAAAATATACCACACACAAAAAGAAAAGTCAAAATGGAGGGACCTATCTCACTCATACTTGTATTGATTTATCTGACACAAGGTCATTGATGTATCAATTAGCCTTTAGACATTAGAGATTTCATTGGTCAAATAAGGGAATGGAAAAGAATAGGTATGAAGATGAAGAGGGAGGGGAAGATGGAAACACAAATTGATCACGGGAGGAATTTCATCAAATCAAAACCATCCATTCATTTTGGGAGATGAAATGTACATTTCATCAATCCCCTAAATCCAATGGTTTTGATCCAACAAAAGTCAAATCAACCTTGACCAAGGCCCAAACAGAAAGTCAAACATCACAAGACCATAAAAATGACACAACAATATTTTTACACATTTAATCACTTAAAAATCAATTTAAAAATGAATTAAAATACATTAGAATTTGGTCAAAACCTAAAATCCCTTCAAAACACCAAATAAATAGCCAAGGAACTTATCCTAGGTCAAACAAGGTCAAAAGACCTTAGACAAAATAATACATAATTTTTAAAAAGGCAAAAGTATTTTTAAACAATTAAAAATATGCACAAAAAATTTAATTCATGAAAAATACGAAAATCAATCCAAAAAATAGTTTTAATTCAGAATATGGAAAATAAAAGTATTTAAAGATTTTTGGTGAAAGTCCCATATTTTTTGGATTAAAAATGAAATTTATATGAATTAAACAAAATAAATAGATTAAATAAAAAATCATAATAAAAAAAGAAAATAGAAAAAACAAGGGCCATCAGATCTCCCTCATTATACGAGGTGGCAGATCAAATGGCCAAACACGCGCATTCCACCATGTGCCTTAGTCAATGTGCTACATGCTTGGTAATTAAAAGGAAAAGCTAGGATTAAAACATTTTGGATGGATCAAATGGTTGAGAACACGCCACAACACCACCGGAGCTAGGGCTTCGGTCATCTTCTCCGGTGAGCCTCACCGGACTAGATGACCACCAACCATCACCAGAATTAAAAACAAGGACATGATTTTGAAGGAAAAATTCCCAGGAGCTCGAATCTGGCCTCAATTCTCTCCAATTCCAAGTATATTGAAAGATACAAGGATTTGAATTTTGAGGATCATGATCTGAGTTGCTTCGATTTGACCTCAAAGCAACTCAATCTTGTTGCCTACATTGGTAGGACTTCAGCAAACCAACAATTAATCAAAACGGATGAGAAATGAGGGAGAATCGAAGAAGAAAAGTTTCTGAAATTTCACCTCCGAGGAGCTTCCAATTAGCTTGATCTTGCTTCCAATTTTGCTTGGCTTGACACTAGAAGCTCGTAGGAGATGGTATTGATGATTAAAAAGCTTGGACCCTTGGAGTTTCAATTCCAAAACAGAATGAGAATTGAAACTCGATTTCTCAAGAAATCTTCAAGGTTATCCTTTCAATGGGGTTTGGTAGAGAATGGGGACAAAGCTTGGGCAAGAGGGATCCCTTTTCTAATCACCAGGGTCATGTATTTATAGGCTTGCTCATTGCTTTTTGCACACTTCAAAATTGGCAAAAATTGGAAAGGTGAGATGCATGCTTGCATGGGGCGTGTGATAGGCCCATGAGATGATCTAATTAAGTCCGAAAAAGATCATGAGTGATACTGAAAGTATAACATGAAGCCATGCATTTGAAATTGAGAAGTGGTAATGAGATTCATCCAAATAGACCCATGAAGAGTAACCATGCGCAAGTCATTCAAACCCTATCCAAATGAAGTGATTTTAGACTTTTTGGAAAGGTAAGATCAAGGGGAACAACTTTCATGTTGAACACCTTTCTATTTGAAGCTTTGATCATGATGAATTTTGAGGTGGAAGTTTTAGAAATCAAACATAATTGAAATTTTTCTAAGTACCAAGTCAAATGTTCACTTCTTCCATGTTGAATAACTTTTGCTATGAGCTTCAAATGGAAAACGTTCCTTCATAAAAGTTGTATCTATTTCAAACCTCTTCAATATGGTCATAAATTTGACCTCATTAGGGTTTGGCATTAAGGAGTTATGCATTTTAGAAGTTGAAGAAAATTGCCTGTTCAATGGTAATGGCCCAAAATGACCTATAATGTTTCCTCTTGAAACATCCCCTTGAAAGTTGAATTTTAAGTTTCTCAAAGAATAAAATTTGGAGAGGACATATTTAAATAGATCATGAAACTTGGATGGCCTTCATTTCATCAAAATTGAGCAAGTTATGGTCCTTGGAAGTTGACCTCTAAACTAGGGCACAGACAAAAGGACCTATAATATTTCACCATAAAAAATGACTTTCCAAGCAAAACTAGATCTTGATGCAAACATGAAAGTTGTTTTAAATGTAATAAGGAGTAACTTTTCTCTTAAAATAATTTTCATATGTGTAAGAACCCAATTTTGTCCCTAAGATCCCTCATGGCATCATAACATTGCATTTGCATTGCCTCAAGGATCATAAGCATCTTGGTTCCCTTTGCCTTTGGGTGGGATCCCTTGTGAGTGGTTTAAGATCACTAGGCATGCTTGAATTGTATATTATTGCTTTTCTCACTTTGTTTACTAACCAAAACCACAAAAATATGTCACTAACATCTTTTGTTTGTAGCTTGAGCAATCACAAGGTCCAAAGCTTCTAGGAGATCTTTTGTGTAATGATAAGGTCAAGAGGAGATGAAAGCAAGCATGGTAATGGGACCAATTGCATTCTTCTCCAAATAATTTCTAGTTTCTAATTCTAATTTTTAATATTTTTTATTTTATCATTTGATATTTTTTGTGAATTTTCTCTTTTCTGGTTATTTTTAATTCATTTTAAATAGTTTTTGATATTCAAAAAATACAAAAATATTTTCCTAACCTATTTGAATGATGATGGATCTATGAAAAATATTCTCATCAATTTTTTAATGGATTTGAGATTTATTTGAGATTTTAGTTCAATTAGGTTATTTTTATTCATTTTTAATTGATTAAAAATAGTTTCTGACTTTTAAAAATGCTGAAATTTTTTGTCAAACTTAGTTTGACCTTGTTGAACTTGGGATAAATCACTTGGACCTCTCAAGGTTGATTTGAAGTGATTTTGAAGTTTGACCTTTCTTTTATTTTTAATTCAAGTTTATTTTAATATTAAAAAATACTAAAAATATTTTGTTTATTGTTTGATCTCCAATCTTCATCTCATTCCTGATTTCTCATTGTTTGACTTTGACTTTCAATGTCATTTGGTCAATACACATGGATTGGTACATTTTTATTCCACCTTATGCATTTTGATCTTTCCATTTCCTTATCCATCCTTCATCTCCTTCTTCTTCTTCTTCTTCTTCTTTCTCTTTGATCAATGAGTTGAAGGTTGATAAGTTAGCATTGATTAGGGAGACTTAATCTTCCTTGATTCAAATCTAATTCATCTTGATCAATTGATCAAGTGAATGGCTTTGCATTAAGGATAGGTTGTTTTCTAAATCATGCAAAAGGCTTAAACCAATACAAGATCAATTCTCTTTTCCTTTTTGGCATGGCAAGTTGTTGGAACTTGGTTCACTAATCAAGACTTCTAACTTATGTTGTTGCCTACATTATTATTGACCGGCCTCAGATAGTTGTGACTTCTACATAAGTCCAATTACGATTGCTTAACATAGCGCTAAATTTTCCTTATGGCACACTAACTACTAACACTGACCATTAATAATTAACATTTACTTTTTGCTCTTTACTTTTAATGCCATTTGCCTTTTTCTCACTTGAGCACATAATTGTGTATATACTATTGTGCTTGTGTTTTATTTTGATTGTTGTGAACCAAATGCAAAGAATTGGACAAATGGACTTAGACTTTAGGATCTTCCCTATGCAAATTTGGAGTCAAAGAGAAACTAGGTATTGGGCCTTTAGAGTGCTATAAAAAGTCAAAGAGAAACTAGGCATTGAGCCTTTAGAATGCTTAAGCTTGAAGATGAACATTGAAAGGACCATATTCTAAACTCCCTCTTATCCATTCTTTGATTGTATTATAGAACCTTTTGATGTGTGTTTTCTTGTGCTAGGAGTTCTAACCTGAACTTATTTGGGGAACCATTACCATGAGCTTCTAAGAGAGAGAGATCCAAGATGCATTGGGGAGTCTTTCCAAGAGTTCATTTGATTGATGATTGCTTGAGTTTATGCTTTATGCGATTGCTTATTCTAAAGGATGAGAGCTACTTGGATCATCCATATGATCTCAAGAGAGGAACTCTTTTTTGTGGTTTTGTTCTTATCCCTCACCTCTTGTATGCTTAGGATCTTAGCCCTTCTTCTTCTTCTCTCCACTCTAACCCAAGCCAAAACTTTTGTGCAATCACTTAACACTTGTTTTCAAACATTAGAAACCTAAGCCTTATGCTTTTGATTTTCAAACTTGTTTTTCATAATACTTATTTTGAATTGAATCTTTAAGTCAACTTTGACCATTTTGTATATACTTCTAATTGGTAAATATTCAAATGTCCTTTTGTGGTTTCAATGGCCACTTTCTAATCAAAACTTTTTCATAACCTTTAGCTATTAGGTTTGACTTATCTTTGTGGTAGATGTAATACTCACCTATATCCTTAGTGATGGACAATGAGTCTTCCATGCTTATTATAGGGTTAACCCCTCACTAGCCTGTTGAAGCTATCCTCACATGGTGGATTTGTGGTTTTAGGTTGAGTTTTCTCCCTTTGATAACAAAAGACCTTAAGGCTTTTGGATCAATCAATTCACCAACTCATTTTGAGATTTTTACCCCGAACTACGAGGTTTTGATCCTAATCTTTTTTTAAGATGGTACGTAGGCAATGGGTTTATCCATCCAAACACAAAATGTAAATAAATTTGTATATTCTCTTCTCATCCCTTCAATCATGTTTGCACAAACAAATTTTTCACAAAAACAACAACCTTTACAACAAGTGTGAAAAGGGCTCCCTAGGAGTACCTAGGATGTTTTGGGTGCCTAACACCTTCCCATTACATAACCAACCCCCTTACCCAGATCTCTGTTTCTCTTTTACTAGTTTTTGTTAAAACTTTTAGGTTTTTGTTCGCTTTCTAACCATTCCTTTGGATAAATAGAAGTGCGGTGGCGACTCGACTTGTATGATTTACCTTGGATTTAGTCAATATCTCTAATGGTGACGAATACCCCGCTACAGAAAAGTGGCGACTCTGCTGGAGATATTTGCCTAGTGGGTTTTGCCTACTTTTCATACTTGTTGTATTGTATTGTATTGTTTTGTGACATATTTTTGTGCAATTTGGGATGACTGTATTGCTTGTAATGTATGAATTGCTTGATATATTAGTTGCTTGTATGCTTGGTTTCTTGTGAGATGAGTTCTATACCCGGACTCGAGTGCACTTAGGATAGGAGAATGGCGTAGTCTTGTTGACTTGTGTGGAGTTATTCCTTAGCAAGTTGACTTGCGAGTCCGTTCACTTGGTGGAGGCCATGTTGGGATCAATAATGTCACACAAGTAAGTTGTGGTTAGACATTACTCTTTCCAATATAGACCTTAGAAGCCAAGGACCTTAGTTTACCAAGCCCATCTTGGCCTATTCTTAGGATGTAGTGCAAAAGTCGTTCAAATGTAAGATTTGATACGATTGTTACGCGATACTACACTCATAAGAGTCTCTCTTAAGAATATTTTTGGAATACGAGTAGTCGTTTATCCGATAATATCCGAAAGATGGGATGATGACTATGGGAACCTCTTGTAGAACATGTTTGGCAGGTTTAAACCCTAGTACACTCCCTTTGGGTGGTTCTTAACCAAGACTCCATGCTCGTGACTTGCAACAAACCCTTGATTCATGGTTGATCCATTCATGTATCCTTAATATCAATGGAACTTGGGTGTTGATAAGGTGTAAACCATAATCTACCAAAATGGATGATTGATATTAAGGATGATATGATCCATCCCATGACCTTTGTTTGGTGTGCTTTGCTTGATCCTTGAGTGTGATTGTTGCATTCATGCATTCATGCACCCATTTGCATCCATATCATCAATAATAAAGAAAATTTTCAAGGAACTTAAGGGGTTTATTTGCAAAATTTTCAGACATGGAAAGACAAAGAAGGAATGCAAAGAAGTACAGTTTCAGACAACCAGATTTGAAAGATTTAAGGAATCTGACATCCTATGTACTAGATCCCTTGGGTTTCAAGACTCGTTTTGGGAAGCTTCTTCCTCTTCTGACTACTCAGGTGGACGAAGGATTGATGAGTGTATTGGTGCAGTTTTATGATCCCTTGTACCGTTGCTTCACATTTCCGGATTTCCAGCTTTTGCCCACACTTGAGGAGTATGCCTACCTTG
The DNA here is from genome assembly GCF_024323335.1 of Lathyrus oleraceus. Classification (NCBI taxonomy): domain Eukaryota; kingdom Viridiplantae; phylum Streptophyta; class Magnoliopsida; order Fabales; family Fabaceae; genus Lathyrus; species Lathyrus oleraceus. The sequence goes on from NC_066581.1 coordinate 334,339,877, forward strand.
TGGGTATACCTATTCTAGACCAGTTGCCGTTTAGTGGCTTGGAGAGTATTCCTACTTCTCAAGAGATAGATGACATGTTGCACATAGACGAATCTCTGGTTGGTGCTCATATGACTACCAAAGGTGGAATTCAAGGTCTCCCTTCCGAGTTCCTCATTACTCAAGCTATTGTGTATGGGAAGGCCATGAGTGAGGATGCCTTTGAAGCCATATTTGTACTTCTCATTTATGGGTTAGTGTTGTTCCCCAACATCGACAAGTTTGTGGATGTGAACGCTATTAGGATTTTCTCTACTCTTAATCCCGTTCCGACTCTGTTGGGTGATACCTATTTCTCTTTGCATATGAGGAATGCAAAGGGTGGTGGTGCCATTGTGTGCTGCTTGCCTCTGTTGTATAAGTGGTTTATTTCTCACTTAATGCAGATGGTCGCCTTCAAGGAGAACAAGGGATGTCTACGGTGGTCCACGAGACTCATGTCTCTCACTAATGATGATATCTCTTGGTACAACCGCATGTATGATGGTGTGCAGATTATCGACTCTTGTGGTGAATTCTCCAATGTACCTCTTCTTAGTACATGTGGTGGAATTAACTACAACCCTGTTTTGGCACGTCGTCAGCTTGGGTTCCCCCTAAAGGATAAACCTAATAACATTCTGTTAGAGGGAGTGTTCTTTCAGGAGGGTAAAGATCCCCAAAAGTTGAAGGGCAGAATGGTACGCGCCTGGCGCAAGATCCATAGGAAAGGAAGGAAAGAGTTAGGTCCTAAGAATTGTGTTGTTATGGAGCCTTACACTGCTTGGGTTAGGAAGAGAGCATCTGATTATCTCATGCCTTACGAGTATCCAAGACCTACACCTTTGGTTATGGCTGGGCCTTCAACCCTCCCTGACCAAGGAGTAGAGGAGTCGAGAGACAAAGACCGATCACGTGCTTGGATCCGTGAAAGAGAGGAGTTGCTTCAGCAGATCAAGGAGAAGGATGCTTTGATAGAGTTCCTCGAACATCAGGTTATTGATGATCCTGATGATGCATGGACTTCTCTACTTCCTCAGTCTTCCAAATTTTGGAAGAAGAAGTACGACCGACACGCCAAAGAGAAGGCGGATATGGAGGCAACCTACGAGAGGGAGGTGAAGAGACTTCGTGCATCCTATCTTCCTGTGTCCCGAGCTTTAGATGATCATTTCTAGGGATCCATAAGATGTTTATTTCCCTTCTCTCTTGTATTATGTTTGGTTACCAGTGTTGTACTTCTTTGGTATAAAATATTTCCCAGATATTATGTTTCCTTATAAGAGTGTTTAATATTTCCAAAATTTGCAAATAGAACCCTAAAGTTCCTTTGAAAATAAAAAACAAATCATATGCACGAACATTGCATGCATCATGTGCATAAGCAGGTTTTGTTCCCGGCTTCTTGTCCTGTGGTCTAACTCTGTGTTCTTCATTTATTTTGAAGACAAGCTGACTCACCGGTGCTATACCAGAGCCAACATTTCAAGACTGATGGATCATCTGGAACAAGAGAACCGCGAGCTGAAAGAGGAAGTGGCCAGATTAAGTGCCTTGATGAAGTCATTCATGGCTGCCCAGAGCCAGTCTTCTCCGACACCTTCAACTCCTCCCCAAAGGACAGTCATCTCTGAGATTGTCTCCTCGACTGTGCCTGCAGCCAGTGCACACTTTGCTCCAACGGCCATGCCAACCGGATTCCCGTGGAGGATGCCTCCCAATTTCATGCCCGAGGGTCCTGCTCCCACCTTTGCTTCTATGCCGGCATCTAGCCCGGTCCTTGCTGTTCCTCCTCCTGTCGTACATACTATGCCCAGAGTAGACGACACCATCTACCACTCTGAGCCGTCTGAGGGCCCAGATGTCTATGAGAAGATGGATGCTATGAACGATCAATTTCTTGAGCTTCGCAAGGAATTGAAAACTCTCAGAGGAAAGGATCTTTTCGGCAAGTCTGCTGCCGAACTCTGTTTGGTTCCTAATGTGAAGATCCCCGTGAAATTCAAGGTCCCTGACTTTGAAAAGTACAAGGGGAATACTTGCCCTCTCAGCCACCTGGTCATGTATGCCAGGAAAATGTCAACTCAGACCGACAATGACCAATTGCTCATCCACTACTTTCAAGACAGTCTGTCCGGTGCTGCTCTACGTTGGTACATGGGTTTAGACAGTGCGAACATCCGATCCTTCAACGATCTTGGCGAGGCCTTCGTCAAATAGTACAAGTACAATGTGGATATGGCTCCCGATAGGGATCAATTGAGAGCCATGTCCCAGAAGGACAAGGAAACCTTTAAAGAATACGCCCAGAGGTGGCGAGAGTTAGCAGCACAGATCGTGCCTCCGCTAGAAGAGAAAGAGATGACTAAGATCTTTTTGAAGACCTTAAGTTCTTTTTATTATGAGCGGATGATTGCTAGCGCTCCTTCTGACTTCACCGAGATGGTGAATATTGGGATGCGTCTAGAAGAAGGGGTTAGAGAAGGACGTCTGACCAGAGAAGAAGGCTCTTCTGCCAAACGTTATGGGGCGTTTGCAAAGAAGAAAGATGGAGAGGCACATGCTGTGACTTCCCATGTGAAACCAAGAAGACCCTCTGTGAGGAGAAAGACCGTGCGTCCCGCTGGTAACCAGCACCAGGTGGCTCATATAGCACCTGTCTTCAGAGATAATCAGCAATACCAGCAACATAACAACAATCAGCAACCACATCCGCAATATCAACATCAACAGCACCATCCGCAACAACAGGCCTACCAGCCTCGAAACAGTAATCAAACCAGCACGAGTTACGAGAGGAAAAGGGTCACCTTCGATCCTATTCCGATGACGTATGCAGAGTTATATCCCTCTTTGATAGAGAGAAAGTTGATTACTCCGAGAGACCCACCGGCTATACCTACTAACCCCCAGTGGTGGTATAAGCCCGAATTACACTGTGTTTACCATTCTGGTGCTCCCGACCACGATGGGGAGAATTGTTACCCTTTGAAGACCAAGGTTCAAGACCTTGTAAGGTGTGGCATTCTGCGTTTTGAGGACGTAGGTCCTAACATGAAGAAGAATCGTTGCCCGAGCATGGGAAGTCTGTCAACATGGTTTAGGGCTGCCCTGGCAAGTACTAAGTCAAATATGTGAGTCATATTCGACAATCTCTGGTCGAGATGCATCGTTTCCTATGTGAGTATAGTCATTATGAGCATGACCACGATAGATGCCGACTCTGTTCTGTCAATCAAAGAGGTTGCCGTCAGGTGCGCAAAGATGTTCAGGAAATGCTGGATGAAGGAGTTATTGAGATCCTTCAAAACAGAAATGTTGACGAAGATGCTGATGAGGTCAACGTAATTTCTCCAGTATTCAGGATCCCCGAGCCTGTTATCATCAAATATGATGGTAGCAAGCAGAAGGTTTCTCCCACATTAACCATCAAGCCAATCGGACCAATACCGTACTCCTCTGAAAAAGCGGTCCCTTATCGCTACAATGCTGTCGTAGTAGAAAATGGGAAAGAGGTGTCCTTGCCATCCTCATGTGTTGTCAACATTGCTGATGTTAGCGGTTTGACCCGTAATGGTCGTGTATTTTCAGCGCCTTCAAAGCCTCAAACTAGTACTGATTCTGTTGAACGCCCGATTGGGAATGCTGTGAGCACTCCGAATCCGGCAACTGTTGTTAAGCCCACCTCTACATTGAAAACTCCTGCTTCTGTTGGCCCGAGTGGCAATATGAGAGAAGACTGTGATGAGATGCTGAAGCTCATCAAAAGGAGCGATTACAATGTTGTAGACCAGCTTCTACAAACGCCATCCAAAATATCTGTGTTATCCTTGCTTTTGAATTCAGAACCACACCGAGAGGCTCTGCAGAAGGTTTTGGATGTGGCATATGTGGATCACGATGTCACGATAGAACAATTCGATAGTATTGTTGCAAACATTACTGCTTGTAACAACTTGAGTTTTTGTGACTCTGATCTCCCCGAGGAGGGAAGAGACCACAACTTGGCATTACATATATCTATGGTTGCAAAGACGACGCCATGTCCAATGTGCTGGTGGACACTGGGTCATCATTAAACGTACTGCCAAAAACACTCTTTCGAAACTGTCATATCAAGGGCCTCCCACGAGGCAGAGTGGAGTAGTTGTGAAGGCTTTCGATGGGTCTCGCAAAACTGTGATTGGGGAAGTTGATCTCCCAATCAAAATCGTACCAAGTGATTTCCAGATTACCTTCCAGGTTATGGACATTCACCCATCATATAGCTGTCTCTTAGGCAGACCATGGATTCACGAGGCAGGCGCCGTGACATCCACCCTACACCAGAAACTGAAATTCGTGAAGAATAAGAAGCTGGTGGTGGTAGGGGGAGAAAGGGCTCTCCTGGTTAGCCATTTGTCTTATTTCTCATATATAGATGCTGAGGATGAAGTTGGAACTCCTTTCCAAGCTTTGTCTATTGCTGAACCTATTGAGAAGAGAACTCCTTCATTTGCTTCCTACAAAGATGCAAAGTTGGCCATTGAGCGTGGTGCAACCGCTGGTTTAGGGAAGATGATTAAGCTAGAAGACAACAAGTCTCGGGCTGACATAGGTTATTCTTCTGGGGTTTCTAATACGCAAGGGCTGTTCAAGAGTGGAGGGTTCATCCACACCAGTCAAGGCGAGGAGGCTGCTGCCATCTTGGAAGAGGACGAAGAGGATTCTGGCAACTTCTTCATCCCTGGGGGAATCTGCAATAATTGGGTCGCTGTGGATATTCCAACAGTTATCCATAAGTCAAAGTAATGTTCATTGTGTTTAAAAACCCTCCTCCCATGCCAAAGGGAGGAGTGATGAGATTGTTGGCGCATAAATACAATGATATTTTCATTCAATAGATCCATGTTAAATGTTTGTTTTCCAATTATTTTCCCTTTTCGCTTTTTGCATGAAATTGGTGATAAGATAAAACCTAAAAATAGAATAAAACCAATCTTTTCATCTGCATAATGATTTGCCTTGTTTGAATTCTAAAGCTTTTCATATCCAAAATCATTATGCAGGTTGATCAAACCCATTGAACATAATGACCCAACACCATCTCCCAACTTTGAATTCCCTGTATTTGAGGCGGAAGAAGATGATATTGAAGAGATTCCTGACGAGATTACCCGTCTACTTGAGCATGAAGAGAAAATCATTCAGCCGCATCTTGAGAACCTGGAAACAGTCAACTTGGGTCTGAAGATTGTGTGCGAGAAGTAAAGATTGGGGCACTCTTGGAAGAGTCTGTTAAGAAGGGGTTGATTGAATTGCTACGAGAATATGTTGAGGTCTTTGCCTGGACCTATGAAGACATGCCCGATCTAGATACAGATATTGTGCAACATTTTCTACCTTTAAAGCCTGAGTGCGTGCCTGTGAAGCAGAAGCTCAGAAGAACTCATCCTGATATGGCAGTAAAGATCAAAGAGGAGGTTCAGAAGCAAATTGATGTAGGGTTTCTGGTGACTTCTACATATCCTCAATGGGTGGCCAATATTGTGCCCGTGCCTAAGAAAGATGGAAAAGTCCGGATGTGTGTGGACTATAGGGACTTGAATAAAGCTAGTCCAAAAGATGATTTTCCTCTACCACATATTGATATGTTGGTAGACAATACAGCTAAATTCAATGTCTTTTCATTTATGGACGGATTTTCCGGATATAATCAGATTAAGATGGCACCCGAGGATATGGAGAAAACAACATTCATCACACCTTGGGGAACATTCTGTTATCAAGTTATGCCCTTCGGTTTGAAGAACGCTGGAGCCACGTATCAACGAGCTATGACCACCTTGTTTCATGATATGATGCACAAGGAAATCGAGGTATATGTTGATGATATGATTGCCAAGTCAAGAACGGAAGTTGAACATGTAGAGCACTTGTTAAAGCTTTTTCAGCGGTTGAGGAAGTATAAACTCCGTCTGAATCCCAACAAGTGTACATTTGGAGTTTGTTCCGGCAAGTTATTGGGCTTTATTGTTAGCAAGAAAGGTATTGAGGTTGATCCTGCAAAGGTCAAAGCAATACAAGAAATGCCTGCGCCCAAAACTGAGAAGAAAGTCCGAGGTTTTCTTGGCCGCTTGAACTATTTTTCCAGATTCATATCTCACATGACTGCCACATGTGCGCCAATATTCAAGCTCCTCCGGAAAGATTAGTCCCATGATTGGACCAAGGATTTCCAGAAAGCTTTCGACAATATTAAAGAGTATCTGTCGGAGCCTCCGATCCTGTCTCCACCCGTGGAAGGAAGACCATTGTTTATGTATCTGACTGTTCTTGAAGACTCAATGGGTTGTGTCCTTGGTCAGCAAGACGAATCAGGAAAGAAAGAGTATGCTATTTACTACTTAAGCAAGAAGTTCACCGATTGTGAGTCTCGATATTCAATGCTTGAGAAGATCTGTTGTGCTTTGGCTTGGGGTGCTAAGCGCTTACGCCAGTACATGTTGAATCATACGACTTGGTTGATATCCAGAATGGATCCAATCAAGTATATCTTCGAGAAGCCTGCTTTAACAGGGAGGATTGCCCGTTGGCAAATGTTGTTATCTGAGTATGATATTGAGTATCGAGCTCAGAAGGCTATTAAAGGTAGTATCTTGGCTGACCACTTGGCACATCAGCCGATTGAAGATTATCAGTCAGTTCAGTATGACTTCCCAGATAAGGAGATTCTGTATTTGAAAATGAAAGATTGTGATGAGCCTACACTCGATGAAGGGCCAGAGCCTGGTTCCAGATGGAGTATGGTATTTGATGGCGCTGTAAATCAGTACGGAAATGGTATTAGGGCAGTGATTATTACTCCCCAGGGCACACATTTTCCTTTTACAACAAGGCTAACTTCCAAATGCACGAATAATATGGCTGAGTATGAGGCCTGTATTATGGGATTGGAGGAATGCATTGATCTAAGGATCAAGCATCTTGATGTATATGGTGATTCGGCCCTCGTTGTTAATCAGATTAAGGGTGAATGGGAAACGAATCATCCTGGTCTCATTCCATATAGGGATTATGCGAGGAGGATTTCGACGTTCTTTACTAAGGTTGACTTCCATCATATTCCTCGAGATGAGAATCGGATGGCAGACGCTCTTGCTACACTTGCTTCGATGATTGTGGTTAAACTTTGGAATGAAGTCCCCAATATCACTGTGATGCGCTTGGACAGACCATCCCATGTGTTTGTAGTAGAAGAAGTACAAGATGATAAGCCGTGGTATTATGATATCAAGTGTTTCCTCCAGAACCAGACTTACCCGCCTGGGGCATCTGTGATAGACAGTAAAGCTCTAAGGAGATTATCAGGCAGTTTCTACCTCAATGGTGATGTGCTTTATAAGAGAAATTTTGACATGGTGCTGCTCAGATGCGTGGATAGAACGAAGCAGACCTGTTGATGACTGAGGTCCACGAGGGTTCATTTGGTACTCATTCCAATGGGGGCAACCCCTTTCTCTCTTATTTATGGCATGAAGGCCGTACTCCCAGTAGAGGTGGAGATCCCATCACTGAGAGTCTTGATGGAAGCCAAGTTGACTAATGCTGAATGGGTTCAGAGTCTTTATGACCAATTGAACTTAATAGAAGAGAAGAGATTGATTGCCATGTGCCATGGTCAATTGTATCAGCAAAGAATGAAGAAACTTTTGATAAGAAGGTCAAGCCTCGTGTGTTTCGAGAAGGTGACCTCGTGCTCAAGAAAGTCTTGTCTTTCGCGCCCGATTCCAGGGGCAAGTGGACTCCAAACTATGAAGGCCCATATGTTGTTAAGAGATCCTTTTCAGGCGGTGCTTTGATACTGACAACTATGGATGGGGAGGATTTCACTCGTCCTGTGAATTCAGATGCAGTCAAGAAATACTTCGCCTAAAAATAAAAACAGAATAGTTCACTAAGTTGAAAACCCGAAAGGGCGGCTTAGGCAAAAATGAGCGTCTCGGTGGATTGAAAACCCGAAAGGGCGGTCCAGGCAAAAGTTAGAGACATGAAAAATGAATATATGTATCCCGCATGTTTTGTACATACTTTTCATTGGTAAATACAACTCGTTTAAATGTCTTTTTGTGGTTTCAATGGCCACTTTCTTAATCAAATTTTCCATAACCTTTAGCTATTAGGTTTGAGTTATCCTTGAGGTAGATGTAATGCTCACCTATATCCTTCGTGATGGACAATGAGTCTTCCATGCTTATTATAGGGTTAACCCCTCACTAGCATGTTGAAGCTATCCTCACATGGTGGATTTGTGGTTTTGGGTTGAGTTTTTCTCCCTTGGATAACAAAAGACTTTAAGGCTTTTGGACCAATCAATTCACCAACTTGTTTTGAGATTTTTACCCCGAACTACGAGGTTTTGATCCTAATCTTTTTTAAGATGGTACGTAGGCATTGGGTTTATCCATCCAAACGCAAAATGTAAATAACTTGTATATCCTCTTCTCATCTCTTCAATCATGTTTGCACAAACAAAATTTTTCACAAAACAACAACCTTACAACAAATATGAAAAGGGCTCCCTAGGAGTACCTAGGATGTTTTGGGTGCCTAACACCTTCCCATAGCATAACCAACCCCCTTACCCAGATCTCTGACATTTTTACTAGTTTTTGATTTGATAAAACTTTTAGGTTTTTGTTCGCTTTCTAACCATTCCTTTGGATAAATAGAAGTGCGGTGGCGACTCGACTTGTATGGTTTACCTTGGATTTAGTCAATATTTCTAATGGTAACGAATATCCCGCTACATTGGTGGACACAGGGTCATCACTTAATGTATTGCCAAAGTCCACTCTTGCCAAACTTTCATATCAGGGGCCTCCCATGAGGCAAAGTGGAGTGGTAGTAAAAGCTTTTGATGGATCGCGTAAAACTGTGATTGGTGAATTAGACCTCCCGATCAAGATTGGACCTAGTGATTTTCAGATCACTTTCCAAGTTATGGACATACATCTGTCATAAAGCTGTTTTCTTGGTAGACCATGGATTCACGAGGTAGGTGCCGTGACATCCACCCTACACCAAAAGTTGAAGTTCGTTAAGAACAAGAAGTTGGTGGTGATAGGGGGAGAAAAGGCTCTCTTGGTCATCCATTTATCTTCCTTTTCCTACATTGATGCTGAGGATGAGGTTGAGACTCCGTTCCAAGCCTTATCTATTGTTGAACCTTCTAGGAAAGGACTTTCTTCATTTGTCTCCTATAATGACGCGAAGTTGGCCATTGAGCATGAAGCAACTAATGGTTTGGGGAAAATGATAAAGATGGAAGATAATAAGTCCCGAGCTGGTATAGGGTATTCTTTCGGTGTTTCTAATGATCTTGGGTTGTTTCGGAGTGGAGGTTTCATCCACACCGTTGAAGATCAAGAAGCTGCTGCCATCGTTGAAGAAGATGAAGAGGAAGACCTTGGCAATTTTGTCATACCTGGAGGAATCTGCAATGATTGGGTCGCTGTTGATTTTCCAACAGTTATCCATAAGTCAACTTAATGTGTTCATTTTGTTTAAAAATCCTTCTCCCATTCCAAAAGGAGAAGTGAAGACATTGTTGGCATAATTGAGTAATACAATGATATTCATTCAATAATCTCATGTTAAATGTTTGTTTTCTCAAATTATTTTTCCTTTTTCCTTTTTGCATGAAATTGGTGATCACTATAAAACCCTAAAAAGAGAATAAAAGCAATCTTTCCATCTGCATAATGATTTGCCTTGTTTGAATTCTGAAATCTCTTTTATACTCAAAATCATTATGCAGGTTGATCAAACCCATTGAACATAATGATCCAACACCATCTCCCAACTTTGAGTTCCCTATATTTGAGGCAGAAGAAGATGATGTTGAAGAGATTCCTAATGAAATTACCCGACTGCTTAAGTACGAGGAAAAGATCATTCAGCCACATCTTGAGAATCTAGAAACAATCAACTTGGGGTCTGAAGACTGCATCCGTGAAGTGAAGATTGAGGCACTCCTTGAAGAATATGTTAAGAAGGGGTTGATTGAGTTGCTACGAGAATATGTCGACGTCTTTTCCTGGTCGTATGAAGACATGCCTGGTCTAAATACTGATATCGTGCAACATTTCTTGTCGTTGAAGCCTGAGTGTGTGCCTGTGAAGCTGAAGCTCAGAAGAACTCACCCTGATATGATAGTGAAGATTAAATAAGAAGTTCAGAAGCAAATTGATGCGGGGTTTCTGGTGACTTATACATATCCTCAATGGGTGGCCAATATTGTGCCTGTGCCTAAGAAAGATGGAAAAGTCCGAATGTGTGTGGATTACCGTGACTTGACTAAAGCTAGTCCGAAAGATGATTTTCCTCTACCACACATTGATATGTTGGTAGACAATACGGTTAAATTCAACGTCTTTTCATTTATGAACGGATTTTCCAGTTATAATCAGATTAAAATGGCACCCGAGGATATGGAGAAGTCACATTCATCACACCTTGGGGAACATTATGTTATCGAGTGATGCCCTTCGGTTTGAAGAACGCCGGAGCCACGTATCAACGTGCTATGACTACCTTGTTTCATGACATGATGCACAAATAGATCGAGGTGTATGTCTATGATATGATTGCAAAGTCGAAACCGGAAGTTGAATATGTGGAGTCCGTTCCGGCAAGTTATTGGGCTTTATTGTTAGCGAGAAAGGTATTGAGGTTGATCCTGCCAAGGTCAGAGCAATACAAGAGATGTTTGCGCCCAAAACCGAGAAGCAAGTCCGAGGTTTTCTTGGCCGCTTGAATTACATTTCGAGATTCATATCCCACATGACTGCCACATGTGCGCATATATTCAAGCTCCTCCAGAAAGATCAGCGTCTTGATTGGATCGAGGATCGCCAAAAAGCCTTTGACAGTATTGTTGCGGCTGGAAAAATGACAGAGTCGCCACCATCCTTTATTCGTTCCTAAGGAACAGGGAAATAATGATAAAACCTAAGTTAAGAGTAAGAGATTAGGTTCGGGAGTCAGTTAAGTAAGGGGAAGGTGTTAGGCACCCCTTACCTCCATTGTACTCAATGGGATCCTCCTATGATTCTAGGGCTAGTGTGTGTTTCTAGAGTGTTTGCTTTAATACTTATTAATTATTAATTATTTATTTATTTACCGAAGGTATTACTTTTAAATGGACGAGAGACCCAAAAATATTTTTCATAATTGTACTCGCTAGAGTTTACAACTCTATGCCTACGTACCTTTGCATTAGGCGAGGGATCAGAGTACCGTAATTCTTCTAGAAAATAATTGTTTGTTTTGTCATTTTTATCCCTTGAAAACTCTCACGCATCGAGGGCGGAGAAATGATTGATTTTTAAAATGGCTCAATACCTCAGGGTAGAGGACTTATAATTTGAAGTGTGTTGAGATCAATTTTATCCCAATTATTTGATTCAAAAATATAACATCTAGTTTATTTAAGAAAATGAATAATGTATCCCTTAGATAATATATTCCGTACCCTAATTTTTATCCCTTTAAAACCCTTAGAATTTGTCATAGAATTTTATCCCATATTATCCCAAAGTTATCCCATGATTATCCCATAAAATATCCCTAATTATACCCCATCGTGTTCTAATTATTATTCTTTAATTAATAATGATATTATATATTCAATTAATAAAAATATTAAAAGGTTAATAACATATTCCTTATCCCTTTTTTTTTTATCTCTAAAACCCTAGAAATTTATCTCATAATTTTATCCCACATCTTTGTCCCATTTGATTTGAAAATATAATTTAATTAATTAATTAAATAAAATATAATAAAATATATCCCTTATCCCAATTTTATCCCTAATTTGCATCCTTAAAACTCTAAAAATTATCCCTAAATTTTATCTCATATTATTCCTAAAATTATTCCAAGTTTAATCCTAAATTGATTAATAATATTCCCATAATTAATCCCAATAATATTTTTTACTTATATTAACTTATTTTTAAGAATTAATCCCTCACTCCAACCTACCTAATTGTACTAAAATTAATCCCTAACATTAATTATATTTGGTTAATTATAATAATCTAAGCAATTATTTAATTATATTTTTTTTTACTTAATCTCTAATTAAGTTAAACCCCTAAATTAATTTAATCAATTTTATATTATAACCCTAATTAATAATCATTGTAAAAATATTAATTAACCCTAATTTTTTAATTCTAATTAATTTAATTTTTACTTTGTTTAAAAGGTTATTTTAAATGGATTTAGAAACAATAAATTTGATCTAATTAACACAAAGTACAAAAAATATTGTTTAATATTTTTTATCCACTAAATCTTTTTTTTAAAATCTAATAAAAGAAGTTAATTTTTCGTGTTCTAATATATTTTTTATTATATTTATTTTTATTAATCAAGTAATCAACTTATTAAGAGAATAAATAATTAAATTAACATTAAAAAACTAGTAATAGAATAAGATATGAGAGGGATTTAATAGCAATGGGCCTAATTCTAGGTTCGACAACTCTAATAACCCGTTATATCTTTAATATAAGAATTATGATAAAAAAGCTAGAAAAATAAATTAATTAATAAGAAAATTAAAAAGATGGAACATGGGAGACATGAAACACACACTCACAACCACCTGAACATAAACATAAAGAGATAACACACAAATAAAATAAAATAAAAACTAACCATAAAAGTTGAAGAGAAAAAATAACAGCATACATGTTGACTCTTCAAAATTCATTTTCCATATCCAATAGCAGAAATCGGAATTGAGATAGAGTGAGTTACCAATCGGAATTGAGACACACAGTGGTCGGAAATCGGAAACGCCGCGGTTGTATGTGTTTTAACCGGCTTTTGCGATGACTTCTAAGACGTGTGACGATGGCTCTTCCAATGTATTTCGTGGTTTCGTGGCAGCTGTATGAAGAAGGTGATGCTAGACACGGAGAATGGAAGTTCTACGTGGGTTCCGGCGAGGCGGTTGGCGGTCGTTTTCCGGTGGTTTACGCGACGGCGGTTGTGCGGATCTCACCTTCTGTTCATTCTCAATTATGAGTGGTTGTTATTTTATTGAGTTTTTCTTTAATATGTGTGTATGTGTTAATAATGACAAGGTTTATAGTTGTGCTATGGTTGTGAGATTTATGAAGATTTATGGGTCATGGTGGTGGTGGTTATCACATGTTATGAAAGAGAGATGAGCAAGTGTTTGGTTATGTGATAATATTATGAAGGTGTTAGAAAATTCGGTAAAATTAAATGGATTCAGGACTGAATCGTGATTGAAGATCACTTTCCTTAAAAGTATTTCAAGCACTCTTTTATTATGTCTTAGAGTTGGAAAATGCAAGAACACTCAGGATAATATCAGCCTTAATTTCGAGTCTGCACAAGACAAGTGAAGAACCCGAAATGCAAGGAAGGTTTTTCTGGAATTTGGAAGAGAAATACGTTTTTAGTTCTTGTGTTATTTTTCTGAATAGAATCATATATTTATAGGAGATATGGATGTTGTTTCAAAAGTTTGCAACCTTTGATAAAACAACACAATTTCACCATAAAACACAATGTTTCATATATGACACTATTTCATGAAAAGATATGAAAATTGAATTCAAAATTCAAACAAAACAATAACTAAATTAACTCTTTTGTCACACTATTAAGTCACACTTTCTATGTGGGACTTAAAGCAAAGCATTAAATGCTATTTAACTCTTTTGTCATTTTGGAACTAATATTGTAAAACAATTTCCAACAATCCCCCACTAGTTCTAATAATGACAAAAATCATTCCAGATAGTGAAATATAAAAAGTGTTAATACAGTTAGGTATCTTTCGATTTTAAACTTAACCTTAGTGAGGATAACGCAAAGTTTAATCGGAATGTTTGGTAGCAAAGCTTTTAAACCATTAATCCATGGGATCAGACCGGCGTTACCTTACACACACTCTTTAAAGGTTCTTCCTTTACATATCTCGCTTAGCACTTATTTATGGTCATATGCTATCCTTTTCATGAATTTTTCATGAGAGAAACTCCAACTCTCACTTTGAGACGGCACCATCTCAAAATTCACATAGGTGAGGTTCATATAGCATCCTTTCCAATAGATACTCTTCTTCGTTAATGAACTTCATTAAGAGCTTTTGGAAACCTTAACCCTCAATTCAACACAGTCAACCTTATTTCCCAAATTCTTGACTTACATCCAATTCAACGACTTGTTGTTACCCATTGAATCTTGAAGTTAATGTTTTGTTAACATAAGATTGGGTTGTTGCCGCTGTCAGAACTTTTATTTAAGGAGTTTCAACCCCATTCCTCTCGAGGTTGTTCGTACTAAGTCTCTGGCCAGTGGCTTAGTAAACGGATCTGCTAAGTTATAGCATGTTCGTATGTAGGTGAGTGAAATGATTCCATCCTTAATCAATTTTCTTACGAACGAATGTCTAAGTCCTATATGTCTAGACTTTCCATTATACACTTCGTTGAATGCTCTTGCTAATGTGGCTTGGCTATCGCAATGTATCATCACTTTTGAGACATTGTCTTTAGCTAATGGAACTTCCAACAGAAGATCCCTTAACCATTCCGCTTCTTGACCAGCGGAAGCGAGAGCCACGAACTCTGATTCCATGGTCGAAAGTGTAATGCATGTTTGTTTCTTGCTCTTCCAATAAATTGCTCCACCAGCAAGTGTAAATATCCATCCAGTTGTAGATTTATGGTCTCCAATATTAGATATCCAACTCGCATCAGTGTATCCTTCTAATACGGCAGGGAACCTTCCATAGTGAAGACCAAGGTCCTTGGTTTTCAGTAGATAGCCAAAAATCCTTGTAATCGCCTTCCAATGTTCATTACTTGGATTACTAGTAAATCGACTCATTTTACTGACTGCAAATGATATGTCGGGTCTGGTACATTGCATTAGGTACATTAGACACCCTATTGCACTTGCATATTCCAATTGAGCCACTGATCTTCCATTATTCTTTTGAAGTTTGTTGGCATGATCAAATGGAGTGGTTACTTCCTTAAAGTTTAGATGTTTAAACTTATCAAGCATTTTCTCAATATAGTGGGTTTGACTAAGTTCATAACCCCCACTATCGCTTAACCTTGATCCCTAAAATTGTGTCAACAAGTCCAAGATCTTTCATCTTGAAAGTGGATGTTAGAAACTTCTTTGTTTCTAAGATTCCTTTTAAATCATTACTAATGATCAACATATCGTCGACATAGAGACAAAGGAATATTACAGTGGTTTTGCACGTCTTTGTGTATAAACACTTGTCACAAGAATTAGGAATAAATCCATTTGAGAGTATTACAGAGTCAAATTTTTGATGCCACTGTTTTGGTGCTTGTTTTAGTCCGTATAAGGATTTGACAAGTTTACACGCCTTTTGTTCATTTCCAGGAAGCAGGTAGCCTTCTGGTTGTTCCATGTAGATTTCCTCATCGAGATCTCCATTTAGGAACGCTGTTTTAACATCCATCTGATGGATTATAAGATCATTCAAAGATGATAAGGCGAACAACAATCTAATAGTAGTTGTTCTTGCTACTGGTGCGTATGTGTCGAAGTAATCTATGCCTTCTTTCTGTCTAAATCCTTTTGCCACTAATCTGGCTTTATAAGTGTTTAGAGTACCATCGCTATGGTATTTCTTCTTAAACACCCACTTGCATCCAATGGGCCTTGATCCCTTAGGTAAGTCAACAAGTTCCCAAGTGTGGTTTGATACAATTGAATCCATTTCATCTTGGATAGCATCTTTCCAAAAAGTGGAGTCCCTTGAAGTTATTGCTTCCTTATAAGTTTTTGGATCATCTTCCACTTGAAGAATAATCGGAATGCGTTGAACAAAGTTATTACAATTTCCCTCAACAAGATAAAAGGAAATAGATTGAGAATCAATCTCATCTGGTCCTAGATTCTTTGTTTTCCGAATTCTCTTGCTTATCCTAGGCTCGGGTTGTGGTTCAATGATTATAGGAGTGCCTTCAGTTTGTATTTCTACAATCCGAGAAGAGTTATCTTCATGAGATTCTTTATTAGTGGCCGACTCCGATCCTTTATCCTTTGTGATAAGGTTTTCAAAGAATTCTACATCCCGGGATTCAACAATTACATTAGATTCTAGATTTAAGAGTCTATATGCTTTACTGTGTTGTGCATATCCTACAAAAGCACATCTTATTCCTCGAGGACCCAACTTGGTTCTTTTAGGGTCCATGTTTTTGTAGTATGCCACACACCCCCACACTTTAAAGTAATCGATATTTGGCGCTCTGCCTTTCCATGACTCATATGGAGATATACCAGTTTTCTTTAACGGAATTCTATTGATTATATGACAGGCGGACAATAATGCCTCACCCCACAGGTTAAGGGGTAATTTAGAATGCATCAACATGGCATTCATCATCTCTTGATATGTTCGATTCTTTCTTTCTGCCATGCCATTTTGTTGCGGTGTTCGTGGTGCCGAACATTCATGTATTATACCGTGCTCTTCACAAAGTGCATCAAATTCAATTGAAAAGTATTCGCCGCCCCTATCACTTCTAAGGACCTTTATACTTTTATTTAATTGATTTTCGACTTCTGCTTTATAAGTCTTAAAGGCATTAAATGCATCATCTTTATGCTTTAAGAGATATACATGAGTGTATCTAGAGGAATCGTCTATGAATGTAATAAAGTATCTATTCCCTCCACGTGTCAACATGCCATTAAATTCGCACAAATCTGAGTGCACAAGATCAAGTAATTTCGTTTTCCTTTCAACACTTTTAAAAGGCTTCTTAATCATTTTTGATTCAACACATAATTCACATTTTTTGAAATCCTTTATATTACATGAAATTAGTCCAGATTTAATTAGTCTCTTCATAGAACTAATACCACAATGTGCTAATCTATTATGCCATAAAGAAACGGAATCAAGCATGTAAGCGGAATTAGAAATTTCATTAATAATATTATCATTAGTACATAGTTTGATCATTCCCTCTGCGGAATATCCTTTTCCAATGAATACACCATTACGGGTCAAAATAAGTTTGCCCGATTCATATACAGATTTAATACCCGGTTTTCCCAATAAATCCCCACTAACAAGGTTCCTATTCATGTCTGGAACATGAAGCACATTTACAAGTGTAACTTTCTTTCCAGAAGTGAAGTTAAGTTCGACCGAACCGGTTCCAACAACTTTAGAGCGGACTTCATTTCCCATTTGTACCTCTTGTCCATCAATTGCTTTAGAATAGGTTTTGAATGCAGCCTTGTCATAAGTAACATGCACCGTAGCACAAGTGTCATACCACCAACCTTGAACTTTTCCTTTGATTGCCATAATTTCGCTCACTGTAGCAATTATGTCATCATCTGATCGAATTGCATTGATCTCATTTTTTGCTTTATTTTGTGTGCAATCTCGAGCATAGTGTCCAGGTTTACCGCATACGAAACATCCGTTCTTTGGACCTTTATGACCGCCAGAGTTTTTGAACTTGTTATGTTCTTTCTTTGGTCCAAGATGACTCTTCATGCCATCATGTCTCTTCTTTCCCTTGTTGGTCACAGCGTTTGTTTTGAAATGAGTAGGGGGTTCTGATTTCTCCCTCTTCTTCGATTCCTCCTCGATTCGAAGATGTTTCTGAATTTTCTCCAAGGAGAAGTCCTCGGAACTGTGCAACAATTTCTTTCGGTAGCCTTTCCATGAAGGTGGTAATTTTGCAATAATTGCACCGACTTGGAAGGTCTCAGGGATGTTTATTTTTACTGCCTTTATTTTATTGACCAGAACTTGCAATTCATGCACTTGGGGAAGAATGGGCTTAGAATCTAAGAATTTAAAATCGAAATATTTAGATATTAAGAACTTCTTCGTACCTTCCTCTTCAGCCTTGAACTTGAATTCTAGTGCCTTCCATATTTCTGTTGCCGATGGATTGTCTGTGTAGAGGTCGTAGAGACGATCAGATAAAGTATTCAGAATGTGTCCACGGCAAAGCAGTTCGTCCTCCTTGCGTTTCTTGCGCTCCTTCTTGAGTTCTTCCGAATCATTTTCTGTTGGTTCAGGTATTGGTTGTAGGTCGGGATCAAGAACATAGTGAACCTTCAGGGCAGTCAATAGGAATGTCATCTTATCTTGCCATCTTGCGTAATTTGTTCCATCAAATCGATCTAACTTGACAAGATCCTGGTTCATCACTTTGATGCTTGAAACAGCAGCGTCTGAAGCCATTATGTTACTAATACTTTTAAGATTGTTAGAAAATTCGGTAAAATTAAATGGATCCAGGACTGAATCGTGATTGAGAATCACTTTCCTTAAAAGTATTTCAAGCACTCTTTTATTATGTCTTAGAGTTGGAAAATGCAATAACACTCAGGATAATATCAGCCTTAATTTCGAGTCTGCACAAGACAAGTGAAGAACCCAAAATGCAAGGAAGGTTTTTCTGGAATTTGGAAGAGAAATACGTTTTTAGTTCTTGTGTTATTTTTCTGAATAGAATCATATATTTATAGGAGATATGGATGTTGTTTCAAAAGTTTGCAACCTTTGATAAAACAACACCATTTCACCATAAAACACAATGTTTCATATATGACACTATTTCATGAAAAGATATGAAAATTGAATTCAAAATTCAAACAAAACAATAACTAAATTAACTCTTTTGTCACACTATTAAGTCACACTTTCTATGTGGGACTTAAAGCAAAGCATTAAATACTATTTAACTCTTTTGTCATTTTGGAACTAATATTGTAAAACAATTTCCAACAGAAGGTTGAAAGATTTGTATGGTGTTGTGTTTTGGTGTATGAAACGGTGATATGAGAAGATGAAGTGAGATTGTTGTCATTGTTATGTATAAGAAGAAGAAAAAGGTGAGGGTAGATTGGGTGAATCACATAAAAAATGAAGATAAGCACTCCATCCAAAATATATTGCTCTTCATATTTTTTTATCACTTTTCAATGTCAATGAAAACTAGCACAGAGAGTGATACGAGGGTATATGGTCTATACATTTTGTGGCTTTTTTGTATTGTGTGAAATGTTAGAGGGTTAGGATTTTTTTAGCCCCTCTGTCTATTTCTCTTCTCCTTTATTTATCATGTTTAGAATCAACCAAAACAGGAACAAAATCAACTTAATAAAATAAATTTTAAATGGGTCGATAAAATATAATTATTACTATTTATTAGCCATAAACTCAAATCAATGTATTAATTTTATATAAAAGCTAAATAAAAATTCTTTGAAAAATGCCTTAAACTGTCTATCTCTCTTGTCTTTTATTTATCATGTTTAGAAACAGGAACAAAATCAACTTAATAAAATAAAATTTAAATGGGTCGATAAAATATAATCATTACTATTTATTAGCCATAAACTCAAATCAATGTATTAATTTTATATAAAATCTGAATAAAAATTATTTGAAAAATGCCTTAAATATAAAACAAAAATTAAAATTAAATTGTATATTTTAATTTTTTTGACTAAAAATGCATAACATAATAAAAATTATTTAAAAAATACATATTTATATAAAAATAAAAATTAATTAAAATAATAAATAAAAGATAGAAATTTTGTGCAGAAAGAGAAATAAAAGGTAAAAAAGAAAAATGCACGAAGAAATGGTAAATGTAGGTCTTGATCTCATAACATCTCCCTTATATATCTTTAGGTAAACTCTTTTACAAATGAGCTATTATGTTCATTTGCAATAAGATAGAACCCAAAGGTTAATAATTTAATGAGCTTGATTTTAATTGTTTTTGACCCTTTTTACGAATAATATTAAAAACATTTTTTTTTACTCTTTATAAATGCATAAAAAATAGTATTTATCTAAAAATTTAATTTAAATCAGATTTTTTTTAAAATGGAATTTATTATTATTATTATTATTATTATTATTATTATTATTTTATAAAAAAGGTGAAAAATAAAAATATGCTAAAAAAACGAAAGCCAAGACTCGAGTCTGAGACCGAATGATCGTGCTCCTTACATATGTTCTCTTATCCAATATTCCATTTTATAAAATGGCACTAGAAAACATATGAAGGATGGTCAAAATTTGGGGTACGACAAGTATCAAAGAGTATCTGTATGAGCCTCCGATTTTGTCTCCGCCTGTTGCTGGGAGACCATTGATTATGTTCTTGACTGTGCTTGATGATTCCATGGGTTGTGTCCTTGGTCAGCAAGATGAATCAGGAAAGAAAGAATATGCAATATACTACTTGAGTAAGAAGTTCACCGACTGTGAGTCTCGGTACTCAATGCTTGAGAAGACATGTTGTGCTTTGGCTTGGGCTGCTAAGCGTTTATGCTAGTATATGTTGAATCATACAACTTGGTTGATATCCAAAATGGATATGATCAAGTATATCTTTGAGAAGCCTGCTTTAACTAAGAGGATTGCCCGTTGGCAGATGCTGTTATCTGAGTATGATATTGAGTATCGAGCTCAAAAAGCTATTAAAGGTAGTATCTTGGATGACCATTTGGCTCACCAACCAATTGAAGATTATCAGTCTGTGCAATACGACTTCCCCGATGAGGAGATTTTGTATTTGAAAATGAAAGATTGTGATGAGGCTACGCTCGATGAAGGGCCAGAGCCTGGTTCCCGATGGGGTATGGTGTTCGATGGCGCTGTCAATCAGTATGGAAATGGTATTGGGGCAATTATTATTATTCCTCAAGGCACACATTTTCCTTTTACAGCAAGGCCAACTTTCAAATGCACGAATAATATGGAGGAGTGTGAGGCTTGTATTATGGTGTAAGACCCTAATTTTGACCCTAGATCCCTCATGGCAACATACCATTGCTCATTGCATTTGCCTTAAGGATCATAGCATCTTGGCTCCTTACCCTAGAGTTGGGACTTGTGTGAGTGGTTTGAGACCACCAAGAATACTTGAATTGTATATTATTGCTTTTCGTATCTTGTTTACTAACCAAAAGTAAAAAAATATGTCACTAACATCTTTTGTTTTGAAGCTCAAGCAGTCATGAAAGCAAGCATGAAAATGGTCCCCAAAGCTCTCAATCATCATATATGTCTCCTAAGTATCTCAATTCGTCAATTTGATCAGGATAAACCAAAGGGCTTGAGGATTGCTTCCCAAGGAAACCCTAATTCATCTGTGCATTGATTGTGCCTTGCTCATGAAGCAACCTCAACCTATGATCAAATTAAATCAAAGTAAGTTCTTTCATCCATTATTTTATGCATATTTGAGCCTATTTGAGTGTCCTCAATCATTCATTCATCAAGATTTGAAATTTGGACTTGAGAAGTTGACTAGTCAAGTCATCTGACAAAATTGAAATCCACTGAGACCTAACTTTTGATATGTTTGTCAAATGAATATGACCCCAATAGAAAAATTGTTCTTAAGAATAATATGAACAACTTTCATGTTGATCAAAAATCCATTTGAAACTTGGAAGGTCATCATTCATTTCAAAATATTATAGGTCATTTTGACTGAAACCCTAATTTTGGGTCAACTTCCCAAGGACCTAACTCCTTTTTTTTATGATTTTGAGATGAGACAAAGTGAATTGGAAAGATTAAGATGTATACTTCAATTTATATGTTTTAAAAAATTTCATAATCCTAAAAGACACACATGTGATAATATAAAACATTATAGGTCACTTTGGACCAAAGCCATTGAATCTTGAAAAAGTCCAATTTTAAGTGCCCATAACTTTCTCATAAAAAATCCAAATGATGAAACATTTAAGTCCAAATTGATTTTCTTGAAAAGATATACAGCTTTTATGTTGGAGGTTTTTCCATTTGAGGCTTGCATCATTGGAAAAGAAGGGCTTGAAGTTGGTCACTTTTGGCAAAATTTTCAAATACATGTTTTGTACATCAAACTTCATGGCCAGTTTTCACAATTTTCCAAACTCCAAATGGATTTTTGTTCAACATAGCTTTTGTTTCTTATGTCAAGACCGTTCCAACCATTACTAACATGCCTATGTTTGGATTTTCCAAATGGGACTTTCGAAGAGGGGAACTTTTGTGACCATATATGCATTTCATGATGAAACTTCATACACAAGCAATTGTAATGCAAACCACAGGTCCAAACCTTCTCCAAATCATTTCAACATTCATTTGAATTAACTTTTGGGCCTCACATGTGCCTGTACAGGCCCATGCATGGAGGATACAATTCTCATGCACACGAGTTCCATTCCCTTGCCTTGCACTTTCATCTATAAATAGGATGCTTGCTTCATTGAATTCTCAACCTGAAGGCGCCTGAAATCCTGCTGGATTTGAATCCTAACCTCACACCAAAGGAATTTTGAATTTTCACTTCTCTTTTCAAGCTTGAATTTCAACTTCCTTGGTTGATCTTCAGCTTCCAATTCCTAAGCCTTGCATCATCATCCCCTCAAGATCAAGCTGCAATCAAGAATTGGAGTGGATCGTATTCATCAAAGCTGCACTTCAAAGGTTTACATCTGAACTGTTTTGCTTCGAATCTCACCATATATTGTGCATTGCTTGAGTTTGCTTGGTTTTCTGAAGTCCTCGTGTGAGAGGCAAGCCAATGGTGGCTTTAATATTGTGAATTGATGAAGTTCAGATTGAACACCTAGATTTTCCACCTCAAATTTCTCCTTCCATAGGGATCTTGAGTAAAATCTAAGGTTACAGGGGTGATGTACATCACCCCAGCTTTAATTTGGTATAAGGATCGTGTGTTTTGGTTGAGGTAGCAAAACCTACAACTGGTGGCCGGATTTAGTTAACTCACCGGAGAAGATGGTGGTTTCCACCACCGTTCCCACGTGCTTGATCCTGAACCCTTGGATGAGGCTCCCACGATCTAATCCTGGCCATGCTTTTGTTTGACTCTTTTTAATTCGTGGTGTGATGTTGTTGACTCATGATCACCATGCGTGCGCGCCTCATGTCCCTTGGATTAGCCACGTCAATTAATGAATCCTGATCCAAGCGCTATGGATTTTCCAGCTTTTATTAATTTCTGTTTTATTTTCTTTAATTCTTTTTATTTTCAAAAATTCATAACTCTTTTATTTGGAATCACAAAAATATGGGACCAATTGCAAAAGTTTTCTCTTAAATTCTAGTTTCATAATATGATTTTTAATTGTTTTTGTGATTCAATTTAATATTTTTTATGAATTATTTTGTTTTTGATTGTTTTTAATTCATTTTAAATACTTTTTGATATTCAAAAATGCCAAAAATATTTTCTTAATACATGTGGATGATGATAAGTCTATAAAAAATATTCTCATCAATTTCTTAATTAATTTGAGATTTATTTGAGATTTTAGTCCATTTGTGTTACTTTTCTTCATTTTTAATTGTTTAAAATTAGTTTCTGTTTTCAAAAAATGTTGAGAAAATTTGTCAAACCTAGTTTGACCATGTTAGACTTATGATGATCCAATTGGACTTATCCAAGTTGATTTGAATTGGATTTGAAGTTTGACCTTGATTTGTTCATTTTATTTTATGTATTATTTTAATTCCAAAAAAATACCAAAAATATGTTTGACCTTTCTTGACTTCTAATCTTCATTTCACTTCTGTTTACCATTGATTGATGTTGATTCTATTCATATTTGATCATTTTGTTTTGGTTATGTCATTTGAATTTTCACTTTGTACATTTCATCTTCATCTCTCATCTTCTTCTTTTTCTTTTGACCAATGAGTTAATGATTTGTGGTTAGCCTTGACATATGAGGGGCTTAACCTTCTTTGATCCAAATAAAATTCAACTTGATCAAAGATCAAGTGAATTGCTTTGTGTCCAAGATAGGTTGCTTCTTGGTCAAGCAAAAAACCTGAAATCCATACAAGGTCATTCTTCTTTTCTTTTGGCATGGCAAGTTGTAGGAGCTTGGC
This sequence comes from Lathyrus oleraceus, assembly GCF_024323335.1. Lineage (NCBI taxonomy): Eukaryota > Viridiplantae > Streptophyta > Magnoliopsida > Fabales > Fabaceae > Lathyrus > Lathyrus oleraceus. The sequence continues at coordinate 334,363,887 of NC_066581.1, forward strand.
TTACTAGTCATGGTCTCTAACTTGTGTTTATTTGCCTATAGTTTTATTGATCGATCTCAGATAGGTGTACTACTACATTAGTCCACTCACGATTGCTTAACATAGCGCTAAATTGCCTTATGGCACACTAACACTAATTACTAATTACTAACTTTAATTCAAGCATTTAATTCTTGCAATTTAGTTTAATGCAATTTAATTTCTTGCTCATTTATTCATATTTCCTTTTCCCTTTTCTAATTTGAGCTCATGTTTATGTTTATGCTATTTTCCTTTTGCTCATTTGAGCTTACTATTGTGTAAATATATTATTGCCTTGTGCTTGTTTTGTCTTTGTTTGTGTGAACCCAATGCAAAAAAGAGAAATGACTTAGAATTAGGACCTTACCTATGCTTAATGGAGTTCAAGAGCAACTAGGCCTCATGCCTTTAGAATGCTAAATTTGTTGAAGAGCAACTAGGCCTCATGCCTTTAGAATGCTTAATCTTGAAGTTGACATTGAAAGGACCGCTAATCTAAACTCTCTTTGTCCATTTCTCTTATTTGCATTGTGAACTTTTTGATTGTTTGTTCTTGTGTGATAGGGATTCCAAACTTTAGATAGTTAGAAGGACCATTGTCATAAGCATCCAAGTTAAGAGACAAGTCCAATTGGAAGATCCTAGGAGCTTGATTGAATACTTGTTTGATTGCTTGAGTAGTTATTTGTTGCTTGATAAGTCCAAAGGAAAGGAGAATCTTGGATCATCTTTATGATCTCAAGAAAGGAACTCCAAGGGTTTTATTATCTTCTCTCATCTTTGCATGTTTAGGACTAGCCCTTCTCTTCTTCTCTCCACTCTGACCCAAGCCAAACTCATTTTGTGCAAACATTGACATTGTTTTCAAAACTAGAAACTTAGGCATTATGCCTTTGATTTTTCAAACTCTTTTCATTAATACTTATTTTGAATTGAATCCTAAGCCAACTTTGACTTCATTTTGTGAATACTTCTAATTTGTAAATATAACTCACTTCAAATTTCTTTTGTGGTTCCAATGGCCACCTTTGTTAAAACTTCTTTTCATAAGTATTAGCCATAGGTTTGAGTTATCATAGTGGTTGATGTAAACCTCACCTCATCCTTAGTGATTGGACTATAAGTCTTCCATACTTATTATAGGGTGGATCCCTCACTAGTATGTTGAAGCTCTCCTCACATGGTGGATTGTTGGTTTAGGTTGAGTTTTCTCCCTTTGATAACAAAAGAGCTTAAGGCTTTTGACCAAATCAATTCACCCATATTTTGAGATTTTTACCCCAAACTACGAGTTTTGATCCTACCTTTATGATGGTACGTGGGCAATGGCTTCATCCATTCAAACAACAAAATTGTAAATAATTTATATATTCTTTTCTCATCTCCCCAATGTTGTTTGCACAAATGTTTTCACAAATACCAACCTACAACACAACTTTTTAAAAAGGGCTCCCTTAGAGTACTAAGGATGTTTTGGGTGCTTAAAACCTTCCCATCTCATAACCAACCCCCTTACCCAGATCTCTGACATTTTTATTAGTTTTTGATTTGATAAAACTTCTCAGTTTTTGTTCGCTTTCTAACCTTTCCTTTGGATAAATAGAAGTGCGGTGGCGACTCGAATTGTATGATTTACTTTTGATTTAGTCAATAAATCTAAAGGTAACGAATACCCCGCTAGATATGGGTTTGGAAGAATGTATTGATCTTAGGATCAAACATCTTAATGTTTATGGCGATTCGGCTCCTGTTGTTAATCAGATTAAGGGTGAATGGGTGACGAATCAGCCTGGCCTCATCCCATACAGAGATTATGCGAGGAGGATTTCGACTTTCTTTACTAAGGCTGACTTTCATCATATTCCTCGAGATGAGAATCAGATGGAGGATGCTCTCGCTACGCTTGCTTCAATGATTGCTGTCAATTATTGGAATGAAGTCCCCAATATTACCGTGATGCGCCTGTATAGACCAGCTTACGTGTTTGCAGTTGAGGAGGTGAAAGATGGTAAGCAGTGGTATTATGATATCAAGTGTTTTCTCAAAAGTTAGACTTACCCGCCTGGGGCATCTGTTAAAGATAAGAAGACTTTGAGGAGATTATCTGGCAGTTTCTACCTTAATGGTGATGTGCTTTACAAGAGGAATTTTGATATGGTTCTGCTCAGATGCGTGGATAGACACAAAGCAGACCTGTTGATGACTGAAGTCCATGAGGGTTCATTTGGTACTCATTCCAATGGACATGTTATGGAAAATAAGATGTTGAGAGCAGACCACTATTGGCTGAAAATGGAGTCTGACTGCTGCAAGTTTGTGAAGAAATGCCAATAGTGTCATATTTATGCGGATAAGATTCATATTCCCCCAACACTTCTGAATGTTATTTCCTCACCATGGCCTTTCTCCATGTGGGGAATCGACATGATTGGCATGGTTGAGCTTAAGGCGTCGAACGACCACCGTTTTATTCTCGTAGCCATTGATTACTTCACCAAGTGGGTTGAAGCGACATCGTATGCAAATGTGACCAGGCAGGTGGTTGTGAAGTTTATCAAGTGTAGCGGGGTATTCGTTACCTTTAGATTTATTGACTAAATTAAAAGTAAATCATACAATTATAGGGGTGACGAATCAGGAAAGAAAGAGTATGCTATTTACTACTTAAGCAAGAAGTTCACCGATAATGAGTCTCGATATTCAATGCTTGAGAAGATCTGTTGTGCTTTGGCTTGGGGTGCTTAGCGCTTACGCCAGTACATGTTGAATCATACGACTTGGTTGATATCCAGAATGGATCCAATCAAGTATATCTTCGAGAAGCCTGCTTTAGCAGGGAGGATTGCCCGTTGGCAAATGTTGTTATCTGAGTATGATATTGAGTATCGAGCTCAGAAGGCTATTAAAGGTAGTATCTTTGCTGACCACTTGGCACATCAGCTGATTGAAGATTATCAGTCAATTCAGTATGACTTCCCAGATGAGGAGTATCTGTATTTGAAAATGAAAGATTGTGATGAGCCTACACTCGATGAAGGGCCAGAGCCTGGTTCCAGATGGAGTATGGTATTTGATGGCGCTGTAAATCAGTACGGAAATGGTATTAGGGCAGTGATTATTACTCCCCAGGGCACACATTTTCCTTTTACAGCAAGGCTAACTTTCAAATGCACGAATAATATGGCTGAGTATGAGGCCTGTATTATGGGATTGGAGGAATGCATTGATCTAAGGATCAAGCATCTTGATGTATATGGTGATTCGGCCCTCGTTGTTAATCAGATTAAGGGTGAATGGGAAACGAATCATCCTGGTCTCATTCCATATAGGGATTATGCGAGGAGGATTTCGACGTTCTTTACTAAGGTTGACTTCCATCATATTCCTCGAGATGAGAATCGGATGGCAAACGCTCTTGCTACACTTGCTTCGATGATTGTGGTTAAACTTTGGAATGAAGTCCCCAATATCACTGTGATGCGCTTGGACAGACCAGCCCATGTGTTTGTAGTAGAAGAAGTACAAGATGATAAGTCGTGGTATTATGATATCAAGTGTTTCCTCCAGAACCAGACTTACCCGCCTGGGGCATCTGTGAAAGATAGTAAAGCTCTAAGGAGATTATCAGGCAGTTTCTACCTCAATGGTGATGTGCTTTATAAGAGAAATTTTGACATGGTGCTGCTCAGATGCGTGGATAGAACGAAGCAGACCTGTTGATGACTGAGGTCGACGAGGGTTCATTTGGTACTCATTCCAATGGACATGCCATGGCTAGAAAGATGTTGAGAGCAGGCTACTATTTACTGACAATGGAGTCCGACTGCTACAAATATGTGAAGAAATGCCATAAGTATCAGATTTATGTAGAAAAGATTCATATTCCCCCGACACTTCTGAATGTGATTTCATCACCATGGCCGTTCTCCATGTGGGGAATTGACATGATTGGCATGATAGAGCCGAAAGCGTCCAACGGTCACAAATTTATTCTCGTAGCAATTGATTACTTTACCAAGTGGGTTGAAGCGGCATCATATGCAAATGTGACCAGGCAGGTAGTCGTGAAGTTTATTAAGAATCAACTCATATGCCGTTATGGCGTGCCAGATAAGATCATTATTGATAATGGATCTAACTTGAACAACAAGATGATGAAAGAGCTATGTAGTGAGTTCAAGATTGCACACCATAATTCTTCTCCCTATAGACCCAAGATGAATGGGGCTGTTGAAGCTGCTAATAAGAATATCAAGAAAATTATCCAAAAGATGGTTGTCACGTATAAGGATTCGCATGAGATGTTGCCATTTGCCTTACACGGATATCGTACATATGTCCGCACTTCAACAGGGGCAACCCCTTTCTCTCTTGTTTATGGCATGAAGGCCGTACTCCCAGTAGAGGTGGAGATCCCATCAATGAGAGTCTTGATGGAAGCCAAGTTGACTGATGCTGAATGGGTTCAGAGTCATTATGACCAATTGAACTTGATAGAAGAGAAGAGATTGATTGCCATGTGCCATGGTCAATTGTATCAGCAAAGAATGAAGAAAGCTTTTGATAAGAAGGTCAAGCCTCGTGTGTTCCGAGAAGGTGACCTCGTGCTCAAGAAAGTCTTGTCTTTCGCGCCCGATTCCAGGGGCAAGTGGACTCCAAACTACGAAGGCCCATATGTTGTTAAGAGAGCCTTTTCAGGCGGTGCTTTGATACTGACAACTATGGATGGGGAGTGTAACACCCTTCTAAAATACCCCAAATATTTAATTAAAATAGCAACATATAAATCAGAGTAATTATGCAGTTAAGGGTGTCACACAAACAACTTCACACCATTCCTCAAAGTAGATTGTCATGCTCATTTATTTATCAAATAAAACGTTTGCATAGTACGCAGCGGATAGAAATTAAATCAATCATGCGGAACATGTAACACAATTACATGTAAAATTATTCAACAAGGTAAAACATCCCATCCCGATGTTACATCTATCAGAGCATGACCCACTAAGGAGACTACACTAGACTCCAAGCACTAGCTTCTACTCAATCACTGCTCGTTACCTGAAAAATAGTTGTAAGGGTGAGTTCCTCAATCAATATAATGAACATTATAAAATATCATGTCATGTTAAGTAATTTAACACATTAATCACCCTAATCACATCACACATTCAGTAACGGCACATCAATTCAAATATCATACTCAATACCAATACAATTCATGCTCATACTCAATATCAACACAAACCCACGTATAATATTGGAATACATCCATTCATATTATACGCCATACACATATTATGCAATGAGACTCCATGCATGCGGTACCGACTATTTGTGAACATATAGTTCACCTCACCGTCCAAATCCAGGCACGGCTACCAAGCCCACTAGTCCCACTCATTTGAGACCTAGTGACTCACTCACTAATTCCTCACCATGGGAATTAGCTACCACCCCAAGGGCTATGATATGCACGCTAATTCACCTAGCATGCAAACATCAACAACAGTCCAAAATGACTAACTCACTAATTCCTCACCATGGGAATTAGCTACCACCATAAAGGCCATAATATGCATGCTAATCACCTAGCAATGCTAAATCATCAACCACAATTCAAGAATAGACATATGCTCACACTCTAAGCCATAAAACAGTCTATTCACAAATGCACACATAACTGATACATTCACAAGATCATGCATACCATCACACATCAATCAGTATTTTATCACATAAGCATATCAGATCATGCCCAAGAACAACCACAGTATTAGCACACTCTACTAATACCTATACTACTCAAAACAACGGGAAATGATCCCTAATATATCGTACATCAGCTAAATCACATTACTCAGCTGAACAACCAAAAACTGCACAACGACAGCACAGAAAATCACAATCCTGCCCATACGCGTACTGCCTAGTCCCATACGCGTATGGCCAATTTCTCAGCCAAATCCCATATGCGTAACACCATCTCATACGCGTATGCTACGCGTATCACTTCCCCATACGCGTACCAACAGAGACCAAACTACGTTCAAAACATCATCTTCCTCATCCATACGCGTATTGCCTAGTGCCATACGCGTACCAGACCATCTCATACGCGTATTGCCTAGTGCCATACGCGTATGACCAGAAACCAGACTTCCAGATCTGCTATGACTTTCTCTGCTACGAGATCTATCCAATCCAACCTTCCACAGTCCAATTTTACATATTATTCGTTCATATCTTCTAACACAATTCATACCCTATTCGATTTCACAAAATCTAACATTATTACATCTAATTCCTACGAATTTCCTCCATTTATAATCCAAATTTCGTTCATCCAATATTTCACAAATTTCATCATACATCATTCCAATCAGAGGTAAATCAATAGTCTATCACTACCCATTACATGTTATCCCATAATACCCATTAATCGACGATAAACCCCCCTTACCTGAGTTAATCCGGCAAATCCTGCAGCTTCAAGTTCTTCCTCTCTTCAACCCTTGTTCTCTGGTTCTCTTTGCCCTTTTTCCACTTTTCTGCCCCTTTTTCCTTTTCACGTGAAAAATAAACCTTTTTACTAAATGGGACCTTTTCAAATTCCAACTTTTATTCCAATAAAATAATAACCCAATAATAATAATTCCAATAATAATCCAATTATTTAATTAAATTAATAAATATATTATTAACTTAAATTAAATAATTATCTTATTTTATCGGGGTGTTACAGGGAGGATTTCACCCGTCCTGTGAATTCAGTTGCAGTCAAGAAATACTTCGCCTAAAAATAAAAACAGAATAGTTCACTAAGTTGAAAACCCGAAAGGGCGGCTTAGGAAAAAATGAGCGTCTCGGTGGATTGAAAACCCGAAAGGGCGGTCCAGGCAAAAGTTAGAGACATGAAAAATGAATATATGTATCCCGAATGTTTTGTACATACTTTTCATTGGTAAATACAACTCGTTTAAATGTCTTTTTGTGGTTTCAATGGCCACTTTCTTAATCAAATTTTCCATAACCTTTAGCTATTAGGTTTGAGTTATCCTTGAGGTAGATGTAATGCTCACCTATATCCTTAGTGATGGACAATGAGTCTACCATGCTTATTATATGGTTAACCCCTCACTAGCATGTTGAAGCTATCCTCACATGGTGGATTTGTGGTTTTGGGTTGAGTTTTTCTCCCTTAGATAACAAAAGACTTTAAGGCTTTTGGACCAATCAATTCACCAACTTGTTTTGAGATTTTTACCCCGAACTACGAGGTTTTGATCCTAATCTTTTTTAAGATGGTACGTAGGTATTGGGTTTATCCATCCAAACGCAAAATGTAAAGAACTTGTATATCCTCTTCTCATCTCTTCAATCATGTTTGCACAAACAAATTTTTTCACAAAACAACAACCTTACAACAAATATGAAAAGGGCTCCCTAGGAGTACCTAGGATGTTTTGGGTGCCTAACACCTTCCCATAGCATAACCAACCCCCTTACCCAGATCTCTGACATTTTTACTAGTTTTTGATTTGATAAAACTTTTAGGTTTTTGTTCGCTTTCTAACCATTCCTTTGGATAAATAGAAGTGCGGTGGCGACTCGACTTGTATGGTTTACCTTGGATTTAGTCAATATTTCTAATGGTAACGAATATCCCGCTACATTGGTGGACACAGGGTCATCACTTAATGTATTGCCAAAGTCCACTCTTGCCAAACTTTCATATCAGGGGCCTCCCATGAGGCAAAGTGGAGTGGTAGTAAAAGCTTTTGATGGATCGCGTAAAACTGTGATTGGTGAATTAGACCTCCCGATCAAGATTGGACCTAGTGATTTCCAGATCACTTTCCAAGTTATGGACATACATCTGTCATAAAGCTGTTTTCTTGGTAGACCATGGATTCACGAGGTAGGTGCCGTGACATCCACCCTACACCAAAAGTTGAAGTTCGTTAAGAACAAGAAGTTGGTGGTGATAGGGGGAGAAAAGGCTCTCTTGGTCATCCATTTATCTTCCTTTTCCTACATTGATGCTGAGGATGAGGTTGAGACTCCGTTCCAAGCCTTATCTATTGTTGAACCTTCTAGGAAAGGACTTTCTTCATTTGTCTCCTATAATGACGCGAAGTTGGCCATTGAGCATGAAGCAACTAATGGTTTGGGGAAAATGATAAAGATGGAAGATAATAAGTCCCGAGCTGGTATAGGGTATTCTTTCGGTGTTTCTAATGATCTTGGGTTGTTTCGGAGTGGAGGTTTCATCCACACCGTTGAAGATCAAGAAGCTGCTGCCATCGTTGAAGAAGATGAAGAGGAAGACCTTGGCAATTTTGTCATACCTAGAGGAATCTGCAATGATTGGGTCGCTGTTGATTTTCCAACAATTATCCATAAGTCAACGTAATGTGTTCATTTTGTTTAAAAACCCTTCTCCCATTCCAAAAGGAGAAGTGAAGACATTGTTGGCATAATTGAGTAATACAATGATATTCATTCAATAATCTCATGTTAAATGTTTGTTTTCTCAAATTATTTTTCCTTTTTCCTTTTTGCATGAAATTGGTGATCACTATAAAACCCTAAAAAGAGAATAAACGCAATCTTTCCATCTGCATAATGATTTGCCTTGTTTGAATTCTGAAATCTCTTTGATACTCAAAATCATTATGCAGGTTGATCAAACCCATTGAACATAATGATCCAACACCATCTCCCAACTTTGAGTTCCCTATATTTGAGGCAGAAGAAGATGATGTTGAAGAGATTCCTAATGAAATTACCCGACTGCTTAAGTACGAGGAAAAGATCATTCAGCCACATCTTGAGAATCTGGAAACAATCAACTTGGGGTCTGAAGACTGCATTCGTGAAGTGAAGATTGAGGCACTCCTTGAAGAATATGTTAAGAAGGGGTTGATTGAGTTGCTACGAGAATATGTCGACGTCTTTGCCTGGTCGTATGAAGACATGCCTGGTCTAAATACTGATATCGTGCAACATTTCTTGTCGTTGAAGCCTGAGTGTGTGCCTGTGAAGCTGAAGCTCAGAAGAACTCACCCTGATATGATAGTGAAGATTAAATAAGAAGTTCAGAAGCAAATTGATGCGGGGTTTCTGGTGACTTATACATATCCTCAATGGGTGGCCAATATTGTGCCTGTGCCTAAGAAAGATGGAAAAGTCCGAATGTGTGTGGATTACCGTGACTTGACTAAAGCTAGTCCGAAAGATGATTTTCCTCTACCACACATTGATATGTTGGTAGACAATACGGTTAAATTCAACGTCTTTTCATTTATGAACGGATTTTCTAGTTATAATCAGATTAAAATGGCACCCGAGGATATGGAGAAGTCACATTCATCACACCTTGGGGAACATTATGTTATCGAGTGATGCCCTTCGGTTTGAAGAACGCCGGAGCCACGTATTAACGTGCTATGACTACCTTGTTTCATGACATGATGCACAAAGAGATCGAGGTGTATGTCTATGATATGATTGCAAAGTCGAAACCGGAAGTTGAACATGTGGAGTCTGTTCCGGCAAGTTATTGGGCTTTATTGTTAGCGAGAAAGGTATTGAGGTTGATCCTGCCAAGGTCAGAGCAATACAAGAGATGTTTGCGCCCAAAACCGAGAAGCAAGTCCGAGGTTTTCTTGGCCGCTTGAATTACATTTCGAGATTCATATCCCAGATGACTGCCACATGTGCGCATATATTCAAGCTCCTCCAGAAAGATCAGCGTCTTGATTGGACCGAGGATCGCCAAAAAGCCTTTGACAGTATCAAAGAGTATCTGTCTGAGCCTCCGGTTTTGTCTCCGCCTTTTACTGGGAGACCATTGATTATGTTCTTGACTGTGCTTGATGATTCCATGGGTTGTATCCTTGGTCAGCAAGATGAATCAGGAAAGAAAGAATATGCAATATACTACTTGAGTAAGAAGTTCACCGACTGTGAGTCTCGGTACTCAATGCTTGAGAAGACATGTTGTGCTTTGGCTTGGGCTGCTAAGCGTTTATGCTAGTATATGTTGAATCATACAACTTGGTTGATATCCAAAGTGGATCTGATCAAGTATATCTTTGAGAAGCCTGCTTTAACTGAGAGGATTTCCCGTTGGCAGATGCTGTTATCTGAGTATGATATTGAGTATCGAGCTCAAAAAGCTATTAAAGGTAGTATCTTGGATGACCATTTGGCTCACCAACCAATTGAAGATTATCAGTCTGTGCAATACGACTTCCCCGATGAGGAGATTTTGTATTTGAAAATGAAAGATTGTGATGAGGCTACGCTCGATGAAGGGCCAGAGCCTGGTTCCCGATGGGGTATGGTGTTCGATGGCGCTGTCAATCAGTATGGAAATGGTATTGGGGCAATTATTATTATTCCTCAAGGCACACATTTTCCTTTTACAGCAAGGCCAACTTTCAAATGCACGAATAATATGGAGGAGTGTGAGGCTTGTATTATGGTGTAAGACCCTAATTTTGACCCTAGATCCCTCATGGCAACATACCATTGCTCATTGCATTTGCCTCAAGGATCATAGCATCTTGGCTCCTTACCCTAGAGTTGGGACTTGTGTGAGTGGTTTGAGACCACCAAGAATACTTGAATTGTATATTATTGCTTTTCGTATCTTGTTTACTAACCAAAAGTACAAAAATATGTCACTAACATCTTTTGTTTTGAAGCTCAAGCAGTCATGAGGTCCAAGGCTCCAAGGAGGCCCCCGTGCTCCATGAAATGACCAGATGAAGATTAAAGCAAGCATGAAAATGGTCCCCAAAGATCTCAATCATCATATATGTCTCCTAAGTATCTCAATTCGTCAATTTGATCAGGATAAACCAAAGGGCTTGAGGATTGCTTCCCAAGGAAACCCTAATTCATCTGTGCATTGATTGTGCCTTGCTCATGAAGCAACCTCAACCTATGATCAAATTAAATCAAAGTAAGTTATTTCCTACATTATTTTATGCATATTTGAGCCTATTTGAGTGTCCTCAATCATTCATTCATCAAGATTTGAAGTTTGGACTTGAGAAGTTGACTAGTCAAGTCATCTGACTAAATTGAAATCCACTGAGACCTAACTTTTGATATGTTTGTCAAATGAATATGACCCCAATAGAAAAACTGTTCTTAAGAACAATATGAACAACTTTCATGTTTATCAAAAATCCATTTGAAACTTGGAAGGTCATCATTCATTTCAAAACATTATAGGTCATTTTGACTGAAACCCTAATTTTGGGTCAACTTCCCAAGGACCTAACTCCTTTTTTTTTATGATTTTGAGATGAGACAAAGTGAATTGGAAAGATTAAGATGTATACTTCAATTTATATGTTTTAAAAAATTTCATAATCCTAAAAGACACACATGTGATAATATAAAACATTATAGGTCACTTTGGACCAAAGCCATTGAATCTTGAAAAAGTCCAATTTTAAGTGCCCATAACTTTCTCATGAAAAATCTAAATGATGAAACATTTAAGTCCAAATTGATTGTCTTGAAAAGATATACAACTTTGATGTTGGATGTTTTTCCATTTGAGGCTTGCATCATTGGAAAAGAAGGGCTTGAAGTTGGTCACTTTTGGCAAAATTTTCAAATACATGTTTTGTACATCAAACTTCATGGCCAGTTTTCACAATTTTCCAAACTCCAAATGGATTTTTGTTCAACATAGCTTTTGTTTCTTATGTCAAGACCGTTCCAACCATTACTAACATGCCTATGTTTGGATTTTCCAAATGGGACTTTCGAAGAGGGGAACTTTTGTGACCATTTATGCATTTCATGATGAAACTTCATACACAAGCAATTGTAATGCAAACCACAGGTCCAAACCTTATCCAAATCATTTCAACATTCATTTGAATTAACTTTTGGGCCTCACATGCGCCTGTACAGGCCCATGCACGGAGGATACAATTCTCATGCGCACGAGTTCCATTCCCTTGCCTTGCACTTTCATCTATAAATAGGATGCTTGCTTCATTGAATTCTCAACCTGAAGGCGCCTGAAATCCTGCTGGATTTGAATCCTAACCTCACACCAAAGGAATTTTGAATTTTCACTTCTCTTTTCAAGCTTGAATTTCAACTTCCTTGGTTGATCTTCAGCTTCTAATTCCTAAGCCTTGCATCATCATCACCTCAAGATCAAGTTGCAATCAAGAATTGGAGTGGATCGTGTTCATCAAGGCTGCACTTCAAAGGTTTACATCTGAACTGTTTTGCTTCGAATCTCACCATATATTGTGCATTGCTTGAGTTTGCTTGGTTTTCTGAAGTCCTCGTGTGAGAGGCAAGCCAATGGTGGCTTTAATGTTGTGAATTGATGAACTTCAGATTGAACACCTAGATTTTCCACCTCAAATTTCTCCTTCCATAGGGATCTTGAGTAAAATCTAAGGTTACAGGGGTGATGTACATCACCCCAGCTTTACTTTGGTATAAGGATCGTGTGTTTTGGTTGAGGTAGCAAAACCTACAACTGGTGGCCGGATTTAGTTAACTCACCGGAGAAGATGGTGGTTTCCACCACCGTTCCCACGTGCTTGATCCTGAACCCTTGGATGAGGCTCCCACGATCTAATCCTGGCCATGCTTTTGTTTGACTCTTTTTAATTCGTGGTGTGATGTTGTTGACTCATGATCACCATGCGTGCGCGCCTCATGTCCCTTGGATTAGCCACGTCAATTAATGAATCCTGATCCAAGCGCTATGGATTTTCCAGCTTTTATTAATTTCTGTTTTATTTTCTTTAATTCTTTTTATTTTCAAAAATTCATAACTCTTTTATTTGGAATCACAAAAATATGGGACCAATTGCAAAAGTTTTCTCTTAAATTCTAGTTTCATAATATGATTTTTAATTATTTTTGTGATTCAATTTAATAGTTTTTGTGAATTATTTTGTTTTTGATTGTTTTTAATTCATTTTAAATACTTTTTGATATTCAAAAATGCCAAAAATATTTTCTTAATACATGTGGATGATGATAAGTCTATGAAAAATATTCTCATCAATTTCTTAATTAATTTGAGATTTATTTGAGATTTTAGTGCATTTGTGTTACTTTTCTTCATTTTTAATTATTTAAAATTAGTTTCTGTTTTCAAAAAATGTTGAGAAAATTTGTCAAACCTAGTTTGACCATGTTAGACTTATGATGATCCAATTGGACTTATCCAAGTTGATTTGAATTGGATTTGAAGTTTGACCATGATTTGTTCATTTTATTTTATGTATTATTTTAATTCCAAAAAAATACCAAAAATATGTTTGACCTTTCTTGACTTCTAATCTTCATTTCACTTCTGTTTACCATTGATTGATGTTGATTCTATTCATATTTGATCATTTTGTTTTGGTTATGTCATTTGAATTTTCACTTTGTACATTTCATCTTCATCTCTCATCTTCTTCTTTTTCTTTTGACCAATGAGTTAATGATTTATGGTTAGCCTTGACATATGAAGGGCTTAACCTTCTTTGATCCAAATAAAATTCAACTTGATCAAAGATCAAGTGAATTGCTTTGTGTCCAAGATAGGTTGCTTCTTGGTCAAGCAAAAAACCTGAAATCCATACAAGGTCATTCTTCTTTTCTTTTGGCATGGCAAGTTGTAGGAGCTTGGCTTACTAGTCATGGTCTCTAACTTGTGTTTATTTGCCTATAGTTTTATTGATCGATCTCAGATAGGTGTACTACTACATTAGTCCACTCACGATTGTTTAACATAGCGCTAAATTGCCTTATGGCACACTAACACTAATTACTAATTACTAACTTTAATTCAAGCATTTAATTCTTGCAATTTACTTTAATGCAATTTAATTTCTTGCTCATTTATTCATATTTCCTTTTCCCTTTTCTAATTTGAGCTCATGTTTATGTTTATGCTATTTTCCTTTTGCTCATTTGAGCTTACTATTGTGTAAATATATTATTGCCTTGTGCTTGTTTTGTCTTTGTTTGTGTGAACCCAATGCAAAAAAGAGAAATGACTTAGAATTAGGACCTTACCTATGCTTAATGGAGTTCAAGAGCAACTAGGCCTCATGCCTTTAGAATGCTAAATTTGTTGAAGAGAAACTAGGCCTCATGCCTTTAGAATGCTTAATCTTGAAGTTGACATTGAAAGGACCGCTAATCTAAACTCTCTTTGTCCATTTCTCTTATTTGCATTGTGAACTTTTTGATTGTTTGTTCTTGTGTGATAGGGATTCCAAACTTTAGATAGTTAGAAGGACCATTGTCATAAGCATCCAAGTTAAGAGACAAGTCCAATTGGAAGATCCTAGGAGCTTGATTGAATACTTGTTTGATTGCTTGAGTAGTTATTTGTTGCTTGATAAGTCCAAAGGAAAGGAGAATCTTGGATCATCTTTATGATCTCAAGAAAGGAACTCCAAGGGTTTTATTATCTTCTCTCATCTTTGCATGTTTAGGACTAGCCCTTCTCTTCTTCTCTCCACTCTGACCCAAGCCAAACTCATTTTGTGCAAACATTGACATTGTTTTCAAAACTAGAAACTTAGGCATTATGCCTTTGATTTTTCAAACTCTTTTCATTAATACTTATTTTGAATTGAATCCTAAGCCAACTTTGACTTCATTTTGTGAATACTTCTAATTTGTAAATATAACTCACTTCAAATTGCTTTTGTGGTTCCAATGGCCACCTTTGTTAAAACTTCTTTTCATAAGTATTAGCCATAGGTTTGAGTTATCATAGTGGTTGATGTAAACCTCACCTCATCCTTAGTGATTGGACTATAAGTCTTCCATACTTATTATAGGGTGGATCCCTCACTAGTATGTTGAAGCTCTCCTCACATGGTGGATTGTTGGTTTAGGTTGAGTTTTCTCCCTTTGATAACAAAAGAGCTTAAGGCTTTTGACCAAATCAATTCACCCATATTTTGAGATTTTTACCCCAAACTACGAGGTTTTGATCCTACCTTTATGATGGTACGTGGGCAATGGCTTCATCCATTCAAACAACAAAATTGTAAATAATTTGTATATTCTTTTCTCATCTCCCCAATCTTGTTTGCACAAATGTTTTCACAAATACCAACCTACAACACAACTTTTTAAAAAGGGCTCCCTTAGAGTACTAAAGATGTTTTGGGTGCTTAAGACCTTCCCATCTCATAACCAACCCCCTTACCCAGATCTCTGACATTTTTATTAATTTTTGATTTGATAAAACTTCTCAGTTTTTGTTCGCTTTCTAACCTTTCCTTTGGATAAATAGAAGTGCGGTGGCGACTCGAATTGTATGATTTACTTTTGATTTAGTCAATAAATCTAAAGGTAACGAATACCCCGCTACATATGGGTTTGGAAGAATGTATTGATCTTAGGATCAAACATCTTGATGTTTATGGCGATTCGGCTCTTGTTGTTAATCAGATTAAGGATGAATGGGTGACGAATCAGCCTGGCCTCATCCCATACAGAGATTATGCGAGGAGGATTTTGACTTTCTTTACTAAGGCTGACTTTCATCATATTCCTCGAGATGAGAATCAGATGGAGGATGCTCTCACTACGCTTGCTTCAATGATTGCTGTCAATTATTGGAATGAAGTCCCCAATATTATCGTGATGCGCCTGTATAGGCCAGCTTACGTGTTTGTAGTTGAGGAGGTGAAAGATGGTAAGCAGTGGTATTATGATATCAAGTGTTTTCTCAAAAGTTAGACTTACCCGCCTGGGGCATTTGTTAAAGATAAGAAGACTTTGAGGAGATTATCTGGCAGTTTCTACCTTAATGGTGATGTGCTTTACAAGAGGAATTTTGATATGGTTCTGCTCAGATGCGTGGATAGACACAAAGCAGACCTGTTGATGACTGAAGTCCATGAGGGTTCATTTGGTACTCATTCCAATGGACATGTTATGGAAAATAAAATGTTGAGAGCAGGCTACTATTGGCTGAAAATGGAGTCTGACTGCTGCAAGTTTGTGAAGAAATGCCAATAGTGTCATATTTATACGGATAAGATTCATATTCCCCCAACACTTCTGAATGTTATTTCCTCACCATGGCCTTTCTCCATGTGGGGAACCGACATGATTGGCATGGTTGAGCTTAAGGCGTCGAACGACCACCGTTTTATTCTCGTAGCCATTGATTACTTCACCAAGTGGGTTGAAGCGGCATCGTATGCAAATGTGACCAGGCAGGTGGTTGTGAAGTTTATCAAGTGTAGCGGGGTATTCGTTACCTTTAGATTTATTGACTAAATCAAAAGTAAATCATACAATTTGAGTCGCCACCGCACTTCTATTTATCCAAAGGAAGGGTTAGAAAGCGAACAAAGACCGAGAAGTTTTATCAAATCAAAAACTAATAAAAATGTCAGAGATCTGGGTAAGGGGGTTGGTTATGCAATGGGAAGGTTTTAAGCACCCAAAACATCCTTAGTACTCTAAGGGGGCCCTTTTCACCAATGTTGTAAGGTAGGTTGGTATTTGTGAAAATATATTTGTGCAAACATGATTGGGGAAATGAGAAAAGAATATACAAGTTATTTACAATTTTGTGTTTGAATGGATAAACCCATTGCCTACGTACCATCTTAAAAAAAGATTAAGATCAAAACCTCGTAGTTCGGGGTAAAAAATCTCAAGAGAAGTTGGTGAATTGATTGGTCAAAAGCCTTAAGGTCTTTTGTTATCAAAGGGAGAAAACTCAACCCTAAACCACAAATCCACCATGTGAGGAGAGCTTCAACATGCTAGTGAGGAATCCACCCTATAATAAGCATGGAAGACTTATAGTCCATCACTAAGGATGTAGGTGAGTATTATATCAACCTCTAGGATAACTCAAACCTAATAGCTAATGTTTATGAAAAGCTTTAACTCAAATGGTCATTGGAACCATAAAAACAATTGAGTGGGTTGTATTTACAAATGAAAAGTATTCACAAAATAAGGTCAAAGTTGACTTAAGGATTCAATTCAAAATAAGTGTTATGAAAAGAGTTTGAAAAATTAAAAGCATAGTGCTTAGGTTTCTAATTTTGAGAACAGTGTTAATGTTTGCACGAAAGTTTGGCTTGGGTTAGAGTGGAGAGAAGAAGAGAATGGCTAGGTCCTAAACATGCAAAGATGAAGGAAGAGAAATAAAACCACATGGAGTTCCCTTCTTGATATCATAAAGATGATCCAAGTTGCTCCCATCCTTTGGAATTATCAAGCAACAAGTAAATAACTTAAGCAATCAATCAAAAAACAATCAAGCTCCTAGGAATCTTCCAATTGGATTTTGTATCTCTACCTTTGGATGCTCATGACAATGGTTCTTCTAATTGGCAAGTTTGGGATCCCTAGCACACAAGAACACACAAATCAAAAAGTTCCACAATACAAATAAAGAATGGACAAGAGTGAGTTTAGAATTAGGATCCTTTCAAGTTCATCTTCAAGATTAAGCATTCTAAAGGCATGAGGCCTAGTTGCTCTTTCATAATTTTAGCACTCTAAAGGCATGAGGCCTAGTTTCTCTTCAAACTCCATTATCATAGGTAAGGTCTTAAAATCTAAGTCCTTTGTCCATTTGCATTGGGTTCACACAAACAAAACAAAACAAGCACAATAATATATACACAATAATGTGCTCAAGTGAGCAAAAGGAAAATTGCATTAACATAAACATGAGCTCAAGTGAGCAAAGGGCAAAAGCAAATGAAATAATGTACAAGAAATTAAATTGCATAAAAGTAAATTGCAAGAATTAAAGACTTGAAGTAAAAGTTAGTGTTAGTAGTTAGTGTTAGTGTTCCATAAGGCAATTTAGCGTAATGTTAAGCAATCGTAAGTGAACTAATGTAGTAGTCACACCTATCTGAGACCGATCAATAAAACTATAGGCAACAAACACAATTTAGAGACCATAACTAGTAAGCTAAGCTCCTACAACTTGCCATGCCAAAAGAAAAGAAGAATGATCTTGTATTGATTTAGGTTTTTTGCTTGACCAAGAAGCAACCTATCCTTAATGTAAAGCAATTCATTTGATCTTTGATCGAGATGAATTTGATTTGAATCAAGGAAGGTTAAGCCTCTCATATGTCAAGGCTAACCACCGATCTTTAACTCATTGATCAAAAAAGAAAAAGAAGAAGAAGAAGAAGAAGAAATGGAAATGTACATAAATGGAATTCAAATGAAATAATGAACACACATTGATCAAACATGAATGGAATCAAAGTCAATCAATGGTAAACAGAAGCAAGATGAAGCTTAGAAGTCAAGAAACAAATAAAATATT
This sequence comes from Lathyrus oleraceus, assembly GCF_024323335.1. NCBI lineage: Eukaryota > Viridiplantae > Streptophyta > Magnoliopsida > Fabales > Fabaceae > Lathyrus > Lathyrus oleraceus. Next base: position 334,382,242 of record NC_066581.1, read on the forward strand.
TTTGGTATTTTTGAGAATTAAAATAATACTTGAATTAAAATAAACAAACAAAGGTCAAACTTCAAATCCATTTCAAATTAACTTGGAAAAGTCCAAATGGATCATCCTAAGTTCAACATGGTCAAACAAGGTTTGACAAAAAAATTCATCATTTTTTGAAAACAGAAACTAATTTTAAAAAATTAAAAATGAACAAAAAGTAACATAATTGAACTAAAATCTCAAATAAATCTCAAATCAATTAAGAAATTGATGAGAGTATTTTTCATAGATTCATCATCATTCAAAGATGTTAAGAAAATATTTTTGCGTTTTTTGAATATTGGAAACTATTTAAAATGAATTAAAAATAACCAGAAAAGAGAAAGTTCACAAAAAATATTAAATGAACTCATAAAAAATATTAAAAATCATTTTCAGAAACTAGAATTAAAAAGGGAAATAATGCAATTGGTCCCATATTTTTTGGATTTAAAATGAAGAAGATATGAATTTTTGAAATAAAAGGAAATAAAAGAAAATAAAATGAAATTAAGAAATTAAGAAAAAGTCTGGCGCGTTGGATCAAGTTCATTAATTGACGTGTCCAATCTGAGGGCTATGAGGCGCGCGCGTATGATGATCCAAAGTCAAATGAGAAACACAGGGCATTAATAAAAGTCATAACATCCAAAGGCTATGATTCAAACTGGAAATAGCATTCAACAGTCCAGATGCATCCACACATCGGGGACGGTGGTGTACACCATTGTCTTCTCCGGCGAGCAAGCCAGCTCCGGCTAGAGTTGCAGGTTTTGAAAACCTCACCAAAACGCACGATCCTCATATCATTGGAAAGCTGGGGTGATGTACATCACCCCTGTGCCATTGGTTTCTACTCTAGACTCTCATAGAAAGAGAAATCTGAGATAGAAAATTATGGAGTTCAATCTGAGTTTGCTCAATTCATGAAATTAAATGCACATATCAATTGCCTCTTATGAGAGGACTTCAGAGGGACCAACAAACACAAGAAATGAGCAAGAATCAAGGAGTTTCAAATGGAAAAAGTTTGGACAACAACCTTTGAAGTGCAACTTTACAAGGCACGATCTCTTCCAATTCTTTGGTGCACTGTGATCTTGAGATGACAAAGTAGCTAGGCTTAAGAATTGAAGCTCAATAATCAACCAAGGAAGTTGAAAATTGAACTGAAAAATTGAAGAAGAAAACTCAAAATTCCTTTAGGTGAAGGGAGGGATTTCAATTCTGTAGAGTGTTAGGTGCCTTAAGGTTGGAAATGAATGAAACCAAGCATCTGTATTTATAGCAAATGATGATACAAGTCATGGAAAATTTGTGTGCATGTGGAATGAGGGCCTCCATGCATGGGCCTGTACAGGCGCATGGGAGGCCCAAATGCAATTGGTTTAGCACGCTGAAGTGTAATTGAAGTGTTTTGGACGTGCAAATGTGATTGAATTGGCTTGTGCACAAAGTTTCAACATGTTATGCATAAATGAACATAAATGTTCATCTCTTTGAAAATGCACTTTGCCAAATTGAAACATGGTCATGTGGGTAATGGTTGAAAAGATCTTGACATGAGGAACAATTTTTATGTTGAACAAAAATCCATTTGGAATTGGGAAATTTATGAAAACTGATCATGAAGTTCAAGGTGCAAAACATGTGTATGTGAATTTTACCAAAATGGACCAACTTCAAGCCCTTCTGTTTCAATGATGAAAGCCTCAAATGACAAAACCTTCAACATAAAAGTTGTATCTCTTTTCAAGAAAATCAATTTGTACTTAAAACTTGCACCATTTGGATTTTCGATGAGAAAGTTATAGGCACTTGAAGTTGGACTTTTTCACATTTCAATGACTTTGGTCCAAAGTGACCTATAATGTTTTGTATTATCACATGTGTTTATTTTAGGATTATGAAAATTTGTTAAACATAACAAATGAATTAGACATCTTAATATTTCTAATGCATTTGATCCCACCTCAAAATCATGAAAACTGAAGGAGTTAGGTCCTTGGGAAGTTGACCCAAAATTAGGATTTCAGTCGAAATGACCTATAATATTTTGAAATGAATGATGACTTTCAAAGTTTCAAATCAATTTTTGATGAACATGAAAGTTGTTCCTATGGTTCTTAAGAACATTGTTTATCTTGGGGTCATCATCTTTTGACAAACACATCAAAAGTTAGGTCTCAATGGATTTCAAAATAGTCACATGAATTTACTGATCAACTTCTCAAGTCCCAACTTCAAATCTTGAGGAGTTGATGATTGAGAACACTCACATAAGCTCATATATGCATAAAATGATGAATGAAAGAACTTCCTTTGATTTTATTTTATCATAGGTTGAGGTTGCTTCATGAGCAAGGCACAGTCAATGCATAGTTGAATTAGGGTTTCCTTGGGAAACAATCCTCAAGCCCTTTGGTTTATCTTGATAAAATTGACAAATTGAGATACTTGGGAGGCATATATGATGTTAGAGAGCTTTGGGAACCATTTTCATGCTTTCTTTCACTTCATCTGGCCATTCTTTGAGCAAAGGGGCCTCATAGGAGCCTTGGATCTAATGATAGCTCAAGCTACAAAACAAACAAAGTTAGTGACATATTTTTGTGCTTTTGGTTAGTGAAAAAAATAAGAAAAGCAATAATATACAATTCAAGCATGCTTGGTGGTCTCAAACCAACTCACACAAGTCCCACCCTAGAGTAAGGAGCCAAGATGCTATGATCTTTGAGGCAAATGCAATGTGCAATGATATGATGACATGAGGGATCTTAGGGTCAAAATTAGGGTCTTATAGATGCCCCTATTTAAGGTCATTCTATCCGGAGATATGAAGGTTAAAATCTTCGTCTCGACGAGGTAAAATAGGCTTAAATAATAACAAAGAGACAATTTTTGTTCCCTAAGAGACCTAATGATACAAATGTATGTATGCAAAAGTTAATACTCTGTGGGGATATATGTCCACAAAGGATAAAAGAAATCAGGAGAAACTGAAAATCCATCTATATGAGTAATACACTCATAAATGGGACAGAGACTCTGGGGACTCTAAATGTCATATAAAGGGAAAAATGCGTGAGCAGGTCACAACTTGAAACTTGCTGGGAGACACGAAGGGATTCCATGAAAATAAATCAATGGAAAGAATCGAGTTGACGCAAAGATGCATGTACTGGGGAATATGCCAATACAACAAAACTATCCACAAAGGATACTTCGGATAAAAATCCGGACTCAGGTGGGAAATGTCCATAAAGGGACTCAGTTGAGGAAACAAATGAGGTATTACCGGTTACTGGGTAATAAGCTCAAGGAGACACGTGATCAAAACACCGGTATAAGGGTGAGAGAACAACACGCTCGGGGAGAATGAATATCTAAGACCGGTATAAGGGTGAGAGATATCAATCATCCAAAAACATCCGAGGAAGACCTAAAAAAAGGTATATTTCAACTCAGGAAAATCTGACTCCACAGGTGACAAAACTCATAATAGGGAGCAAAAGGAAGGAACACCGGGAATACCGGTTACTGGGCATATAATAGGTGACCAACCAAGGCGTGAATTGGGGAATATTTCCAAGACACTCATCATCCGAAAGGAGGGTTGAAAAGGCAAACTCGATTACATAAGGAAATACAAATCTTACTCGACTGGGGAAGAAAAAGACTTCGACTGAAGAGTGCATGAGATAAATTATCTATTACCGTCAGAACGTAGGTAATATACTCACATGGAAGATTATCCACAACCGGTTACTGGGATAATAAAGGATAAATCGACCGAAAAAAGAAAGGACATCGGGATACCGGCTACTGGGTGTAAAATGATGACCAATCGAGGGGAGAGACAATCATTACCAAACAAGGGTAAATGAAAGATGACTCGCTGGGGATACATTGACAAAAGCAATGATCCGGGAGATATATCACAGGTTACTGGGTGGTATACTAAAAAATGAAGGACTATCAATACCAAATATTGGATAAAGATAACCAACAAAGAGGGGATTACATCTACCGGTTATTGGGTAGAAAACCACAAAAGAGAGTAACCGTCATCGGTTAGGATGAACAAAATCAAGGGTTAACTCTACGAGGGGATAAAATGGGGTTTACAACTACCGGTTACTGGGTAGAAAATCACAGAAATAGGACTTACAACTACCGGTTACTGGGTAGAAGGCCACAGAAATAGGACTTACAACTACCGGTTACTGGGTAGAAGGCCACAAAAACTCCGTCGGGGAAAAGATGGACAATTACTGGTTACTGAGCAATCATTCATCTAAGCTACAGGGAAGCTGCAAGGGAAATAACAAGAGTAGTCAATCTAGGAACAAACTAGAGAGACGCAATGAAACAAGACTCAACCCAATGAGGATATAACTCAGGGGAGTAATTCCATCCCAATATATGTTTCGGGAGGAAACTGAAACAACAATCATCCACGAGGACATAACTTAGTGGGGAATATGGAAGAAAGGATATACGCTTTCTGCCTATGGGGCTAACTCTATATGGAGAGATCAGACACAAACATCTGCTTGGGGAAATATATATCACCAAATAGCAGGAGATAACAAACAAAGATATATGGCAAAGAATGCAACATGAATATCTGAATGTTATAATTATGCATGTATATGTGTGGTTTATGTATGATAATGCTGACAAACAGACATATCTAACACAAACAGGTCCAGGAATCAATGGACAAACATCCAGTACTACATCTCAAAAGAGAAAGCCAGGACCACAGGAGAAAATCCAATATGGTGGGGGAAACCAATATCAGGAAACACCAATCTCTACAGGGGCTAAAGACCAATGCTGAGAATCGAGCGAAGTCACTGCCAGGGACAAAGATCAATGCTAGGGGAACAAGCAAGATCACCAGGAATCAGAGACTGCTGTTGGGAATAAACCAAGGGATCACAATCACCAAAGTTGGGGATCTTCCAACAGTATGCAGAGACAAGGATAAGATCAATTAGAGGAGTCATCTACTGGGGATCTTATCAGGAGGTGAAGTGAAATTTGTGGGGAACAACCACCAAATAGAATCACATCAACAATCATTCACTTCTAGACACGGAAGAATATCTCTGCTGTGGAAAGGGAGAAGCAGTCACTCCACTAGGGAAAAGAGAAAACATCTTCCTCAGAAGTACAACACCAAACTAGGATCAGACAGAGCCTCAGTTAGGGGAACTACACAGATAGGATTCCATTGTAGAAGAAACTCTACTGGGAATCTACCGAGACAAGATAAAAAACTCTGTGGGGAACAACCACCGGACATAAGTTTTAACACAATTCCTCATAATGCTAGAGAAACAAACTCTGCCGAGGGGAAGAGAAACAACACTCCACTGGGGATAGAAAATAAACATTTTCATCACCCGCTCTGCTAGGAGGAAAAAAAACTATCCGAGAAGGAGGAAGTAACAGCAATCAGGCTCCGATCAGTCAACTCTCCTGGGGGAGACTGTTGGTGATCAAATCGGGGACAACTCGAATACGATCAGCTAGAGATAACCTGCTGGCGACCAAATTGGGGAAGTCTAAGGTGAACAACCCCGTTGAGGATGAATGGGAAGCAAACCTACTGGAGATCACAGTACGCGAATCTGCTGAGGATAAGCTACAAACCAACTTGTTTGAAAATTCCACTCATGCTGGGATTTCCTGCTCACTCCGCGGGAGATTTCCAATATGAATAAAGGAAATACCAACTTCCTCGAAAAGATAGCATATCAATTTATCAATCTATAAGGGATTTTATGTCAATCCACACAAGGGATGACAACCATATAATTGATCATACAAATGCTAGATCCAGACTCAACTAGGGAGCTAGAAGGCCAAGGCCAAAATCCAGACTCTCTCAGGGGAAATTGTTGATGCTTAACCTTTTTCTGCGCTCGTGGAGGAGACAACTTGGAATATAATGAAGAGGATACAAATATGCCAGGAATATGAACAAATGTCTTACCCTTTTGGAGATCATGCTATCCTTGGGAGAGCACTAAAAATGTCCCACTTATCCTTTCAGTCGTTGTGAATGTTCACTTTGTTTAAAAACAACTTATAAAAAAACTTTATTTATTTAAAACAATGATATTTATCAATTAAAACATGCAAACATTTGTTGAACAGAAAACAAATAAGAGTGCAAAGAATTGGATAAAGGCTCAAATTTATTTGATGGAATGGTAGTCTGCAAATGGCAAGACTCCACAGATCTTTACAAATTTGAAATTGGTGATATATATTGGAAAAGGGTTACATTGAACATAATGACCATTTCTCCACCAACTCTGACTCCAATGTATTTGAAGCTTCAGTTGACGATGACTGAGCGAGAATCTTTGACAAAAGACAACTTGAAAAACAAAGTCTTGTCAGGATGTAGTTACTTGCCAAATCCCTAATTTTTGTATAGATTTTCCCAGGGTGAGATACTCAATCTAGCGGGATATATTTATTCATTTTTTTTATGTCTCTAACTTTTTCCTGGATTGCCCTTTCGGGTTTTCAATCCACCGAGACACTCATTTTTACCTATGTCGCCTTTTCGGGTTTTCAACTTAGCGAGCTATTTTGTATTTATTTTTAGGCGAAGTATTTCTTGACTGCATTTGAATTCACAGGACGAGTGAAATCCTCCCCATCCATAGTTGTAAGTATCACAGCACCGCCTGAAAAGGCTCTCTTAACAACATATGAACCTTCATAGTTTGGAGTCCACTTGCCCCTGGAATCGGGCGCGAAAGACAAAACTTTCTTGAGCACGAGGTCACCTTCTCAGAACACACAAGGCTTGACCTTCTTATCAAAGGATTTCTTCATCCTTTGCTGATATAACTGACCATGGCACATGGTAATTAATCTCTTCTCTTCAATCAAGTTTAGTTGATCATAACGACTCTGAACCCATTCAACCTCAGTCAACTTGGCTTCCATCAAGATTCTCATTGATAGGATCTCAACCTCCATGGGGAGCACAACCTCCATGCCATATACAAGGGAGAAAGGGGTTTCCCCTGTTGAAGTGCGGACAGACGTACGATAGCCATGCAAAGCAAATGACAGCATCGCATGCCAACATTTGTACGTAACAACCATCTTCTGGATAATCTTCTTAATGTTCTTATTAGCAGCTTCAACAACCCCATTCATCTTGGGTCTATAAGGAGAAGAGTTATGATGTGCAATCTTGAACTCTCTATACAACTCTTTCATCATCTTGTTGTTCAAGTTAGATCCATTATCAGTGATGATCTTATCTGGCACACCATAACGGCATATGAGTTGATTCTTGATAAACTTCACAACCACCTTCCTGGTCACATTTGCATATGATGCCGCTTCAACCCACTTGGTGAAGTAATCAATTGCTACGAGAATAAACCTATGACCGTTGGACGCTTTTGGCTCTATCATGCCAATCATGTCAATTCCCCACATAGAGAAAGGCCATGGTGATGAAATCACATTCAAAAGTGTCGGGGGAATATGAATCTTATCCGCATAAATCTGACCCTTGTGGCATTTCTTCACATATTTGCAGCAGTCAGACTCCATTGTCAACCAATAGTAGCATGCTCTCATCATCTTCTTCGCCATGGCATGTCCATTGTGAGTACCAAATGAACCCTCATGGACTTCAGTCATTAATAGGTCTACTTCGTGTTTATCCACGCATCTGAGCAAAACCATGTCAAAATTCCTCTTATAAAGCACATCGCCATTGAGGTAGAAACTGCCAGATAATCTCCTCAAAGTCTTCTTATCTTTAACAGATGCCTCAGACGGGTAAATCTGACTCTGAAGAAAACATTTGATATCATAATACCATGGCTTATCATATTTCACTTCTTCTACTGCAAATACATGAACTGGTCTATCCAAGCGCATCACAGTGATATTGGGGACTTCATTCCAGAATTTCACCACAATCATCGAAGCAAGTGTAGCAAGCGCATTTGCCATCTGATTCTCATCTCGAAGAATATGATGGAAGTCAACCTTAGTAAAGAAAGTTGAAATCCTCCTCACATAATCTCTATATGGGATGAGGCCAGGCTGATTTGTCTCCCATTCACCCTTAATCTGATTAACAACAAGGGCCGAATCACCATAAATATTAAGATGTTTGATCCTAAGATCAATACGCTCTTCTAAACCCATAATACAGGCCTCATACTCCGCCATGTTATTCGTGCATTTGAAAGTTAGCCTTGCTGTAAAAAGAAAATGTGTGCCCTGAGGAGTAATAATCACTGCCCCAATACCATTTCCATACTGATTTACAACGCCATCAAACACCATACTCCATCGGGAACCAGGCTCTGGCCCTTCATCGAGCGTAGGCTCATCGTAATCTTTCATCTTTAAATACAGAATCTCCTCATCTGGGAAGTCGTACTGAACTAACTGATAATCCTCAATTGGTTGATGTGCCAAGTGGTCAGCCAAGATACTACCTTTAATAGCTTTCTGAGCTCGATACTCAATATCATACTCAGACAACAGCATCTGCCAACGGGAGATCCTCCCAGTTAAAGCAGGCTTCTCAAAGATATACTTGATTGGATCCATTTTGGATATCAACCAAGTCGTATGATTCAACATATACTGGCATAAACGCTTAGCGGCCCAAGCCAAAGCACAACATGTCTTCTCAAGCATCGAGTATCGAGACTCACAATTAGTGAACTTCTTACTCAGATAGTAGATGGCATATTCTTTCTTCCCTGATTCATCTTGCTGACCCAAGACACAACCTATAGAGTCTTCAAGAACAATCATATACATAATCAAAGGTCTCCCTTCCACAAGCGGAGACAGAATCGGAGGGTCAGACAAATACTCTTTAATACTGTCAAAGGCCTTTTGGCAATCCTCGGTCCAATCATGACGCTGATCTTTCCGAAGGAGCTTGAATGTCGGCGCACATGTGGCAGTCATGTGGGATATAAATCTGGAAATATAATTCAAGCGGCCAAGAAAACCTCGGACTTGCTTCTCACTTTTGGGCGCAAGCATCTCTTGTATTGCTTTGACCTTGGCAGGACCAACTTCAATACCTCTCTCGCTGACAATAAAGCCCAATAACTTGCTGGAACGGACTCCAAATGTACACTTGGTAGGATTCAGACGAAGCTTATACTTCCTCAAACGCTGAAAAAGCTCTAACAAGTGCTCTACATGTTCAACTTTCGTTCTCGACTTCGCAATCATATCATCAACATATACCTCGATCTCCTTGTGCATCATATCGTGAAACAAGGTAGTCATAACGCGTTGATACGTGGCTCCGGCGTTCTTCAAACCAAAGGGCATCACTCGATAACAGAATGTTCCCCAAGGTGTGATGAATGTTGTCTTCTCCATATCCTCGGGTGCCATTTTGATTTGATTATATTTGGAAAATCCGTCCATAAATGAGAAGCCATTGAATTTAGTTGTATTATTTACCAACATATCAATGTTTGGTAGTGGAAAATCATCTTTTGGACTAGCTTTATTCAAGTCTCTATAGTCCACACACATTCGGACTTTTCCATCTTTCTTAGGCACAGGCACAATATTGGCCACCCATTGAGGATATGTAGAAGTCACTAGAAACCTCACATCAATTTGCTTTTGAACTTCTTCTTTAATCTTCACTGCCATATCATGATGAGTTCTTCTGAGCTTCTGCTTAACAGGCACACACTCAGGCTTCAAAGGCAGGAAATGTTGCACGATATCAGTATCTAGACCAGGCATGTCTTCATATGACCAGGCAAAGAAGTTGACATATTCTCGTAGCAACTCAATCAACCCCTTCTTAACAGACTCTTCCAGGAGTGCCCCAATCTTCACTTCACGAACACAATCTTCAGACCCCAAGTTGACTGTTTCTAGATTTTCAAGATGCGGTTGAATGATCTTCTCTTCATGCTCGAGTAGACGGGTAATCTCATCAGGAATCTCTTCAACATCATCTTCTTTATCCTCAAATACAGGGAACTCAAAGTTGGGAGATGGTGTTGGATCATTATGTTCAATGGGTTTGATCAACCTACATAATGATTTTGGATATAAAAGAGATTTTAGAATTCAAACAAGGAAAATCATTATGCAAATGAAAAGATTGATTTTTTATTCTCCTTTTTCAGGTTTTATGGTGATCACCAATTTCATGCAAAAACCAAAAAAAGCAAAAATAATTTGGAAAAACAAAAATTTAACATGTAATTATTGAATAAATATCATTGTATTTATGGGCCAACAATGTCATCACTTCTCCTTTTGGCATGGGAGAAGAGTTTTTAAACAAAGATGAACATTACGTGGACTTATGAACAACTGTTGGAACATCAACAACGACCCAGTTATTGCAGACTCCTCCAGGGATGACAAAGTTGCCAGAATCTTCCTCTGCATCCTCTTCCACGATAGCAGCAGCCTCTTGGTCTTCAACCGTGTGGATGAAACCACCACTCTGAAATAGCCCATGCTTGTTGAAAGTTCCTGAAGAATACCCTATGCCAGCCCAGGATTTATTGTCTTCCATCTTGATCATTTTTCCTAAACCATTAGTTGCGCCATGCTCAATGGCAAACTTCGCATCATTGTAGGACGCAAATGAAGAAGTTTCTTTCTTAGAAGGCTCAACAATAGACAAGGCTTGGAACGGCGTCCCAACCTCATCCTTAGCATCAATATAAGAAAAGGAAGACAAATGGCTAACTAAGAGAGCCTTCTCTCCCCCTACCACCACCAACTTTTTTGTTCTTGACAAACTTCAACTTTTGGTGTAGGGTGGATGTCACGGCGCCTGCCTCGTGAATCCATGGTCTGCCCAACAAACAACTATATGATGGGTGGATATCCATGACCTGAAAAGTGATCTGGAAATCACTAGGTCCTATCTTGATTGGGAGCTCAACCTCGCCAATCACTGTCTTGCGGGATCCATCAAAAGCTTTCACAACCACTCCACTCTGCCTCATGGGAGGCCCCTGGTATGAAAGTTTGGCCAGAGTGGATATCGGCAACACATTTAGTGATGATCCGGTGTCTACCAGCATATTAGACAAGACATCATCCTTGCAATTCATTGAGATGTGATGTGCCAAATTGTGGTCCTTTCCCTCCTCGGGAAGATCAACATCACCGAAACTCAGGTTGTTACAAGCACTAATGTTTGCAACAATGCTATCAAATTGCTCTATGGTGACGTCGTGATCTACATACGCCACGTCCAACACCTTCTGAAAAGCTTCATGGTGTGGCTCGGAGTTCATTAACAAAGACAACATTGATATCATTGAGGGTGTTTGTAATAGCTGATCTACAACATTATACTCACTCCTCTTAATGAGCCTTAGCATCTCATCACAGTCCTCTTTCATCATGCCATTCAGGCCAGCAAGGACAGGAGTTCTAGCAGCAACGACAGGTCTGTTAACAGCAAGTGCCGGATTTGGAGAAACAGCAGAATTCCCCAACGGAAGAACGACACTATTAACAGTATCAACTCTTCTGGTGTTAGCCTGGGGTTTCGGCAACGCCGAGAAAACACGACCACTACGGGTCAAACCATTGACATCAACAATATTTACAGCAAAAGTGGAGGGTAGAGGCACCTCCTTCCCATCTTCCAATGCAACCGCATTATAACGATAGGGAACAACTTTGTCGGAAGAGTATGGAACAGGGCCATCCAACTTAATTATGAGAGTAGGAGAAGCCTTCTGCTTGCTGCCATCATATCGGACGATAACAGGCTCAGGTATCCTAAAGACAGGGGATATCACATTAACTTCATCATCCTCATCACGATTATGAAGTATCTCTATTACACCCTGATCCAACATTTCTTGGATGTCTTTTCTGACTTGACGATATCCTCTCTCATTAACAGTGCAAACACGGCAATTGTCATGGTCATGCTCATAGTGACTGTATCCACATAACAGTCTGTGCATCTCGACCAAAGATTGTCGGATATGACTGACATATCAGACCTTATATTTTCCAGGGCAACGCTGAACCATATTAACAACAGATTTCCCAGGCTCGGGCAATGGGTTCTTCTTGACATTAGGACCTACGTCCTCGAAAAACAATATACCGCTTCTCACAAGGTCTTACACCTTGGTCTTCAACGGGTAGCAATTCTCCACATCATGTCCGGGAGCACCGGAATGATAAACACAGTGAAGCTCAGGCTTATACCACCACTGAGGGTTGGTAGGTATAGCAGGTGGGTCACGTGGAGTGATCATCTTCCTTTCAATTAAAGAAGGATATAACTCTGCATAGGTCATTGGAATAGGATCAAAACTGACCATTTTCCTATCATAGCTCGTGTTGTTTGATTGTTGTTTCGAGGCTGGTAGGCCTGTTGTTGAGGACGGTGATGTTGTTGCTGATACTATTGATGTTGCTGTTGCTGGTTCTGATGCTGATAATGCTGATTTTCTCTGAAAGCAGGTGCTATATGAGCCATCTGGTACTGGTTACTGGCGGGATGCACATACTTCCTCTTCACAGAGGGTCTTCTTGATTTAACATGGGAGGTCACATCATGTGCCTCACCATCTTTCTTCTTTGCAAACGCCCCATAACGTTTGGCAGAAGAGCATTCTTCTCTGGTCAGGCGCCCTTCCCTTACTCCTTCTTCTAAATGCATCCCCATGTTCACCATCTCGGTGAAATCAGAAGGAGCGCTAGTAATCATCCGCTCATAATAGAATGAACTCAAGGTCTTCAAAAAGATCTTGATTATTTCCTTCTCTTCTAGTGGAGGCACAATCTGTGCAGCCAATTCACGCCACCTCTGGGCGTACTCCTTAAAAGTTTCCTTATTCTTCTAGGACATGACCCTCAGTTGGTCCCTATCGGGAGCCATATCGATGTTGTATTTGTATTGCTTGACGAAAGCTTCGCCAAGGTCGTTGAAGGAGCGGATGTTCGCACTGTCCAAACCCATGTTCATCCTGTTTATTAATCCAGTGTGTGTGCATTTTTGAGCAGTTTATCAGCAACCTTTTTCTATCCTTTCTGAGCGTGGATCCCGTCGAGTACGACGAACGTGAGGGGTGCTAATACCTTCCCCTTGCGTAACCGACTCCCGATCCTTGCAATCTCCGGTCGTAAGACCATTTCCTTTCCAGGTTTACTTCGAGCGTTTCCTTTCCCTCTTTTTTGGATAAATAACGCACGGTGGCGGCTCTGTTTGTTCTGTCTTTTCCCGCCGGTTGTTTTTCGCGTTGCGACACCAAGGTCGTTGAAGGACCGGATGTTCGCACTGTCTAACCCCATGTACCATCTCAGGGCGGCACCGGACAAACTGTCCTGAAAGTAGTGGATGAGCAACTAGTCGTTATCAGTCTGAGTAGACATCTTCCTGGCATACATGACCAGGTGGCTGAGAGGACAAGTATTTACTTTGTATTTTTCAAAGTCAGGGACCTTGAATTTCACAGGAATCTTCACGTTTGGAACTAAATAGAGGTCGGCAGCAGACTTGCCAAAAAGATCATTTCCTCTAAGAGTTTTCAATTCCTTGCGAAGCTCAAGAAATTGATCATTCATAGCGTCCATCTTCTCATAGACATTTGGGCCCTCAGATGACTCAGAATGATAGATGGTGTCGTTTACCCTAGGCATGGTATGCACGACAGGAGGAGGAACGACAAGGACCGGGCTAGATGTCGGCATAGAAGCAAAAGTTGGAGCAGAACCCTCAGGCATGAAATTAGGAGGCATCCCCCACGGAAACCCGGTTGGCATGGCTGTAGGAGCAAAGTATGCACTGGCTGCAAGCACAGTAGAGGAGACAATCTCAGAGATGACTGTCCTCTGGGGAGGAGTTGAAGGCGTCGGAGAAGACTGGCTCTGGGCAGCCAGAAATGATTCCATCAAAGCGCTCAGTCTAGCCACTTCTTCCTTGAGTTCACGGTTCTCTTGTTCTAGTTGATCCATCAGTCTTGCAGAGTTGGCTCTAGTGTAGTACCGGTGAGTCAGCTTGTCTTCAAAATAAATGAAGAGCACAAAGTTAGACCACAGGACAAGAGACCGGAAACCAAAACCTGCTTATGCACATGATGCATGCAATGCCTGTGCACATGATTTGTTTTTATTTTTCAAAGGAACTTTAGGGTTTTACTTGCAAATCTTTGGAATCATTTAACATTCATTGCACATAGAAATATCTCATAATATAATATCAGGAAAAAAAAGTACAGCATTGTCAATCATGTACAAGAGGAAAGGAAAATAATCATCCTATGGATCCCTAGAAACAATCATCTAATGCTCGGGACACAGGAAGATAAGATGCGCGAAGCCTCTTCACCTCCCTCTCGTAGGCTGCCTCCATATCTGCTTTCTCTTTGGCGAGTCGATCATACTTCCTCTTCCAGAACCGGGAAGACTGAGGGAGTAGAGAAGTCCATGCATCATTAGGATCATCAATAACTTGATGCTCAAGGAACTCAATCAAAGCATCCTTCTCCTTAATCTGCTGAAGCAACTCTCACGCTCACGGATCCAGGCACGTGATAGGTCTTCGTCTTTCAACTCCTCTACTCCTTGATTAGGGAGGGTTGAAGGCCCAACCACAATCATAGGTGCAGGTCTCGGATACTCGTAAGGCATGAGATACTCAGACGCTCTCTTCCTTACCCAAGCAGTGTAAGGCTCTAGAGCGATGCAATTCTTAGGACCCAACTCCTTCCTTCCTTTCTTATGAATCTTGCGCCAAGCGCGGACCATCCTAGCTTTCAAGCCTTGGGGATATTTACCCTCCTGAAAGAACACACACTCTAACAAAATGTTATTGGGTTTATCCTTTAGGGGGAACCCAAGCTGACGACGTGCTAAAACAGGGTTGTAGTTAATCCCACCACATGTACCAAGAAGAGGCACATTGGAAAATTCACCACAAGAATCGATAATTTGCACACCATCATGCACACGGTTGTACCAAGAGATATCGTCATTAGTGAGAGACATAAGTCTCGTGGACCACCGTATACATCCCTTGTTCTCCTTGAAAGCGACCGTCTGAGGTAAGTGAGAAATAAACCACTTATATAACAGAGGCAAACAACACACAATGGTGCTACCACCCTTTGCATTCCTCATATGCAAAGAGAAATAAGCATCACCCAACAAAGTCGGAACGGGATTAAGAGTAGAAAAGATCCTAATAGCGTTCACGTCCACAAACTTGTCGATGTTGGGGAACAATACCAATCCATAGATGAGAAGTACAAATATGGCTCAAAAAGCATCCTCACTCATGGCCTTCCCATAAACAGTAGCTTGAGCAATGAGGAACTCAGAAGGGAGACCTTGAATTCCACCTTTGGTAGTCATATGAGCGCCAACCAGAGATTCATCTATGTGCAACATGTCTGCTATCTCTTGAGAAGTAGGAATACTTTCCAGGCCACTGAACGGCAACTGATCCAGGATAGGTATACCCACAAGATAAGCATACTCCTCAAGGGTAGGCAAAAGCTGAAAGTCCGGAAACGTGAAGCAACGATACAAAGGATCATAAAACTTCACCAATACACTCATCAATCCCTCGTCCACCTGAGTAGTCAGAAGAGGAAGAAGCTTCCCAAAGCAAGCTTTGAAACCCAAGGGATCTAGTACATAGGATGTGAAATTCCTTAACTCTTTCAGATCTGGTTGCCCGAAGCTGTACTTCTTTATATTCCTTCTTTGTCTTTCCATGTCTGAAAATTTTGCAAATAAACCCCTTAAGTTCCTTGAAAATTTCCTTTATTGTTGAGGATATGGATGCAAATGGATGCATGGATGCATGAATGCAACAATCACACTCAAGGATCAAGCAAATCACACCAAACAAAGGTCATGGGATGGATCATATTATCCTTAATATCAATCATCCATTTTGGTGGATTATGGTTTACACCTTATCAACACCCAAGTTCCATTGATATTAAGGATATATGAACGGATCAACCATGAATCAAGGGTTTGTTGCAAGTCACGAGCATGGGGTTTAGGTTAAGAACCACCCAAAGGGAATGTACTAGGGTTTATACCTGCCAAACATGTTCTACAAGAGGTGCCCATAGTCATCATCCCATCTTTCGGATATTATCGGAGAAACGACTACTCGTATTCCAAAAATATTCTCAAGAGAGACTCTTATGAGTGCAGTATCGCGTAACAATCGTATCAAATCTTACACTTGAACGACTTTCACACTACATCCTAAGAATAGGCCAAGATGGGCTTGGTAAACTAAGGTCCTTGGCTTCTAAGGTCTATATTGGAAAGAGTAATGTCTAACCACAACTTACTTGTGTGACATTATTGATTCCAACATGACCTCCACCAAGTGAATGGACTTGCAAGTCAACTTGCTAAGGAATAACTCCACACAAGTCAACAAGACTACACCATTCTCCTATCCTAAGTGCACTCGAGTCCGGGTATAGAACTCATCTCACAAAGATCAACAAGCATACAAGGAATTAATATCAAGCAAATCAATCATTACATACAATACAGTAATCCCAAATTTGCACAAAAAATATGTCACAAAACAATACAATACATCAAGCATGAAAAGTTGGCAAAACCCACTAGGCAAAAGGATCCCCAACAGAGTCGTCACTTTTCTGTAGCGAGGTATTCGTTACCATTAGAGATATTGACTAAATCCAAGGTAAATCATACAAGTCGAGTCGCCACCGCACTTCTATTTATCCAAAGGAATGGTTAGAAAGCGAACAAAAACCTAATAGTTTTAACAAAAACTAGTAAAAGAAACAGAGATCTGGGTAAGGAGGTTGGTTATGCAATGGGAAGGTGTTAGGCACCCAAAACATCCTAGGTACTCCTAGGGAGCCCTTTTCACACTTGTGAAGGTTGGTATTTTGTGAAAATTTTGTTTGTGCAAACATGATTGAAGAGATGAGAAGAGAATATACAAGTTATTTACATTTTGTGTTTGGATGGATAAACCCATTGCCTACGTACCATCTTAAAAAGATTAGGATCAAAACCTCGTAGTTCGGGGTAAAAATCTCAAAATGAGTTGGTGAATTGATTGGTCCAAAAGCCTTAAGGTCTTTTATTATCAAAGGGAGAAAACTCAACCAAACCACAAATCCACCATGTGAGGATAGCTTCAACATGCTAGTGAGGGGTTAACCCTATAATAAGCATGAGAGACTCATTGTCCATCACTAAGGATATAGGTGAGTATTACATCTACCACAAGGATAACTCAAACCTAATAGCTAAAGGTTAAGAAAAATTGGATTAAAGAAATGGCCATTGGAACCACAAAAAGAAGTTTGAATGGGTTATATTTACCAATTAGAAGTATATACAAAATGGTCAAAATTGATTTAAGGATTCAATTCAAAATAAGTGTTATGAAAGGAAAGTTTGAAAATCAAAAGCATAAGGCTTAGGTTTCTAATGTTTGAAAACAATAGTTAAATGTTTGCACAAAAAGTTTTGGCTTGGGTTAGAGTGGAGAGAAGAAGAAGAATGGCTAAGTCCTAAGGAAAATAAAAAGGTGAGGGATAAGAAATCAAAACCACACTAGGAGTCCCTCTCTTGATATCATATTGATGATCCCAGTAGCTCCTATCCTTTGGAATGAACAAACACAAAGCATAAGCAACCAAACAAGTCTCATAAGAGATTCTCAATGTATCTTGTATCTTCCACTTGGATGATCATGGCAATGGTCCTCCAACTAAGCTCAAATGGGAACTCCTGGCACAAAAGCACACACATCAAAAGTTTCATGAAGTAAAACAAGAATGGACAAGAGTGAGTTTAGAGATTTGGTCCTTCTAATCCATCATCATTAAGATCCTTTTTACTCCAATTTTTGCATAAGGAAGGTCCTAGAGTCTAAGTCCAATTCTCCATTTCTTTGCATAGGGAAAGTCCTAGAAACTAAGTCCATTTCTTTGCATTTTGGTCCACAACAATCAAAACAAAACACAAGCACAATAATATATACACAATTATGTGCTCAAGTGAGCAAAAGGCAAATGGCATTAACATAAATATGTGCTCAAGTGAGCAAAGAGAAAAGCAAATGAATAATATGTGCAAGAATAGTAAATTGCATTAAAGTAAATTGCATAAAAGTAAATATTAGTTGTCAATAGTTAGTGTTAGTAGTTAGTGTGCCATAAGGCAAATTTAGCTCTATGTTAAACAATCGTAATTGGACTTATGTAGAAGTCACAACTATCTGAGGCCGGTCAATAATAATGTAGGCAACAAAGACAAGTTAGGAGTCTTGATTAGTGAACCAAGTCCCAACAACTTGCCATGCCAAAAAAGAAATGATAATTGATCTTGTATTGGTTTAAGCCTTTTGCATGATTTAAAAGACAACCTATCCTTAATGCAAAGCCATTAACTTGATCAATTGATCAAGATGAATTAGATTTGAATCAAGGAAGGTTAAATCCCTCTAATCAATGCTAACTTATCAACCTTCAACTCATTGATCAAAAAAGAAAAAGAAGAAGAAGAAGAAGGAGATGAAGATGAATAATGGATAATGGAAATAGCAAAATTAAAGTGCATTAAATGAAACCTCATGTACCAATCCTCATATGTTGACCAATAATATTGAAAGTCAAGGTTAAATAATCAAAAACAGAAGTGAGATGAAGATTGGAAGTCAAGAAATGAATAAACTATTTTTGGCATTTTTTTAATATTAAAAATAAACTTGAATTAAAATGAAATGGAAAGGTCAAACTTCAAAATCACTTCAAATCAACCTTGAAAGGTCCAAGTGATTTATCCTAAGTTCAACAAGGTCAAACAAAGTTTGACAAAAAATTTCAGCATTTTTAAAAGTCAGAAACTATTTTTAATCAATTAAAAATGAATAAAAATAACCTAATTGAACTAAAATCTCAAATAAATCTCAAATCAATTCAAAAATTGATGAGAATATTTTTCATAGATCCATCATCATTCAAATAGGTTAGGAAAATATTTTTGTATTTTTTGAATATCAAAAACTATTTAAAATGAATTAAAAATAACCAGAAAAGAGAAAATTCACAAAAAATATCAAATGACAAAATAAAAAATATTAAAAATCAGAAATAGAAACTAGAATTTATTTGGGAAATAATGCAATTGGTCCCAAAAATTTTGGATAAAAAATGAGAGAGATATTAATTTTTGAAAACAATTGGAATTAAAGAAAATAAAATGAAAATAAAACAGAAAATAGAAATTGAAAAAAGCGTGGACCGTCTGATCTAAGCTCATTAATTGAGCTGGCAAATCATGAGGCCAGGAAGCGCGCGCGTATGGTGGATCCCAGTCAATGCGTGCACATGTGAAACAATTAAAAGTCATAACAAACAAGGGACGAAATTCAATCTGGAGAATGGATCAAACGACCAGGATTTAAACTGGCAATGATGAAGCCACCGGAGCCACCGTCTTCTCCGGTGAGCTTCCCAGATTCCGGCCAAGTTGCAGAAAAAAAAGGTAACCAAAACGTGCGATTTATACATCAATAGAAAGCTGGGATGATGTACATCATCCCTATACCATCCATTTTCCTTCTAGATCTCTATAATGTGAGAAATCAGAGCTGGAAAAATCTGGTGTTCATCATGAACTCAATGAATTGCAAAAATCAAAAGCACAAACATGATGCCTCTATTGAGAGGACTTCAGCCAACACAAAATCACAGCCAATAGGTCAAAGGATTAGGAGAATCGAAGAAAATACCCGTTGGAGTTCAAGTTTGAGTTCTGGTGATTTGAGCTTGAAACCTTGCTTGCTTTATCAAAACAGAAGTTCAATGAGGTGTATGATGAAGGTCTAGAAGCATTAGATCTATGAATACAACCAGATGAAGTTGAATTCGAGATCTGAAAATTTTAAGAGAAATGAAACTTCCTTCTTTAGTGATGGTTGGGGAATGAATTCTACAGCATTTCAGGTTGAAAATTGTGTGTGAAATGGAGGGAACGAAGCATGTATTTATAGCTGAATTGACAAGGAAATGGTGGAATGATCCGTGTGCATAAATTTGGATACCACTTGCACGGGCTTGCATGATCATGAACAAGGCCCAAAAGCAATGCCAAATGCAAGCTGAGTTCAAATTCCAAGGGTTTGGACGTGTAATTTGCTCTGAATTGGCTTGTGCAACAAGGTTTCAACATGAATTCCACAATTGAACCTAATCATTCACCTCTTCGAAAATACCATTTAGAAAATCCAAGCATAGGCATATGGGTAATGGTTGGAAAGGTTTTTGTATAAGGAACAAATGTTATGTTGGTCAAAAGCTCATTTGAAGTGTGGAAATTTATGAATTTTGAGTTTAAAGTGTGATGTGCAAAACATGCCAAGGCAAGGTTTCTAAAATTGGCCAACTTTCAAGCCTTTCTATTTTGATGATGAAAGGTTCAAATGAAAAAACCTCCAACATAAAAGTTGTAGATCTTTCCAAGACAATCAAAATGGACTTAAACTTTGCATCATTTGGATTTTTTATGAAAGAGTTATGGGCACTTGAATTGGACTTTTTTGACTTTTAATGCATTTCGTCAAAAAGGACCTATAATGTCTTGCATTATCACATGTATTTCCTTTGAGATTTTGAAATTTTGTTCAACATAACATTTTAAGTAGACATCTTAATATTTCCAATGCATTTGATCGCACCTCAAAATCATAAAAAATGAATGAGTTATGTTCTTGGGAAGTTGACCCAAAATTAGGGTTTCAGTCAAAATGACCTATAATGTATTGGAATGGAATATAGTCTTCCAACCTTCAAATCAATTTTTTATAAACATGAAAGTTGTTCATATTGTCCTTAAGAACATTTTTTCTTTTGGAACCATCTCCATTTAACCAACACATAAAAAGTTAGGCCTCAGTGTATTTCAAAATAGTCAAATGAATTGACTGATCAACTTCTCAAGTCCACAACTCATACCTTGATGAATTGATGATTGGGGATACTCAAATAAGTTCAAATATGCATGAAATGAAGAGTTAAAGAACTTCCCTTGATTTTATTTGATCATGGGCTGAGGTTGCTTCATGAGCAAGGCATTGTGATGCACAGATGAATTAGGGCTTCTCTGTGGAACAAACCTCAAACCGTTTGACTTGCTTTGATCAAACATGATGAATTGAGATACTAGGGAGGCATATTTGATGGATGGGAGCTTTGGGAACCATTACCATGCTTGCTATCATCTCCACTTGACCTAGTCTTTACACAAATGATCTCCTTGGAGCTTGGGACCTTGTGATTGCTCAAGCTACAAACAAAAGATGTTAGTGACATATTTTTGTGCTTTTGGTTAGTAAATAAGATGTGAAAAGCAAATGATGATACAATTCAAGCATGTCTGGTGATCTCAAACCACTCACAGGGAGTCCCACCCCAAGGTAAAGGGAACCAAGATGCTTAATGATCCTTGAGGCTATGCAATGCAATGTTATGATGCTATGAGGGATCTTAGGGACAAAATTGGGGTCTTACAGATGCCCCTATTTAAGGTCATTATAGCCGGAGAAGGGAAGGTTAAAATCTTCGTCTCGACGAGGTAGAATGGGCTTAAATAATAACCAAGAGACGAATTTTGGTCCCTAAGAGACCTCAGGATGCAAATGTATGTATGCAAAATGGTAACACTCTGTGGGGATATGTGTCCACAAGAGGAGTAAAGAAAAACAGGAGACATCAACAATCCACATTCAATGTGGCAAAATCTTGGGGACTCTTATGGGGAAAAGAAAGAAATGTGTGAGCAGGGCACGACTCAAAGCTTGGGTAGCAGAATTTCAGAGGGTATGAACCAATGGAAAGACTCGAGCTGACTC
Source organism: Lathyrus oleraceus (assembly GCF_024323335.1). Classification (NCBI taxonomy): domain Eukaryota; kingdom Viridiplantae; phylum Streptophyta; class Magnoliopsida; order Fabales; family Fabaceae; genus Lathyrus; species Lathyrus oleraceus. The sequence goes on from NC_066581.1 coordinate 334,404,176, forward strand.
GAAGACGCCCGTATTGGGGAATATGCCAATACAGCGGAACTATCCACAACGGATACTTCGGATAAAATCCGGACGAGGACGATCCTGTAAGACCCCAATTTTGTCCCTAAGATCCCTCATGGCATCATAGCATTGCATTGCATAACCTCAAGGATCATTGAGCATCTTGGCTTCTTTTCCCTTTGGGTGGGACCTCCTTGTGAGTGGTTTTTGATCACCAGGCATGCTTGTATTGTACATCATTTCTTTTCTTGTTTTATACACTAACCAAAAGCACAAAAATATATCATTAACCATTTTGTTTTGTAGCATCAAGCAAGCACAGATCAAGCACTTCAAAAGCATTCTTTGTGCAAGAGCTGAGATATTTTACTTGGTATAAGGACCACATGATCATTATATTGAGCTTACATGAGCTAGGGTTTCATTGTGAAGCCATTTCATCAAGTGGTAAAGGCCCAAGTTCATCAAGGCATTCCAAGTCGTCTGAAGACCAAATGGTCAACTATGCAGTTAACTGAGGACTTTGAGGATGGGGAGATGAATTTAAACACCTCAATCATGTTCAAAATAAGTTCATTTGTCATTTCAAACATCTATCTTGAAGATTTTGAAGTCATGGCAAAAGTTTCCAAAATTGGAAAGTGACCTGTAATTTCAAGTTTCCAAAAATAGCAAGTTTCAGGTCCACATTCAACTTGACTTATCAACATCAAAGAAGCTTCGAATGAACTTTTGATGAACATGAAAGTTGTAGATCTTTCTCTCCCATTTCCAAAAAGTCCTATTTCATGATCATCTGATGATTGGTTGGGAAGTTATGGCCAAATGATCACAGGGTGTGCATGGAAGTTCAAAGTGACATAACTTTTGATTCAAAACTCCAAATTGGTCCATTCTTTTTGCAAAATGCTCTTCATTCGAGTAAGATTCGTATTCCCTTTGCAAAATCTGATAATATATCTCATGCATTCTTTGGTCGAAGTCTTTTGTTCTTCCCCATTCGAGTAAGATTCGTATTCCCTTTGCGGAATCGAATGTCCATCCTATAAACAAGTCTGCTTTTCCAACATTCTTCAGGATGATGAGTGTTTTGGCACACACACCAATTCACGCCTTGGTCGATTTATCCTTTGTTAACCCACTACCCGGTTGTGGATAATCTTCCATGCGAGTATATTATCTACGTTTTGACGGCAATAGATAATATATCTCATGCACTCTTCGGTTGAAGCCTTCTGTCCTTCCTCAGTCGAGTAAGATTCGTATTTCCTTTGTGGAATCGAATGTCCATCCTATAAACAAGTCTGCTTTTCCAGCTTTCTTCAGGATGATGAGTGTTTTGGCACACACACCAATTCACGTCTTGGTCGGTCACCTATTATATACCCAGTAACCGGTATCCCTGGTGTTCCTTCCTTTCTGCTCCCTATTATGACCTTGGTCCCCTGTGGAGTCAGATTTTCCTGAGTTGAAATATACCTTTTCTAGGTCTTCCTCAGATGATTTGGTTGATGATATCTCTCACCCTTATACCAGTCTTAGATATTCGTTCTTCCCGAGTTTGTTACCCAGTAACCGGTAACACCTCATCCCTTTGCTTCCCCTGGATAGTCTTTTTAGATTTCCCCAGCGGAATTTCTGTTGTGATATCCTTTTGCTGTGTTGGCGTTTTTCTCTAATACATGCATTTCCCCTGGCAGGGAGGTTTTGTTTGTCTTTCCCCAGCCTGAGTCCGGATTTTTATCCGAAGTATCCTTTTGTGGATAGTTTTGCTGTGTTGGCGTTCCCCAATAAATGCATTCTTTGAGTCAGTTCGTGTCTTTCCAGTGGATTTATTCCCTGTGGAAACTCTTTTCCCCAGTTTTGAGTCGTGACCTGTTCACGCAGTATCGGTCCTTTACTCCCCTAATTCTGAGTCGTGACTTGCTCACGCATTTCTTTTCTTATCTCCATGAGAGTTCCGTTAGAGTCTATGTTCCTAGTGAGTGTATTACTCCTATGGATTGTCTTTTTCTCGATGTCTTTTCTTCTTTGTGGACACATATCCCCACAAGAATTTGTTTGTTTTGCATACATACATTTGCATCATGAGGTCTCTCAGGGACCAAAATTTGTCTCTTTGTTATTATTTAAGCCCATTCTATCTCGTCGAGACGAAGATTTTAACCTTCCCTTCTCCGGCTAGAATGACCTTAAATAGGGGCATCTGTAAGACCCCAATTTTGTCCCTAAGATCCCTCATGGCATCATAGCATTGCATTGCATAGCCTCAAGGATCATTGAGCATCTTGGCTTCCTTTCCCTTTGGGTGGGACCTCCTTGTGAGTGGTTTTTGATCACCAGGCATGATTGTATTGTATATCATTGCTTTTCTTGTTTTATACACTAACCAAAAGCATAAAAATATGTCATTAACCTTTTTGTTTTGTAGCATCAAGCAAGCACAGATCAAGCACTTCAAAAGCATTCTTTGTGCAAGAGCTGAGATATTTTCCTTGGTATAAGGACCACATGATCATTATATTGAGCTTACATGAGCTAGGGTTTCATTGTGAAGCCATTTCATCAAGTGGTAAAGGCCCAAGTTCATCAAGGCATTCCAAGTCATCTAAAGACAAAATGGTCAACTATGCAGTTAACTGAGGACTTTGAGGATGGGGAGATGAATTTAAACACCTCAATCATGTTCAAAATAAGTTCATTTGATATTTCAAACATCTATCTTGAAGATTTTGAAGTCATGGCAAAAGTTTCCAAAATTGGAAAGTGACCTGTAATTTCAAGTTTCCAAAAATAGCAAATTTCTGGTCCACATTCAACTTGACGTATCAACATCAAAGAAGCTTCAAATGAATTTTTGATGAACATGAAAGTTGTATATCTTTCTCTCCCATTTCCAAAAAGTCCTATTTCATGATCATCTGATGATTGGTTGGGAAGTTATGGCCAAATGATCACAGGGTGTGCATGGAAGTTCAAAGTGACATAACTTTTGATTCAAAACTCCAAATTGGTCCATTCTTTTTGCAAAATGCTCTTCATGACCAATACTTTTCAAATGAAGCCTTGCCTTGCATGAGAGAAGCTTGTATGATCATTTTTCCTCAAGTGTGCATTTTGGAGGGAAATTCAACAATTCAAAATTGGCTCATGATACAAGCAAATTAACACTTCCATGATGACCATTGGCTGATTTTTAGTGAATTTGAAGCTCAACATGGTACTGTTCACGTGTGGCATGTGCATGCTAAGCTCACTTGCAATTTTGCACTTCACTTGATTTCTCACTAATCATGTTTAACACCAAGCCTAATTTGATTATCATTGTGATTAGTGACTCATATAAATAGAAAACCCTAACTGCATTTGAAGAGGAGAACAAAATTCAGATCAAATTTTCCATTTCCCTCCCATTTTTCTCTCACTTTGATTTTCAATTTTCTTCACATAAACATCAAATATTCTTGCATAATCTTGTTCACCATGGATCATTGACTAAGAATCAGCGTTTGGTTTGAAGAATTCTGTCCAGATTCAAGCAGATCGAGCACATGAACATGTTAATGGAATTTTGCAATTGAGCTATATCTAGGTGGTTTCAGCTGCTATTTCTTGCACAAAGCTTCTAGTCAAGCATAGAGGAGTAGATCTGGAGATTGTGAGAGCCTGAGGACACGAGTTCATAGCATTGCAGTTCAAGTAAGTCAAAATTTCATCACCTCCTTTTGCCAATTTCTTGATATGATTGTGTAGATCTTGCTTTGTTGAACATGCTGATAGGATTAGATTCGGAAATGGATGAGAAATGAACATGTTAGATGAACATTCAGTTTGGATCTTGAAAACGTTTTTGCTCGATCTGGAAAACCTAGCATGAATTAGTTGATTTGAGTATGATATTTGGAATCCTGGATGAAAGATCTTTTGAACGGTGTATCATTTTCCAATTTCTGGAAAAATATTGTTGAAGCTCCGCCGGAGACGGCCGGAGAAGACGGTTGTTACCGCCGTCTGCAACTGGCTAGGGTTTAGATCCAGGTGGCTTCCACGTGTGTGCTTGTTGTCTGTTTCATTGGCTGTGAATGTTTTGACCGTGCCATGCAAGCAGTTGAATGCTGATGTAGCATGCCAACGCATTAAGTGAAACGTTGCGTTTCACTTATGCTGAGTTGTTGCTGACTGTTTCGCTTGCGTGTTTATTCTATTGGATACCATGCTTTGACCGTGCCTTGTGTGTCATTGACATGCTGACCATGCATGTTGATTGTATTAATGAAACGGTGTGTTTCACCTTTCAAATCTGGACCGCTTGATGTGTTTAGCGCGCCTGATCATGTGGTGGAGATTTATTCTGGATTTTATTCAAATATTATTTTCCCTCCATTTTGTTTTATATGTCATATTATTTCATTCATCTTTAAAAAATCATAAAAAATAGTAAAATGCTCCAAATGGACTCCAATTTTTTTTCATGATTTTGTTTTAATGTCTAGTTTTTTATAGCATTAATTTCATGATTTGTTTGTTTCTGGATTTCTTGTTTTGGAATTTTTTATTGAATGTTATGTTAAATTGACATGTTACATCCAATGCTTTGTGAAATGCTATGTGTTGATCCAATTGATTTGAATTTTTGCATGCTTGATCTTCACATGTGATATGATTTTTTGAGCCCTGGTTTGAATTTTTTCTCATATGCTATCACTCTTTTTGACACATGAAGATGTAGTGTGACAATTTGTGTCACATTTTGGGCATTGCATTTGTGCATTTTTGTTTACCTATCATTTGAACTCTTCTAGATCTAATTTTTTGCATGATGTTTGTTCATGACATGATGAATTCATATAAAAAATGTCATGGCCATTGGATGAATTTCTGTTTTGATTTGGATTTTCTAATTTGGATGTCCATTTTGTGCACCTTTGCTTGCCTTTGCTTTACATTGATCATTTGATGCCTTTGCCTTATGCATTGATGTTGGTCCTTTTGAGGACATTTTCTTAATTGTTTGAATGTGCAATATGCAAAAGATTGACTTCTGTTTTGATCATTTGGTTTGGTTTTGAACCTAGTCTTTGTACTAGTGTTTTGTACATAAACTAACCTTGACTTGTGTTTCAGGTTTGGACACTTAGCATTAATGGTTGAGTTGCTCACCTTTTGAGATGCAAATTGGATTGTGTTCTGACTTCTTTGTATTTTGTAGGATCTTGAGTTGATGTGTTGAGCTCATTGCTTCATTTGATTGCTTGACCATTGCTCATTGAATTGTGTATCAGTTGGACTGTTTGTCTGTTTGTTTTCTGATTGAGACATTAACTGTTTAGCTTTTGTACAGGTACATTAGTTGCTAGCTTTTAGCTCTTGCTTGAGCTTTGGATTGTGGTTGATACACCACTTAGGTAGCTATTCTCTTACTCCATGTAGTCTGGAAGTCCTGTCACCTTTTTGGCAGGCATTTGGCTGAAGTCCTCCTTAATAGGCTCTGTTTGTGTTTGTTTACAGATTGTGCCAAAGACCTCCAAGTGAGGCATGTTACGTGATAAGTCCTCCTAAGTGAAGAGGCAATTGACAAATAGAAGGGATTAGCAATCAATTCCCCGTTATTCAGTGAGTCGTTCATTATACTCGCACTACGTGCTGATTCTCTTGAACAAATACCCAAGATCTTTGTCTAGTGTCTGTCAAGTGGAATAGGATCCCTCTTTCTGGATCCCCACGCTTTCTTTATCATTGAGCTCACCCAGGCCAGGGTTAAGAGCATGAGGTCTCATCCTCATTTCCTATTTGATCAGCTTCACCCTAACTCTCAATGTTAGTGGTTAAGAGCTACAAATCACCCCTTGTACAGTTTGGCTTGTTTGTCGAGGTTGATATGACCCCTCTTGACTAAAGCCCACCCTTGGTTTGAAGCCTCTTGTTTGTATATAGTGTGTGATGATTGTTTGCATTGTTTGCTTTTGCATGTTTTCTTTTGACATTTGTTTGTTGTTGGGAGTCAGATCTAAGTCCATATATTGGCATTCTGTTTCCGTTTTGTTGTTTGGAGTCGGATCTAAGTCCATATATTGGCATTCTGTTTCCGTTTTATTGTTTGGAGTCGGATCTAAGTCCATATATTGGCATTCTGTTTCCGTTTTGCTTTCAGGAGTTGGGTGTAAGTCCATTTATTGGCAGCTTGTTTCCTTTCATTTGAGGTTCTCTTTTGAGACTTGTTTATTTGCTTTTGCCTTGTGCTTGTCTATTCCAAAGGAACTTACTTGGATCATCTCTATGATCTCGAGAAAGGAACTCCTATTGTGGTTTATCCCTTACCATTACCCTTCATCTTCATTTCTCCATCTTAACCCAAACCAAAAAACATTTTTTGTGCAAACATTTGACTTGTTTTCAACATTAGAAAACTAAGCCTTAGGCTTTTGATTTTCAAACTTTCTTTTCATAACACTCATTGTGAATTGAATCTCTAAGTCAACTTTGACCATTTTGTACATACTTCTAATTGGTTAATGCAACCCATTCAAATGTCTCTTTTGTGGTTTCAATGATCACTTCTTAATCAAATTTTTCATAACCTTTTGCTATTAGGTTTGAGTTATCTTTGTGGTAGATGTAATACTCACCTTTGTCCTTAGTGAGTGGACAATAAGTCTTCCATGCTTATTATAGGGCTAACCCCTCACTAGCATGTCGAAGCTATCCTCACATGGTAGACTTGTGGTTTTTCAGGTCGAGTTTTCTCCCTTTGATAACAAAAGACCTTAAGGCTTTTGGACCAATCAATCCACTCATTTGTTTTGAAATCTTTTACCCGAACTACGAGGTTTTGATCCTAATCTTTTCATAATAGGGTACGTAGGCAATGGGTTCATCCATCCAAACACAAAATGTAAATAAACTTGTATATTCTTTTCTCATCTCTTCAATCATGTTTGCACAAATAAATTTCATAAACAATAACCTTTGCAACAAGCGTGAAAAGGGCTCCCTAGGAGTACCTAGGATGCATTGGGTGCCTAACACCTTCCCATTGCATAACCAACCCCCTTACCCAGATCTCTGACCTTCTTTTACTAGTTTTGTTTGTAAAACTTTATAGGTTTTTATTCGCTTTCTAACCATTCCTTTGGATAAATAGAAGTGCGGTGGCGACTCGACTTTGTATGATTTACCTTGGATTTAGTTAATATCTCCAATGGTAACGAATACACCGCTACAGATCCACTAAGGGACTTCGCTGGGGAAGTCTAAAAAGACTCTCCTGGGGAAACAGCGAGATGAGGTGTTATCGGTTACTGGGTAACAAGCTCAATGAGACATGTGATCTGAACACCGACATAAGGGTCAGAGATACAACATGCTCGGGAAGAAAATGAATATCTAAGACCGGTATAAGGGTGAGAGATATCAAAACTCTGAAACACCTGAGGAAGACCTAAAAAGGTATATCTCAACTCAGGGAAAATCTGACTCCACAGGGGACAAAAGTCATAATAGGGAGCAGAAAGGGAGGAACACCAAGGATACCGGTTACTGGGCATATAATAGGTGACCAACCGAGGCATGAATTGGGGAATATTCCCAAGACACTCATCATCCGAAAGAGGGCTAAAAGCAAACTCGATTATAGGATGGACACTCGACTCCGCAAAGGGAATACGAATCTTACTCAACTAGGGAAGAACAAAAGGCTTCGACCGAAGAGTGCATGAGATATATTATCTATTACCGTCAGAACGTAGATAGTATACTCGCATGGAAGATTATCCACAACCGGTTACTGGGTTAATAAAGGATAAATCAACCGAAACAAAAAAGGCATCGGGATACCGAAACAAGGTATATAATGATGACCAATTCAGGAGAGAAACAATTGTTACCAACAACAACAGGGTAGACGAAAGATGACTCGCTGGGGATAAATTGCGAGCGCAGGGCAATTATCCTGGTAAAAAGTGGGGGGAATATCAACATCGAATATTGGATGAAGATAACCATCAAGGAGGGGATTACACCTACCGGTTACTGGATAGGAAACCGCAGAAAAGTAACCGTCATCGATTATGATGAACCAAAGGTTAACTCTGCAAAGGGGAGAAAATTTGGTTTACAACTACCTGTATCAGGGTAGAAAATCACAGGTTCCACCGGGGATAACATGAATGATTACTAATTACTGAGCAATTATTCATTTATACCGCGGGGAAACAAAGGAAATAGCTTCAAGGGGCCAAATTAGGAACAAACCAAAAAGGCAAACTGAATCAAGACTCGTCCTAATGAGAATATAACTCAATAGGGAAGCCCATCCTAATATATGTGTTGGGGGGGGGGGGGACACAGAAACAATCATCATCCACGAGGACATAGCTCGGTGGGGAATATGGAAGAAAGGATAGACGCTTTCTGCCTATGGAGCTGACTCTATATGGAGAGATTAGACACACACATCTGCTTGGGGAGATCTATATCACCAAATAGCAAGAGACAACAAACAAGCGATATATGGCAAAGAATGCATCATGACTATCTGAATGTTATGATTATGCATGTATATGTGTGGTTTATGTATGATAAATGCTGACAAACAGACATATCTAACACACACCGGATCCAGGAATCAACCACTCGGTACTACATCTCAGGAGAGAAAACCAAGATCACCGGGGAGTATCCAATCCGCTGGGGATCAGAGACATTAATATCTTTGCAGGGGATGAATCATCAGTCTCAGCTGGGGAAGAGAGTTTAATGCACAAGTAGCATCTTCTACCTAAGCCACTCTACTGGGGAATCTATCTGAGGGATAAAGGGATTCTGGGGGCCAACCACCAAAAATCGGATCTTCCAGAGAGAACATGTCTACTGAGGAAGAAAGAAACAACTGCTCTGTTGAAGGGTCACTGGTGAGCCTCTCAAAATCGTACCACTCAGGATTCTGGAGGTAGAAAATATAGTCATGCCAGGAATATGAACAAATGTCTTACCCTGTTGGAGATCATACCACTCTTGGGAGAGCACTGGGGATCTCTTAAGTATCCTTTTGTCTTTGTGAATGTTCACTTTGTTTTTAAAACAATTTATGAAGAAAATTTATTTGTTTAAAACAATGATATTTTCCCAATTAAAACATGCAAAACATTTGTTGAAATAGAAACAAATAAGAGTGCAAATAATTGGATAAAGGCTCAAATTTATTTGATGGAATGATAGTCTGCAAATGGCAAGACCAGATAGATCTTTACAAGTTTGAGATTGGTGATATATATTGGAAAAGGGCTGCATTGAGCATAATGACCATTTCTCTACCAACTCTGAATTCGATGTATTCGAAGCTTTGGTTGATGATGAATGAACAAGAATCTCTGACGGATGATAATTGTAGAACAAAAGCCTTGTCAGGATGCAGTTACTTGCCAAATCCCTAATTTTTGCCTAGATTGCCCCATGGTGAGGTACTCAACCTAGCGGGATATAAATATTCATAATTTTTTCATGTCTCTAACTTTTGCCTGGACCGCCCTTTCGGGTTTTCAATCCACCGAGACGCTCATTTTTTTGCCTAAGCCGCCCTTTCGGGTTTTCAACTTAGCGAGCTATTCTGTTTTTATTTTTTAGGCAAAGTATTTCTTGACTGCATCTGAATTCACAGGACGAGTGAAATCCTCCCCATCCATAGTTGTAAGTATCAAAGCACCGCCCGAAAAGGCTCTCTTAACAACATATGGACCTTTATAGTTTGGAGTCCACTTGCCCCTGGAATCGGGCGCGAAAGACAAGACTTTCTTGAGCATGAGGTCACCTTCTCGGAACACACGAGGCTTGACCTTCTTATCAAAAGCTTTCTTCATTCTCTTCCGATACAACTGACCATGGCACATGGCAGTGAATCTCTTCTCTTCAATCAAATTCAGCTGGTCATAACGACTCTGAATCCATTAAGCAGCAGTCAACTTGGCCTCCATCAAGACTCTCATTGATGGGATCTCCACCTCTACTGGGAGTACAACCTCCATGCCATAAACAAAGGGAGAAAGGGGTTGCCCCTGTTGAAGTGCGGATAGATGTACGATATCCATGTAAAGCAAATGGCAGCATCTCATGCCAATCCTTATACGTGACAACCATCTTCTGTATAATCTTCTTGATGTTCTTGTTAGCAGCTTCAACAACCCCATTCATCTTTGGTCTGTAAGGAGAAGAATTATGATGTGCTATCTTGAACTCGCTACACAGCTCTTTCATCATTTTGTTGTTCAAGTTAGATCCATTATCAGTAATGATCTTATCTGGCACACCATAGCGGCATATGAGTTGATTCTTGATAAACTTCACGACCACCAGCCTGGTCACATTTGCATATGACGCCGCTTCAACCCACTTGGTGAATTAATCAATTGCTACGAGAATGAATCTGTGTCCGTTGGACGCTTTCGGCTCTATCATGCCAATCATGTCAATTCCCCACATGGAGAAAGGCCAAGGTGATGAGATCATATTCAAAAGTGTCGGGGGAATATGGATCTTATCCGCATAAATCTGACACTTGTGGCATTTCTTCACATATTTTCAACAGTCAGACTCCATTGTCAGCCAATAGTAGCCTGCCCTCAACATCTTTCTAGCCATGGCATGTCCATTGGAATGAGTACCAAATGAACCCTCATGGATCTCAGCCATCAACAGGTCTGCTTCGTGTCTATCCACGCATCTGAGTAGAACCATGTCAAAATTTCTCTTATAAAGCACTTCGCCATTGAGGTAGAAACTGCCTGACAATCTCCTCAAAATCTTCCTATCTTTCACAGATGCCCCAGGCGGGTAAATCTGGCTCTGGAGGAAATACTTGATGTCATAATACCACGGCTTATCATCTTTCATTTCTTCTACTGCAAATACGTGAGCTGGTCTATCCAAGCGCATCATAGTGATATTGGGAACTTCATTCCACAATTTAACCATAATCATGGAAGCAAGTGTAGCAAGAGCATCTGCCATTCGATTCTCATCTCGAGGAATATGATGAAAATCAACCTCAGTAAAGAAAGTTGAAATCCTCCTCGCATAATCTCTGTATGGAATGTGACCAGGCTGATTCGTCTCCCATTCACCCTTAATCTGATTGACAACGAGGGCCGAATCACCATAAACATCAAGATGCTTGATCCTTAGATCAATGCATTCCTGCAATCCCATAATACAGGCCTCATACTCAGCCATATTATTCGTGCATTTGAAAGTTAGCCTTGATGTAAAAGGAATATGTGTGCCCTGAGGAGTAATAATCACTGCCCCAATACCATTTCCATACTGATTTACAGCGCCATCAAATACCATACTCCATTTAGAACCAGGTTCTGGCCCTTCATCGAGTGTAGGCTCATCGCAATCTTTCATTTTGAAATACAGAATCTCCTCATCTGGGAAATCATACTGAACTGACTGATAATCCTCAATCGGCTGATGTGCCAAATGGTCAGCCAAGATACTACCTTTGATAGCTTTCTGAGCTCGATACTCAATATCATACTCAGATAACAACATCTGCCAACGGGCAATCCTCCGTGTTAAAGCAGGCTTCTCGAAGATGTACTTGATTGGGTCCATTCTGGATATTAACCAAGTCGTATGATTTATCATATATTGGCGTAAACGCTTAGCAGCCCAAGCCAAAGAACAACATGTCTTCTCAAGCATTGAGTATCGAGACTCACAACCAGTGAACTTCTTACTCAAGTAGTAGATAGCATATTCTTTCTTCCCTGATTCATCTTGCTGACCAAGGACACAACCCATTGAATCTTCAAGAACAGTCATATACATAATCAATGGTCTTCCTTCCACAGGCGGAGACAGGATTGGAGGCTCAAACAGATACTCTTTAATACTGTCAAAGGCTTTTTGGCAATCCTCGGTCCAATCATGAGACTGATCTTTCTGAAGGAGCTTGAATATCGGCGCACATGTGGCAGTCATGTGGGATATGAATCTGGAAATGTAATTCAAGCGACCAAGAAAACCTCGGACTTGCTTCTCAATTTTGGACGCCGACATCTCTTGTATTGCTTTGACCTTTGCAGGATCAACTTCAATACCTCTTTCACTGACGATAAAGCCCAATAACTTGCCAGAACGGACTCCAAATGTACAGTTGTTGGGATTCAGACGAAGCTTATACTTCCTCAGACGCTGAAAAAGCTTCAACAGGTGCTCTACATGTTCAACTTCTGTTCTCGACTTAGCAATCATATCATCAACATATACCTCAATCTCCTTATGCATCATATCATGAAACAAGGTGGTCATAGCTCATTGATACGTGGCTCCGGCGTTCTTCAAACCGAAGGGCATCACTCGATAACAGAATGTTCCCCAAGGTGTGATGAATGCTGTCTTCTCCATATCCTCGGGTGCCATTTTAATCTGATTATATCCGGAAAATCCGTCCATAAATGAGAAGACATTGAATTTAGCTGTATTATCTACCAACATATCAATATGTGGTAAGGGGAAATCATCTTTCGGACTAGCTTTATTCAAATCTCTATAATCCACACACATTCAGACTTTTCCATCTTTCTTAGGCACGGGCACAATATTGGCCACCCATTGAGGATATGTAGAAGTCACCAGAAACCCCACATCAATTTGCTTATGAACTTCCTCTTTGATCTTCACTGCCATATCAGGATGAGTTCTTCTGAGCTTCTGCTTTACAGGCACGCACTCAGGCTTTAGAGGTAGGAAATGTTGCACAATATCAGTATCTAGACCAGGCATGTCTTCATATGACCAGGTGAAGACATCGACGTATTCTCGTAGCAATTCAATCAACCTCTTTTTAATAGATTCTTCCAGGAGTGCCCTAATCTTTACCTCTCGCACACAATCTTCAGACCCCAAGTTGACTGTTTCCAGATTCTCAAGATGTGGTTGAATGATCTTCTCTTCCTGCTCAAGTAAACGGGTGATCTCGTCAGGAATCTCTTCAACATCATCTTCTTCCGCCTCAAATACAGGGAATTCAAAGTTGGGAGATGGCGTTGGGTCATTATGTTCAATGGGTCTAGAAATCAACCTGCATAATGATTTTGGATATGAAAACATTTAGAATTCAAACAAGGAAAATCATTATGCAGATGAAAAGATTGATTTTATTCTTTTTTAGGGTTTTATGTGATCACCAATTTCATGCAAAAAGCAAAAAGGGAAAATAATTGGAAAAACAAACATTTAACATGAATTTATTGAATGAAAATATCATTGTATTTATGCGCCAACAATGTCATCGCTCCTCCTTTTGGCATGGGAGAAGGGTTTTTAAACAAAGTGATCATTACGTTGACTTGTGGATAATTGTAGGAATATCCACAGCGACCCAATTGTTGCAGATTCCTCCAGGGATGATGAAATTGCCCGAATCCTCTGCATCCTCTTCCAAGACAGCAACAGCTTCTTCATCCTGACCAATGTGGATGAAACCTCCACTCTTGAACAGCCCTTTCTCGTTGAAGACCCCAGAAGAAAAGCCAATGCCAGCCCGGGACTTATTGTCTTCTAACTCAATCATTTTTCCCAAACCAGCAATTGCACCACACTCAATGGCCAACTTTGCATCTCTATAGGAAGTAAATGAAGAAGTTCTCTTCTCAATAGGCTCAGCTATAGATAAAGCTTGGAAAGGAGTTCCAACTTCATCCTCAACATATATGTACGAGAAGGAAGACAAGTGGCTAACCGGGAGAGCCTTTTCTCCCCCTACCACTACCAGTTTCTTATTCTTCACAAATTTCAGCTTCTGGTGTAGGGTGGATGTCACGGCGCCAACCTCGTGAGTCCATGGTCTGCCTAAGAGACAGCTGTACGATGGGTGAATATCCATAACCTGGAAGGTAATTTGGAAATCACTTGGTCCAATCTTGATTGGGAGATCAACTTCCCCAATCACAGTCTTCCGAGACCCATCGAAAGCTTTCACAACAACTCCATTTTGCCTCATGGGAGGCCCTTGATATGATAGTCTTGAAAGAGTGGATTTTGGCAATACGTTCAGGGATGACCCAGTGTCCACCAGGATATTGGACATGGCGTCGTCTTTGCAGTTCATAGAGATGTGTAAAGCCAAGTTGTGGTCTCTTCCCTCCTCAGGGAGATCAGAGTCAAAGAAACTCAAATTGTTACAAGCGGTAATGTTTGCAACAATACTATCGAATTGCTCTATTGTGACATCATGATCTACATATGCCACATCCAAAACTTTCTGCAGAGCCTCTCTATGTGGTTCTGAGTTCAGAAGTAATGATAATACGGATATCTTGGACGGCGTTTGTAGAAGCTGGTCTACAACATTGTACTCACTCTTCTTGATGAGCCTCAGCATCTCATCACAGTCTTCTTTCACATTGCCGCTAGGGCCAACAGAAGTAGAAGCTTTTAGTACAGAGGAGGGTTTAACAGCAAGTGCCGGGTTCGGAGAATTCACCGCATTCCCAACCGGGCGTTCAACAAAATCAGCATTAGCTTGAGACTTCGGTGGTGCTGAAAACACGCGACTGCTGCGGGTCAAACCACTTACGTCAGCGATGTTCACAATAGAGGAGGAAGGCAAAGGCACTTCTTTCCCATCTTCTACAGCAACAGCGTTGTAACGAAAGGGAATTGCCTTTTCGGAAGAATATGGCACAGGGCCGACAGGTTTAATGATCAAGGAAGGAGAAACCTTCCGCTTGCTACCATCGTACTTAATGATAACAGGTTCAGGCATCCGGAACACCGGCGAAATCACGTTGTCCTCAGGCTTATCTTCGTCAACATTCCTATTCTGAAGGATCTCAATGACCCATTTGTCCAGCATTTCCTGAAGATCTTTACGCACCTGGCGACAACCCAATCGGTTAACAGGGCAGATTCAGCATCTATCATGGTCGTGCTCATAGTGACTGTAATCACACAACAAACGATGCAACTCGACCAGGGACTGTCAAATATGACTAACATATTTGACCTTGTATTTTCCAGGGCAGCCCTGGACCATATTAACAGATTTCCCATGCTCGGGCAATGGGTTCTTCTTCACGTTAGGACCTACGTCCTCAAAACACATAATGCCACACCTCACAAGGTCTTGAACCTTGGTCTTCAAAGGATAGCAATTCTCCACGTCGTGGCCGGGAGCACCAGAATGGTATACGCAATGCAATTCGGGCTTGTACCACCACTGAGGGTTAGCAGGTATCGTCGATGGGTCTCTCGGAGTAATCAGCTTCCTCTCTATCAAAGAGGGATATAACTCTGCATACGTCATCAGAATAGGATCAAAAGTGATCTTCTTCCTCTCGTAACTCGTGCTAGTTGGATTACTGTTTCGAGGCTGGTAGGCCTGCTGTTGCGGACGGTGCTGTTGTTGATATTGCTGAGGTGGTTGCTGATTGTTGTTATGTTGCTGATACTGTTGATTGTCTCTGAAAATAGGTGCTATATGAGCCACCTGGTGCTGGTTACTAACGGAACGCATAGTCTTCCTCCTTACCGAGGATCTTCTTGATTTCACATGGGAGGTCACAGCATGTGCCTCTCCATCTTTCTTCTTTGCAAACGCCCCGTAACGTTTGGCAGACGGGCCTTCCTCTCTGGTTAGACGTCCTTCTTTAACCCCCTCTTCTAAACGCATCCCCATATTCACCATCTCGGTGAAGTCAGAAGGAGCGCTAGCAATCATCCGCTCGTAATAGAATGAACTCAAGGTCTTCAAGAAGGTCTTGGTCATTTCCTTCTCTTCTAGCGGAGGCACGATCTGTGCTGCCACTTCTCGCCACCTCTGGGCATATTCTTTGAATGTTTCCTTGTCTTTTTGGGACATGGCCCTCAACTAATCCCTATCGGGAGCCATATCCATATTATACTTGTATTGCTTGACGAAGGCCTCGCCAAGTGTAACACCTCAAAATTTGACCTCCTCTTCTTGGGACTAGCTTAGCCTATTGCATTTCATATTTAGGGCATTAGTCATTGCATATCGCATATCATTTGAAATAAGACAAGTCATCCTCCTAAGTCCTTCTCAGAAGATAAAGAGGTTGAGAGATTCAAGCCTGAGGGTCTTATTGAATTGATCATCAACCATCTGAGGGTTTGTGCTTCAATTAGGATTTTCTTGGTTCTTCAAGGAGGTTGAGCATTATCTTGGTTGCAAGGATACATCATCATCCTCATGGTTATGTCCTTATCAAAGGTTTCAGAATTCAGGATCGGGTTCCTTGGGATTAGGGTTTTGACCTCTGGTCAACCCTAATCAGTGCCATTCTACCAGTCAGGGTTTCTTAAGGAGATGGGGTTTATTTCTTGGATGGAGATCATATGGTCATTATCTTGGGCTTATTTGAGATATGGTTTCATTTTGGAGCCAATTCCTCAAGTGGTTGAGGCTCAAGCTGATTAGAGCACTTCTAAGTCATCTGTCAACCAAAAAGTCAACGGAAAGTCAACTGAGGGCTAGGAGGTGGAGAAATGGTTTGATATCCTTCATTCATGTCCCAAAGAAGCTTATTCATCATGTCAAATGCATATCTTGAAGAATTTGAGGTCAGATCAAAAGTTTCCAAAAATGGAAAGTGACCTGTAATTGAAAGTTTCCAAAAATGGAAAGTTTTTGGTTCAAATTCAACTTGATCTTACATCATCAAAGAAGCTTCAAATGAAATTTTTTCCAACAGGAAAGTTGAAGATATTTCTCTCCCATTTCCAAAAATTCCAAGATCATGAGAATCTGATGAATGGTTGAGGAGATATGATCCAATCATTGTCAAGTGTGCATGAGACTTCAAAAGGCCATAACTTTTGGCTCATAACTCCAAATTGAGTGCTCCTTTTTGCCAAATTCTTCTCATGACATGAACTTTCCAAATCATTCATCACATTACATGAAAATTCATCATATGATCATATGCATATTCATGCCCATTTTGGAGGGAAAATGCTAAATTTAAAATTGGTGCATTTCATGAACTAATTTCCATTGCCATTGTGTGCATGAGGTGTTTTTAAGTGAATTTGAGCTCTCATTGGTTACTGTTCACGTATGCATGCTCCATACACCTCCATTTTCCAAATTTTGGTCACACACTCTATTTCACTTAATCACAATTAACCAAGCTTAATTAAGTTTCTCAGCATGATTAGGACATCATATAAATACTAAATCCTAACAAAATTTGGGGGAATTCACCATTTCTAGATCTAAAATCTTCTTCCCTCCAAATTCTTCTCTCAATCCAAATTCAAATTTCTTCCACATAACCTTGCTATTTTCTTGCATATTCTTGTTCTGTGACATTGATTTGGTGTAGATCAAGCTCTTAATTGCAACATTTGGCCAAGATTCGTGTGGTGCAAGCTCAAGAACACAAGTATGGAAGTTCAGATTTGAGCGAGATCTAAGCCACTACAAGCTCCAATTTCTTCATAAAGCTTCATAACAGTGATAGAGGAGTGGATTTGAAGCTTGCCAGGCCTTGAAATTGCTGAATCCAGAAGTTGATCTTCAAGAGGTAGGTTTTTTGAACCTCTTAATTCTCAAATCTTTTGCCATGATCTTGTAGTTCTTATCATGCTGATTAATCTGATGGAAATTTCGTGTGAAATGGTGGCCTATTGACTGAGATATGCTTGATTGAAGTTTGATGCATCAAACTGTTTTGATTCGATTTGCAATGTATGTGATGAATTAGCATGAATTGATACTGGATTCTTGTTGTATATAGCATAAGCTTTCGAATGGTATAAGTATTGCGTAAATCTGGAAAATTTTTGGTAGATGCATACTGTTCATCCACCGTCTTCATGAAGAAGACGGTGGTTCCCACCGTGCGCCGCCCTGCCTGTACAGGCCTAGGGTTTACTGGTTCGTTTCATGAATTGGCATTGTAGAAGCGCCTTTCAAGTCCATAGCGCGGGTTCGAATCTTCCATTTTGTTTGTTTTTGTTTTAATTCTTGCTGATTCACTGCTTGCATGGCACATGTTGTCAAATGCATTGGATCAGCTTTCTTTGACCTTGTCCATGCTAGCTTGACCAATGATGTGGATTGCCACATCATTTAATGATGTTGTGCGTTTTGAGGCGCACGGTTCGAATCCGGCTGAAGCAATTGCCATTTTATTCATTTCTTTTTATTATTTTCATATTATTTCAATTTTTATTTCATTTTCTCCATGCTACTTCAAAAAATCACCAAAAATAGTATAATGATCCAAATAATTCCAGGTTTTTTTCTACATGATCCTTGAGATGTCTATTATTTTTTTGTGGTAATTTCATGATTTTATCACTTCTGGAATTTGAATTGTGGCTGATTATGTGAACATGTATGCATTTGTGACATTTCTCCATTCTTTCTATTGTTATATGCTCAATAATGCTCCAATTGCCATGAAATTTTATATGATGATTCCCAACATGTTGCTTGACCTTTGAGGCTTGATTGTGCGTTTTTAGCATTTTTCATTTCTGTTTCATGCACATGATTGTATGGTGTGACAATGTGTGTCACACAATTTGATGTCATACTTGTGTATTTTCATTTCCATGTTAAATGAGTCCTCTGTTTATGATTTTTGGCATGATGATTATATTGGACATGTTGTGTGCACATAAAAATTTCCAGAATTGTTTGACTCATTTCTGTTTTAATATGGAATTTTGATTCTTAATGTCCATTTGAATGCTTCGAAATTGTCTTTGTCTTCTCTTGTTCACTACATGACTTTGCTTAATGCTTTTGACTTGGTCCTTTTTAGGACATGTTCATGATTGTTTAAATGAGCTTTATGTTGAGTTTTAGCTTCTGTTTTGACTTTTTTCTCTACGTTTGACCCTAAGCTTTGCCTTAGGGGTTTGAACTCACAATTTGTGCTTTGAATTTCAGGATCAAGCATTCATCTCCATGGTTGATGTTGCTTCCTCATTTGAGTTTTGCTATTTGCATTGTTTAATAACCCTTGGTTATTTTGTAGGTCCTTTGATAGTGAATCACTTGTGTTTGCCTCTTGTGGCTTACATGTTGTACATATTGGGATTGTCTGTCTGTTGTTATCTGTTAACTGTTGCTTGTTTGTCTGAATAGAATACTGATGGTTTAGATTTTCTTACAGGTACTTTAGCCGCTTTAACTCATTATTTGAGTTGCTTTGCTTTGCTTGTGGTTGGCATACCACCTAGGTAACCATTCTATTCTCCATGTAGTCTGGAAGACCTGCTATCTTTGGCAGGCACCTGTCTGAAGCCCTCCTTAAGAGGCAATGTTTGTGATTGTTTATATTTGTGCCATGTACTTCAAAGACCTCCTAAGTGAAGAGGCATTGGCAGATAGAAGGGATGTGCAATCCATCACCTGCTATTCAGTTGAGTCTTTCATCTTGCTCGCACTACGTGCTGATGCATTTTGAATAAACACCCAAAATCTTGTATATAGAGTTAGTCATTATGGAATAGAGTTCCTCATTCTGAACTCCCACACCTTCTTTGGTTCAAGCTCACCCAGGCCGGGTTAAGAGCTGTGAGGTTTAACCCTCATTACCTTTTCATCTGCTCACCCTGACGGTCAATGTCAGTGGTTAAGAGCCTCAGACACCTTTTCAGTATTTGGCTTGTTTGTCGAGGTCGATATGACCCCTCGACTAAAGCCCAGCCTTGTATGAGCCACTTGTTTGCATATAGCGTGTGATGATTGTTTTTGATGTTTATCTGCTTTTGCTTCTCATCTCCTTTCTGTAGGAGTCGTATGATCAACTTTCGAGGAAGTTGAACGTAAATAGAGATAGACTTGAGTTGACTCACTGCCTTTGTGAGTCAAACTCTTGTTAGAGACCTCAACCTAGGGTTATAATTTGCAGGATGACTATTAGGCTCGAGTCAGTCTCCCTTTTAGTCTGTTATTCCCTTGGTCTCTGGTTAGGAGAAGTTTCTCCCCTGTTAAGGGGAACTACGTCGCTCTGATCCTCATACCAGATGAGGTACGTAGGCAGGAGATCGCGCGAGATCTCTCCGGGCACCCTTTTCCTTCTTGGTGTTTGCTTGACAGCTTTTGGGTCCGAGTACCAGACTCCCTGTTAGCTTGTCAATTTGTTAACCTTTTTGTGTGTGTTTGGAGGCTGATGTAAGCCCAGCGATTGGCATTCGGTTTCGCGTTTGTTGTGTGCGTGTTTGGAGTCTGATGTAAGCCCAACGATTGGCATTCGGTTTCCTGTTTGTGTTTGTGTGTTCGGAGTCGGATGTAAGACCAGCCATTGGCAGTCTGTTTCCATTTGCGAGTTTCTTTTGACGTCTCAGCATCTTTGCGTGTGTTTTGTTTCGGCGTGCGTTAGCCGAACTACGGTAGCTCTGATTCTCATTCCAGATGAGATACGTAGGCATAGGATGCGATATCCTAGCGAGCCCGTTTCCCATGTCCCCGAACTACGTCGACTCTGATGTTTGTGTCTGACAAACTACGTAGGCCCAGGATGTGATATCTTGCCGAGTCCGCTTTCTCCGTCTTCTTTCATCTTGTTTATTAATCCAGTGTGTGTGCATTTTTGAGCAGTTTATCAGCAACCTTTTTCTATCCTTTCTGAGCGTGGATCCCGTCGAGTACGACGGACGTGAGGGGTGCTAATACCTTCCCCTTGCGTAACCGACTCCCGATCCTTGCAATCTCCGGTCATAAGACCATTTCCTTTCCAGGTTTACTTCGAGCGTTTCCTTTCCCTCTTTTGGGATAAATAACGCACGGTGGCGGCTCTGTTTGTTCTGTCTTTTCCCGCCGGTTGTTTTTCGCGTTGCGACAGCTGGCGACTCTACTGGGGACTACGAAGTTGACCTCTTGCCGGTCCATCTTCCCTAAGCGAGTCAATCCTAGCGCTCTCTAGGGTAATTTTGGTTGCTTTTGCTGCTTTATTTATTGCATTTATGATTATTATGTTGTGATTGTATATATTTGCATATATGTTTGCATGCATCATATTATCATTGTGCTGGATTCTGTACAGGTTTGGTTCCTTTGATTTGGGGTGGGTGTTCTGAGTGGGGCTAAAACCCAGGCCCGAGTATACACCTAGGATTAGCATGGTCTCACGTTCCTCTCATGTTAGGTCAACATGTTTTTGGCGACGTGACATACCACAAGCCGGACGAGGTTCTTTTGAGAGAGCTCTTCCTTTGTGGAGTATCCACTTTGGTTGAGTTACCTCATCTGAGTTGTTGACTTCGGTGACCGTTCTTTCCCGGATCTTTGGTTTAGACGATCTTATGAGAGCTGCAGCGGCACACCCGAAAGGGCAAACCCGTTGAGTATCTTGCCCGATTGTCGAGACCATTATCCGCCTTAGGATGACCTTATTAGAATTCACCTGTGAGGGGAGGGTTTGATTTCTACAGATGCATGTTCTGATGGTGACTATTGGTTCAGTTATTGATCTGGGTCCTATTTATGAGTGGGATTTATGGATATTTATTTCTGAGATGCCGGAGTTCTGTCCGCGGTATTTATCGGTGGGGATCCGTTTATTTCAGGATTCCCTGGGTTGATTCAGATGAGGTTGTTGTTATCAGTTCAGTGGTTTTCTGGTGATGATGGTGATATATCCTTCGGTTCCGTTTATTTCGGAACCTCCCAAGTTGGATTTGTGGTTATTCAGTCCCTCAGATGGTTATGATCAGTTCAGAGACCGGGGCTTCCGTACAGTTGATGATCAGATGACTTGGAGGATGGCATAATGCATTGCATTCATGCATCAGCATCATTCCCATTTTGCATTCATCTGCATCTAACCCATGTCTATCCATACTCAGGGTACATTCTCGATTGAGATTCTGGTTGAGAGACATCCTGATGTCAGAATGTTATTGTCGAATTTTTTATCCGTCTCGATGAAACCAGGATCGAAGGACAGAATGTTCCTCATACGGATAGACATTGCATTCATGCGTGAGTCATAATAACCTGTCTTCTGTTTTGCAGGTGTCAGTTTCTAACATGTTTGATTGACTCAGGAATCATTGCTCGCGCACGCCGAATCATTCCCTTGCACGTAGCTCGTCCGCACAGATACCTTACCAGGCGCAATAGATCCAAACTGATGGATACATCCAACGCCGACATTCTCGAGCTGAAAGAGAAGATGAGTGAGCTGATTAGTGTCATGCAAGAGTTCGCCTTGGGGCAGAAAGCAATCGCCGAGAAGGTGGAAAGAATTGAAAGCTGGTTGAAGATGGGGAAGATACAGGGAAATGCTTCATCGTCTGGATCGAAGAAGCCCTTTGGAAATGGTCAGCGCAAGAACGAGGGTGACACAAGTGCTGTGTATGCCCAAAAGGGACACGGTAGGGGCCATTACTACCAGCACACTGCTGCGGTAACGATTCCTGCTGGTAATCAATCTGTACCACGGCAACAACAGCCCCCTCAACAGAGAGCACAGAGAGCTGGGTGCCAAGTGAGAGGAAAGGGGATTGATCGTCAATTTGATAGGTCACCCATGACGTATGCTCTTCTGTTGAAGAAGTTGAAGGATCTCGGAATGGTACAGTTGAGGATGTTAGCTCCGTTGAGACCAGATCAGAGGCCCGTAAACTATGATGAGAATGCCAGGTGTGAGTTCCATTCTGGTGCATCCGGGCATAACATTGAGGGTTGCAGAGCTTTTAAGCATGTCGTCCAAGACTTGGTGGATTCTAAAGCCATCAATTTTACACTATCACTGAATGTTGATGCTAATCCCATGCCGGCGCATGGTCAGGTGATGGTGGGTGTAATTGCCGAAGATTCAGATCACGCCTGTGCGGTGGGTGAAGAGACTGACGGTGACTGTGAGCTTGACTCGTAGATAAAGTCGTGCGTACCAGGGATGGAGATCCAAAATTTGAAGGCTGAAAAGATCATCACTGTCACTCTACGTGAAGAGTAATATTTCTGTTTTTCAATTCTGTTTGCATGAAAGCCATACGTTTTGCCCGAAACGTAATGGTCCATTGTAAGGGCCACCTCATGTGCATCACTTTGCAATGTTTTGCATCATTAATAAATGGATGTTTTTCATATTAAAAGCGGTGTTCCCCATTTTTCATTTATTTTTGCAGTTTAAAACACAAATTAAAATGGCAATGTTTATTTTCATTTTTCCTTCCTTTTGTTTGGCTTCGTTCCGACTGTTGTATTCTCCGGATCTCATTGATAACAATCCTGTTACACCCTCATATGACTTCGACAATCCGAGCTATCATGCCGAAGAAGAAGGCGAAGAAGATTGTGAACTGCCGGAGGAATTAACCAGATTGTTGAAACAGGAGGAGAAGGTGATTCGACCGCATGAGGAACGAGATGAGCTTGTTAGCCTGTGTACTGAAGAGGTCTGAATGGAAGTGAAGGTTGGGGCCGCCTTGGAGGCGAGTGTCAAGAGCGGAGGTGATGCCATTCAGTCTCAAGAACATCGGTGCCGCGCATCAAAGAGCTATGGTGACTTTGTTTCATGATATGATTCATCATGAAATTGAATGTTATGTTGATGACATGATAGCAAAGTCCCAAACAGGAGAGGGGCATCCGGTAGACCAGGGCAAGCTGTTTGACCGATTGAGACAATTCAAACTGAGGTTGAAACCGAATAAGTGCATTTTCGGAGTGCGGTCCGGTAAGTGGCTGAGGCTTATTGTGAGCGGAAAAGAGGAATCGAGGTTAACCCTGCTAAAAAAAAAGAGAAAAGAAGAAGAAAGAAAAAGTAATACAAGAAATGCCTGAACCGAGAATAGAAAAAGAGGTTCGTGGTTTCTTAAGTAGATTGAACTGCATGTCACGGTTCACATCTCATCTAACAACCACGTATGAATCCAGATTCAAGTTGAAAAAAAAAAGATCAAACGGTCAGGTGAAATAATGATTGCCAAGGGGCATTTGAAAAATAAAAGAATAATTGCAGGAACCTCCGATTCTGATGCCTCCCTGTGGAGGGAGACCGTAAATCTGTACTTGACAGCCCTCGAGGGGTCTATGGGGTGTGTACTGGGGCAGCATGACGAGTCTGGTCAAAAAGAGCATGCAATTTACCTTAGCAAAAAGTTTACCGACTGTGAAACAATATATTCACTGTTCGAGAAAACTTGTTGTACTTTGGCATAGGCTGCTCGCCGACTGAGACAGTATATGCTGGTTCATACCACTTTGTGGATTTCCAAGATGGATCCGATCAAGTACATGGTTGAAAAGCCAGCATTGACCGGACGGGTTGTGAGATGGCAAATGATTTTGACTGATCTTGATATACAGTATACCTCTCAGAAGGCAATCAAGGGAAGTGTATTGTCTGAGTACCTCGCCCAGCAACCCATTGAGGATTATCAACCAATGAAGTTTGAGTTCCCTGATGAGGACATCATGGTTCTCAAATCGAAAGATTGTGAGGAACCAATCCCGGAGGAGGGGCCTGACCCTGAATCCGAACGGATTCTGATGTTTGATGGGGATATTCACATGGATGGTAGTGGAGTTGGAGCTGTTTTGGTTACGCCGAAGGGATCCCACATTCCTTTTGTTGCCCGGCTAACATTTGAATGCACCAACAACAGTGTGGCTGAACACGAAGCTTGTATCCTGGGTATCGAACCTCGGTGCGTACGTCTACTAGGGCAAATCCTTTCTCGCTGTGTATAGGACGAAAGCCGTGCTACCAGTTGAGGTCCAGATTCCGTCAGTGGAAAGTCTTGATGGATGTGAAATTCGAAAAGGCTGAGTGGGTAAGTACCCGGTATGAAGCGTCGAGCCTAGTTGAGGAAAAGAGGCTGGTAACCGTCATGGGGCAGTTGTACCCAGTGAACAAAACGTGCTTTTGTACCGAAAGGTGCAACCTCGGGTATATCATGTGGGAGTCATGGTGTTGAAAAGGATCCTTCCTCCTCAGAACGATCGTAGGGGCAAGTGGACACATTATGAATGTCAATTCATGGTCAAGAAGGTTTTCTCTAATGAAGCCTCGTTGTTAACGACCACGGATGGTAAGGATTCTCCATCCCCTGTGCATGCGGACGTAGTTAGAAAAATACTTCGTATAAGAGACCCGCTGGACGAAAAGAATAAAATAGTCCAAGCAAAAAAGGGCATCCCGGCGAACCAGAAAAATGAAAAGGGTTCGGGCAAAAATTAGGGATAAAAAGAAAAAAAACTGTACACCCGGCAAGTCGAAAACCCCACAAGGGCGGCTTGGGCAAAAAAGGGTATCCCGGTGGACTGAAAACCCGAAAGGGCTGTCCAGGAAAAAGAGGGATTGAAACGAACAACTGCGTCCAACATGATCGTTTGTATTTCGGTTAAGACACGTGGATAATCCCCGATAGGGGTCGGTCGGAAGCGTCTTGTTCAGAAGGCAGAAAGCACAGAGAGTCTTGAGGACATATGGGGTGTAACCGAGTTGGAACTCGATGAGATCGCGGTTTCACATTGCCATTAGGATAGATTTTCCTTTTGTGCGCAATTACCTCTTTTCAGGGATTGCTTCCTGTGTATTGCTCGGTTTCGAGCCACACCTTTTTCAATCAATAAAATGCATATTCAATCAAATACTTTTGTTTTTGTTTTCATTACCACTTTGATTGCAAAAACATCCGTTTATTTTGATAAAGAATATTTGCATTTTGAGACATACAGGTCCCTTCCAATGCATGTTTATAAAATTGAAAACTTGAAATCTTATTCGGAAGGTTGAGTGACCCAGGTGTTGAAATTTTGGCATGCCTGGGGCACGTTTTTATCTAACGATCTCTTTTGCAGGTGCTGTTAGATATTTTCACTCACTTGCAGGTTGTGATGTGAAGCCTTTTTGACAAAGGATCCCCGTGGAGTCCAATCAGGGACAAGGGATCGAAGAATGGTGAAAAGACAGCGAGAGAGACGTGCGACGATCCTGGAGGATTAATCAAGAAGACTCTTCAAAGTCCGGGAATTGGAAAGTTTGTATGAATCTAAGGAGTTCGATCTCCGTCGAGTACGGAGAAGTCAAGAATACAAGGTGATGCATCAGAAAGGTCCAGACGAGTCTGGGAGCTCTCAAAAGTGGAAAGCTGACACTGTGGTTAGATAGTGAATGCCAGTGTTCGACGAGTCGACAGGTGTTCCGTATCAGATATGCCGTATCTCCTCAGTAGATTCGAGATCGATGTTTCTTAGGCAGCCAGGCTTGAAGGTTGTTATTCTCCCGAGCAGGTTCGAGGTCGGTGTTTCTTCGACAACCAGGCCTGAGGTTGTTTCCCTAGCAGGGTGGAGGTTGTTATTTCCCTAGCAAGTCGAAGATTGTTGTTTTCCCCACAGAGTGCGTTGGTGGTTTCTTCCCCAGCGAAGTCCCCAAACGGATCGGGTTCAGTGGAGGTCATCCCTGGTGAGGGTGGTTCCTTACCCAACAACAGTGCTATTCCCCAACAGGGTGGAAATTGGAGTGATAGCGAGTTCCTCAGCAGAGTGCCTCGAGCTCCCCATAAGAGTCCCTTGAGGGGATACTTTTTATGCATTCATCATTTAGAAGATCATAGCATATTGCATAATGAATTGCGTAGCATTTCCAGGGTTATGGAGCATTACGCTGTTAAAAAACTCATGCATAAGCATTGCAAACATAAACTAGTCTCGAGCCGTGGTTACCGTTTGGGAAGTGGTTTCGCTGGTTGGAAGATCAACATCAGCATTGCGAGCATCAGTTACTCAAGCCGTGGTTACCGTTTGAGAGTGGGTTTCGCCGGATGATGAAGATGTTACTCCGAGGAGTTTAGCATCATGAAGTTGGGTCAATGGTATTCCCCAGTAGTACGATATTGGAGGAGATTTCTATCGTGCGAGATGGAAGTTGGAAGGTGTTACTCTGAGGAGTTTAGCATCATGAAGTTGGGTCAATGGTATTCCCCAGTAGTGCGATATTGGAGGAAGATTTCTGTCGTGCGAGATGGAAGTTGGAAATTGTTACTCTGAGGAGTTCGGCATCGTGATTCTGAGTCAACAGTATTCCGTCGGGCGGAGATTGGAAGTGAAGATTAAAAGGTTTCCGGTGTTCAGGCCGAGGTGGGTATTCAGACCAGATTTTCCGATGTTCAGATCGAAGAAGCTTCCGAAGTTCAGATCGATGCAGCTTGCGGCATTCAGGCCAGGTTTCCGGTGTTCAGGCCGAGGTGGGTATTCAGACCAGATTTTCCGATGTTCAGATCGAAGAAGCTTCCGAAGTTCAGATCAATGCAGCTTGCGACATTCAGGCCAGGTTTCCGGTGTTCAGGCCGAGGTGGGTATTCAGACCAGATTTTCCGATGCTCAGATTGAAGAAGCTTCCGAAGTTCAGATCGATGCAGCTTGCGGCATTCAGGCCAGGTTTCCGGTGTTCAGGCCGAGGTGGGTATTCAGACCATATTTTCCGATGTTCAGATCGAAGAAGCTTCTGAAGTTCAGATCAATGCAGCTTGCGGCATTCAGGCCAGGTTTCCGGTGTTCAGGCCGAGGTGGGCATTCAGGCCAGGTTTCCGGTGTTCAGGCCGAGGTGGGTATTCAGACCAGATTTTCCGATGTTCAGATCGAAGAAGCTTCCGAAGTTCAGATCGATGCAGCTTGCGACATTCAGGCCAGGTTTCTGGTGTTCAGGCCGAGGTGGGTATTCAGACCAGATTTTCCGATGTTCAGATCGAAGAAGCTTCCGAAGTTCAGATCGATGCAGCTTGCGGCATTCAGGCCAGGTTTCCGGTGTTCAGGCCGAGGTGGGTATTCAGACCAGATTTTCCGATGTTCAGGCCAAAGGGGGCATTCAGGCCAGGTTCCAAGTATTTAGACTGCTGAGCGGCATTCAGGCCATGGGTATTCCTGTGTTACCATTTACTTTGGTATCTAGGTCAATATTTCTTTTCGGTATTCAGGCCGACTTTCACCGTACCAGACGGGTTCTTCTTTTGAGATCGCTTCTTTTCCGATTCTGACAAGCATTGTTAATTATTTTCCCAGCGGAGCGCAAATTGTTCGTTTGTTCTTGGTATTCAACCACTCTTCACCCTGATCATCTGAAAGCCGAGGTTGTTCATATCGACAGGTTCACAGTGGATTGAATAGGGGCAGCTGTAACACCTTAAAATTTGCCCTCCTCTTCTTGGGACTAGATTAGCCTATTGCATTTTATATTTAGGGCATTAGTCATTGCATATCGCATATCATTTGAAATAAGACAAGTCATCCTCCTAAGTCCTTCTCAGAAGATAGAGAGGTTGAGAGATTCAAGTCTGAGGGTCTTATTGAATTGATCATCAACCATCTGAGGGTTTGTGCTTCAATTAGGATTTTCTTGGTTCTTCAAGGAGGTTGAGCATTATCTTGGTTTCAAGGATACATCATCATCCTCATGGTTATGTCCTTATCAAAGGTTTCAGAATTCAGGATCAGGTTCCTTGGGATTAGGGTTTTGACCTCTGGTCAACCCTAATCAGTGCCATTCTACCAGTCAGGGTTTCTCAAGGAGATGGGGTTTATTTCTTGGATGGAGATCATATGGTCATTATCTTGGGCTTATTTGAGATAGGGTTTTATTTTGGAGCCAATTCCTCAAGTGGTTGAGGCTCAAGCTGATTAGAGCACTTCTAAGTCATCTGTCAACCAAAAAGTCAACGGAAAGTCAACTGAGGGCTAGGAGGTGGAGAAATGGTTTGATATCCTTCATTCATGTCCCAAAGAGGCTTATTCATCATGTCAAATGCATATCTTGAAGAATTTGAGGTTAGATCAAAACTTTCCAAAAATGGAAAATGACCTGTAATTGAAAGTTTCCAAAAATGGAAAGTTTTTTGTTCAAATTCAACTTCATCTTACATCATCAAAGAAGTTTCAAATGAAATTTTTTCCAAAAAGGAAAGTTGAAGATCTTTCTCTCCCATTTCCAAAAAGTCCAAGATCATGAGCATCTGATGAATGGTTGAGGAGATATGATTCAATCATTGTCAAGTGTGCATGAGACTTCAAAAGGCCATAACTTTTGGCTCATAACTCCAAATTGAGTGCTCCTTTTTGCCAAATTCTTCTCATGACATGAACTTTCCAAATCATTCATCATATTACATGAAAATTCATCATATGATCATATGCATATGCATGCCCATTTTGGAGGGAAAATGCTAAATTTAAAATTGGTGCATTTCATGAACTAATTTCCATTGCCATTGTGTGCATGAGGTGTTTTTAAGTGAATTTGAGCTCTCATTGGTTACTGTTCACGTATGCATGCTCCATACACCTCCATTTTCCAAATTTTGGTCACACACTCTATTTCACTTAATCACAATTAACCAAGCTTAATTAAGTTTCTCAGCATGATTAGGACATCATATAAATACTAAATCCTAATAGAATTTGGGGGAATTCACCATTTCTAGATCTAAAATCTTCTTCCCTCCAAATTCTTCTCTCAATCCAAATTCAAATTTCTTCCACCTAACCTTGCTATTTTCTTGCATATTCTTGTTCTGTGACATTGATTTGGTGTAGATCAAGCTCTTAATTGCAGCATTTGGCCAAGATTCGTGTGGTGCAAGCTCAAGAACACAAGTATGGAAGTTCAGATTTGAGCAAGATCTAAGCCACTACAAGCTCCAATTTCTTCATAAAGCTTCATAACAGTGATAGAGGAGTGGATTTGAAGCTTGCCAGGCCTTGAAATTGCTGAATCCAGAAGTTGATCTTCAAGAGGTAGGTTTTTTGAACCTCTTAATTCTCAAATCTTTTGCCATGATCTTGTAGTTCTTATCATGCTGATTAATCTGATGGAAATTTCGTGTGAAATGGTGGCCTATTGACTGAGATATGCTTGATTGAAGTTTTATGCATCAAACTGTTTTGATTCGATTTGCAATGTATGTGATGAATTAGCATGAATTGATACTGGATTCTTATTGTATATAGCATAAGCTTTCGAATGGTATAAGTATTGCGTAAATCTGGAAAAATTTTGGTAGATGCATACTGTTCATCCACCGTCTTCATGAAAAAGACGGTGGTTCCCACCGTGCGCCGCCCTGCCTGTACAGGCCTAGGGTTTACTGGTTCGTTTCATGAATTGGCATTGTAGAAGCGCCTTTCAAGTCCATAGCGCGGGTTCGAATCTTCCATTCTGTTTGTTTTTGTTTTAATTCTTGCTGATTCACTGCTTGCATGGCACATGTTGTCAAATGCATTGGATCAGCTTTCTTTGACCTTGTCCATGCTAGCTTGACCAATGATGTGGATTGCCACATCATTTAATGATGTTGTGCGTTTTGAGGCGCACGATTCGAATCCGGCTGAAGCAATTGCCATTTTATTCATTTCTTTTTATTATTTTCATGTTATTTCAATTTTTATTTCATTTTCTCCATGCTACTTTAGAAAATCACCAAAAATAGTATAATGATCCAAATAATTCCAGGTTTTTTTCTACATGATCCTTGAGATGTCTATTATTTTTTGGTGAACATGTATGCATTTGTGACATTGCTCCATTCTTTCTATTGTGAAATGCTCAATAATGCTCCAATTGCCATGAAATTTTGTATGATGATTACCAACATGTTGCTTGACCTTTGAGGCTTGATTTTGAATTTTTAGCATTTTTCATTTTTGTTTAATGCACATGATTGTATGGTGTGACATTGTGTGTCACACAATTTGATGTCATACTTGTGTATTTTCATTTCCATGTCAAATGAACTCCTCTGTTTATGATTTTTGGCATGATGATTGTATTGGACATGTTGTGTGCATATAAAAATTTCCAGAATTGTTTGACTCATTTCTATTTTAATATGGAATTTTGATTCTTAATGTCCATTTGAATGCTTTGAAATTGTCTTTGTCTTCTCTTGTTCACTACATGACTTTGCTTAATGCTTTTGACTTGGTCCTTCTTAGGACATGTTCATGATTGTTTAAATGAGCTTTATGTTGAGTTTTAGCTTCTGTTTTGACTTTTTTCTCTATGTTTGACCCTAAGCTTTGCCTTAGGGGTTTGAACTCACAATTTGTGCTTTGAATTTCAGTATCAAGCATTCATCTCCATGGTTGATGTTGCTTCCTCATTTGAGTTTTTCTATTTGCATTGTTTAATAACCCTTGGTTATTTTGTATGTCCTTTGATAGTGAATCACTTGTGTTTCCTCTTGTGGCTTACATGTTGTACATATTGGGATTGTCTGTCTGTTGTTATCTGTTAACTGTTGGTTGTTTGTCTGAATAGAATACTTATGGTTTAGATTTTCTTACAGGTACTTTAGCCGCCTTAACTCATTATTTGAGTTTCTCTGCTTTGCTTGTGGTTGGCATACCACCTAGGTAACCATTCTATTCTCCATGTAGTCTGGAAGACCTGCTATCTTTGGCAGGCACCTGTCTGAAGCCCTCCTTAAGAGGCAATGTTTGTGATTGTTTATATTTGTGCCATGTACTTCAAAGACCTCCTAAGTGAAGAGGCATTGGCAGATAGAAGGGATGTGCAATCCATCCCCTGCTATTCAGTTGAGTCTTTAATCTTGCTCGCACTACGTGCTGATGCATTTTGAATAAACACCCAAAATCTTGTATATAGAGTTAGTCATTGTGGAATAGAGTTCCTCATTCTGGACTCCCATACCTTCTTTGGTTCAAGCTCACCCAGGCCGGGTTAAGAGCTGTGAGGTCTAACCCTCATTACCTTTTCATCTGCTCACCCTGACGGTCAATGTCAGTGGTTAAGAGCCTCAGACACCTTTTCAGTATTTGGCTTGTTTGTCGAGGTCGATATGACCCCTCGACTAAAGCCCAGCCATGTATGAGCCACTTGTTTGCATATAGCGTGTGATGATTGCTTTTGATGTTTATCTGCTTTTGCTTCTCATCTCCTTTCTGTAGGAGTCGTATGATTAACTTTCGAGGAAGTTGAACGTACGTAGAGATAGACTTGAGTTGACTCACTGCCTGTGTGAGTCAAACTCTTGTTAGAGACCTCAACCTAGGGTTACAATTTGCAGGATGACTATTAGGCTCGAGTCAGTCTCCCTTTTAGTCTGTTATTCCCTTGGTCTCTGGTTAGGAGAAGTTTCTCCCCTGTTAAGGAGAACTACGTCGCCCTGATCCTCATACCAGATGAGGTACGTAGGCAGGAGATCGCGCGAGATCTCTCCGGGCACCCTTTTCCTTCTTGGTGTTTGCTTGACAACTTTTGGGTCCGAGTACCAGACTCCCTGTTAGCTTGTCAATTTGTTAACCTTTTTGTGTGTGTTTGGAGGCTGATGTAAGCTCAGCGATTGGCATTCGGTTTCCCGTTTATTGTGTGCGTGTTTGGAGTCTGATGTAAGCCCAACGATTGGCATTCGGTTTCCTGTTTGTGTTTGTGTGTTCGGAGTCGGACGTAAGACCAGCCATTGGCAGTCTGTTTCCATTTGCGAGTTTCTTTTGACGTCTCAGCTTCTTTGCGTGTGTTTTGTTTTGGCGTGCGTTAGCCGAACTACGGTAGCTCTGATTCTCATTCCAGATGAGATACGTAGGCATAGGATGCGATATCCTAGCGAGCCCGTTTCCCATGTCCCCGAACTACGTCGACTCTGATGTTTGTGTCTGACAAACTACGTAGGCCCAGGATGTGATATCCTGTCGAGTCCGCTTTCTCCGTCTTCTTTCATCCTGTTTATTAATCCAGTGTGTGTGCATTTTTGAGCAGTTTATCAGCAACCTTTTTCTATCCTTTCTGAGCGTGGATCCCGTCGAGTACGACGGACGTGAGGGGTGCTAATACCTTCCCCTTGCGTAACCGACTCCCGATCCTTGCAATCTCCGGTCGTAAGACCATTTCCTTTCTAGGTTTACTTCGAGCGTTTCCTTTCCCTCTTTTGGGATAAATAACGCACGGTGGCGGCTCTGTTTGTTCTGTCTTTTCCCGCCGGTTGTTTTTCGCGTTGCGACACCAAGGTCGTTGAAGGACCGGATGTTCGCACTGTCTAAACCCATGTACCATCTCAGGGCGGCACCAGACAGAATGTCCTGAAAGTAGTGGATGAGCAACTGGTCGTTATCAGTCTGAGTAGACATCTTCCTGGCATACATGACCAGGTGGTTGAGAGGACAAGTATTTCCTTTGTATTTTTCAAAGTCAGGGACCTTGAATTTCACATGAATCTTCACGTTTGGAACTAAATAGAGGTCGGCAGCAGACTTGCCAAAAAGATCATTTCCTCTAAGAGTTTTCAATTCCTTGCGAAGCTCAAGAAATTGATCATTCATAGCGTCCATCATCTCATAGACATTTGGGCCCTCAGACGACTCAGAATGATATATGGTGTCGTCTACCCTAGGTATGGTATTAGGAGGCATCCCCCACGGAAACCCGGTTGGCATGGCTATAGGAGCAAAGTGTGCAATGGCTGCAGGCACAGTAGAGGAGACAATCTCAAAGATGACTGTCCTCTGGGGAGGAGTTGAAGGCGTCGGAGAAGACTGGCTCTGGGCAGCCAGAAATGATTCCATCAAAGCGCTCAGTCTGGCCACTTCTTCCTTGAGTTCACGGTTCTCTTGTTCTAGTTGATCCATCAGTCTTGCATAGTTAGCTCTAGTGTAGTACCGGTGAGTCAGCTTGTCTTCAAAATAAATGAAGAGCACAAAGTTAGACCACAAGACAAGAGACCGGAAACGAAAACCTGCTTATGCACATGATGCATGCAATGCCTGTGCACATGATTTGTTTTTATATTTCAAAGGAACTTTAGGGTTTTACTTGCAAATCTTTGGAATCATTTAACATTCATTGCATATAGAAATATCTCATAAAATAATATCAGGAAAAAAAAGTACAGCATTGTCAATCATGTACAAGAGGAAAGGAAAATAATCATCCTATGGATCCCTAGAAACAATCATCTAATGCTCGGGACACAGGAAGATAAGATGCGCGAAGCCTCTTCACCTCCCTCTCGTAGGCTGCCTCCATATCTGCTTTCTCTATGGCGAGTGGATCATACTTCCTCTTCCAGAACCGGGAAGACTGAGGAAGTAGAGAAGTCCATGCATCATTAGGATCATCAATAACTTGATGCTCAAGGCACTCAATCAAAGCATCCTTCTCCTTAATCTGCTGAAGCAACTCTTCATGCTCACGGATCCAGGCACGTGATAGGTCTTTGTCTTTCAACTCCTCTACTCCTTGATTAGGGAGGGTTGAAGGCCCAACCACAATCATAGGTGCAGGTCTCAGATACTCGTAAGGCATGAGATACTCAGACACTCTCTTCCTTACCCAAGCAGTGTAAGGCTCTATAGCGATGCAATTCTTAGGACCCAACTCCTTCCTTCCTTTCTTATGAATCTTGCGCCAAGCGCGGACCATCCTAGATTTCAAGCCTTGGGGATCTTTACCCTCCTGAAAGAACACACCCTCTAACAAAATGTTATTGGGTTTATCCTTTAGGGGGAACCCAAGCTGACGACGTGCTAAAACAGGGTTGTAGTTAATCCCACCACATGTACCAAGAAGAGGCACATTGGAAAATTCACCACAAGAATCGATAATTTGCACACCATCATACACACGGTTGTACCAAGAGATATCATCATTAGTGAGAGACATAAGTCTCGTGGACCACTGTAGACATCATTTGTTCTCCTTGAAAGCGACCGTCTGAGGTAAGTGAGAAATAAACCACTTATACAACAGAGGCAAACAACACACAATGGCGCCACCACCCTTTGCATTCCTCATATGCAAAGAGAAATAAGCATCACCCAACAGAGTCGGAACGGGATTAAGAGTAGAAAAGATCCTAATAGCGTTCACGTCCACAAACTTGTCGATGTTGGGGAACAATACCAATCCGTAGATGAGAAGTACAAATATGGCTTCAAAAGCATCCTCACTCATGGCCTTCCCATAAACAGTAGCTTGAGCAATGAGGAACTCAAAAGGGAGACCTTGAATTCCACCTTTGGTAGTCATATGAGCGCCAACCAGAGATTCATCTATGTGCAACATGTCTGCTATCTCTTGAGAAGTAGGAATACTTTCCAGGCCACTGAACGGCAACTGATCCAGGATAGGTATACCCACAAGATAAGCACACTCCTCAAGGGTAGGCAAAAGCTGAAAGTCCAGAAACGTGAAGCAACGATACAAAGGATCATAAAACTGCACCAATACACTCATCAATCCCTCGTCCACCTGAGTAGTCAGAAGAGGAAGAGCTTCCCAAAGCGAGCTTTGAAACCCAAGGGATCTAGTACATAGGATGTCAAATTCCTTAACTCTTTCATATCTGGTTGCCTGAAGCTGTACTTCTTTGTATTCCTTCTTTGTCTTTCCATGTCTGAAAATTTTGCAAATAAACCCCTTAAGTTCCTTGAAAATTTCCTTTATTATTGATGATATGGATGCAAATGGATGCATGGATGCATGAATGCAACAATCACACTCAAGGATCAAGCAAATCACACAAAACAAAGGTCATGGGATGGATCATATTATCCTTAATATCAATCATCCATTTTGGTGGATTATGGTTTACACCTTATCAACACCCAAGTTACATTGATATTAAGGATATATGAACGGATCAACCATGAATCAAGGGTTTGTTGCAAGTCACGAGCATGGGGTTTAGGTTAAGAACCACCCAAAGGGAATGTACTAGGGTTTATACCTGCCAAACATGTTCTACAAGAGGTGCCCATAGTCATCATCCCATCTTTCGGATATTATCGGAGAAACGACTACTCGTATTCCAAAAATATTCTCAAGAGAGACTCTTATGAGTGCAGTATCGCGTAACAATCGTATCAAATCTTACACTTGAACGACTTTCACACTACATCCTAAGAATAGGCCAAGATGGGCTTGGTAAACTAAGGTCCTTGGCTTCTAAGGTCTATATTGGAAAGAGTAATGTCTAACCACAACTTACTTGTGTGACATTATTGATTCCAACATGACCTCCACCAAGTGAATGGACTTGCAAGTCAACTTGCTAAGGAATAACTCCACACAAGTCAACAAGACTACGCCATTCTCCTATCCTAAGTGCACTCGAGTCCGGGTATAGAACTCATCTCACAAAGATCACCAAGCATACAAGGAATTAATATCAAGCAAATCAATCATTACATACAATACAGTAATCCCAAATTTGCATAAAAAATATGTCACAAAATAATACAATACATCAAGCATGAAAAGTTGACAAAACCCACTAGGCAAAAGGATCCCCAGCAGATTCGTCACTTTTCTGTAGCGGGGTATTCGTTACCATTAGAGATATTGACTAAATCCAAGGTAAATCATACAAGTCGAGTCGCCACCGCACTTCTATTTATCCAAAGGAATGGTTAGAAAGCGAACAAAAACCTAATAGTTTTAATAAAAACTAGTAAAAGAAACAGAGATCTGGGTAAGGGGGTTGGTTATGCAATGGGAAGGTGTTAGGCACCCAAAACATCCTAGGTACTCCTAGGGAGCCCTTTTCACACTTGTGAAGGTTGGTATTTTGTGAAAATTTTGTTTGTGCAAACATGATTGAAGAGATGAGAAGAGAATATACAAGTTATTTACATTTTGTGTTTGGATGGATAAACCCATTGCCTACGTACCATCTTAAAAAGATTAGGATCAAAACCTCGTAGTTCGGGGTAAAAATCTCAAAATGAGTTGGTGAATTGATTGGTCCAAAAGCCTTAAGGTCTTTTGTTATCAAAGGGAGAAAACTCAACCAAACCACAAATCCACCATGTGAGGATAGCTTCAACATGCTAGTGAGGGGTTAACCCTATAATAAGCATGGGAGACTCATTGTCCATCACTAAGGATATAGGTGAGTATTACATCTACCACAAGGATAACTCAAACCTAATAGCTAAAGGTTAAGGAAAATTGGAATAAAGAAGTGGCCATTGGAACCACAAAAAGAAGTTTGAATGGGTTATATTTACCAACTAGAAGTATATACAAAATGGTCAAAATTGATTTAAGGATTCAATTCAAAATAAGTGTTATGAAAGGAAAGTTTGAAAATCAAAAGCATAAGGCTTAGGTTTCTAATGTTTGAAAACAATAGTTAAATGTTTGCACAAAAAGTTTTGGCTTGGGTTAGAGTGGAGAGAAGAAGAAGAATGGCTAAGTCCTAAGGAAAATAAAAAGGTGAGGGATAAGAAATCAAAACCACACTAGGAGTCCCTCTCTTGAGATCATATTGATGATCCAAGTAGCTCCT
The DNA here is from genome assembly GCF_024323335.1 of Lathyrus oleraceus. Lineage (NCBI taxonomy): Eukaryota > Viridiplantae > Streptophyta > Magnoliopsida > Fabales > Fabaceae > Lathyrus > Lathyrus oleraceus. The sequence goes on from NC_066581.1 coordinate 334,441,409, forward strand.
ATCCTTTGGAATTAACAAACACAAAGCATAAGCAATCAAACAAGTCTCATAAGAGATTCTCAATGTATCTTGTATCTTCCACTTGGATGATCATGGCAATGGTTCTCCAATTAAGCTCAAATGGGAACTCCTAGCACAAAAGCACACACATCAAAAGTTTCATGAAGTAAAACAAGAATGGACAAGAGTGAGTTTAGAGATTTTGTCCTTCTAATCCATCATCATTAAGATCCTTTTTACTCCAATTTTTGCATAAGGAAGGTCCTAGAATCTAAGTCCAATTCTCCATTTCTTTGCATAGGGAAAGTCCTAGAAACTAAGTCCATTTCTTTGCATTTTGGTCCACAACAATCAAAACAAAACACAAGCACAATAATATATACACAATTATGTGCTCAAGTGAGCAAAAGGCAAATGGCATTAACATAAACATGTGCTCAAGTGAGCAAAGAGAAAAGCAAATGAATAATATGTGCAAGAATAGTAAATTGCATTAAAGTAAATTGCATAAAAGTAAATATTAGTTGTCAATAGTTAGTGTTAGTAGTTAGTGTGCCATAAGGCAAATTTAGCGCTATGTTAAGCAATCGTAATTGGACTTATGTAGAAGTCACAACTATCTGAGGCCGGTCAATAATAATGTAGGCAACAAACACAAGTTAGGAGTCTTGATTAGTGAACCAAGTTCCAACAACTTGCCATGCCAAAAAAGAAATGAGAATTGATCTTGTATTGGTTTAAGCCTTTTGCATGATTTAAAAGACAACCTATCCTTAATGCAAAGCCATTCACTTGATCAATTGATCAAGATGAATTAGGTTTGAATCAAGGAAGGTTAAATCCCTCTAATCAATGCTAACTTATCAACCTTCAACTCATTGATCAAAAAAGAAAAAGAAGAAGAAGAAGAAGAAGGAGATGAAGATGAATAATGGATAATGGAAATAGCAAAATTAAAGTGCATTAAATGAAACCTCATGTACCAATCCTCATATGTTGACCAATAACATTGAAAGTCAAGGTTAAACAATCAAAAACAGAAGTGAGATGAAGATTGGAAGTCAAGAAATGAATAAACTATTTTTGGCATTTTTTTAATATTAAAAATAAACTTGAATTAAAATGAAATAGAAAGGTCAAACTTCAAAATCACTTCAAATCAATCTTGAAAGGTCCAAGTGATTTATCCTAAGTTCAACAAGGTCAAACAAAGTTTGACAAAAAATTTCAGCATTTTTAAAAGTCAAAAAACTATTTTTAATCAATTAAAAATGAATAAAAATAACCTAATTGAACTAAAATCTCAAATAAATCTCAAATCAATTCAAATATTGATGAGAATATTTTTCATAGATCCATCATCATTCAAATAGGTTAAGAAAATATTTTTGTATTTTTTGAATATCAAAAACTATTTAAAATGAATTAAAAATAACCAGAAAAGAGAAAATTCACAAAAAATATCAAATGACAAAATAAAAAATATTAAAAATCAGAAATACAAACTTGAATTTATTTGGGAAATAATGCAATTGGTCCCAATATTTTTGGATAAAAAATGAGAGAGATATTAATTTTTGAAAACAATTGGAATTAAAGAAAATAAAATGAAAATAAAACAGAAAATAGAAATTGAAAAAAGCGTGGACCGTCTGATCTAAGCTCATTAATTGAGCTGGCAAATCATGAGGCCAGGAAGCGCGCGCGTATGGTGGATCCCAGTCAATGCGTGCACATGTGAAACAATTAAAAGTCATAACACACAAGGGACGAGATTCAATCTGGAGAATGGATCAAACGGCCAGGATTTAAACTGGCAATGATGAAGCCACCGGAGCCACCGTCTTCTCCGGTGAGCTTCCCAGATTCCGGCCAAGTTGCAGAAAAAAAAGGTAACCAAAACGTGCGATCTATACATCAATAGAAAGCTGGGATGATGTACATCATCCCTATACGATCCATTTTCCTTCTAGATCTCTATAATGTGAGAAATCAGAGCTGGAAAAATCTGGTGTTCATCATGAACTCAATGAATTGCAAAAATCAAAAGCACAAACATGATGCCTCTATTGAGAGCACTTATGTAACACCCTTCTAAAATACCCCAATAATTAATTAAAACAACAAAATATAAATCAGAGTAGATATGCAATTTCAGGGTGTCACACTTGACACTTCACACCATTCACCAAAATAACCTGTCATGCTCATTTATTAATCAAAATAAAACATTGCACAATTCGCAGCGGATAGAAATCTAACAACATATAAATCATGTAACACATTACATGTAAAATTGTTCAACAACCAAAGATGAAAACAAAGTAAAACATCCCGTCCCGATGTTACATATACCAGAGCATGACCCACTAAGGAACTACACTAGACTCCAAGCACTAGCTTCTACTCAATCACTGCTCGTTACCTGAAATATAGTTGTAAGGGTGAGTTCCTCAATCGATATAATAAGCATTATAAAATATCATGTAATGTTAAGTAAATTAACACATTCATCACCCTAATCATATCACACATTCAGCAACGGCAACATCAACTCATAAGCATACTCAACACGAACATAAAACACACGTATAATATTGGAATACATCCATTCATATTATACGCCATACATACATTATGAAATGAGACTCCATGCATGCGGTACCGACTATTCGTGAACACATAGTTCAACCTCACCGATCAAACCCAGATACGGCTACCAAGCTCACTAGTCCCACTCATTTGAGACCTAGTGACTCACTCACTAATTCCTCACCATGGGAATTAGCTACCACCATAAAGGCCATGTTATGCACGCTAAATCACCTAGCATGCAAACATCGACAACAATCCACAATGGACATATGCTCACACTCTAAGCCATAAACAGTCCATCCACAATTGCATACATAATAGATATATTTTCAGCATTATGCATACCATCATACATCATCAGCATATATATCACAGAATCATATCATGTCATGCCAAATAATAAATCACAGTATTAGCACACTCTACTAATACCTGTACTGCCCACAACAACGGGAAATGATCCCTATTCTATCATACATCAGCTAAATTACATCACTCAGCTGAAACGACCAAAACTGCACAGCAACAGCTCAGAAAAATCCAACTTCTGCCCATACGCGTATGACTCATGCCCATACGCGTATGGCACATTTCCTAGCCAAGCCCATACACGTATGGCCTGTCTCATACGCGTATGCTACGCGTACCACTTCTCCCATACGCGTACCAACAGATACAAAACTACGTTAGAACATCATTTTCTTCATTCATACGCGTATGGCCTCACCCCATACGCGTACCAGGCCATCTCATACGCGTATGGCCTAGTGTCATACGCGTATGACCAGAAACCAAATTCCAGATCTGCTATGGGTTTTCTCTGCTACGAGATTTCTCAGATCCAACCTTCCACAGTCCAATTTTTACACAGCATTCGTTCCTATTATCTAACACAGATCATACTCATTCAATTCCACAATTTCTAACCTTATTACATCTAATTCCTACGAATTTTCTTCAATTATAAACCCATATCTCATCCATCCATAAGTTCACAATTTGCAACATTCATCATCCTAATTAGAGTCGATTCAATGGCTTATTACTACCCATTACATGTTAACCCATAATACCCATTAAACAAGGATAAACCCCCCTTACCTGAGTTAATTCGGCAAATCCTTCTTTGACCTTCAACAATCGTGAATTCTCCTCTTGAGCCCTAGCCTCTTCTTCTCCCTTTCTCAGTTTCTTCTCTGTTTTCACGTGTAAAACCTTTTTACCAAATGGGACTCTTTACTGATTCCAACTTTTTATTCCAATAATAATAATCCAATAATATTCCAATTATTTAATTAAATTAATAAATATACTAATAATAATATATATGAAGGGTTTATCTTTTATTTTGAAAAATAATACCCTCTCATTCATATTATCATCATAATATACTATTAAACTTAAATTAAATAATTATCATATTTTATCGGGGTGTTACAACTCTCCCCCACTAAAAGAGTTTTCGTCCTCGAAAACATACCTCAAGCGAATAACTCCGGATAAGACTCCTTCATCTGACTCTCAAGTTCCCAAGTCACATTGCCACCCGCTGGTCCTCCCCAAACTACCTTTACCAAGGCAATCTCTTTACCCCGCAACTGCTTCAGCTCTCGATCCTCGATCCTCATAGGTGATGTTTCAACAGTCAGGTTATCTCTCACCTGTACATCATCTATTTGGACCACATGCGACGGATCAGGAATGTACCTCCTCAACTGAGACACATGAAAAACCTCATGCAAATTCGCAAGTGACGGCGGTAAAGCGATACGATAGGCTACCTCCCCTATCCTCTCCAAAATCTGATAAGGACCAATAAATCGAGGTGTCAACTTCTTCGACTTCAAAGCTCGACCAACCCCAGTTATCGGAGTAACACGAAGAAACACATGATCTCCCTCTTGAAACTCAAGTGACTTCCTCCTCTTGTCGTGATAACTCTTCTGACGACTCTGAGCAATCCTCATCTTCTCCTGAATCATCTTAATCTTTTCCGTAGTTTGTTGAACAATCTCCGGTCCAACCACAACACTCTCACCGGACTCATACCAAGATAAAGGTGTCCGACATCTCCTACCATACAAAGCTTCAAACGGTGCCATACCAATGCTCGAATGAAAACTATTGTTGTAGGTAAACTCAATCAAAGGTAAATAACAATCCCAAGCACCTCCCTTTTCCAAAACACAAGCCCTCAAAAGATCCTCCAGTGACTGAATCGTCCTCTCAGTCTGACCATCAGTCTGCGGATGATATGCAGAACTCAATCTCAGCTTAGTTCCCAAAGCCCTCTGCAAACCTTCCCAGAACTTCGATGTAAATCTAGGATCTCTGTCCGAAACAATACTCGACGGAATACCATGCAAACTTACAATTTTCTCAATATACAACTCAGCTAATCTCTCTAACGGATAATCCATTCTGATCGGAATGAAATGAGCCGATTTTGTCAATCTGTCAACAATCACCCAAATAGCTTCAAAATTCTTAATTGTCCTCGGTAAACCAGAAACAAAATCTATACTGATACTATCCCACTTCCACTCTGGAATAGCCAACGGTTGCATTAACCCAGACGGTTTCTGATGCTCAATCTTTGACTTCTGACAAGTCAAACAAGAATAAACAAAACTCGCAATTTCTCTTTTCATTCCCGGCCACCAAAATAACTTTTTCAAATCATGATACATCTTCGTAGCCCCAGGATGAATACTCAGGCCACTACGATGTCCTTCCTCAAGAATACTCTTCTTAAGTTCGGTAACATCCGGAATACACACCCGATTACCAAATTTCAAAACACCATTCTCATCAACTATGAATTTACCACCTTGACCTTGATTCACTAGAGTCAACTTATCAACCAAAAGCACATCGGATTTCTGACCCTCTCTAATCTCATCCAGAATACCACTCGTTAACTTCAACATTCCCAATTTAACACTATTGTGAGTACTCTTACACACCAAACTCAAGTCTCTAAACTGCTCAATTCAATCCAATTCCTTAACCATTAACATAGACATATGCAATGATTTCCGACTCAATGCATCAGCCACTACGTTTGCTTTACCCGGATGGTAATTCAACCCAAAGTCATAATCCTTCAGAAACTCTAACCATCTCCTCTGTCTCATATTCAGCTCTTTCTGATCAAACAAATACTTTAAACTTTTATGGTCACTGAAAACCTTAAATCTTGACCCGTACAAGTAATGCCTCCATAACTTCAGAACAAATACCACAGCTGCTAACTCTAAATCGTGTGTCGGATAGTTCCTCTCATGAACCTTCAGTTGTCTCGAAGCATAAGCTACAACCTGCTTATTCTGCATCAAAACACCACCCAAACCCAACAATGAAGCATCACACTAAACCTCAAATGGTTCCGACGGACTTGGTAATATCAGAATAGGAGCAGTAGTTAACCTTCTCTTTAACTCTTGGAAACCTTCTTCACATTTTGAGTCCCAAACAAACGCTTTCCCCTTTCTAGTCAACATCGTCAACGGTAACGCCAACTTAGAAAATCCCTCAATGAACTTCCTATAATAACCTGCAAGTCCAAGAAAACTCCTTATCTCAGAAACTGACTTCGGAGCTTCCCACTTAGATACCGCTTCTATCTTAGAAGGATCAACAGCAACACCACCTCTTGAAACCACATGACCAAGAAAACTAACCTCTTCTAACCAAAATTCACACTTGGACAGTTTAGCAAATAACTTCTTTTCTCGTAGAACTCCTAAAACCACTCTCAAATGTTCAGCATGCTCTTCTTCAGATTTCGAATACACCAAAATATCGTCAATAAACACCACAACAAACTTGTCTAGGTACGGATGGAAAATCCTATTCATATACTCCATAAATACCCCAGGCGCATTAGTCACACCAAAAGGCATTACAGAATACTCATAATGTCCATACCTTGTTCTGAAAGCAGTCTTCTGAATATCCTCAGTTTTCACACGTATCTGATGATACCCCGATCTCAAATCTATTTTGCTGAACACACTCGCACCAACCAACTGATCCATCAAATCATCAATCCTCGGCAAAGGATACCGATTCTTGATCGTCACTTTATTCAGTTGCCTGTAGTCCACACACAACCTCATAATACCTTCTTTCTTCTTAACTAATAACACTAGTGCGCCCCACGGTGACACACTCGGACGAATAAATTTCTTATCCAACAGATCTTCCAACTGACTCTTCAATTCAGTTAACTCAACAGCAGACATACGGTACGGAGCCATCGATATCGGCCTAGTACCAGGTACCAAATCAATCGAGAACTCAACTTCACGCTCTGGCGGTAATTCATTCACTTCTTCAGGAAACACATCAGGAAAATCACACACCACGGCTAGATCGCAAATCACCAGTTTATCTTTAGCCTCCAAAGTCGCTAACAGCATAAACAACTCTGCCCCATCTGCTACTGCCTCATTCACCTGTCTTGCTGATAGAAACAAACTCTTTCCTTCCTCAATCTCAGGAAAGATCACACTCTTATCAAAACAGTTGATATAAACTCGGTTAAACACCAACCAGTTCATACCCAGGATAACATCAATCTGCACTAGTGGAAGACACACGAGGTCCATCCCAAAGTCTCTACCAAAAATACTCAAAGGGCAATTTAAACAAACTGAAGTAGTAGTCACTGAACCCTTCGCAGGAGTATCAATCACCATACTCTCATGCATCTCAGATATCTCTAATTTAAGTTTCACCGCACAATCCAAAGATATAAAGGAATGAGTCGCACCTGTGTCAATAATAGCTACAAGAGGAAAGCCATTAATATAACACGTACCTCGGATCAAACGATCATTTGCAGAAGTCTCAGAACCCGATAAAGCAAAGACCTTGCCTCCCGACTGGTTCTCTTTCTTAGGCTTAGGACACTGTGGACTGATATGACCCACCTCTCCACAGTTGAAACAAGTCATAGTCTTCAACCGGCACTCTGCAGCCAAGTGACCACCTTTGCCACACTTGAAACACTTCTTCTCAGTACTGGTACACTCATGGATACGATGTCCAGCCTGACCACATCTGTAACACTTAGCAGGGGCACTGGAGTCTCCCCCACTAGGTCTCTTCATCCCACTCTGTCTCTGGAAACCTTTGCCAGTTGCATACGGTTTCCCACGATCATTCTGATTCTTGCCTTTCCTATCAACCCTCTGCTGATAGCTCTCCGCTCTGGCCTTGGTATCCTGTTCAAAAATCCTGCAACAGTCAACCAAGTCAGAAAACACTCTAATCCGCTGATACCCACTAGCCTGCTTGATCTCGGGACGTAACTAGTTCTCAAACTTCACACATTTTGAAAATTCCCCAGTAGCCTCATCATAGGGAGTGTAATACTTTGACAGCTCTGTGAACTGAGCAGCATACTCGGTAACAGACCGGTTGCCCTGCTTCAATTCTAAGAACTCTATCTCTTTCTTTCCTCTGACATCCTCTGGAAAGTACTTCCTCAAGAATCTCTCTCTGAACACCGCCCAAGTGATCTCAGCACTCCCAGCAGCTTCCAACTCAGTGCGGGCAGCAACCCACCAATCATCTGCTTCCTCTGACAGCATATGCGTACCGAACCTGACCTTCTGGTTATCGGCACACTCAGTCACTTGGAAGATCCTCTCAATCTCCTTCAACCACTTCTGAGCACCATCTGGATCGTATGCTCCCTTGAACATTGGAGGATTGTTCCTCTGGAACTCACTCAGTTGACGAGCAGCTCCTAATCCCACAACATTCGGATTCCCTCCAAGTACTCCAGCTAGCATACCCAGAGCCTCAGCAATCGCAGCATCGTCTCTACCTCTTCCAGCCATCTCTATTCTGAGTTAATCCAACAAGCTAAAACAATAAGTACTGATAAGGTTACACAACACCTATCACATACAGGGAAACAGAATAATTACGACTCGACTCGACCGACTATGCTCTGATACCACTTATGTAACACCCTTCTAAAATACCCCAATAATTAATTAAAACAACAAAATATAAATCAGAGTAGATATGCAATTTCAGGGTGTCACACTTGACACTTCACACCATTCACCAAAATAACTTGTCATGCTCATTTATTAATCAAAATAAAACATTGCACAATTCGCAGCGGATAGAAATCTAACAACATACAAACCATGTAACACATTACATGTAAAATTGTTCAACAACCAAAGATGAAAACAAAGTAAAACATCCCGTCCCGATGTTACATATACCAGAGCATGACCCACTAAGGAACTACACTAGACTCCAAGCACTAGCTTCTACTCAATCACTGCTCGTTACCTGAAATATAGTTGTAAGGGTGAGTTCCTCAATCGATATAATAAGCATTATAAAATATCATGTAATGTTAAGTAAATTAACACATTCATCACCCTAATCATATCACACATTCAGCAACGGCAACATCAACTCATAAGCATACTCAACACGAACACAAAACACACGTATAATATTGGAATACATCCATTCATATTATACGCCATACATACATTATTAAATGAGACTCCATGCATGCGGTACCGACTATTCGTGAACACATAGTTCAACCTCACCGATCAAACCCAGATACGGCTACCAAGCTCACTAGTCCCACTCATTTGAGACCTAGTGACTCACTCACTAATTCCTCACCATGGGAATTAGCTACCACCATAAAGGCCATGCTATGCACGCTAAATCACCTAGCATGCAAACATCAACAACAATCCACAATGGACATATGCTCACACTCTAAGCCATAAACAGTCCATCCACAATTGCATACATAATAGATATATTTTCAGCATTATGCATACCATCATACATCATCAGCATATATATCACAGAATCATATCATGTCATGCCAAATAATAAATCACAGTATTAGCACACTCTACTAATACTTGTACTGCCCACAACAACGGGAAATGATCCCTATTCTATCATACATCAGCTAAATTACATCACTCAGCTGAAACGACCAAAACTGCACAACAACAGCTCAGAAAAATCCAACTTCTGCCCATACGCGTATGACTCATGCCCATACGCGTATGGCACATTTCCTAGCCAAGCCCATACACGTATGGCCTGTCTCATACGCGTATGCTACGCGTACCACTTCTCCCATACGCATACCAACAGAGACAAAACTACGTTAGAACATCATCTTCTTCATTCATACGCGTATGGACTCACCCCATACGCGTACCAGGCCATCTCATACGCGTATGGCCTAGTGTCATACGCGTATGACCAGAAACCAAATTCCAGATCTGCTATGGGTTTTCTCTGCTACGAGATTTCTCAGATCCAACCTTCCACCGTCCAATTTTTACACAGCATTCGTTCCTATTATCTAACACAGATCATACTCATTCAATTCCACAATTTCTAACCTTATTACATCTAATTCCTACGAATTTTCTTCAATTATAAACCCATATCTCATCCATCCATAAGTTCACAATTTGCAACATTCATCATCCTAATTAGAGTCGATTCAATGGCTTATTACTACCCATTACATGTTAACCCATAATACCCATTAAACGACGATAAACCCCCCTTATCTGAGTTAATCCGGCAAATCCTTCTTTGACCTTCAACAATCGTGAATTCTCCTCTTGAGCCCTAGCCTCTTCTTCTCCCTTTCTCAATTTCTTCTCTGTTTTCACGTGTAAAACCTTTTTACCAAATGGGACTCTTTACTGATTCCAACTTTTTATTCCAATAATAATAATCCATTAATATTCCAATTATTTAATTAAATTAATAAATATACTAATAATAATATATATGAAGGGTTTATCTTTTATTTTGAAAAATAATACCCTCTCATTCATATTATCATCATAATATACTATTAAACTTAAATTAAATAATTATCATATTTTATCGGGGTGTTACAACTTCAGCCAACACAAAATCACAGCCAATAGGTCAAAGGATTAGGAGAATCGAAGAAAATACCAGTTGGAGTTCAAGTTTGAGTTCTGGTGATTTGAGCTTGAAACCTTGCTTGCTTTATCAAAACAGAAGTTCAATGAGGTGTATGATGAAGGTCTAGAAGCATTAGATCTATGAATACAACCAGATGAAGTTGAATTCGAGATCTGAAAATTTTAAGAGAAATGAAACTTGCTTCTTTAGTGATGGTTGGGGAATGAATTCTGCAGCATTTCAGGTTGAAAATTGTGTGTGAAATGGAGGGAATGAAGCATGTATTTATAGCTGAATTGGCAAGGAAAGGGTGGAATGATCCGTGTGCATAAATTTGGATACCACTTGCATGGGCTTGTATGATCATGCACAAGGCCCAAAAGCAATGCCAAATGCAAGCTGAGTTCAAATGCCAAGGGTTTGGACGTGTAATTTGCTCTAAATTGGCTTGTGCAACAAGGTTTCAACATGAATTCCACAATTGAACCTAATCATTCACCTCTTCGAAAATACCATTTAGAAAATCCAAGCATAGGCATATGGGTAATGGTTGGAAAGGTTTTTGTATAAGGAACAAATGTTATGTTGGTCAAAAGCTCATTTGAAGTGTGGAAATTTATGAATTTTGAGTTTAAAGTGTGATGTGCAAAACATGCCAAGGCAAGGTTTCTAAAATTGGCCAACTTTCAAGCCTTTATGTTTTGATGAGGAAAGCTTCAAATGAAAAAATCTCCAACATCAAAGTTGTAGAGCTTTTCAAGAAAATCAAAATGGACTTAAACTTTGTATCATTTGGATTTTTTATGAAAGAGTTATGGGCACTTGAAGTTGGACTTTTTTGACTTTTAATGCATTTGGTCAAAAAGGACCTATAATGTCTTGCATTATCACATGTATTTCCTTTGAGATTTTGAAATTTTGTTTAACATAACATTTTAATAAGACATCTTAATATTTCCAATGCATTTTATCCCACCTCAAAATCATAAAAAATGAATGAGTTATGTTCTTGGGAAGTTGACCCAAAATTAGGGTTTCAGTCAAAATGACCTATAATGTATTGGAACGGAATATGGTCTTCCAACCTTCAAATCAATTTTTGATAAACATGAAAGTTGTTCATATTGTCCTTAAGAACATTTTTTCTTTTGGAACCATCTCCATTTAACCAACACATAAAAAGTTAGGCCTCAGTGTATTTCAAAATAGTCAAATGAATTGACTGATCAACTTCTCAAGTCCACAACTCATACCTTGATGAATTGATGATTGGGGATACTCAAATAAGTTCAAATATTCATGAAATTAATAGTTAAAGAACTTCCCTTGATTGTATTTGATCATGGGCTGAGGTTGCTTCATGAGCAAGGCATTGTGATGCACAGATGAATTAGGGCTTCTCTGGGGAACAAACCTCAAACCCTTTGACTTGCTTTGATCAAACATGATGAATTGAGATACTAGGGAGGCATATTTGATGGATGGGAGCTTTGGGAACCATTACCATGCTTGCTATCATCTCCTCTTGACCCAGTCTTTGCACAAATGATCTCCTTGGAGCTTGGGACCTTGTGATTGCTCAAACTACAAACAAAAGATGTTAGTGACATATTTTTGTGCTTTTGGTTAGTAAATAAGATGTGAAAAACAAATGATGATACAATTCAAGCATGTCTGGTGATCTCAAACCACTCACAAGGAGTCCCACCCCAAGGCAAAGGGAACCAAGATGCTTAATGATCCTTGAGGCTATGCAATGCAATGTTATGATGCTATGAGGGATCTTAGGGAAAAAATTGGGGTCTTACAGTGTAGTATCGGTGCGTCAGCTTGTCTTCAAAATAAATGAAGAACACAGAGTTAGACCACTGAACAAGAAGCCCTAGAATAAAACCTGCTTATGCACATGATGCATGCAATGCTTGTGCATATGATTTAATTTTTTATCGGAGGAACTTTTAGAGTTCTATTTGCAAATATTTGGAAAATATTAATCATTTAGACATTTATGGAATAATCATATCAATAATATCTGGAAAAAATTTTACACCAAAGAAGTACAGTCTTGGTAACCAAATACAATACAAGAGAGAAGGAAAATGAACATCTTATGGAACCCTAGAAACAATCGTCCAAAGCTCTCGAGACTGGAAGATAAGCTGCACAAAGCCTCTTCACCTCTCTCTCATAGGCTGCCTCCGTATCTTCCTTCTCCTTGGCGATTCGATCGTACTTCCTCTTCCAAAACCTGGAAGACTGAGGAAGAAGAGAAGTAACCACATCATCAGGCTCGTCGATAACCTGATGCTCTAGAAACTCTATCAACGCATCTTTATCTCTAAGCTACTGAAGTAGCTCCTCTCGCTCACGGACCCAAGCACGTGAACGGTCTTCATCTCTTAACTCCTCTACTCCTTGGTTAGAGAGGATTGAAGACCCAACCATAACCATAGGTGTAGGTCTCGGGTAATCATAGGGCATGCGGTACTCAGAAGCTCTCCTCCTAACCCACGAGGTGTAGAGTTCCAAAGCAATACAATTCTTCGTACCAAGCTCTTTCCTTCCTTTCCTATGAATCTTACGCCAAGCATGGACCATCCTGCCCTTCAAGTTTTGGGGATCTTTACCCTCTTAAAAGAACACACCTTCTAACAAAATGTTATTAGGTTTATCCTTTAAGGGGGACCCAAGCTGACGACGTGCCAAAACAGGGTTGTAGTTAATCCCACCGCATGTACCAAGAAGAGGCACATTGGAGAATTCACCAGAAGAGTCAATAATCTGCAAACCATCATATACACGGTTATACCAAAAGATATCATCATTAGTGAGATACATAAGTCTCATGGACCACCGTAGACATCCTTTGTTCTCCTTGAAGGCGAGTGTTTATGGCAAGTGCGAAATAAACCACTTGTAGAATAGAGGCAAACAACACACAATGGTACCACCACCCTTTGCATTCCTCATATGCAAAGAGAAATAAGTGTCACCCAACAAAGTTGGAACGGGATTAAGAGTAGAGAAAATCCTAATAGTGTTCACATCCACAAATTTTTCGATGTTAGGGAATAACACTATCCCATAGATGAGAAGTACAAATATGGCTTCAAAGGCGTCCTCACTCATGGCCTTCCCAGACATAGCGGCTTGAGCAATGAGGAAATCAGATGGGAGACCTTTGAATTTCACCTTTGGTAGTCATATGAGCACCAACAATAGATTCATCTATATTCAACGGATCAGCAATCTCTTGGGAAGAAGGAACTCTCTCCAAGCCACTGAACGGTAACTAATCTAGAATAGGTATACCCATAAGATAGGCATACTCCTTAAGCGTAGGAAAAAGCTGGAAATCCGGAAATGTGAAGCAACGGTACAAGGGATCATAGAACTGCACCAACACACTCATCAGACCTTCATCCACCTGAGTAGCAAGAATAGACAGAAGCTTCCCATGGCGAGCCTTGAACTCCAAGGGGTCTAATACATAGGATGTCAAACTCCTTACCTCTTTCAAGTCGGGTTGTCTGAAACTGTACTTCTTTGTATTCCTTCTTTGCTTATCCATGTCTGAAAATTTGCAAATAGACCTCTTAAGTCCCTTGAAAATTTTCTCATTGTTGATGATATGGGTGCAAATGGATGTATGAATGCATGGATGCAACAATCACACTCAAGGATCAAGCAAATCACACCACACAAAGGTCATGGGATGGATCAAGTCATCCTTAATATCAATAATCCATTTTGGTGGATTATGGTTTACACCTTATCAACACCCAAGTTCCATTGATATTAAGGATATACAAGAATGGATCAACCATGAATCAAGGGTTTGTTGCAAGTTACGAGCATGGAGTCTCGGTTAAGAACCATCCAAAGGGAGTGTACTATGGTTAAACCTACCAATCATGTTATACAAGAGGTTCCCACAGTCATCTACCCATCTTTCGGATATTATCGGATAAACGACTACTCGTATTCCAAAAATATTCTCAAGAGAGACTCTTATGAGTGTAGTATCGCGTAACAATCGTATCAAATCTTACACTTGAACGACCTTCGCACTACGTTCTAAAAAAAATAGGTCAAGTTGGGCTAGGTAATCTAAGGTCGTTGGCTTCTAAGGCATATATTAGAAAGAGTAATGCCTAACCACGACTACTCGTGTGACATTATTGATCCCAACATAACCTCCACCAAGTGAATGGGCTTGCAAGTTAACTTGCTAAGGAATAACTCCACACAAGTCAACAAGACTATGACATTCTCCTATCATAAGTGCACTCGAGTTCGGGTATAGAACTCATCTCACAAGAGACTACCAAGCACACAAGCAATTGATATGTCAAGCAATTCATACATTACAAATAATACAGTCATCCCAATTTTGCATAAAAATATGTCACAAATAATTATAAACATACAATACAAAAAAGGTAAAAAGTAGGCTAAATCCACTAGGCAAATGCATTCCCCAGTAGAGTCGCCACTTTTATGTAGCGGGGTATTCATTAACTTTAGACTTATTGACTAAATCAAAAGTAAATCATACAATTCGAGTCGCCACCGCACTTCTATTTATCCAAAGGAAGGGTTAGAAAGCGAACAAAAACCGATAAGTTTTATCAAATCAAAAACTAATAAAAATGTCAGAGATCTGGGTAAGGAGGTTGGTTATGCAATGGGAAGGTTTTAAGCACCCAAAACATCCTTAGTACTCTAAGGGAGCCCTTTTCACCAATGCTGTAAGGCAGGTTGGCATTTGTGAAAATATATTTGTGCAAACATGATTGGGGAGATGAGAAAAGAATATACAAGTTATTTACAATTTTGTGTTTTAATGGATAAACCCATTGCCTACGTACCATCTTAAAAAAAGATTAGGATCAAAACCTCGTAGTTCGAGGTGAAAAATCTCAAAAGAAGTTGGTGAATTGATTGGTCAAAATCCTTAAGGTCTTTTGTTATCAAAGGGAGAAAACTCAACCCTAAACCACAAATCCACCATGTGAGGAGAGCTTCAACATGCTAGTGAGGGATCCACCCTATAATAAGCATGGAAGACTTATAGTCCATCACTAAGGATGTAGGTGAGTATTATATCAACCTCTAGGATAACTCAAACCTAATAGATAATGTTTATGAAAAGGTTTAACTCAAATGGTCATTGGAACCATAAAAAGAATTGAGTGAGTTGTATTTACAAATGAAAAGTATTCACAAAATAAGGTCAAAGTTGACTTAAGGATTCAATTCAAAATAAGTGTTATGAAAAGAGTTTGAAAAATCAAAAGCATAGTGCTTAGGATTCTAATTTTGAAAACAATGTTAACGTTTGCATAATAGTTTGGCTTGGGTTAAAGTGGAGAGAAGAAGAGAATGGCTAGGTCCTAAACATTCAAAGATGAAGGAAGAGAAATAAGACCACATGGAGTTCCCTTCTTGAGATCATAAATATGATCCAAGTTGCTCCCATCCTTTGGAATTAGCAAACAATAAGCAAATAACTCAAGCAATCAATCAAATAACAATCAAGCTCCTAGGAATCTTCCAATTGGCTTTTGTATCTCTCACTTTGGATGCTCATGACAATGGTTCTTCTAATTGGCAAGTTTGGGATCCCTAGCACACAAGAACACACAAATCAAAAAGTTCCACAATACAAATAAAGAATGGACAAGAGTGAGTTTAGAATTAGGATCCTTTCAAGTTCATCTTCAAGATTAAGCATTCTAAAGGCATGAGGCCTAGTTGCTATTTGACAATTTTAGCACTCTAAAGGCATGAGGCCTAGTTGCTCTTTGACAATTTTAGCACTCTAAAAGCATGAGGCCTAGTTGCTCTTCAAACTCCATTAACATAGGTAAGGTCCTAAAATCTAAGTCCTTTGTCCATTTGCATTGGGTTCACACAAACAAAACAAAACAAGCACAATAATATATACACAATAATGTGCTCAAGTGAGCAAAAGGCAAATTGCATTAACATAAACATGAGCTCAAGTGAGCAAAGGGCAAAAGCAAATGAAATAATGTGCAATAAATTAAATTGCATAAAAGTAAATTTCAAGAATTAAAGACTTGAAGTAAAAGTTAGTGTTAGTAGTTAGTGTGCCATAAGGCAATTTAGCGCTATGTTAAGCAATCGTAAGTGGACTAATGTAGTAGTCACACCTATCTGAGGTCGGTCAATAAAACTATAGGCAACAAACACAAGTTAGAGCCCATGACTAGTAAGCCAAGCTCCTACAACTTACCATGCAAAAAGAAAAGAAGAATGATCTTGTATTGACTTAGGTTTTTTGCTTGACCAAGAAGCAACCTATCCTTAATGCAAAGCAATTCATTTGATCTTTGATCAAGATGTATTTGATTTGAATCAAGGAAGGTTAAGCCTCTCATATGTCAAGGCTAACCACCAATCTTTAACTCATTGATCAAAAAAGAAAAAGAAGAAGAAGAAGAAGAAATGGAAATGTACATAAATGGAATTCAAATGAAATAATCAACACACATTGATCAAACATGAATGGAATCAAAGTCTATCAATGGTAAACAGAAGCAAGATGAAGCTTAGAAGTCAAGAAACAAATAAAACATTTTTGGTATTTTTGAGAATTAAAATAATACTTGAATTAAAATAAACAAACAAAGGTCAAACTTCAAATCCATTTCAAATCAACTTGGAAAATTCCAAATTGATCATCCTAAGTTCAACATGGTCAAACAAGTTTTGACAAAAAATTTCATCATTTTTTGAAAACAGAAACTAATTTTAAACAATTAAAAATGAACAAAAAGTAACATAATTGAACTAAAATCTCAAATAAATCTCAAATCAATTAAGAAATTGATGAGAGTATTTTTCATAGATTCATCATCATTCAAAGATGTTAAGAAAATATTTTTGCATTTTTTGAATATTGGAAACTATTTAAAATGAATTAAAAATAAACAGAAAAGAAAAGTTCACAAAAAATATTAAATGAACTCATAAAAAATATTAAAAATCATTTTCAGAAACTAGAATTAAAAAGGTAAATAAGGCAATTGGTCCCATATTTTTTGGATTTAAAATGAAGAAGATATGAATTTTTGAAATAAAAGGAAACAAAAGAAAATAAAATGAAATTAAGAAATTAAGAAAAAGTCTGGCGCGTTAGATCAAGTTCATTAATTGACGTGTCCAATCTGAGGGCTGTGAGGTGCGCGCGTATGATGATCCAAAGTCAAATGAGAAACACAGGGCATTAATAAAAGTCATAACATCCAAAGGCTATGATTCAAACTGGAAATAACATTCAACGGTCCAATTGCACCCATGCATGGGGGACGGTGGTGTACACCACCGTCTTCTCCGGCGAGCAAGCCAGCTCCGGCCAGAGTTGTAGGTTTTGAAAACCTCACCAAAACGCACGATCCTCATATCATTGGAAAGGCAGGGTGATGTACATCACCCATGTGCCATTGGTTTCTACTCTAGACTCTCATAGAAAGAGAAATCTGAGATAGAAAATTATGGAGTTCAATCTGAGTTTGCTCAATTCATGAAATTAAATGCATAGATCAATTGCCTCTTATGAGAGGACTTCAGAGGGACCAAAAAACACAAGAAATGAGCAAGAATCAAGGAGTTTCGAATGGAAAAAGTTTGAACAACAACCTTTGAAGTGCAGCTTTACAAGGCACGATCTCTTCCAACTCTTTGGTGCAGTGTGATCTTGAGATGACAAAGTAGCTAGGCTTAGGAATTGAAGCTCAATAATCAACCAAGGAAGTTGAAAATTGAACTGAAAAATTGAAGAAGAAAAATCAAAATTCCTTGAGGTGAATAGTGGGATTTCAATTCTGCAGAGTGTTAGGCGCCTTAAGGTTGGAAATGAATGAAGCCAAGCATCTATATTTATAGCAAATGATGATACAAGCCATGGAAAATTCGTGTGCATGTGGAATGAGGGCCTCCATGCATGGGCCTGTACAGGCGCACGGGAGGCCCAAATGCAATTGGTTTAACATGCTGAAGTGTAATTGAAGTGTTTTGGACGTGCAAATGTGATTGAATTGGCTTGTGCACAAAGTTTTAACATGTTATGCATAAATGAACATAAATCTTCATCTCTTCAAAAGTGCACTTTTCCAAAATGAAACATGGTCATGTGGGTAATGGTTGGAAAGGTCTTAACATGAGGAACAATTGTTATATTGAACAAAAATCCATTTGGAATTGGGAAATTTATGAAAACTGATCATGAAGTTCAAGGTGCAAAACATGTGTATGTGAATTTTGCCAAAATGGGCCAACTTCAAGCCCTTCTGTTTCTCTGATGAAAGCCTCAAATGACAAAACCTTCAACATCAAAGTTGTAGAAAGTTTCAAGAAAATAAATTTGGACTTAAATTTTGCATGATTTGGATTTTTGATGAGAAAGTTATGGGCACTTGAAGTTGGACTTTTTCACATTTCTATGACTTTGGTCCAAAGTGACCTATAATGTTTTGTATTATCACATGTGTTTCTTTTAGGATTATGAAAAATTGTTAAACATAACAAATTAATTAGACATCTTAATCTTTCCAATTCATTTGATCCCACCTCAAAATCATGAAAAATGAAGGAGTTAGGTCCTTGGGAAGTTGACCCAAAATTAGGGTTTCAGTCAAAATGACCTATAATGTTTTGAAATGAATGATGACCTTCCAAGTTTCAAATCAATTTTTGATGAAAATGAAATTTGTTCCTATGGTTCTTAAGAACATTGTTTCTCTTGGGGTCATC
The DNA here is from genome assembly GCF_024323335.1 of Lathyrus oleraceus. Taxonomy (NCBI): domain Eukaryota; kingdom Viridiplantae; phylum Streptophyta; class Magnoliopsida; order Fabales; family Fabaceae; genus Lathyrus; species Lathyrus oleraceus. The sequence continues at coordinate 334,460,747 of NC_066581.1, forward strand.
ATCTTTTGATAAATAAATCAAAAGTTAGGTCTCAGTGGATTTCTAAATAGTCAGATGAATTGACTGATCAACTTCTCAAGTCCAAACTTCAAATCTTGAGGAATTGATGATTGAGGACACTAAAATAAGCTCATATATTCATAAAATTATGAATGAAAGAACTTGCCTTGATTTTATTTGATCATAGGTTGAGGTTGCTTCATGAGCAAGGCACAATCAATGCACAGTTGAATTAGGGTTTCCTTGGGAAACAATCCTCAAGCCCTTTGGTTTATCTTGATCAAATTGAAAAATTGAGATACTTGGGAGGCATATATGATGATAGAGAGCTTTGGGAACCATTTTCATGCTTGCTTTCACTTCATTTGGCCATTCTTTGAGCATAGGGGCCTCTTAGGAGCCTTGGATCTCATGATTGCTCAAGCTAGTGACATATTTTTGTGCCTTTGGTTAGTGAAAAAAAAAAGAAAATCAATAATATACAATTCAAGCATGCTTGGTGGTCTTAAACCAACTCACACAAGTCCCACCCTAGGGTAAGGAGCCAAGATGCTATGATCCTTGAGGCAAATGCAATGTGCAATGATATTATGCCATGAGGGATCTTAGGGTCAAAATTAGGATCTTACATCAAGAACCAACTCATATGCCGATATGGTGTGCCAGACAAGGTCATTACTGATAATGGATCTAACTTGAACAATAAGATGACGAAAGAGTTGTGTAGCGAGTTCAAGATCGCACATCATAATTCTTCTCCCTATAGACCCAAGATGAATGGGTCTGTTGAAGTTGGTAACAAGAACATCAAGAAGATTATTCAGAAGATGGTTGTTACGTACAAAGATTGGCATGAGATGCTTCCATTTGCTTTGCATGGCTATCGTACATCTGTCTGCACTTCAACATGGGCAACCCCTTTCTCCCTTGTATATGGCATGGAGGTTGTGCTCCCCGTAGAGGTCGAGATCCCATCAATGAGAGTCTTGATGAAAGCCAAGTTGACTGAGGTTGAATGGGTTCAGAGTCGTTATGACCAACTGAATTTGATTGAAGAGAAGAGATTAACTTCCATGTGCCATGGTCAGTTGTATCAACAAAGGATGAAGAAAGCCTTTGATAAGAAGGTCAAGCCTCGTGTGTTCCGAGAAGGTGACCTCGTGCTCAAAAAAGTCTTGTCTTTCGTGCCCGATTCCAGGGGCAAGTGGACTCCAAACTATGAAGGTCAATACGTTGCTAAGAGAGCCTTTTCAGGCGGTGCTCTATTGCTCACAACTATGGATGGGGAGAATTTCACTCGTCCTGTGAATTAAGATGCAGTCAAGAAATACTTTTCCTAAAAAATAAAAACAGAATAGCTCGCTAAGTTGAAAACCCGAAAGAGCAGCTTAGGAAAAAATGAGCGTCTCAGTGGATTGAAAACCCGAAAGGGAGATCCAGGCAAAAGTTAGAGACATGAAAAAATGAATATATATATATATATATATATATATATATATATATATATATATATATATCCCGCTATATTGAGTACCACACCCTGGGGCAATTTAGGTAAAAATTAGGGATTTGGCAAGTAACTGCATCCTGACAAGACTTCATTCTACAACTATCATCTGTCAAAGATTCTCGCTCAGTCATCGTGAACTGAAGTTTCGAATATAGTGGATTCAAAGTTGGTGGAGAAACGGTCATTATGTTCAATGTGGCCCTTTTCCATGTATATCACCAATTTCAAACTTGTAAAGATCCATAGAGTCTCGCCATTTGCGGACTACCATTCTCTTAAATAAATTTGAGCCTTTATCCAATTCTTTGCACTCCTATTTATTTCTGCTTAACAAATGTTTTCATGTTTTAATTGATGAATATCATTGTTTTAAGCAAATAAAATTTTCATAAATAAACTGTTTTTAAACAAAGTGAACATTCACAATGACTGAAAGAATAAGAGGAATGTCCTCAGCGCTTTCCCAAGGATAGTACGATCATCAAAGGGTAAGACATTGTTCATGTTTTGGCATTCTTATTTCCTCTTCATCAGCTTTCAGTTCTCTCCCCAACGAGCACAGAAAGAATGGTGCATCATCAGCTTCTCAGAGAGTCTGGCACTAGCATTTGTGTTTTATCATTTGTATGGTTGTCATCCCTTGTGTGGACTGAGCTAAAATCCCTTATAGATTGATAAAAGTTGATAATGCTTTGAGTTAAGAATATTCCTTGTCTCACTATCCTAATTGTCTATTCACGAGGAAGATGGTCTTTCCCTAGCCTGAGTAGGAATCTCCAGAGGAGTAAGCATGTGATAATTGTTTCCCCAGTGAAGTCGCCAGTTGATGAAGGGCTTATTTTCCATTTTCATTTATTTTGAAAAGAGGTATCCCCGGTATGTTGCTTGTTGATGAAGGATTCATTTCCAGTATCCCCAGCTAGGGTAGTTTCCTCAGAAGCATTTACAGCTTGTCCCTAGTAGGGTTGCCGGATCAGAGTTTGATATTTGTATCTCCTCCGATTCTGAAGATTTTCTTCTAGCATTCAGAGCTGGTGGTGAAGATGTTTATTTCCTTCCCCAGTGGAGCAAAATGCTATTTTTCCTCTTTGCAGAGTTTCCTCTCCAACAGATAGAAGGGAGTGTTTCGATTGATGTACATCTGATTGGTGGTTGTTCCCCACAGAGTTTCATATCATTTCTTAATAAGCTTCCCCAATAGAGCTTCTTCTCCGACGGATCTTATCGTTATTTGGCTCCTTAACCCTAGGGTTGGGACTTGTTTGAGTGTTTTGAGATTTCCAAGCATGCTTGTATTGTATATTATTTATTTTCTTATTTGATTACTAACCAAAAGCACAAAAATATGTCACTAAATCTTTTGTTTTGAACCTCAAGTGATCATGTGCTCCACAATGCTCCTAGGAGGCTCCTAAGCCCAATGCAATGGCTAGATGAAGATGATAAAAGCATGACAATGGTTCACAAAGTTCCTAATCATCATATATATCTCCCAAGTGTCCCAATTTTCCAATTTGATCAAGATAACCCAAGGGGCTTAAAGATTGTTCCCCAAGGAAACCCTAATTTCACTGTGTTTTGACTATGCCTGGTCCATGAAGCAATCTCAACCTATGATAAAATTTAATCAAGGGAAGTTCTTTAATTCATCAATTTATGCATATATGATCCTATTTGAGGCCCCTCAATCATTTATTCATCAAGATTGGAAGTTTGGCCTTGAAAATTGACCAGTTAAGTCATCTGACTAAGCTGAGGATCAATGAAATATAACGTTTTATGTATTTGTTAAATGAAGATTACCCCAAGAGAAAACATGTTCCTAAGAACCACATTAACAACTTTCATGTTCATCAAAAATCCATTTGAATCTTGGAAAGTCATCATTCATTTCAAAATATTATAGGTCATTTTGACTGAAACCCTAATTTTTGGTCAACTTACCAAGGGCATAACTTCCTTAATTTTTATGATTTTTAGGTTAGACTAAATGAATTAAATATTTAGGTGTCTACTTCAAATGTTATGTTTGACAAAATTTCATAATCCTTAAATAAATACATGTGATTATGGAAAACATTATAGGTCATCTTGGACCTAATTCATTAAATTTGAAAAAGTACCCAACTTCAAATGCCCATAACTTTGTCATATAAAATCCAAATTATGCAAACTTTGAGTCTAGTTTGACCATATTGAAAATATCTACAACATTTATGTTGGATAATTTTTCATTTTAAGCTTGCATCATGGAAACAGAGGGGTTTGAATAAGCTTGCTTTTGGCTAATTTTTTCAAAATGATTTGAACATGTTTTGTACTTGGATTTTCCCAACCAATTTTCATTAATTTGCACATGCCAAATGATTTTTTGCCCAACATGACTTTTGTTCCTTATTTCAAGGGCTTTCCAACCATTACTCACAATAGTCCATGGGGTTTACCATAGGTTATTTATGAATTCATTTCCATTTATGTGCATTTTGGTGTTTTATGATGAAACTTGAATATGCAAGCTTGTTCAGTCCAATGTACACGTCCAATTGCTTTTCACTTGATCTCAGCAAGCTTCTGCATTCATCATTGGGCCTTCCACTCGCTTACCCAGGCCCATGCAATTCAAATTCCATTTGCCATGCACATGAACAAAGCATGATCAGCTAATGCATTCAGTTATAAATAAAGGCTCCCTCTCATTTATTTGGTAACCTTTTTGAGATCCCAAGTGCTGCAGAAGTGAAACCATAGCCATCACTAAAGGAATTAACCACTTTTCTTAATTTTTTCGAGCTTGAAATTCAACATCATTAGCTGAGTTTTAAAGCCAAATTCCTTAGCCTATCACTTTTATTACACTCACGGATCAAAGAGGAGCAAAGATATTGGAGAACTCGGGGCCAAAAGTTCATCCATTTGAAGGTATCCATTCAAACTTTTTGGATCTGAATCTCCTAATTCAATGTAGTATCCTTGTGTTTCTGTGGTTTTTCTGAAGTCCTTATACTTGAGGCAAGCCATTGGTACTCTCAATTCTTCATTTCATGACCAATCAGTATGAACACCATGATTTTCTCCTTCACATTTTTCTCAATATAGGAAGAGTGATGGAGATCCATTGGTACAGTGATGATCTCCATCACACGAGCTTCATTTTCATGGCCTTGTTTTTAATTTTCATTAAGTTTTATTTCTCTGCAATTGGTGGCCGGATTTTGTTGCTTCGCCGGAGAAGATGGTGGTTTCCACCACCACCACCACGTGTGTCACTCCCTGGCCCTTGGATCTAGTTGCCACGATCTAATCTTGTTCATTCATTTTAAATACTTCATTTAATGCTTTGTGTAGCGCGTTTGACTCATGTGCATCGTGTTTCCTCAGATCTAAGCCATCCATTGATGCCACATCAATTAATGAAATGCATCCTGTGGCGCTGCTTTTTTCATTTATTTCTTTTTATTTTTATTTTCTGTTAATTCATTTCATTTTCAAAAATTCATTTGAAGTCAGAAAAATATGAGACCAATTCCAAAAAAATTCTTGAAAAATCTAGTTTCATATTATGATCTTTAATTATTTTTGTGACTTCATTTGATATTTTTTATGAATTACTTGGTTTTTAATGGTTTTAATTCATTTTAAAATACTTTCTGACTTTTAAAAAATCCAAAAATATTTTCATAGCATCTATGGATCATGATAAATCTATGAAAAATAGTCTCAACAATTTCTTGATTGTTTTGAGATTATTTGAGATTTTAATTCATATTATGCTATTTTTATTTGTTTTTAATTGTTTTTAATTACTTTCTGATTTCAAAAATTAGTCAAAGTATGTTTGACTATGTTGAACTTATGAGAATTTGATTGGACTCATTGAAGTTGTTTTGAATTGAATTTGAGGTTCAACCTTATTTGTTTATTTTTTATTTGTATTTTATTTTAATTCAAAAAATACCAAAAAAATATCATTTACTCTTTGACTTGTTATCTTCATTTCTTTTCTGTTTTGGTGTTGATTGAGTTTGATTTGAATCAACTTTGATCAATTGGGATTGGTTATTGTCTTCTTATTCCCCTCCCTTTCTTTCCATCAATGGCCAATGAGTTAAAGTCTTGAGGTTGGTCTTGACAAATGAGAAGTTTAACCTTCTTTGATCCAAACCAAACTCAACTTGATCTATGATCAAGTGAGTTATTTTGTGTCCAAGATAAGTTGCTTCTTGGGTCAAGAAAATACCCAAAAGTCAATACAAGGCCCTTCCTCTTTTATTTGGCATGGCAAGTTTATGGAGCTTGACTTACTAGTCATGATCTCTAACTTGTGTTCTTTGCCTATATTTTTATTGACCGACCTCAGATAGGTGTGACTACTACATTAGTCCACTTACGATTGCTTAACGTACCGCTGCATTGTCTTATGACAAGCTAACATAACCTCACTAACTACTAACTTTAATTTGAGCTTTTAATTTCTTGTCATTTACTTTTAATGTCATTTATTTCTTGCTCATTATTCATATTGATTTTCATCTTTGCTCACTTGAGCACATATTTTATGTTTATGTCATTTTTATTTTGCTCATTTGAGCCCATTATTGTATATAAATACATTGCTATTTTGTGTTATTTGTGTTTGTTTTGATGTGAACAAAAAATTCAAAAGGAGAAAGGACTTAAAATTAGGACTTACCCATGCTTAAAGGAGTTCAAGAGCAACTAGGCCTCATGCCTTTAGAATGCAAAATTTGTTGAAGAGCAACTAGGCCTCATGCCTTTAGAATGCAAAATTTGTTGAAGAGCAACTAGGCCTCATGCCTTTAGAATGCTAAAACTCAAAGTTGATCTCAAAGGACTTCTCTTCAAACTTATTCTTTGTCCATTCCCTTTATTATGTTGTGAACTTTTTTGATGTGTGCCTTTGTGTGATAGGGAACCCATCTTAAGATTGTGAAAAGAGGACCATTGTCATGAGTAGCCAAGTTAAGAGCCAAGCCAAGTGGAGATCCTAGGAGCTTGAATTCAAATTATTGATTGCTTTTTTTTGTGCTAAGTCCAAAGGAAAGGAGCATCTTGAGTCATCTATATGACTTCAAGAAAAGGAACTCCAAGACTTTATCTTTCTCCTCCTATCTTTGTATGCTTTAGGAATAGCCCTTCTCTTCTTCTCCCCACTCTAACCAAGCCAAAAATCATTTTCAAAACTTTGACTTCTATTTCAAATTAGAAACCTAGGCATTATGCCTTTGATTTTTCAAAACCACTTTCATAAATACTCATTGTGAATAAACATTAATCCAACTTTGACCTCATTTTATAGATAAATCTAACTTGTAAATATAACCCATTTCAAGTTGTTTTGTGGTTCTAATGGCCATTTTTTTAAAACCTTTTCAAAACATTAGTCATAGGTTTGAGTTATCATAGTGGTTGATGTAAATCTCACCTCATCCTTAGTGTTGGATTATAAGCCTTCCATGCTTATTATAGGGTTAACCCCTCACTAGCATGTTGAAGCCTTCCTCACATGGTGGATTGTTGGTTTAGGTTGAGTTTTCTCCCTTTGATAACAAAAGACCTTAAGGCTTTTGATTAGAACCAATTCACCCATCTTTGAGATTTTTACCCCGAACTACGAGGTTTTGATCCTCCTTTGTGATGGTACGTAGGTAATGGGTTCATCCATTCAAACAACAAAATTTGTAAATATAATCCATTCTCTTCTCATCCCTCAAATCTTTTGTACAAATCTTTTCACAAATACCAACCTACAACACATATTTTCAAAAAGGGTTCCCTTAGAGTACTAAGGATGTTTTGGGTGCGTAAAACCTTCCCATCTCATAACCAACCCCCTTACCTAGATCTTTGACATTTTTATTAGTTTTTTTGATTTGAAAAACTTCTTAATTGGCTTTTGTTCGCTTTTTATCCTTTCCTTTGGACAAATAAAAGTGTTGTGGCGACTCGAATTGTATGTTGACTTTTGGTTTAGTCAATAAACCTAAAGGTAATGAAAACCCCGCTACAGCCACCGCGCTTTTATTGTTTCCAAAGGAAAACGGAAAAGCACGAACAAAACCCAAAGATAAGTGGTTTTCAAATCAAAACTAATAAAATTCCAGAGATTACAGGTAAGGGGTTTTTTTACACAGAGGGAAGATGTTAGCACCCAAAGTGTCCTAGGTATTCCTAGGGAGCCCTTTTTAATGTATGTATGTGTTTTTGGTATAAAATATGTTTGAGAAAAATAGAGTGTGGGGATGAGAAAAGAATTCATTGATTATATTTTTGTGTTTGACATGACCTTCGGACTTGTGCCTACGTACCAACATAAAAATGAGGGATCAAAACGTCATAGTTCGTGGTATCAATTTCAAAATGAGTGAGTTGCTTTTAATCAAAAGTATAAGTGAAAAGAGGCACAAAGGGCCCAAAAGTTTGAATGAGTGTTAGTTCTTTTTGTCTTTTGAAATTTTAAGTCAATATGGTTAAGTTCATTTACAAATTTGCTTTAAGATAAGAGTTTAAAATTTTTAATGGCATAAGGCCAAAGTTTCTATTTGGAAATAAGGTCTAAGTTTTTAAATCATAAGCAAAGAAGATTTTTAAAAGGGGGAGAGATTTTGAAATTTAAGAAGTGGGAGGAGATGAAGAGGCTATAATAATAATAAAATTAAAAGTTAAGAGTTGAAAAGATCTGACCAATGGGATACAATCCAACAGACAAGAATGTCGTATAGAAAACTCACTTTCCCTTTTGGACTTTGAGTCAAGCAATAATCAGCAAACAATTAGCATTATAAAGCATCATGAAGATCAAGGCATCAAAAAAATATAGCCACATCCAAGTAAGCAAATCCCACATCTAAGAGTCTCCTTTGTCTTCTCATGTATCAGATGAAATACTCCTTGATTAACTCAGAATAAGGCATTAGGCATGAGATCAAGATAATAGTTGCATCAAGACCATGTAGCAGATGGATTCAAGTGGATCCAATACTTGCATCAGATGAAAGCTCAAACTACAATCACATAGTCTCAGAAATGTTGGCATTGACCAAGTTCTTTTGCATATGGAATGTTGCCTAATCCTAAGTCCAAAAGTTCAGATCAAACCCAACAGTCCACACAAAACATTTTTTAGGGTTTTTGTTGCTTATTAGGTATTTTAAGCTCCTAAGACCATAAACACAAACAAAATACATAAGCAAATATATACAATCACAATTCATGGCTCAAATGAGCAAAGTGAAAATGACATAAACATAAACAAGTTAAACGATATGTAAATGACAATCAATGATAAATGACTTGAAAATAAATTGCATAAAATAAATGACTTAAAAATAAAGCAAAGTTAATATAGCGTTAGTCAAATGTTAGTCAAAGTTAATTGGATGTTAGTAGAGTTTTTCTTTTCAATTGATTAAGTCATTCTTTGGAGAACACTCAACCATCTATTCACAAGCATGAATCCTTGAACCAATACATCTTCCAAAGGAAGGAAAAAGGCCAAGTTTCCACATAATACCATTAAAAATAAGAGACTTACAATCTCACTAGAATACTATGCCTTTAGGGTCAAATTTAGCTCTATGATAAGCAATTGTAATTGGACTTATGTAGAAGTCGCAACTATTTGAGGACAGGGAGTAAAAATTTAGGTCCTAATGCATGTTAGAGATTTGGTATAAGGAACCAAACTCCTAAAATATCCCACACACTAAAATAAAAAGATCAAAGGATGGACATGTAAGACCCCAATTTTGACCCTAAGATCCCTCATGTAATATCATCATAAGCATTAGCATTGGGATCATACCTTGGCATCCTCCTTACCCCACTTTCATTGGGTTTGTTCTGGGAGAGATCACCAAGAACTTTGTGATTGTATCATACTTGTATTTTATCATTTCACTAACAAAAATATCAAAAATATGTCTTTGAATTTGCCTAACTCTTTTGTAGGAAGGACATGATCTCCATTGATCTATCAAGTTCACATCTAGGGTTTGAGACCCTCATGAACAAAGAGCACAACCAAGAATTGCTCCAAGAATGGTTATGGGAATCATATACGAGTCCCAATGTTCTCTACATGTTATATTGATCAAGTTTTCTGCAAGAGTTTGAGGGTGATTTGCCTTGGAAACCCTAGTTTGACTGGGTATCTTGAGTAACTTCTCCAACAAGCTATCTCACCAATTGATCAAATTTCTCAAGGGACACTTCAAAATTCATCAATTTTGCATATATTATCTACCATGAGCCTAGAAAGTCAAGAGAATTGGAAGTTAACAAGTTGGTTGATCGTGGTTGGCCAGATAAATTCATCTGATCAAAACTGGGTCTCCTTAGACCCTATCTCCTACAATTTTCACTAGATGAAAATGATTCCAAGATAAAAATTACTATAAATGACATTACAAACAACTTTCATGTTGAGACCTAGAACTAGTTTTTCTTGGAAAATCATTTTCTATGTTGAAACATTATAGGTCATTTTGTCTAAAACCTAATTTGAAAGTCAACTTCCCAAGGCCATAACTTGCTCAATTATTATGAGATGAAATATTTCCAAGTTTCAAAATCAAATTCAATGTGACTACTTCAACTTTGATGTTTGGAGTGGGAGCTAATTCAACTTTTTTGAGCATGTGATATGAGGTTACATTATAGGTCACTTTTGACCTATACCATTGATCAAGTGATTTTTCCAAACTTCAAAAATGCATAACTATATCATTTCAAATCCAAATGACATGAAATCAGTGACCATTTTGAAGGTCTTTGAGATAGCTATAACTTCTATGAAGACAAGTTTCTAATTTGAAGCTCATATAAAAAGTTAAGCAAGGTAGAATATGGATACATATGGCTCGACACTTAGAAAAATTTTGATATGTCAAAAATTTCCAAACTTCCACCTCAAAGTTCTTCATGATACAAACTCCAAATGTACAAGTGTTGAACATGAAAGTTATTCCTCTTGATCTCACCTTTCTAAAGAGCTCAAATTCATTCATTTTGGACAAGGAATGCATAGGCTGCGCATGGCATGAACATGGTGTCATCACTTGGCAAGGATCAAACTTCAAATCAAAATGTACACTTGCCTTGCAATCTTAGTTGAATTCAGAGCATCTCACACTCATTTGTGGACTTATGGCAATGATTTTATGGGCCTATGCGTGCCCATGCACCCATGCATTATCAATGACCGCATATGGAAAATGAATTCAAGTGTGCAAAAAGCAATGGATTCAGCTATAAATAGAGCCTCATATGCTCAGCATTTCACACACATTTGCGCCAACTTTGATCCCCTAACTCTAACCCTCACATTGCAAAGGATAAACCTGAGAAATTCACTTGAATTTGAGTTTGAATTTCCACTGTTTTGAAATTCAAATCTCCAGGAATCCACAACCTTTTGAGCATTCAATCCTTCTTCTGCAAGCATTTGGAGTGAGATCAAGCACGAGCAAGAGTAAGATCAGTTGAATCCAGACCTCCATTGAAGGTATTTTCCAAAAATTTTGATCTCTTCGATTCTCTCTAATTCTTGCTCAATTCTATTGATTCTTTTGTTGTCTGAGGTCCTACCAATGTAGGCAAGAAGATTGAGTTTCTTAGAGGCCAAATCGAAGCAACTCAGTTGATGTACCTCAAATTTCAACTCCATGTATATCTCAATATACTTGGAGTTAGAGTGAATTGAGGCCAAATTCGAACTCAGTGCCATTTTTACTTTGAGATCATGTCCTTGTTTTTAATTTTGGTGATGGTTGAAGGTGGACCAGACCGGTGAGGTCCACCGGAGAAGAAGACCGGAGCTACAGCTCCGGTGATGTGTTGACATCTCTCAAAACCATAGGATCCATCTAATTTGTTTTAATCCTGAGCGTTCTTTCTGATTACCAAGGTTATGGCGTGCTGACTAGAGTCCATCATGGATAATGTGTTTGTGACCACTTGATCTGCCACCTTAATTAATGAGGGAGATCAAGTTGTCCACATTTTTTCTGATATTTTCATTTTCTTTTTAATTGCATTATTTTCAATAATTCATATTAAATTCAATATTGATCCAAAAAATATGGGACTTTCACCAAAAAAATTCAAACATTTTTCTCTTTCATATTCTGAATTAAAATTATTTTTTGTATCATTATTAATATTTTTCATGAATTAATTGATTTTGCATTTGTTTTTTAATTTTTTAAAAATATTCTTAAATGTCCAAAAATTATGAAACTTTTTCTCCAAGGTCCTTTGACCTTGTTTGACCTATGATAAATCTCATGGCCATTTCTTTGGTGTTTTGATGAGATTTTAGGAATTGGACAAACCCTATTTATTTTAAATGCACTATTTTAGTATTTTAATTTGAATAAATGCCAAATAAATTTGTTGACCAATTGTGATGACTTGTTTATGTTTGACTCTTATTGTTGGGCCTTGGTCAAGGTTGATTTGACTTTGTCAAATTAATATCATTGGATTTAGGGGATTGATGGAATGTACATTCCATCTTCCAAAATGAATGGATGATATTAATTTGCTAAAAGTCCTCCTTTGACCAATTTGTGTTTTGATCCATTCCCCTCCCACTTCATCTTATTCCCTTTCTTCATTCATTCAATCCATTTGGCCTATGATATCTCATAATCCTAAGGCTAGTTGATTGAAAAATTGACATGAGTATGGATGAGATTAGGCCACACCTTTTGCATATTCTTTTTGTGTGTGGTATGTTTCATGAACATAGTCCATTATACTATGTGTCTAACATGCATTAACACCAAAATTTTATTGCCTGGCCTCAAATAGTTGTGACTTCTACATAAGTCCAATTACGATTGCTTAACATAGCGCTAAATTTGTGACATAAAAGGGATAAGCATTCTAGTTAGTGAGATTGTAAGTCTCCCCTCTTTCATGGTAATGTATGGAAAGTTGGCCTTTTTTCCTTCCTTTGGAAGATGTCTTGGTTCAAGGATCCATGCTTGTGATAAGTGCGTTGAGTATTCTCCAAAGAATAACTTCAATTAAAAAGCAAAAGTAAAACAATACTAACTTCTAACCAATTAACTACTAACTTTTAATTTCAAGTCCTTTACTTTAATGCCATTTAATTTTTGTTTCTATTCACTTGCCACTGTTCATATCATTCTAATTGTGTTATTCATATTGTGTGATATATTTTGTTTGTGTATACTTTGCTTGTTTGTGTGGTCTTTGACCATTAATGTACATAATAACAACAAAAACACTAAAAGAATTTTGTGTGGATTGTTGGTTTGGTCTTGGACAAATGGACTTAGAATCTAGGAAACCTTCCTATGCTAAAGGATTTGGCCAATGCCAACTTGTTGAGAAACTAAGTGCTTGCAATCTAAAACTTCATCTGATACATCATTCAAGATTCTTTTGAGTTCATCTGCAACATGATTATTGTGAAGCTGTTATTTTGAACCTGTGACTTGTGGAATTCATCTGTTACATGGGCTACTTTGAAGAAGATCATGGAATGGCTAAGCGTGGATGTGGCCATCTTTATTTGATGCATTGCTCTTCAAGATAATATAATTGTTCATTTGTGTGTTGCTTGATTCTAAAAGTCCAAGGGAATTCTGGGTTTCTATTGACATTCTTGTCTGTTGGATTGCTACTCGTTTGGTCAGATCTTTTCAACTCTAAACTTTTAATTTTGTACATAGGATAGTCTCTTCATCTTCTCCCCATTTCTTTAATTTCAAAATCTCTCCCTCCATTTTTTAAAATCTTCTTTGTGTGAACTACTTTTGTTCTAAACTTTGACCACTTTGCAAAAAAGATAGAAACTTTGGCTTTATGCCATTGCATTTTCAAACTTCTTTTCTTAAATTAAGCTTGTAAATAAATTTAACTATACTTGACCTAAACTTTCAAAAATCCAAAAAGAACTAACTCATTCAAACCATTTTTAGGCCTTCGTGCCTTTCAAACTTAAATGTTGTTAAAAACAATGCATCCACTTTGAAATTTGTATCACGAACTACGAGGTTTTGATCCCTCATTTTTATGTTGGTACTTAGGCACAAGACCGAAGGTCTTGTCAAACACAAAAATATAATTAATGAATTCTTTTCTCATCTCCCCATTCCATTTGTTTGTAAACATCACTTTATACCAAGTACATATGCACACAAAAAGGGCTCCCTAGGAGTACCTAGGACACTTTGGGTGCTAACACCATCCCTCTGTGTAACCAACCCCCTTACCTGTAATCTCTGACTTTTTATTAGTTTTGATTTGAAAACTTCTTACTTTTGGGTTTTGTTCGTACTTTTTCCCTTTTCCCTTGGAAACAATAAAAACGCGGCGACGAATCTTGTTGCTTGATCTCTAGCTTATCAATAGCTTGACGATCATGAATTTACCGCTACAGAAATTAAGTGGCGACTTTGTTGGGGAGTAGTCTCCAGTGGGTTTAACCTACTTTTTGTGTGTGTATATTTGTATATATGTGATGTTTGTATATATGTATGTGTGATATAATCTGCTTGTTGTGCTTGGTGATCTCTGAGTGGTGAGATAAGTTCTAACCCGAACTTGAGTGCAATTAAGATAGGAGGATGGTATAGTCATGTTCGACTTGTGTGGAGTAGTCCTTAACAAGTTGGCTTGGGATCCATCTGCTCAGTGGAGACTCCTTTGGATTTGGAAATATCATACAAGTATTTGTGGTTAGGCATTACTATTTCTATTTGGGTCCGAGAAGTTGAGCACCTTAGAACATTTAACCCATCTTAGCCTATTTAGGACGTAGTGCGGAAACTGTTCAAGTGTAGACTTGATAACAGTTGTTACACGATACTACACTCAGACGAGTTTCTCTTGAGAATATCATGGGTCGATGAGTCAGTCATCTTAACCTGTAATATCCGATAGATGGAATTAAGACTCTAGGAACTTTTTAGAACATGATCTAAAAGTTTTTATCCTTAGTTCACTCCTTTTGGATGGTTCTTACCCAGACTCCATGCTCATAACTTACAACAAACCCTTGATTCTTGGTTGATCCAATCAAGTCTTGTCAATATCAATGGAACTTGGGTGTTGATAAGGTGTAAACCATAATCCACCAAAATGGATGATTGATCTTGACAAAGATTTGATTCATCCCTTGACCTTTGTTTTCCTTGTGTGTGATCCCTTATTTGTGATTGTTGCTTTCATGCATTCATGTGCATTATAACATTCATCACACGAAAATTTCAAGGAACTAAGGTATCACTTGCAAATATTTTGAGACCATGGATTATGGCCGAAGGAACACTAAGAAGTACAGTTTCAGATGTCCCAACTTGAAAGAGTTAAGGAAGCTAGCATCTTTTGTATTAGATCCCTTGGACTTCAAACAACGTCATGGGAAGCTTCTATCTATCTTGTCTCCTGATGGGGGTGAAGGACTCTTGAGTGGGCTAGTCCAGCTCTATGATCCTCTTTACCATTGTTTCACTTTCCCAGATTTTTATCTTGTGCCTACCTTGGAGGAGTACTCTCATCTTTTAGGGATACCTATTTCTAGTAGAGTGTATTTTAGTGGATTGGAGGAGATTCCCCGATCTAGTATTATTGTTGAAGCTCTTCACTTGAAGAAGTCTGAGATATAGGCTCATTGGGTGAAGAAAGGAGGGTTATTTGGGTTGCCTTTTGTTTTCCTCATCAAGGAAGCTACTACTTTTGCTCAAGCTGGTAGTGTGGACGCTTTTGAAGCTATCTTTGTGTTTCTCATTTATGGATTAGCGTTGTTCCCTAACATTGACGGTTTTGTTGATGTTAACGCCATTAGACTTTTATTGATTGGGAATCCTGCGCCTACTTTGTTGGGTGATATGTATTTCTCTTTGCATCTAAGGAATTCTAAGGGAGGTGGAACGATTGTCTTTTGCATTCCTCTTCTATACAAGTGGTTTATTTCTCACTTGCCTCAGACCCCTACTTTTATGGAGAACAAACAATGTCTAAGGTGGTCTCAGAGACTTATGTCTCTCATTAATGATGATATAGTTTGGTATGACCCATCTTTAAGCAGTTTGGAGATTATTGATAGTTGTGGTGAATTCTCTAATGTGCTTCTCATTGGTAAACAAGGAGGAATTAACTACAACCCTGCTTTGGCTCATCGTCAACTTGGGTTCCCCTTGAGAGATAAACCTAATAACATGTTGTTAGAAGGTCTTTTCTATCAAGAGGGTAAAGATTCCCAACATTTGAAGCAGAAGATTATGCATGCTTGGCATAATGTGCATAGGAAAGGAAGTTCCGAGCTTGGTCCGTGCAATTGTGTAGCTTTGGAAGCTTACACTCTTTGGGTGAAGAAGAGTGCTATGGAGTTGAAGATGCCTTATCCTTGCGAAAGACCTATGTCTATTGTTGTGGTTGAGCAATTAACTCTCCCTAACCAAGATATAGAGGAGTTGGAAGATGCGCTCACCAAGATGAAGCAAGAGAAGGATATGTAGGAAGAGCGTTTTCGTGCTTTGAGCAAGAAGCATGAAGAGTTGCAGTTGGATTCTAAGGACAAAGATGCACTTACTGAGATACTTGCAGACCGAGTGATGAAGAGACAAAGAGAGCCAGAGGTTTCATCTTCTAGCATGCCTCGACCTTCCGTTGCTTGGAAGAAGATTGTTGATCAACTTGTCCTCGAAAAGACTAAGATGAAGGCTTCTTTTGAGACCGAGATCCGTCGCATTCGGAGGAAGTACGCGCCTTTATCCAGATCTCCCCACATTGTTGTTAGGGATCCTTAGGATGACTAGTCTCCTTTTCTCTTGTATCTTTTTATTTTGGTTTCTGAAATTGTACTCAGTGTAATCCTTCCAATTTATATAAATAAAAAGAGATTTTTGGTCATATCAAATTGTTGGAATTGCCATTTAAATATTATATATTTGCAAATGATATAGTAAGTTCCTTGAAAATAAAAATAATCAAGCATTGCATTACATGCATCATTTGCATAAGTAGGTTTTTGCCGAATGTCTGGTTGGTGTTTCTTCTGTGCTTTAGCCAAGCTGACTCACCAGTACAATACCCGAGCCAATCATCTGAAAATCATGGAACATTTGGAGCAAGAGAATAGAGAGCTGAAGGACGAGATCGCCCGCCTGATTGCCATGATGGAGTCAGTTCTTGCTGCTCAGAATCAAGCTTCTCTAACACCTGCAACTCCTCCCGCGAGGATTGTTACTTCAGAGGTGACTACCTCTACCATGCCTGCTGCTACCGCCCATTTTATGCCAATTATGCCTGCCGGATTCTTGTGGGGAATGCCGCCTAACTCTGTGCCCGAAGGCTTTGCGCCTACATTTGCTTCCATGTCGGCATCTAGCCTGGTCATGTCTGTGCCACCTCCCGTTGTGCATACTTTGCCTCGCATAGAGGATACCATCTATCATTCCGAGCCGTCTGAGGGTCCGGATGTTTTTGAGAAGATGGACGAGATGTAAGATCAGTTTCTTGAGCTGCGCAAGGAATTGAAGACACTGAGAGTTAAAGATTTGTTTGGAAAGAGTGCTGCTAAGTTGTCCTTAGTGCCCAACGTCAAGATCCCAGTGAAGTTAAAAGTGTCTGACTTTGAAAAGTATAAGGGGAACTCTTGTCCGCTCAGTCATCTTATGATGTATGCCCGCAAGATGTATACTCAGACCGACAATGATCAATTGCTTATTCACTATTTCCAAGATAGTTTGACTGGTGTTGCACTCTGTTAGTACATAGGGTTGGATAGTGCAAGCATTCGCACTTTCAACGACTTGGGAGAGGCTTTTGTGAAGCAATACAAGTATAATGTGGACATGGCACCGGATAGAGACCAATTGAGGTTTATGTCTCAGAAGGACAAAGAGACATTTAAAGAATACGCGCAAAGATTGAGGGAGTTGGCCGCCCAGATCACTCCTCCTTTGGAGGATAAAAAATGACAAAGATCTTCTTGAAAACTCTGAGTTCATTTTATTATGAACGCATGATCTCTAGTGCCCCTAGTGATTTTACCGAAATGGTAAACATGGGGATGAGACTTGAGGCAGGAGTCCGTGAGGGACGATTGTCAAGAGATGAGGCGTTAACAAGCAAGAGATATGGTAGCAACTTTGGTAAGAAGAAGGATAGTGAGACCAACGCAGTAATCAGTTGGAGGCAGAGGAGGCCTCAGATCAGAAGGAATCCACCACCCCATCAACATCATCATCATCAAGTGTCATCAGTAATTCCGGTATTTTTCTAGTCAACAAGAAACACCAATTTAACAACAATTACAACATCAACAACAACAATCGCAACAAAGAATGAACACCTACAACAACAACAATACCCACAACAATCATCATTAGCATAACTTTGAGAGGAAGAAGGTCTCTTTTGACCCGATTCCTATGTCATATGTGGAGCTGTATCCCTCGCTAGTTCTCAAGAAAGTAATTCTACCGAGGAACCCATCGTAGATCCCAGAACCACTTCCCTAGTGGTATAAACCTGAGCTCCGTTGTGATTTTCATCAAGGAGCACCCGGACACGATATTGAAAACTGCTATCCATTGAAGTATGAGGTTCAAAAGCTTACGAAGAGTGGTGTGGTGTCCTTTGAGGACCGTGCGCCAAATATGAAAGCGAACCCTTTGCCTGCTCATGGGTACTCTTAAGTGAATATGGTGGAAGGTTGTCCTGGAGAATTCAAGGTTTATGACGTCCGGTTTATCTGAAGATCCTTGGTGCAGATGCATAAGGATATCTGTATGGTGAGTGACTGTGAACATGACCATGATGGTTGTGTTGTTTGTAGTGTGAACCCAAGAGGGTGTGTTGTAGTAAAAAGGGACATCCAACGTCCGATGGATGAAGGCATGATTCAAATTGTTCAATCTCGTCATGTAGATGAAGACGTCAATGTCATAGTGCCCGTTTTCAAACAACAAGAGCGGTTAATAATTCAATATGACAGCAGGAACAATAATAATGTCAGTCAAAGATCAGTATCACCGTTGGTAATATGGTTAGCGGACCCAGTACCGTATTCATCTGATAAGGCTATGCTGTACCAGTACAATGCTACAATGATAAAGAATGGTCAAGAGGTCCCGTTACCTACGACTAGTTCAGTAGTGAGCATTGTTGATGTTACGAAGGTGACCCACAATGGTCGAGTGTTTGGGTCGGTGTTCCTAGAAAACAAAGAAGAAACGATTGTTGGTAATAAGGTGAAGGTGCCTATTGTAGAGCTGGTTGGTTGTTCAAAAGATAAGTCTGGTGAATCCAGCAAATTGAAAGCCAATGATGATGACGAGGTACTCCGATTGATAAAGAGGAGCGAGTTTAATGTGGTTGAGCAGCTGCTCCAGACCCCCTCAAATATCTCAGTGTTGTCTCTGCTGATGAATTTCGAAGCGCATAGAGAAGCACTACAGAGAGTTCTTGAACAAGCATACGTAGAGCATGATATTACCGTGGATCAGTTTGATTACATCGTGGCTAACATCACTTCATGCAATAATCTGAGCTTCTGCGATGAAGAACTCCCTGAGGAGGGAAGAAATCATAATTGGCTTTGCATATTTCAATGAACTATAAGGAAGATGTTTTGTCAAACGTGCTTGTTGACACCGGGTCATCGCCGAATGTGCTTTCGAAGTCAACTTTGTCAAAGCTATCTTACCAAGGAGCGCCTATGAGGTATAACTGTGTAATCGTCAAAGCCTTTGATGGTTTGTGCAAGACAGTATTTGGTGAAATGGACCTTCTAGTCAAATAGGTCCGAGTGATTTTCAGATTACTTTTCAAGTAATGGATATCCACCCGGCCTACAGTTGCTTATTGGGAAGGCCATGGATTTATGAGGCAGGAGTTGTTACTTCAAATTTGCACCAGAAGCTCAAATTTGTGAAGAATGGCAAGCTTGTGATCGTTGGTGGGAAAAAGGCGTTGTTGGTTAGCCACCTGTCATCTTTCTCTTATGTTGAAGCTGGGGATGAGGTTGGAACTCCGTTCCAAGCCTTACCTATTGCTGTTGAAAAGAGAGTTGGGGCACCTATGTCCTCATTGAAAGATGCCAAGAAGATTATGGAAGAAGGCGATGTTGATCAGTGGGGGCGCATGGTAGAGGTCTCCGACAATAAAGGCAGAACCAGTTTGGGGTTCCAAAGAGGTTCATCAGCTGCAAGGCCTGAAGATATGCAACATAGCTTCCATAGTGGAGGGTTCATTCATGACAATGAACAACACTTAGCTGTTGTGCTAGAAGGTGACGAAGAGGAAGACTGCACCAATTTTGTGACGCATGGAAAGGCTTGCAACAATTAGACTGCTGTTGATATTCCTGTTATTTTGCATCGATTTAAGTAATTGCTTTTATATGTTTTTAAAATCCTTCTCCTATGCCTAAGGGAGAAGTGAACATTGTTTGGGCATTTTCAAATTGATCATTAATAAAATTAATTCTATTCATCCACATCTTTGATGTTTGTTTTACTTTTTGCTTTATTCTGAAAATGGTAATCACAAAAAACATAAATAAACAATATAATTATCCATCTGCATAATATTTGGTCACAAATTCACTTCTTTAAAATCAAAATATCAAATTATTATGCAGGTTGGTTCCTAACCCCATAGAATACAGTGATCCTTCTCCTTCTCCAAATTTTGAATTCCCTGTGTTTGAGGCTGAGGAGGAAAGCGATGTAGAAGTGAGTGATGAATTGACTCGTCTTCTTGAGCAAGATAAAAATATTATTCATCCGTTTGAAAAGCAGATTGAGCTAGTCAACTTGGGTTCCAAAGATGATGTGAAGGAAGTTAAGATTGTGTCTCGACTGTGTCCAAATGCTAAGAAAGGGTTGATTAATCTTCTTCGAGAGTATTCAGATGTGTTTGCTTGGTCTTATCAACACATGCCTGGTTTGGATTCTGAGATTGTGGAGCATAGATTGCCGTTGAAGCCAGAATGCCCACCAGTCAAGTAGAAGTTGAGAAGAACGCATCCTAATATGGCTGTGAAGATCAAAGAGGAAGTGCAAAAGCAGATTGATGTCGGTTTTCTTGTGACCACTGAGTATCCGCAATGGGTGGCCAATATTGTGCCTGTGCCAAAGAAAGATGGAAAAGTCCGCATGTGTGTTGACTATCGAGATTTGAATAAATCCAGTCCGAAAGATGATTTCCCTCTGCCACACATTGATATGTTGGTAGACAATACTGCTAAATTCAAAGTCTTTTCGTTTATGGATGGATTTTCTTGATATAATCAGATCAAGATTGCACCCGAAGATATGGAGAAGACCACATTCATTACACCCTGGGGAACATTCTGTTATAGAGTGATTCCTTTCGGTATAAAGAATGCTTGTGTGACTTACCAGAGAGCAATGACTACTCTTTTCCATGATATGATGCATAAAGAGATTGAAGTATATGTCAATGACATGATTGCTAAATCAATTGATGAAGAGGAACATGTTGAGCATTTGTTGAAGTTATTCCAGCGTTTGAGGAAGTATAAACTCCGCTTGAATCCCAATAAGTGTACTTTTGGTGTTCGTTCTGGTAATTTGTTGGGCTTTATTGTCAGCGAGAAGGGTATTGAAGTTGATCCTGCTAAGGTCAAAGCAATACAAGAGATGCCTGCACCCAAAACTGAGAAGCAAGTCAGAGGCTTTCTCGTCCGCTTGAATTATATTTCCAGATTTATTTCCCACATGACTGCCACATGTGCACCTATATTCAAGCTTCTTCGGAAAGATCAGTCTCGTGATTGGACCGAAGATTGCTAGAAAGCTTTTGACAGTATCAAAGAATATTTGCTTGAACCTCCGATTTTGTCTCCACCTATTGAAGGAAGACCATTGATCATGTATTTGACTGTGCTCGAAGATAGTTTGGGTTGTGTTCTTGGTCAGCATGATGAGACTGGAAAGAAAGAATTTGCAATTTACTACCTCATTAAGAAGTTCACCGACTGTGAGACTCGATATTCTATGCTTGAGAAGACTTGTTGTGCATTGGCTTGGGCTGCTAAGCGTTTGCGCCAGTATATGTTAAATCATACCACTTGGTTGATATCCAAAATTGATCCAATCAAGTATATATTTGAGAAGCCTGCTTTAACTGGGAGGATTTCCCATTGGCAGATGTTGTTGTCAGAGTATGATATCGAATACCGATCTCAGAAAGCGATCAAAGGTAGTATCTTGGATGACCATTTCGCTCACCAACCAATTGAAGATTATCAGTCAGTGCAGTATGATTTTCCTGATGAAGAGATTTTATACTTGAAAATGAAAGATTGTGATGAACCATTGCTTGAACAAGGGCCAGAACCTGGTTCCTGTTGGGGCATGGCATTTGATGGAGCTTTTAATCAATATGGAAATGGCATTGGGGTAGTGATTATTACTCCTCAAGGCACGCATCTACCATTTACATCTAGATTGACTTTCAAGTGTACAAACAACATGGCAGAATATGAAGCTTGCATTTTGGGGCTTGAAGAGGCCATGAATCTCAGAATCAAGTATTTGGATGTCTTTGGTGATTCGGATTTGGTTATGGACCAAATCAAAGGAGAATGGGAGACAAATCAACCCGGTTTAGTACCATATAGAGATTATGCGAGGAGGATTTTGACTTTCTTTAAAAAGGTTGAATTTCATCATATCCCTCGAGATGAGAACCGGATGGCAGATGCTCTTGCAACATTGGCGTCAATGATTATAGTAAAATATTGGAATGAAGTTCCCAATTTATCTGTGATGTGTCTTGATAGGCCAGCTCAGGTGTTTGTTGTTGAAGAGATTAAAGACGAGAAGCCATGGTATTACGACATCAAATGTTTCCTCCAAAGTCAGATTTACCCGCCTAGGACATCTTTGAAAGGTAAGAAGACTTTGAGAAGATTAGCCGACAATTTCTACTTGAATGGTGATATACTGTACAAGAGAAACTTCGACATGGTTTTGCTCAGATGCATGGATAGACACGAAGCAGACTTGTTGATGATTGAAGTGCATGAAGGTTCCTTTGTTACTCATTCCAATGGACATGCAATGGCGAAGAAGATGTTGCGAGCAGGTTACTATTAGCTAACAATGGAATTTGACTGTTGCAAATTTGTGAAGAAGTGCCACAAGTGTCAAATTTATGTTGATAAGATTCATGTTCCTCCGACACTATTGAATGTTATCTCTTCTCCATGGGCCTTCTCCATGTGGGGAATTGATATGATTGGGATGATTGAGCCCAAAGCTTCGAATGGACATCGTATTATTTTAGTGGCAATTGACTACTTCACAAAATGGGTTGAAGCGACATCGTATGCAAATGTGACCAAGCAAGTTGTTGTAGGGTTTATCAAGAATCAGATCATATGCCGTTATGGTGTGCCAAGTAAGATCATTACTGATAATGGATTGAACTTGAATAACAATATGGTGGAAGATCTTTGCAAAGACTTCAAGATTGCACATCATAATTCTTCTCCCTACAGACCCAAAATGAATGGGGTTGTTGAAGCTGCGAATAAGAAGATCAAGAATATTATCCAGAAGATGGTTGCCACATATAAGGATTGGCATGAGATGATCCCTTTTGCTTTGCATGGGTATCGTACATCCATCCGCACTTCAACAGGGGAAACCCCCTTATCTCTTGTTTATGGTATGGAAGTAGTACTCCCTGTAGAGGTTGAGATTCCTTCATTGCGTGTGCTCATGGAAGCCAAGTTGACTGAAGCTGAATGGTGTCAGACCATGTTTAATCAACTGAATTTAATTGAAGAGAAGAGGTTAACTGCCATGTGTCATGGTCAGTTATATCAGTAGAGAATGAAGAAAGATTTTGATAAGAAGGTCAGACCTCGAGTGTTCAGAGAAGGTGACCTTGTGCTCAAGAAGATTTTGACGTTCAAGCCAGATTCCAGAGGAAATTGAACTCCGAATTATGAAGGCCCATATGTTGTTAAGAGAGCCTTTTCAGGCGGTGCATTGATTCTTACAACTATGGATGGTGAAGAGTTCACTCATCCTGTGAACGCAGATACAATCAAGAAATACTTCACCTAAATAATAAAAGAACAACTCACTAAGTTGAAAACCCGAAAGGGCGACTTAGGCAAAAATGAGCGTCTCGGTGGATTGAAAACTCGAAAGGGCGATCCAGGAAAAAATTAGAGACATAAAACAGAAAGAATTTCCAGATAAGTTGAGTACGCCACCTTGGGGAAACTTATGCAAAAATTAGGGATTATGGCAAGTAACTGCATTATGCTGATCTTCAGTGATTTTGAAGACTTGTTTGAGCACAAGGGTTGACATCAGTTCGTCCCCAACAACGGTTAAGAGCACAGTGGATATCGAGAGTTGGTAGAAGGATTAAGGATCATTTGTATTCAATGTAACCCTTTTCCATTGTAAATTACCATTTTCAACTTTTGTAAAATCCATGAAGTCTTGTCATTTACAGACTACCATTCCATTAAATAAAGTTGGGCTTTTATCCAAATCGTTTCTACTCTTATTTACTTCAGCCAATAGTTTTAAATTTTATTATGATCATTTTGAAATTAAATTTTAAAAGTCAAAATCAAGTTTTTTTTAAATATACAAAAGAAAGAATTTTTCCAAGGCAAGTAAAAGGAATATCAACAGCATTTCAACGGATAGCAAGTCCTTGAGTGCGAGACATCCGAGGTTCCCCAAGCAGTTAATCCTTCGGGTATCCCTAGACGTTTGTGTTGATTCTGTTCCTCGGCGGAGTGTTTGATCCTCATTAGAATTCCTTTCCTCGTCCCCAACTGATTTGGTTGATTCAGATACCATGCGGCGTGTTGTTTTCCCCGACAGAGTTTCTGCCTTCCCCAGCAAAGTTCGTATTTCCACAGCAGGGTTGATCTTCAGAGATGGTTGATCTTCCCCCAGTAGATCTCTTTGATTTCCCCACCAATCGTCGTTCAACTTGCTCCCAATCAGAGTTTCCTAATGGTTTCTGAGCAGCTTTTTGTGATTTTTTCTTTGTAGGGTTGTCTCCCAATTTTATGGTGTTGACCTAAAATTTCCCACATATTGGATGTTCTGTCCTCAACAAATCTCCTCCTTCCCTAGCTAGGGTTGAGCCTTTGGGGTGTTGATCTCTCTGTTCTCCAGCAGTTGTCTCCATATTTTGTGGATTGACCGAGGATTGTACCGGTGGTTCAAATTCTTTGCGACACCTTTGTATCCTTTATGATCATTTTTTCAGTATAATCATCATATATACATATAAATATACATTCATATAATTTCATAATTTGCATATCCTGCATCCTCATATTTGATTTGTTTGAGATTTTTATTCTCTGTTATGGCGGTATTTTATCCCCATACCAAATCTGGTGTCTGTCCTCCTTCAATTGTAGAGTGTCATCCCCTTAAGCAGAAAGACTTTAACCTTTCTCTGTTTCCCCACTGAGTTTGTTTCCCCGTGGATGGTTGTTATTTCAGTTTCCTCTCCAGTGGATTTTCTGGATGGAATTACTCCCCTTGAGTTATGTCCTCATTGGGTTGAGTCTTGATTGACCGTTTTCTTTCTAGCTCCTACTTAGATAGATACTTTGGTCCCCTAAGAGTCTATTACCCAGTAACTGGTAATATTCTTCTTAGTGTGCAGTTTGTTACTTCTTGCCCAATACCCGACAAAAGTACCCTTACTTTTCTCCTCAGTAGAGTCCCTAGTGGATTTATTCCCCAGGAAATATATCCTTGATATGTTCATCCTAACCGGTGACAGATATCTTTCTTTCCCTTGCCTGAGTCTATCCTTGATATGTTCACTTTAACCAGTGACGGATATTCTCATTCTTTTGGTATTCTACCCAGCAAAAAGGTAGTTGTACTCCCTATTTTGTTCCCTAGAGAGTTAATCCTTGATATGTTCATCTTAACCGATGACGGGTTTTCTTCTCCTTGTGGTTTTCTACCCAGTAACCGGTAGTTGTAAATCCTACTTTGTCCCCTCGCAGAGTCTATCCTTGATATATTCATCCTAACTGGTGACGGATTTTCTCTTCGACGGTTTTCTATCCAGCTTTCAATAGATGTAATTCCTACCCTTTTCGGTATGTCCTTGATATGTTCATCGTAACCGATGACAGGTATCCTCCTTGGCATTTCCAGGCAAGTCTATCCTTGATATGTTCATCTTAACCGATGACGGATTTTCTTCCCTGTTGAGTTTATCCTTGATATGTTCATTATAACCGATGACGCATACTCTCACCCTTGGTCTTCTTCCTAGTAACTGGTAGTTGTAAATCCTATCTTTTCTGCAGTTTCCCCAACAAGGTTATTCTTACCCAGTAACCGGTAATGAATTTCCTCTCTTGAAATCCTCAGCGAGTCATCCTTGATATGTTCATCTTAACTGATGGTGGATGTTCTCTCTGTCAGGTCTTTAGTGTCTCCTTACCCAGTAACAGGTAGTAGATAATAGATTTCTGCTCCTCCTGTGTCGAAGTTTATCTTCCCCAGGTGAGTTGAGTGCGCATTTCCTTAGTGAAATCTTTTTTCCCCTACATGATTCGAGTACCTAAGTTTTATCCTGACTTACTCATGTCACCTGCAGATTTTGTTTGTTCCCTGGCTGAGTCTTTCCATTTTATATGGAATTCCTCGAGTCCCTCAGCAGTTTTAAGTCGTAGCCTGGCCTACAAATAATCCCCTTTGAAGGTGAGAAAAACAAGAAAGGGGGGGTTTGAATTGTTTGGAAAATAAGCGCTTTTTCAAAATAAAAATCACACAAGGATTTTTATACTGGTTCGCTTATAACACAAAGCTACTCCAGTCCACCCGACCAAGGTGATTTCGCCTTCAACAAGGACTTAATCCACTAA
This sequence comes from Lathyrus oleraceus, assembly GCF_024323335.1. Lineage (NCBI taxonomy): Eukaryota > Viridiplantae > Streptophyta > Magnoliopsida > Fabales > Fabaceae > Lathyrus > Lathyrus oleraceus. The sequence continues at coordinate 334,487,167 of NC_066581.1, forward strand.
TCTTGAAAGATTGATTACAAACAACGTCTAAGAGAAAGATCTCTTAGTCCTCTCAAGTATACAGACTACACAGAGTCACTTGAGGAAATACAACAAAGATAAAAACTTATGTAATCTAGAGTGCTTCTAAGATAAGCAAATATTACAACAGTAAGAACAAAGTGTTTTACGTTTCAAGCAAAAGCTTTGTGAAATATTGAGAGAGATGAAGATTGTTTTTGTATGCTTGCTTTCTCTAACCTCTCAAAGTTGATTGTTGTCCTTTATATAGGAGAGAAAGAGTCGTTGAAAAATCATAGCAGATAATAACTCTTGAATAATAATTAGCGCCATAACTTATGTTGTTTGTTGCCAAAACAACTTTTTTTCCTTGAATGACTACTTTCCAAATATAGTTCCTATTCATTTGAATTTGGAGTTAACGTCTCTTTCTGTATTAGGAAGTCCATTTCCATAACTTTATTTGAAGTTAACGTTACTCTTCCTTATTTAGCAATTCCATAATCAGAGTCTTCGTGTTTCTGGAGATCTTGGAATCTTGCTATCTAACTTCTGATGTTGATCTCTTTTGAGTTCTGATGGTTTCTTCAGATAGCGCTGAGAACTTCTGGAGTTTGACATACCGTTGTTCAGAGTCAGAACTTCTAGAGCGTACTTCTTGTTCAGATGCTTCTGATATTTTGCTGTTTTGATCAGAGTTAGACTTTCTTGAACGTGTTTCTACTTTAGATGCTCCTGGTCTTCTGATAATTTGTATCTGATATGTTTCTGTATCTGATGATTTCTTCCTTCTTTCCTTAGAACCCTGCACACTTAGAAACTTTTCGTTAGGGTGCCATTTTTGGTTTCATCCTTTGTTATCATCAAAATCATGGAATCTGTTGTAGAACAATTTTTGTTCTTACAATCTCCCCCTTTTTGATGATGACAAAACAAACTTAATTAGCAGATGAAACATAAACAATATTAGATCAGATGGACAAGAGCTCCCCCTGAGATAGGCTAGGGAGTTCAGAAGTTCTTACCAAAGCTTCCAAGCAATGAGGTTTCTTGATACCTTCTGCAATTTCTTAAGTCTAGAGTTAGATAAATTTATTTTTAAGAAAAATATGTAGCAGAGTGCTTAAGGTATTTAGACAGTATTTTCATCAGAGCTATTAATGACTTCTCCCCATTTTTGTCAGAATCAAAAAGACATAGCAAAAATAATAATAATTCAAGAGAAAAACATTGTATTCAGATAAAAAAGCAACAGAGGCAAAAGGAACAAGTAAACATCAGAAACAAAAAAAAGCAAAGCAACAAAATCCTAAGTGCCTAAGGGTTAGGAGGTGGAGGCATTCTCTGAAGCAATAGAGCCAGCATGTTCTGAATGTTGTCGTTGACAGAGTCTTGTTTATCCATTCTGGCACGGAGTTCCTTCTGATCTTTCTTCAGTTCTTCCAGCGTCTGGAGAACCATAGGAACAACTGATGAGGACTCCCCCTGAGTCAGAGCCTGCTGTGCTTCAGCAGCAGCCTTTGCTTCAGCTTCAGCAGCAGCTTGTGCTTCAGCTTCGGCAGCAGCAGCAGCATCGGCCAGAGCTTTAACTTCAGCTTCCTTTACCCTTAGGATTTCAGATTCCCTTGCTCTTTCTTCCTCCAGCCTTCTGGCTTCTTCTTCAGCTTCTCTTGCTAGTCTCTCTTCCTCAAGCCTTCTGGCTTCAGCTTCTCTTGCAAGTCTTTCCTGGAGTCTTGCCTCAGCATCTCTGATGTAGCCATTTCTGACTTGCTCAGAGATGTTCTTCAGCTTAAAAGCCTCAGAGGTCATCCAGTCAATGACTCTGTTCTAGTGTGTCCTTACAGAGTCAGGATCATCACTGACTTCAGAGTTAATGGTCAGAGACTTGACCTTTTGTACTGAAGCCCCATGCGACCAGCATTATGGCTTCCACAAGGGTAGGTACGGAAAGGTTAGGTTCAGAGGTTTGAGGTGAAGAAGTTGGAGGGCTGAGATTTAATGTTAGAGGTTCAGGTTCAGCTTCAGGTTCAGCTTCAGGTTCAGCTGAGATGTTTGGAGGGGTGATATCAGAGGTGTGGAGGTCAGAGGGTTGAGTTTCAGAAGGGATGTTGGTTGTTTGTTCTGGTGGAGGTGAAGTTGCTTCAGATTGTGTTTGTGTTGGTTGTTGTGAAGCAAGGTTTTGAGCCTGAATTTGGGCTAAGGTTAGAGAGTTAGGGTCAGAGTATTCTTGGTCAGAGGAGAGTTCAAGGTATGGAGGTGATTCCGGGGCTGAAGATGATGAAGAGGAAGTGGTTTGGTTCATTTCTTCAGCTTCAGAACGTGGTAAAGAGGTATTGGCAATATTGAATTTTGGTAAAGGTTGTGAGGTTCTGGTTGTAGAAGGTGGGGTTTTAGAGGATGTGTATATAGGTGGTGTTGGGAGAGGATTAGAAGAAGCCATAAGTTGTTCAGAGGGAATAAAGGGAGCAGACATACCAGTAGATATTTGCAGAGGTGCTGGAGATCTTACTTCAGAGGTTTCTCCTATCCTTGCTCTCTTTGCCTTTGAAGATTTATTCTTGGGGGGACCTCTTTTGAATCTGACAAAGTCTTCTTCTGAATCTAAACACTCATCCAGTCTGAAGTCAGAGATGTCGACTCCTTCATCCTTCAGACGCTGCATATAGTGGAGGATTGCATCTACGGGTTCATTCTTGAAGAACCTTGCAAGACCATGGGGCAGCTTCCTCTGATCTTTCAAGGCATCCCAGGAGGTGTCCATAGTGGGTCTAACTTGAATCTTCTTCAGAATTCCCATGCTTTTCAGATTTCTGGCGTTCAGAGGCTTTCCAGTATCTATCGCCAGATCTTCCATCAGTCTGTTCTTCTCCAGATGATCTACCAGTCCATTCTCAATGAAGACATCAGATATAAGCCTTCCCAGAGGAATGTAGGATCTGGGTTTCATGTTGTTTCTTGTCTCCCTTACAGAGTCTCTGAGATATCTGAAGAGAAGTGCAGGAAGGCAGAGCTTCACACCCTTGTGAATGCAATACAGAATGCACTTCTGATCTGCATTGATGTAGTCAGAGGAGTTTGATGCTGGGCGATGATGAATGGTTCCCAGAATGATCTTGAGCCATACTCTGAGGTTCTGATGAAGTTCTTTGTTCTTTGAAGGATTTCCTTCAGTGTTGAGTTTGAAGATGGTTGGATTGATTACTTCAGCAATGCGCCTTGACCTAGGGTTGATGTTGTAAATCCTTTTTCCTCCAGTTTTCTCCATGTTTAGTAAAGAAGCAATTGACTTTTCAGTAATCACTATCTTTACCCCCAATACGAAGGAGACGATGAAGTGGTCATCAGCATCAGCAAATCTCCAGAATTCTTTGATGAGATTTGGGTAAATAGGGCCATAAAGCCTTTGGAAGTAGTTTTCCCACCCTTGTATACGGAGTTCTTCAGTAAGATCTACTCCATTTCTCCTCATGTTGTCGAAGTCCACCAGTGTTTCACATAACACATCCAGTCCCTCAAAGGGAGTTGCTAGGTTAATGTGAGGTTGACGATCAAGAATATGGGGTTCCTTGTACACTGGAGTAATGGAAACGCCTGTAACAGTTGGAGTTGGAATGCTTGAACTTTGGGCAGTGGTGTTGGATTCCATTTGCTGAGAAAAGTTGAAAACTTGTTGTTGTTGAGCATCCATAGTTGATGAAGAAGAAGGTGAAGATGAAGTGTTTGCAAAAATGCTTCAGAGAGGGTTTGAGAGTGAGTGAGAGTGATAAATGTGTGAAATGTGAGAAAAGTGTTTAAATACCCTAAATGAAAACACATGCAAAACGACACACTATTCAGCGTTAGCACAAAGCACAAGTTAGCACGCTTGGGGGAAAAATGATTAAGGCTCATTAATGAATGTCTAATCCCAACAGTATGCACACTGCTCGAGGAGATCTCAAACGTTTCCCCTTTGATTTTCTTCTGGACAGCTGTCTAGAAGTTCTAGGGTTAGACGCTAAGTGCTCCACGTGTTGATGTATCTGATCTTCAGGAATACCAAAGGATTGGTTCCTGGAGATTTCTAACTCAGATATCTTCTCAACTGGTAGAAGTATCAGAGTCAGAGGCAGAGACACATTTGTTTATGTCAGAGTCTCATTTTACATCTTCAGAGCCACACTTCATTCAGGGCAATTTTGAATGTTCAGATTTTCTAAGATAAAAAGAAATCTATCTTCAGCTAGAGGCTTAGTAAAGATATCTGTCCATTGATGATCTGTATCAATGAACTTCAATGTTACTATCCCTTTCTGAACATAGTCTCTGATAAAATGATGTTTTATTTCAATGTGTTTAGCTCTGGAATGTAGAATGGGATTCTTACTTAGACAAATGGCAGCAGTATTATCACAGAAGATAGGAATGTTACTCTCAAAGATTTGCAGATCTTCTAACTGATGCTTCATCCAGAGCATCTGAGTTGTGCACAGTGATGCTGAGATATATTCTGCTTCTGCAGTTGATAGAGCGATAGTTGACTGTCTTTTGCTAGCCCAGGATATCAGATTGTTTCCCAGAAGCTGGCAATTTCCATATGTGCTTTTTCGTTCTAGTCTATCTCCTGCATAATCTGCATCACAGTAACCTGAAAGTCTATACTCTGATGTTTTCTTATACATCAGGCCCAGGTTAGGAGTTCCTTTCAGATACTTAAGAATTCTCTTAACTGTTGTTAAATGAGATTCTCTAGGATCTGATTGGAATCTGGCACAGAGACAGACACTAAAGAGAATATCAGGACGAGTAGCAGTCAGATAGAGAAGAAAGCCTATCATACCTCGATAGAGCTTCTGACAAACCTTTGCGCTTACTTCTTCCTTTTCAAGAATGCATGTCAGATGCATTGGAGTTTTTGCAGAGTTGCAGTCAGCCATGTCAAATTTCTTCAGAACATCTTTAATATATTTGCTTTGATGAACATATGTAACTTCTAAAGTTTGGTTAATTTGAATTCCCAGAAAGAACTTTAGTTCTTGCATTAAGCTCATTTCAAATTCTGCCTACATTAACTTAGAGAATTCTTGACAAACAGAGGCGTTAACTGAACCAAAAATAATATCATCAACGTATATCTGGCATATCATGAGATCATTGTTAAGGTTCTTACAGAAAAGTGTGGAGTCAACTTTCCCTCTGATAAAATTGTGTTCCAGAAGAAAATTGCTTAAACGTTCATACCAAGCTCTGGGAGCTTGTTTAAGTCCATATAAGGATTTTTTAAGTTTAAAAACATGTTCTGGAAAATTTGAATTTTCAAAACCTGGAGGTTGGTTGACATACATTTCTTCTGATATATAACCATTAAGGAATGCACTCTTGACATCCATTTGATATAATTTAATAGAATGGTTAATAGCAAAAGATACAGGAAGACGAATAGATTCTAACCTTGCGACTGGAGCAAAAGTTTCATTATAATCAATACCTTCTTGTTGACTATAACCTTGAGCTACCAGTCGAGCTTTGTTTCTGACGACTTCTCCTTTCTCATTCAGCTTGTTTCTGAATACCCATCTGGTTCCAATAACGTGAGTGCCTCTGGGCTTTGGAACAAGATCCCAGACATCATTCTTTGTGAATTGATCTAATTCTTATTGCATGGCTGAAACCCAGTCGTTATCTTGAAGTGCTTCATCACAGGACGTAGGCTCAATCAGAGACACTAGTCCTAGAGGAGTATCTTCAGAGGTCCTGAAGGTAGATCTGGTTCTAACAGGTTCGTCTTTGTTTCCCAGAATCAAATCTTCAGATACATTGATACGACTTTTAACTTTCTTTGGGATTTCTGGGGATTTAATTTCTTCAGAGTTCTGACTGACAGTTGCTTCTGGAGTTTTATCAGATCCTGCAAGAGTGATTTCTAAATCTGCAAAATTTTCAACTAGCTTTAAGTTTTCAGGGTCAAGCTTATCATCAAATCTGACATGAATTGATTCTTCCACAATTTTGATTTCTGTGTTGTATACTCTGTAGCCTTTAGAGCGTTCTGAGTATCCTAACATAATACCTTTCTGTGCTTTGGAATCAAACTTGTTCAGATGTTCTTTAGTGTTTAAGATAAAGCAAGAACATCCAAAAGGATGAAAATATGAAATGTTTGGTTTTCTTCCTTTACACAGTTCATAGGGAGTCTTTTCCAGAATAGGTCTTATAGAGATTCTGTTCTGAATGTAACATGTTGTATTTACAGCTTTTGCCCAAAAGTGCTTTGCCACATTAGTTTCATTGATCATGGTTCTGGCCATCTCTTGGAGTGTCCTATTCTTCCTCTCTACAACTCCATTTTGTTGTGGAGTTCTAGGGCAGGAGAAATCATGGGATATTCCATTAGAGTCAAATAATTCCTCAAAATCTTTGTTTTCAAATTCTCCACCATGATCACTTCTGACTCTAATAATTTTAGAATCAAATTCTTTTTGCACTTTGGAGCAGAAACTAGTGAATACAGAGTGAGACTCACTCTTGTGCTTTAGGAATTTCACCCATGTCCAGCGACTGTAATCATCAACAATGACTAGTCCATACTTCTTTCCATTGACTGATGCTGTTTTCACAGGACCAAATAAGTCAATGTGGAGAAGTTCCAGAGGCTTAGAGGTAGAAACAACATTTTTCTTTTTAAAGGATGTTTTTGAAAATTTTCCTTTCTGACATGCTTCACACAGAGCATCTGAAGAAAACTTCAGTTTAGGTAGGCCTCTGACTAACTCGAGTTTAGTTAGTTGAGAAAGTTTCCTCATGCTAATGTGGCCCAAGCTTCTATGCCACACCCATTGCTCTTCGTGAACAGTCATCAGACATTTAACATTTTGTTATTTTATATCAGAAAGATTGATTTTATAAATGTTGTTTTTCCTCTTGCCTGTGAATAGGACTGAACCATTGTTTTGATTTATGGCTTTACATGTTTTTTGATTAAAGATTACATCATAACCATTATCACTTAATTGACTTATGGATAATAAGTTATGCATTAATCCTTCTACGTAAAGGACATCAGATATAGAGGGAAAAGTACCATTACCAATAGTTCCGGAGCCTCTGATCCTTCCTTTCTGATCTCCTCCGAAACCTACAAATCCAGCGTCTTTAAGTTCCAGACTTTGGAACATAGACTTTCTTCCCGTCATGTGTCGCGAGCATCCAGAGTCCAGGTACCATGACTGGTGTCTGAACTTTGCTGCATAGGATATCTGCAACATAAACAATCTTATCTTTCGGTACCCAGAATCTCTTGGGTCCTTTCTGATTAGTCTTCCCAGAGTTTCTTATAACTTTGGGTTTTCTAGCATTTTCAAATTTTTGTTCTTGTGTGTGTGTGTTGTGATATGAAAATGGAGATTTAAGTTGGTCACTAGAAGAAGTTTTAACTTCCTTAGGATCATACCCAATTCCCTTTTTATTGTTCTGACTGACTCCATAAATTATGGATGCCATAATACTCCTACCTATTCCATTTTTCAGAAATTCTTAAAAGGCTTCTTCGTATTCATAAATTAATTTATTTGAAGTTTGTGGTGCTTGAGACAAGGCTTCTTCTAATTCTAAGTTTTTTCTTTTGGCTCCATCTCTTTCTAATGTTAAAGATCTGATTGTATCTTCCCGCTCTAGAATTGTCATCTCAAGCTTGCCACATTCTTCAAATTTTGCTTTAAAACAGCCTTTTATGTGTTTAAGCTTTTGTTTTAATTTCTGGTATGAGCTAAGAGTTTCTGACAAGCATGATTCTAGATCAGATCGAGAGAGTTCAGAAAATACCTCTTCAGATTCTTCATCTGAGCTGCTCCTGGATGTGGTAGCCATAAGTGCCACGTTGGCCTTTTCATCAGAGTCAGATTCTGATGACTCAGATTCACTATCATCCCAGGTAGCCATCAATCCTTTCTTTGTCCTGAAGGTATTTTTCTTGAAGCTTTCTTTTCTAGAATTGTCTTTCTTTAGCTTGGGGCATTCATTCCTGTAGTGACCTGTTTCTTTACATTCATAACAAGTAGTATCTTTGTTAGTTTTACCTTTTGATGTTGATTCTGATCGATCCCCTCTGGGTCTTGGTCTTCTGAAGTTGTTGTTCCTCTTTTTCCAGAGTTGTTTAACTCTTCTGGTCAGGAGGGACAATTCTTCTTCATCATCAGAATCTTCTAGTTCAGAGTCATCAGTATCTTCAGTTTCTTCCTGGAGAGCTTTGGTTCTGTCAGGTTTGCGTCTTTCATATCTGGACTTTAATGCTACGGACTTGTTCCTTTTCTGAGGCTCATCTTCCTCTAGTTCTATCTCATGGCTTCTGAGAGAACTGACAAGTTCTTCAAGACTGATATTGTTCAGATCCTTTGACAACTTCAGAGCAGTAACCATGGGTCTCCATTTCTTTGGCAGACTTCTGACTATCTTTTTGACGTGGTCTGCAGTTGTGTATCCTTTGTCTAGAACCTTGAGACCTGCAATCAGAGTTTGGAATCTAGAGAACATTGCCTCTATGGCTTCATCATCTTCCATTTTGAAGGCTTCATATTTCTGGATAAGCGCCAGAGCCTTTGTCTCTTTGACCTGAGAGTTTCCTTCATGAGTCATCCTCAGAGAGTCAAGTATGTCTTTGGCTGTTTCTCTGTTGGTGATCTTTTCATACTCGTTGTAAGATATAGCATTGAGGAGTATGGTTCTGGCCTTGTGATGATTCTTGAAAACTCGCTTCTGATCATCTGACATCTTACTTCTGGGAACTTCAGCTCCATCCTCTGTGACAGGAGGTTTGTATCCATCTGTGACAATGTCCCAGAGATCAGCATCATAGCCTAGAAAGAAACTTTCAATTCTATCTTTCCAGTAATCGAATTTCTCTCCATCAAAGACAGGAGGCTTAGCATTGTAACTATCCTTTTCATTTGTGTGGGCCATAGTTTTTCTCGTTCTGGATCTCTCTACACTGTTAAGTGTTTGATTAGAAAATCAATAACAGAGCCGGAGCTCTGATACCAATTGAAGGTGAGAAAAACAAGAAAGGGGGGGTTTGAATTGTTTGGAAAATAAGCGCTTTTTCAAAATGAAAATCACACAAGGATTTTTATACTGGTTCGCTTATAACACAAAGCTACTCCAGTCCACCCGGCCAAGGTGATTTCGCCTTCAACAAGGACTTAATCCACTAATCTTGAAAGATTGATTACAAACAACGTCTAAGAGAAAGATCTCTTAGTCCTCTCAAGTATACAGACTACACAGAGTCACTTGAGGAAATACAACAAAGATAAAAACTTATGTAATCTAGAGTGCTTCTAAGATAAGCAAATATTACAACAGTAAGAACAAAGTGTTTTACGTTTCAAGCAAAAGCTTTGTGAAATATTGAGAGAGATGAAGATTGTTTTTGTATGCTTGCTTTCTCTAACCTCTCAAAGTTGATTGTTGTCCTTTATATAGGAGAGAAAGAGCCGTTGAAAAATCATAGCAGATAATAACTCTTGAATAATAATTAGCGCCATAACTTATGTTGTTTGTTGCCAAAACAACTTTTTTTCCTTGAATGACTACTTTCCAAATATAGTTCCTATTCATTTGAATTTGGAGTTAACGTCTCTTTCTGTATTAGGAAGTCCATTTCCATAACTTTATTTGAAGTTAACGTTACTCTTCCTTATTTAGCAATTCCATAATCAGAGTCTTCGTGTTTCTGGAGATCTTGGAATCTTGCTATCTAACTTCTGATGTTGATCTCTTTTGAGTTCTGATGGTTTCTTCAGATAGCGCTGAGAACTTCTGGAGTTTGACATACCGTTGTTCAGAGTCAGAACTTCTAGAGCGTACTTCTTGTTCAGATGCTTCTGATATTTTGCTGTTTTGATCAGAGTTAGACTTTCTTGAACGTGTTTCTACTTCAGATGCTCCTGGTCTTCTGATAATTTGTATCTGATATGTTTCTGTATCTGATGATTTCTTCCTTCTTTCCTTAGAACCCTGCACACTTAGAAACTTTTCGTTAGGGTGCCATTTTTGGTTTCATCCTTTGTTATCATCAAAATCATGGAATCTGTTGTAGAACAATTTTTGTTCTTACACCCTTTACCCCCCCTAGAGTCTCTGTCTCCCGAATGAGTTTTCCTTACAGAATGCATTGTGGTCCTGCGGATCTTCGGTCTCTCTGATTTCTTTTTCCTTTGTGGCAATATTTCCCCACAGAGCATTAAGTTTTGCATTCATGTCATACGCATCATGAGGTCTCTTAGGGACCAAAATTTGTTTCTCTGTGTTGTTATTTAAGCCCATTCTATTGAGTCGAGCCGAAGATTTTAACCTTCACCTCCACAGTTAGAATGTCCTTAAATAGGGGCATTTGTAAGACCATAATTTTGACCTTAAGATCCCTCATGTAATTTCATCATAAGCATTAGCATTGGGATCATACCTTGGCATCCTCCTTACCCCTCTTTCATTGGGTTTATTCTGGGAGAGATCACCAATCACTTTGTGATTGTATCATACTTGTATTTTATCATTTCACTAACCAAAATATCAAAAATATGTCTTTGCATTTGCCTAACTCTTTTGTAGGAAGGACATGATCTCCGTCGATCTATCAAGTTCACATCTAGGGTTTGAGACCCTCATGAACAAAGAGCACAACCAAGAATTGATCCAAGAATGGTTATGGGCATCATATATGACTCCCAATGTTCTCTACATGTTATATTGATCAAGTTTTCTTCAAGAGTTTGAGGGTGATTTGCCTTGGAAACCCTAGTTTGA